>NC_064828.1:1627607-2252830 GCF_024166365.1 Elephas maximus indicus
CACAGGGCTTTGCTAGGATTTCTCTAGGCAGTGTGTTTTCCTGGGCCTCACTGTAGCAACACGATCTCGCCAGGGCAACACTGCATGGCACTTCCTCCGCCAGGAGAGAGCTGCTGCTTTGTAGTTTGTGCTGGGAAACCTTGCTTTGGCAAGTGCGAATTGACCGCATTCAGGCAGAAGGAAAAGAGAATAGCAAGAGGCCTTTTTCTCCGGCTGCTCTGCCAAGCCCTCCAGCTCAAACTATGTCGTTGCTCCTCTGGAAGGATCCTGCACCGCGGCGTAGTTTTTCCGAAGAAGCCCTGCGTTTGCACGAGCAAATGAGGAATTCGTGGCAGGAAAGAGGAAGGAAAGAAAGTTTCTCTCCCTCTGCCTGCTTTGCTCAGAGGACCGGATGAAGTCAGGGAGTTCTCCCTTTAACTGAGAAAGTGCGGGCTGCTGTTGCCTGGGCGCTCTCTTCTTTGCAAAAAGAGTCTGCAGTTCCACGCTTTGAACCGTGGAAAGGCGCCGGGCTCTGCTAAGATTTCCCGGCGCTTCGTTTGCCCTGGGCCAAAGCGAGCCTTCACAATAGCTGAACGCTAACACTGCATACTCGTTCCACCTTCCAGAACGGGCTACGGCGAGGCAGTTCTCCGGGGGAAAACGGCCCTTCGCGAAGGGCAGATCTGCCGAGCTCATTGCGGAGAAAGCGAAAGCAAAGGACGCTTTTCTCCCTCTAACCGCTTTCGTCAGAGGAACGGGGAAGTCACAGTGTTCTTCTCTCCCTGAGATACACACAATCTGACGTTGCCTCCTGAGCTCCGTTGCTGGCAAAGAACTGAAAGTGACATACATTCCTGTGGGGAAACACAGGGCTTTGCTAGGATTTCTCTAGGCAGTGTGTTTTCCCTGGCCTCACTGTAGCAACACGATCTCGCCAGGGCAACACTGCATGGCACTTCCTCCGCCAGGAGAGAGCTGCTGCTTTGTAGTTTGTGCTGGGAAACCTTGCTTTGGCAAGTGCGAATTGACCGCATTCAGGCAGAAGGAAAAGAGAATAGCAAGAGGCCTTTCTCTCCCGGCTGCTCTGCCAAGCCCTTCCAGCTCAAACTATGTCGTTGCTCCTCTGGAAGGATCCCTGCACCGCGGCGTAGTTTTCCGAAGAAGCCCTGCGTTTGCACGAGCAAATGAGGAATTCGTGGCAGGAAAGAGGAAGGAAAGAAAGTTTCTCTCCTCTGCCTGCTTTGCTCAGAGGACCGGATGAAGTCAGGGAGTTCTCCTTTCACTGAGAAACGTGCGGGCTGCTGTTGCCTGGGCGCTCTCTTCTTTGCAAAAGAGTCTGCAGTTCACGCTTTGAACCGTGGAAAGGCGCCGGGCTCTGCTAAGATTTCCCCGGCGCTTCGTTTGCCCTGGGCCAAAGCGAGCCTTCACAATAGCTGAACGCTAACACTGCATACTCGTTCCACTTCCAGAACCGGGCTACGGCGAGGCAGTTTCTCCGGGGAAAACGGCCCTTCGCGAAGGGCAGATCTGCCGAGCTCATTGCGGGAAAGCGAAAGCAAGGACGCTTTTCTCCCTCTAACCGCTTTCGTCAGAGGAACGGGGGAAGTCACAGTGTTCTTCCTCTCCTGAGATACACACAATCTGACGTTGCCTCTGAGCTCCGTTGCTGGCAAAGAACTGAAAGTGACATACATTCCTGTGGGGAAACACAGGGCTTTGCTAGGATTTCTCTAGGCAGTGTGTTTTCCCTGGGCCTCACTGTAGCAACACGATCTCGCCAGGGCAACACTGCATGGCACTTCCTCCGCCAGGAGAGAGCTGCTGCTTTGTAGTTTGTGCTGGGAAACCTTGCTTTGGCAAGTGCGAATTGACCGCATTCAGGCAGAAGGAAAAGAGAATAGCAAGAGGCCTTTTCTCCCCGGCTGCTCTGCAAGCCCTTCCAGCTCAAACTATGTCGTTGCTCCTCTGGAAGGATCCCTGCACCGCGGCGTAGTTTTTCCGAAGAAGCCCTGCGTTTGCACGAGCAAATGAGGAATTCGTGGCAGGAAAGAGAAGGAAAGAAAGTTTCTCTCCCTCTGCCTGCTTTGCTCAGAGGACCGGATGAAGTCAGGGAGTTCTCCCTTTCACTGAGAAACGTGCGGGCTGCTGTTGCCTGGGCGCTCTCTTCTTTGCAAAAGAGTCTGCAGTTCCACGCTTTGAACCGTGGAAAGGCGCCGGGCTCTGCTAAGATTTCCCCCGGCGCTTCGTTTGCCCTGGGCCAAAGCGAGCCTTCACAATAGCTGAACGCTAACACTGCATACTCGTTCCACTTCCAGAACCGGGCTAACGGCGAGGCAGTTCTCCGGGGGGAAAACGGCCTTCGCGAAGGGCAGATCTGCCGAGCTCATTGCGGGAAAGCGAAAGCAAAGGACGCTTTTCTCCCTCTAACCGCTTTCGTCAGAGGAACGGGGGAAGTCACAGTGTTCTTCCTCTCCCTGAGATACACACAATCTGACGTTGCCTCTGAGCTCCGTTGCTGGCAAAGAACTGAAAGTGACATACATTCCTGTGGGGAAACACAGGGCTTTGCTAGGATTTCTCTAGGCAGTGTGTTTTCCCTGGGCCTCACTGTAGCAACACGATCTCGCCAGGGCAACACTGCATGGCACTTCCTCCGCCAGGAGAGAGCTGCTGCTTTGTAGTTTGTGCTGGGAAACCTTGCTTTGGCAAGTGCGAATTGACCGCATTCAGGCAGAAGGAAAAGAGAATAGCAAGAGGCCTTTTCTCCCCGGCTGCCTCTGCCAAGCCCTTCCAGCTCAAACTATGTCGTTGCTCCTCTGAAGGATCCCTGCACCCGCGGCGTAGTTTTTCCGAAGAAGCCCTGCGTTGCACGAGCAAATGAGGAATTCGTGGCAGGAAAGAGGAAGGAAAGAAAGTTTCTCTCCCTCTGCCTGCTTTGCTCAGAGGACCGGATGAAGTCAGGGAGTTCTCCCTTTCACTGAGAAACGTGCGGGCTGCTGTTGCCTGGGCGCTCTCTTCTTTGCAAAAGAGTCTGCAGTTCCACGCTTTGAACCGTGAAAGGCGCCGGGCTCTGCTAAGATTTCCCCCGGCGCTTCGTTTGCCCTGGGCCAAAGCGAGCCTTCACAATAGCTGAACGCTAACACTGCATACTCGTTCCACTTCCAGACCGGGCTACGGCGAGGCAGTTCTCCGGGGGAAAACGGCCCTTCGCGAAGGGCAGATCTGCCGAGCTCATTGCGGGAAAGCGAAAGCAAAGGACGCTTTTCTCCCTCTAACCGCTTTCGTCAGAGAACGGGGGAAGTCACAGTGTTCTTCCTCTCCCTGAGATACACACAATCTGACGTTGCCTCTGAGCTCCGTTGCTGGCAAAGAACTGAAAGTGACATACATTCCTGTGGGGAAACACAGGCTTTGCTAGGATTTCTCTAGGCAGTGTGTTTTCCCTGGGCCTCACTGTAGCAACACGATCTCGCCAGGGCAACACTGCATGGCACTTCCTCCGCCAGGAGAGAGCTGCTGCTTTGTAGTTTGTGCTGGGAAACCTTGCTTTGGCAAGTGCGAATTGACCGCATTCAGGCAGAAGGAAAAGAGAATAGCAAGAGGCCTTTTCTCCCCGGCTTGCTCTGCCAAGCCCTTCCAGCTCAAACTATGTCGTTGCTCCTCTGGAAGGATCCCTGCACCGCGGCGTAGTTTTTCCGAAGAAGCCCTGCGTTGCACGAGCAAATGAGGAATTCGTGGCAGGAAAGAGGAAGGAAAGAAAGTTTCTCTCCCTCTGCCTGCTTTGCTCAGAGGACCGGATGAAGTCAGGGAGTTCTCCCTTTCACTGAGAAACGTGCGGGCTGCTGTTGCCTGGGCGCTCTCTTCTTTGCAAAAGAGTCTGCAGTTCCACGCTTTGAACCGTGGAAAGGCGCCGGGCTCTGCTAAGATTTCCCCGGCGCTTCGTTTGCCCTGGGCCAAAGCGAGCCTTCACAATAGCTGAACGCTAACACTGCATACTCGTTCCACTTCAGAACCGGGCTACGGCGAGGCAGTTCTCCGGGGAAAACGGCCCTTCGCGAAGGGCAGATCTGCCGAGCTCATTGCGGGGAAAGCGAAAGCAAAGGACGCTTTTCTCCCTCTAACCGCTTTCGTCAGAGGAACGGGGGGAAGTCACTGTGTTCTTCCTCTCCCCTGAGATACACACAATCTGACGTTGCCTCTGAGCTCCGTTGCTGGCAAAGAACTGAAAGTGACATACATTCCTGTGGGGAAACACAGGCTTTGCTAGGATTTCTCTAGGCAGTGTGTTTTCCCTGGGCCTCACTGTAGCAACACGATCTCGCCAGGGCAACACTGCATGGCACTTCCTCCGCCAGGAGAGAGCTGCTGCTTTGTAGTTTGTGCTGGGAAACCCTTGCTTGGCAAGTGCGAATTGACCGCATTCAGGCAGAAGGAAAAGAGAATAGCAAGAGGCCTTTTCTCCCCGGCTGCTCTGCCAAGCCCTTCCAGCTCAAACTATGTCGTTGCTCCTCTGGAAGGATCCCTGCACCGCGGCGTAGTTTTTCCGAAGAAGCCCTGCGTTTGCACGAGCAAATGAGGAATTCGTGGCAGGAAAGAGGAAGGAAAGAAGTTTCTCTCCTCTGCCTGCTTTGCTCAGAGGACCGATGAAGTCAGGGAGTTCTCCCTTTCACTGAGAAACGTGCGGGCTGCTGTTGCCTGGGCGCTCTCTTCTTTGCAAAAGAGTCTGCAGTTCCACGCTTTGAACCGTGGAAAGGCGCCGGGCTCTGCTAAGATTTCCCCGGCGCTTCGTTTGCCCTGGCCAAAGCGAGCCTTCACAATAGCTGAACGCTAACACTGCATACTCGTTCCACTTCCAGAACCGGGCTACGGCGAGGCAGTTCTCCGGGGGAAAACGGCCCTTCGCTAAGGGCAGATCTGCGAGCTCATTGCGGGAAAGCGAAAGCAAAGGACGCTTTTCCTCCCTCTAACCGCTTTCGTCAGAGAACGGGGGAAGTCACAGTGTTCTTCCTCTCCCTGAGATACACACAATCTGACGTTGCCTCTGAGCTCCGTTGCTGCAAAGAACTGAAAGTGACATACATTCCTGTGGGGAAACACAGGGCTTTGCTAGGATTTCTCTAGGCAGTGTGTTTTCCCTGGGCCTCACTGTAGCAACACGATCTCGCCAGGGCAACACTGCATGGCACTTCCTCCGCAGAGAGAGCTGCTGCTTTGTAGTTTGTGCTGGGAAAACCTTGCTTTGGCAAGTGCGAATTGACCGCATTCAGGCAGAAGGAAAGAGAATAGCAAGAGGCCTTTTCTCCCCGGCTGCTCTGCCAAGCCCTTCCAGCTCAAACTATGTCGTTGCTCCTCTGGAAGGATCCCTGCACCGCGGCGTAGTTTTTCCGAAGAAGCCCTGCGTTTGCACGAGCAAATGAGGAATTCGTGCAGGAAAGAGGAAGGAAAGAAAGTTTCTCTCCCTCTGCCTGCTTTGCTCAGAGGACCGGATGAAGTCAGGGAGTTCTCCCTTTCACTGAGAAACGTGCGGGCTGCTGTTGCCTGGGCGCTCTCTTCTTTGCAAAAGAGTCTGCAGTTCCACGCTTTGAACCGTGGAAAGGCGCCGGGCTCTGCTAAGATTTCCCCCGGCGCTTCGTTTGCCCTGGGCCAAAGCGAGCCTTCACAATAGCTGAACGCTAACACTGCATACTCGTTCCACTTCCAGAACCGGGCTACGGCGAGGCAGTTCTCCGGGGAAAACGGCCTTCGCGAAGGGCAGATCTGCCGAGCTCATTGCGGGAAAGCGAAAGCAAAGGACGCTTTCTCCCTCTAACCGCTTTCGTCAGAGGAAACGGGGGAAGTCACAGTGTTCTTCCTCTCCCTGAGATACACACAATCTGACGTTGCCTCTGAGCTCCGTTGCTGGCAAAGAACTGAAAGTGACATACATTCCTGTGGGGAAACACAGGGCTTTGCTAGGATTTCTCTAGGCAGTGTGTTTTCCCTGGCCTCACTGTAGCAACACGATCTCGCCAGGGCAACACTGCATGGCACTTCCTCCGCCAGGAGAGAGCTGCTGCTTTGTAGTTTGTGCTGGAAACCTTGCTTTGGCAAGTGCGAATTGACCGCATTCAGGCAGAAGGAAAAGAGAATAGCAAGAGCCTTTTCTCCCCGGCTGCTCTGCCAAGCCCTTCCAGCTCAAACTATGTCGTTGCTCCTCTGGAAGGATCCCTGCACCGCGGCGAGTTTTTCCGAAGAAGCCTGCGTTTGCACGAGCAAATGAGGAATTCGTGGCAGGAAAGAGGAAGGAAAGAAAGTTTCTCTCCTCTGCCTGCTTTGCTCAGAGGACCGGATGAAGTCAGGGAGTTCTCCCTTTCACTGAGAAACGTGCGGGCTGCTGTTGCCTGGGCGCTCTCTTCTTTGCAAAAGAGTCTGCAGTTCCACGCTTTGAACCGTGAAAGGCGCCGGGCTCTGCTAAGATTTCCCCCGGCGCTTCGTTTGCCCTGGGCCAAAGCGAGCCTTCACAATAGCTGAACGCTAACACTGCATACTCGTTCCACTTCCAGAACCGGGCTACGGCGAGGCAGTTCTCCGGGGGAAAACGGCCCTTCGCGAAGGGCAGATCTGCCGAGCTCATTGCGGGAAGCGAAAGCAAAGGACGCTTTTCTCCCTCTAACCGCTTTCGTCAGAGGAACGGGGGAAGTCACAGTGTCTCTCTCTCCCTGAGATACACACAATCTGACGTTGCCTCTGAGCTCCGTTGCTGGCAAAGAACTGAAAGTGACATACATTCCTGTGGGGAAACACAGGCTTTGCTAGGATTTCTCTAGGCAGTGTGTTTTCCTGGGCCTCACTGTAGCAACACGATCTCGCCAGGGCAACACTGCATGGCACTTCCTCCGCCAGGAGAGAGCTGCTGCTTTGTAGTTTGTGCTGGGAAACCTTGCTTTGGCAAGTGCGAATTGACCGCATTCAGCAGAAGGAAAAGAGAATAGCAAGAGGCCTTTTCTCCCCGGCTGCTCTGCCAAGCCCTTCCAGCTCAAACTATGTCGTTGCTCCTCTGGAAGGATCCCTGCACCGCGGCGTAGTTTTTCCGAAGAAGCCCTGCGTTTGCACGAGCAAATGAGGAATTCGTGGCAGGAAAGAGGAAGGAAAGAAAGTTTCTCTCCCTCTGCCTGCTTTGCTCAGAGGACCGGATGAAGTCAGGGAGTTCTCCCTTTCACTGAGAAACGTGCGGGCTGCTGTTGCCTGGGCGCTCTCTTCTTTGCAAAAGAGTCTGCAGTTCCACGCTTTGAACCGTGGAAAGGCGCCGGGCTCTGCTAAGATTTCCCCCGGCGCTTCGTTTGCCCTGGGCCAAAGCGAGCCTTCACAATAGCTGAACGCTAACACTGCATACTCGTTCCACTTCCAGAACCGGGCTACGGCGAGGCAGTTCTCCGGGGGAAAACGGCCCTTCGCGAAGGGCAGATCTGCCGAGCTCATTGCGGGAAAGCGAAAGCAAAGGACGCTTTTCTCCTCTAACCGCTTTCGTCAGAGAACGGGGGAAGTCACAGTGTTCTTCCCTCTCCCTGAGATACACACAATCTGACGTTGCCTCTGAGCTCCGTTGCTGGCAAAGAACTGAAAGTGACATACATTCCTGTGGGGAAACACAGGGCTTTGCTAGGATTTCTCTAGGCAGTGTGTTTTCCCTGGGCCTCACTGTAGCAACACGATCTCGCCAGGGCAACACTGCATGGCACTTCCTCCGCAGGAGAGAGCTGCTGCTTTGTAGTTTGTGCTGGGAAACCTTGCTTTGGCAAGTGCGAATTGACCGCATTCAGGCAGAAGGAAAAGAGAATAGCAAGAGGCCTTTTCTCCCCGGCTGCTCTGCAAGCCCTTCCAGCTCAAACTATGTCGTTGCTCCTCTGGAAGGATCCCTGCACCGCGGCGTAGTTTTTCCGAAGAAGCCCTGCGTTTGCACGAGCAAATGAGGAATTCGTGGCAGGAAAGAGGAAGGAAAGAAAGTTTCTCTCCCTCTGCCTGCTTTGCTCAGAGGACCGGATGAAGTCAGGAGTTCTCCCTTTCACTGAGAAACGTGCGGGCTGCTGTTGCCTGGGCGCTCTCTTCTTTGCAAAGAGTCTGCAGTTCCACGCTTTGAACCGTGGAAAGGCGCCGGGCTCTGCTAAGATTTCCCCGGCGCTTCGTTTGCCCTGGGCCAAAGCGAGCCTTCACAATAGCTGAACGCTAACACTGCATACTCGTTCCACTTCCAGAACCGGGCTACGGCGAGGCAGTTCTCCGGGGGAAAACGGCCCTTCGCGAAGGGCAGATCTGCCGAGCTCATTGCGGGAAAGCGAAAGCAAAGGACGCTTTTCTCCCTCTAACCGCTTTCGTCAGAGGAACGGGGGAAGTCACAGTGTTTCTTCCTCTCCCTGAGATACACACAATCTGACGTTGCCTCTGAGCTCCGTTGCTGGCAAAGAACTGAAAGTGACATACATTCCTGTGGGAAACACAGGGCTTTGCTAGGATTTCTCTAGGCAGTGTGTTTTCCCTGGGCCTCACTGTAGCAACACGATCTCGCCAGGGCAACACTGCATGCACTTCCTCAGCCAGGAGAGAGCTGCTGCTTTGTAGTTTGTGCTGGGAAACCTTGCTTGGCAAGTGCGAATTGACCGCATTCAGGCAGAAGGAAAAGAGAATAGCAAGAGGCCTTTTCTCCCCGGCTGCTCTGCCAAGCCCTTCCAGCTCAAACTATGTCGTTGCTCCTCTGGAAGGATCCCTGCACCGCGGCGTAGTTTTCCGAAGAAGCCTGCGTTTGCACGAGCAAATGAGAATTCGTGGCAGGAAAGAGGAAGGAAAGAAAGTTTCTCTCCCTCTGCCTGCTTTGCTCAGAGGACCGGATGAAGTCAGGGAGTTCTCCCTTTCACTGAGAAACGTGCGGGCTGCTGTTGCCTGGGCGCTCTCTTCTTTGCAAAAGAGTCTGCAGTTCCACGCTTTGAACCGTGGAAAGGCGCCGGGCTCTGCTAAGATTTCCCCCGGCGCTTCGTTTGCCCTGGCCAAAGCGAGCCTTCACAATAGCTGAACGCTAACACTGCATACTCGTTCCACTTCCGAACCGGGCTACGGCGAGGCAGTTCTCGGGGGAAAACGGGCCCTTCGCGAAGGGCAGATCTGCCGAGCTCATTGCGGGAAAGCGAAAGCAAAGGACGCTTTTCTCCCTCTAACCGCTTTCGTCAGAGGAAACGGGGGAAGTCACAGTGTTCTTCCTCTCCCTGAGATACACACAATCTGACGTTGCCTCTGAGCTCCGTTGCTGGCAAAGAACTGAAAGTGACATACATTCCTGTGGGGAAACACAGGGCTTTGCTAGGATTTCTCTAGGCAGTGTGTTTTCCCTGGGCCTCACTGTAGCAACACGATCTCGCCAGGGCAACACTGCATGGCACTTCCTCCGCAGGAGAGAGCTGCTGCTTTGTAGTTTGTGCTGGGAAACCTTGCTTTGCAAGTGCGAATTGACCGCATTCAGGCAGAAGGAAAAGAGAATAGCAAGAGGCCTTTTCTCCCCGGCTGCTCTGCCAAGCCCTTCCAGCTCAAACTATGTCGTTGCTCCTCTGGAAGGATCCCTGCACCGCGGCGTAGTTTTTCCGAAGAAGCCCTGCGTTTGCACGAGCAAATGAGGAATTCGTGGCAGGAAAGAGGAAGGAAAGAAAGTTTCTCTCCCTCTGCCTGCTTTGCTCAGAGGACCGGATGAAGTCAGGGAGTTCTCCCTTTCACTGAGAAACGTGCGGGCTGCTGTTGCCTGGGCGCTCTCTTCTTTGCAAAAGAGTCTGCAGTTCCACGCTTTGAACCGTGGAAAGGCGCCGGGCTCTGCTAAGATTTCCCCCGGCGCTTCGTTTGCCCTGGGCCAAAGCGAGCCTTCACAATAGCTGAACGCTAACACTGCATACTCGTTCCACTTCCAGAACCGGGCTACGGCGAGGCAGTTTCTCCGGGGGAAAACGGCCCTTCGCGAAGGGCAGATCTGCCGAGCTCATTGCGGGAAGCGAAAGCAAAGGACGCTTTCTCCCTCTAACCGCTTTCGTCAGAGGAACGGGGGAAGTCACAGTGTTCTTCCTCTCCCTGAGATACACACAATCTGACGTTGCCTCTGAGCTCCGTTGCTGGCAAAGACTGAAAGTGACATACATTCCTGTGGGAAACACAGGGCTTTGCTAGGATTTCTCTAGGCAGTGTGTTTTCCCTGGGCCTCACTGTAGCAACACGATCTCGCCAGGGCAACACTGCATGGCACTTCCTCCGCCAGGAGAGAGCTGCTGCTTTGTAGTTTGTGCTGGGAAACCTTGCTTGGCAAGTGCGAATTGACCGCATTCAGGCAGAAGAAAAGAGAATAGCAAGAGGCCTTTTCTCCCCGGCTGCTCTGCCAAGCCCTTCCAGCTCAAACTATGTCGTTGCTCCTCTGGAAGGATCCCTGCACCGCGGCGTAGTTTTCCGAAGAAGCCCTGCGTTTGCACGAGCAAATGAGGAATTCGTGGCAGGAAAGAGGAAGGAAAGAAAGTTTCTCTCCCTCTGCCTGCTTTGCTCAGAGGACCGGATGAAGTCAGGGAGTTCTCCCTTTCACTGAGAAACGTGCGGGCTGCTGTTGCTGGCGCTCTCTTCTTTGCAAAAGAGTCTGCAGTTCCACGCTTTGAACCGTGGAAAGGCGCCGGGCTCTGCTAAGATTTCCCCCGGCGCTTCGTTTGCCCTGGCCAAAGCGAGCCTTCACAATAGCTGAACGCTAACACTGCATACTCGTTCCACTTCCAGAACCGGGCTACGGCGAGGCAGTTCTCCGGGGGAAAACGGCCCTTCGCGAAGGGCAGATCTGCCGAGCTCATTGCGGGGGAAGCGAAAGCAAAGGACGCTTTTCTCCCTCTAACCGCTTTCGTCAGAGGAACGGGGGAAGTCACAGTGTTCTTCCTCTCCCTGAGATACACACAATCTGACGTGCCTCTGAGCTCCGTTGCTGGCAAAGAACTGAAAGTGACATACATTCTGTGGGAAACACAGGGCTTTGCTAGGATTTCTCTAGGCAGTGTGTTTTCCCTGGGCCTCACTGTAGCAACACGATCTCGCCAGGGCAACACTGCATGGCACTTCCTCCGCCAGGAGAGAGCTGCTGCTTTGTAGTTTGTGCTGGGAACCTTGCTTTGCAAGTGCGAATTGACCGCATTCAGGCAGAAGGAAAAGAGAATAGCAAGAGGCCTTTTCTCCCCGGCTGCTCTGCCAAGCCCTTCCAGCTCAAACTATGTCGTTGCTCCTCTGGAAGGATCCCTGCACCGCGGCGTAGTTTTCCGAAGAAGCCCTGCGTTTGCACGAGCAAATGAGGATTCGTGGCAGGAAAGAGGAAGGAAAGAAAGTTTCTCTCCTCTGCCTGCTTTGCTCAGAGGACCGGATGAAGTCAGGGAGTTCTCCCTTTCACTGAGAAACGTGCGGGCTGCTGTTGCCTGGGCGCTCTCTTCTTTGCAAAAGAGTCTGCAGTTCCACGCTTTGAACCGTGGAAAGGCGCCGGGCTCTGCTAAGATTTCCCCGGCGCTTCGTTTGCCCTGGGCCAAAGCGAGCCTTCACAATAGCTGAACGCTAACACTGCATACTCGTTCCACTTCCAGAACCGGGCTACGGCGAGGGCAGTTCTCCGGGGGAAAACGGCCCTTCGCGAAGGGCAGATCTGCCGAGCTCATTGCGGGAAAGCGAAAGCAAAGGACGCTTTTCTCCCTCTAACCGCTTTCGTCAGAGGAACGGGGGGAAGTCACAGTGTTCTTCCTCTCCTGAGATACACACAATCTGACGTTGCCTCTGAGCTCCGTTGCTGGCAAAGAACTGAAAGTGACATACATTCCTGTGGGGAACACAGGGCTTTGCTAGGATTTCTCTAGGCAGTGTGTTTTCCCTGGCCTCACTGTAGCAACACGATCTCGCCAGGGCACACTGCATGGCACTTCCTCCGCCAGGAGAGAGCTGCTGCTTTGTAGTTTGTGCTGGGAAACCTTGCTTTGGCAAGTGCGAATTGACCGCATTCAGGCAGAAGGAAAAGAGAATAGCAAGAGGGCCTTTTCTCCCCGGCTGCTCTGCCAAGCCCTTCCAGCTCAAACTATGTCGTTGCTCCTCTGAAGGATCCCTGCACCGCGGCGTAGTTTTTCCGAAGAAGCCCTGCGTTTGCACGAGCAAATGAGGATTCGTGGCAGAAAGAGGAAGGAAAGAAAGTTTCTCTCCCTCTGCCTGCTTTGCTCAGAGGACCGGATGAAGTCAGGGAGTTCTCCCTTTCACTGAGAAACGTGCGGGCTGCTGTTGCCTGGGCGCTCTCTTCTTTGCAAAAGAGTCTGCAGTTCCACGCTTTGAACCGTGGGAAAAGGCGCCGGGCTCTGCTAAGATTTCCCCCGGCGCTTCGTTTGCCCTGGGCCAAAGCGAGCCTTCACAATAGCTGAACGCTAACACTGCATACTCGTTCCACTTCCAGAACCGGGCTACGGCGAGGCAGTTCTCCGGGGGAAACGGCCCTTCGCGAAGGGCAGATCTGCCGAGCTCATTGCGGGAAAGCGAAAGCAAAGGACGCTTTTCTCCTCTAACCGCTTTCGTCAGAGGAACGGGGAAGTCACAGTGTTCTTCTCTCCTGAGATACACACAATCTGACGTTGCCTCTGAGCTCCGTTGCTGGCAAAGAACTGAAAGTGACATACATTCCTGTGGGGAAACACAGGGCTTTGCTAGGATTTCTCTAGGCAGTGTGTTTTCCCTGGGCCTCACTGTAGCAACACGATCTGCCAGGGCAACACTGCATGGCACTTCCTCCGCCAGGAGAGAGCTGCTGCTTTGTAGTTTGTGCTGGGAAACCTTGCTTTGGCAAGTGCGAATTGACCGCATTCAGGCAGAAGGAAAAGAGAATAGCAAGAGGCCTTTTCTCCCCGGCTGCTCTGCCAAGCCTTCCAGCTCAAACTATGTCGTTGCTCCTCTGAAGGATCCCTGCACCGCGGCGTTAGTTTTTTCCGAAGAAGCCCTGCGTTTGCACGAGCAAATGAGGAATTCGTGGCAGGAAAGAGGAAGGAAAGAAAGTTTCTCTCCCTCTGCCTGCTTTGCTCAGAGGACCGGATGAAGTCAGGGAGTTCTCCCTTTCACTGAGAAACGTGCGGGGCTGCTGTTGCCTGGGCGCTCTCTCTTTGCAAAAGAGTCTGCAGTTCCACGCTTTGAACCGTGGAAAGGCGCCGGGCTCTGCTAAGATTTCCCCCGGCGCTTCGTTTGCCCCTGGGCCAAAGCGAGCCTTCACAATAGCTGAACGCTAACACTGCATACTCGTTCCACTTCCAGAACCGGGCTACGGCGAGGCAGTTCTCGGGGAAAACGGCCCTTCGCGAAGGGCAGATCTGCCGAGCTCATTGCGGGGAAAGCGAAAGCAAAGACGCTTTTCTCCCTCTAACCGCTTTCGTCAGAGGAACGGGGGAAGTCACAGTGTTCTCCTCTCCCTGAGATACACACAATCTGACGTTGCCTCTGAGCTCGTTGCTGGCAAAGAACTGAAAGTGACATACATTCCTGTGGGGAAACACAGGGCTTTGCTAGGATTTCTCTAGGCAGTGTGTTTTCCCTGGGCCTCACTGTAGGCAACACGATCTCGCCAGGGCAACACTGCATGGCACTTCTCCGCCAGAGAGAGCTGCTGCTTTGTAGTTTGTGCTGGGAAACCTTGCTTTGGCAAGTGCGATTGACCGCATTCAGGCAGAAGGAAAAGAGAATAGCAAGAGGCCTTTTCTCCCCGGCTGCTCTGCCAAGCCCTTCCAGCTCAAACTATGTCGTTGCTCCTCTGAAGGATCCCTGCACCGCGGCGTAGTTTTCCGAAGAAGCCCTGCGTTTGCACGAGCAAATGAGGAATTCGTGGCAGGAAAGAGGAAGGAAAGAAAGTTTCTCTCCCTCTGCCTGCTTTGCTCAGAGGACCGGATGAAGTCAGGGAGTTCTCCCTTTCACTGAGAAACGTGCGGGCTGCTGTTGCCTGGGCGCTCTCTTCTTTGCAAAAGAGTCTGCAGTTCCACGCTTTGAACCGTGGAAAGGCGCCGGGCTCTGCTAAGATTTCCCCCGGCGCTTCGTTTGCCCTGGGCCAAAGCGAGCCTTCACAATAGCTGAACGCTAACACTGCATACTCGTTCCACTTCCAGAACCGGGCTACGGCGAGGCAGTTCTCCGGGGAAAACGGCCCTTCGCGAAGGGCAGATCTGCCGAGCTCATTGCGGGAAGCGAAAGCAAAGGACGCTTTTCTCCCTCTAACCGCTTCGTCAGAGGAACGGGGGAAGTCACAGTGTTCTTCCTCTCCCTGAGATACACACAATCTGACGTTGCCTCTGAGCTCCGTTGCTGGCAAAGAACTGAAAGTGACATACATTCCTGTGGGGAAACACAGGGCTTTGCTAGGATTTCTCTAGGCAGTGTGTTTTCCCTGGGGCCTCACTGTAGCAACACGATCTCGCCAGGGCAACACTGCATGGCACTTCCTCGCCAGGAGAGAGCTGCTGCTTTGTAGTTTGTGCTGGAAACCTTGCTTTGGCAAGTGCGAATTGACCGCATTCAGGCAGAAGGAAAAGAGAATAGCAAGAGGCCTTTTCTCCCCGGCTGCTCTGCCAAGCCCTTCCAGCTCAAACTATGTCGTTGCTCCTCTGGAAGGATCCCTGCACCGCGGCGTAGTTTTCCGAAGAGCCCTGCGTTTGCACGAGCAAATGAGGAATTCGTGGCAGGAAAGAGGAAGGAAAGAAAGTTTCTCTCCCTCTGCCTGCTTTGCTCAGAGGACCGGATGAAGTCAGGGAGTTCTCCCTTTCACTGAGAAACGTGCGGGCTGCTGTTGCCTGGGCGCTCTCTTCTTTGCAAAAGAGTCTGCAGTTCCACGCTTTGAACGTGGAAAGGCGCCGGGCTCTGCTAAGATTTCCCCCGGCGCTTCGTTTGCCCTGGGCCAAAGCGAGCCTTCACAATAGCTGAACGCTAACACTGCATACTCGTTCCACTTCCAGAACCGGGCTACGGCGAGGCAGTTCTCCGGGGGAAAACGGCCCTTCGCGAAGGGCAGATCTGCCGGAGGCTCATTGCGGGAAAGCGAAAGCAAAGGACGCTTTTCTCCCTCTAACCGCTTTCGTCAGAGGAACGGGGGAAGTCACAGTGTTCTTCCTCTCCCTGAGATACACACAATCTGACGTTGCCTCTGAGCTCCGTTGCTGGCAAAGAACTGAAAGTGACATACATTCCTGTGGGGAAACACAGGGCTTTGCTAGGATTTCTCTAGGCAGTGTGTTTTCCCTGGGCCTCACTGTAGCAACACGATCTCGCCAGGGCAACACTGCATGGCACTTCCTCCGCCAGGAGAGAGCTGCTGCCTTTGTAGTTGTGCTGGGAAACCTTGCTTGGGCAAGTGCGAATTGACCGCATTCAGGCAGGAAGGAAAGAGAATAGCAAGAGGCCTTTCTCCCCGGCTGCTCTGCCAAGCCCTTCCAGCTCAAACTATGTCGTTGCTCCTCTGGAAGGATCCCTGCACCGCGGCGTAGTTTTTCCGAAGAAGCCCTGCGTTTGCACGAGCAAATGAGAATTCGTGGCAGGAAAGAGGAAGGAAAGAAAGTTTCTCTCCCTCTGCCTGCTTTGCTCAGAGGACCGGATGAAGTCAGGGAGTTCTCCCTTTCACTGAGGAAACGTGCGGGCTGCTGTTGCCTGGGCGCTCTCTTCTTTGCAAAAGAGTCTGCAGTTCCACGCTTTGAACCGTGGAAAGGCGCCGGGCTCTGCTAAGATTTCCCCCGGCGCTTCGTTTGCCCTGGGCCAAAGCGAGCCTTCACAATAGCTGAACGCTAACACTGCATACTCGTTCCACTTCCAGAACCGGGCTACGGCGAGGCAGTTCTCCGGGGGAAAACGGCCCTTCGCGAAGGGCAGATCTGCCGAGCTCATTGCGGGAAAGCGAAAGCAAAGGACGCTTTTCTCCCTCTAACCGCTTTCGTCAGAGGAACGGGGGAAGTCACAGTGTTCTTCCTCTCCCTGAGATACACACAATCTGACGTTGCCTCTGAGCTCCGTTGCTGGCAAGAACTGAAAGTGACATACATTCCTGTGGGGAAACACAGGGCTTTGCTAGGATTTCTCTAGGCAGTGTGTTTTCCCTGGGCCTCACTGTAGCAACACGATCTCGCCAGGGCAACACTGCATGGCACTTCCTCCGCCAGGAGAGAGCTGCTGCTTTGTAGTTTGTGCTGGGAAACCTTGCTTTGGCAAGTGCGAATTGACCGCATTCAGGCAGAAGGAAAAGAGAATAGCAAGAGGCCTTTTCTCCCGGCTGCTCTGCCAAGCCCTTCCAGCTCAAACTATGTCGTTGCTCCTCTGGAAGGATCCCTGCACCGCGGCGTAGTTTTTCCGAAGAAGCCCTGCGTTTTGCACGAGCAAATGAGGAATTCGTGGCAGGAAAGAGGAAGAAGAAAGTTTCTCTCCCTCTGCCTGCTTTGCTCAGAGGACCGGATGAAGTCAGGGAGTTCTCCCTTTCACTGAGAAACGTGCGGGCTGCTGTTGCCTGGGCGCTCTCTTCTTTGCAAAAGAGTCCTGCAGTTCCACGCTTTGAACCGTGGAAAGGCGCGGGCTCTGCTAAGATTTCCCCCGGCGGCTCGTTTGCCCTGGGCCAAAGCGAGCCTTCACAATAGCTGAACGCTAACACTGCATACTCGTTCCACTTCCAGAACCGGGCTACGGCGAGGCAGTTCTCCGGGGGAAAACGGCCCTTCGCGAAGGGCAGATCTGCCGAGCTCATTGCGGGAAAGCGAAAGCAAAGGACGCTTTTCTCCCTCTAACCGCTTTCGTCAGAAGGAACGGGGGAAGTCACAGTGTTCTTCCTCTCCTGAGATACACACAATCTGACGTTGCCTCTGAGCTCCGTTGCTGGCAAAGAACTGAAAGTGACATACATTCCTGTGGGAAACACAGGGCTTTGCTAGGATTTCTCTAGGCAGTGTGTTTTCCTGGGCCTCACTGTAGCAACACGATCTCGCCAGGGCAACACTGCATGGCACTTCCTCCGCCAGGAGAGAGCTGCTGCTTGTAGTTTGTGCTGGGAAACCTTGCTTTGGCAAGTGCGAATTGACCGCATTCAGCAGAAGGAAAAGAGAATAGCAAGAGGCCTTTTCTCCCCGGCTGCTCTGCCAAGCCCTTCCAGCTCAAACTATGTCGTTGCTCCTCTGGAAGGATCCCTGCACCGCGGCGTAGTTTTTCCGAAGAAGCCCTGCGTTTGCACGAGCAAATGAGGAATTCGTGGCAGGAAAGAGGAAGGAAAGAAAGTTTCTCTCCCTCTGCCTGCTTTGCTCAGAGGACCGGATGAAGTCAGGGAGTTCTCCCTTCACTGAGAAACGTGCGGGCTGCTGTTGCCTGGGCGCTCTCTTCTTTGCAAAAGAGTCCTGCAGTTCCACGCTTTGAACCGTGGAAAGGCGCCGGGCTCTGCTAAGATTTCCCCCGGCGCTTCGTTTGCCCTGGGCCAAAGCGAGCCTTCACAATAGCTGACGCTAACACTGCATACTCGTTCCACTTCCAGAACCGGGGCTACGGCGAGGCAGTTCTCCGGGGGAAAACGGCCCTTCGCGAAGGGCAGATCTGCCGAGCTCATTGCGGGAAAGCGAAAGCAAAGGACGCTTTTCTCCCTCTAACCGCTTTCGTCAGAGGAACGGGGAAGTCACAGTGTTCTTCCTCTCCCTGAGATACACACAATCTGACGGTTGCCTCTGAGCTCCGTTGCTGGCAAAGAACTGAAAGTGACATACATTCCTGTGGGGAAACACAGGGCTTTGCTAGGATTTCTCTAGGCAGTGTGTTTTCCCTGGGCCTCACTGTAGCAACACGATCTCGCCAGGGCAACACTGCATGGCACTTCCTCCGCCAGGAGAGAGCTGCTGCTTTGTAGTTTGTGCTGGGAAACCTTGCTTTGGCAAGTGCGAATTGACCGCATTCAGGCAGAAGGAAAAGAGAATAGCAAGAGGCCTTTTCTCCCCTGGCTGCTCTGCCAAGCCCTTCCCAGCTCAAACTATGTCGTTGCTCCTCTGGAAGGATCCCTGCACCGCGGCGTAGTTTTTTCCGAAGAAGCCCTGCGTTTGCACGAGCAAATGAGGAATTCGTGGCAGGAAGAGGAAGGAAAGAAAGTTTCTCTCCCTCTGCCTGCTTTGCTCAGAGGACCGGATGAAGTCAGGGAGTTCTCCCTTTCACTGAGAAACGTGCGGGCTGCTGTTGCCTGGGCGCTCTCTTCTTTGCAAAGAGTCTGCAGTTCCACGCTTTGAACCGTGGAAAGGCGCGGGCTCTGCTAAGATTTCCCCGGCGCTTCGTTTGCCCTGGGCCCAAAGCGAGCCTTCACAATAGCTGAACGCTAACACTGCATACTCGTTCCACTTCCAGAACCGGGCTACGGCGAGGCAGTTCTCCGGGGGAAAACGGCCCTTCGCGAAGGGCAGATCTGCGAGCTCATTGCGGGAAAGCGAAAGCAAAGGACGCTTTTCTCCCTCTAACCGCTTTCGTCAGAGGAACGGGGGAAGTCACAGTGTTCTTCCTCTCCCTGAGATACACACAATCTGACGTTGCCTCTGAGCTCCGCTTGCTGGCAAAGAACTGAAAGTGACATACATTCCTGTGGGGGAAACACAGGGCTTTGCTAGGATTTCTCTAGGCAGTGTGTTTTCCCTGGGCCTCACTGTAGCAACACGATCTCGCCAGGGCAACACTGCATGGCACTTCCTCCGCCAGGAGAGAGCTGCTGCTTTGTAGTTTGTGCTGGGAAACCTGCTTTGGCAAGTGCGAATTGACCGCATTCAGGCAGAGGAAAAGAGAAGTAGCAAGAGGCCTTTTCTCCCCGGCTGCTCTGCCAAGCCCTTCCAGCTCAAACTATGTCGTTGCTCCTCTGGAAGGATCCTGCACCGCGGCGTAGTTTTTCCGAAGAAGCCCTGCGTTTGCACGAGCAAATGAGGAATTCGTGGCAGGAAAGAGGAAGGAAAGAAAGTTTCTCTCCCTCTGCCTGCTTTGCTCAGAGGACCGGATGAAGTCAGGAGTTCTCCCTTTCACTGAGAAACGTGCGGGCTGCTGTTGCCTGGGCGCTCTCTTCTTTGCAAAGAGTCTGCAGTTCCACGCTTTGAACCGTGGAAAGGCGCCGGGCTCTGCTAAGATTTCCCCCGGCGCTTCGTTTGCCCTGGGCCAAAGCGAGCCTTCACAATAGCTGAACGCTAACACTGCATACTCGTTCCACTTCCAGAACCGGGCTACGGCGAGGCAGTTCTCCGGGGGAAAACGGCCCTTCGCGAAGGGCAGAATCTGCCGAGCTCATTGCGGGAAAGCGAAAGCAAAGGACGCTTTTCTCCTCTAACCGCTTTCGTCAGAGGAACGGGGGAAGTCACAGTGTTCTTCCTCTCCCTGAGATACACACAATCTGACGTTGCCTCTGAGCTCCGTTTGCTGGCAAAGAACTGAAAGTGACATACATTCCTGTGGGGAAACACAGGGCTTTGCTAGGATTTCTCTAGGCAGTGTGTTTTCCCTGGGCCTCACTGTAGCAACACGATCTCTCCAGGCAGAACTGCATGGGATTTCCTCCGCCAGGAGAGAGCTGCTGCTTTGTAGTCTGTGCTGGGAAACCTTGCTTTGGCAAGTGCGAATTGACCGCATTCAGGCAGAAGAAAAGAGAATAGCAAGAGGCCTTTTCTCCCCGGCTGCTCTGCCAAGCCCTTCCAGCTCAAACTATGTCGTTGCTCCTCTGGAAGGATCCCTGCACCGCGGCGTAGTTTTTCCGAAGAAGCCCTGCGTTTGCACGAGCAAATGAGGAATTCGTGGCAGGAAAGAGGAAGGAAAGAAAGTTTCTCTCCCTCTGCCTGCTTTGCTCAGAGGACCGGATGAAGTCAGGGGAGTTCTCCCTTTCACTGAGAAACGTGCGGGCTGCTGTTGCCTGGGCGCGCTCTTCTTGCAAAAGAGTCTGCAGTTCCACGCCTTTGAACCGTGGAAAGGCGCCGGCTCTGCTAAGATTTCCCCCCGGCGCTTCGTTTGCCCTGGGCCAAAGCGAGCCTTCACAATAGCTGAACGCTAACACTGCATACTCGTTCCACTTCCAGAACCGGGCTACGGCGAGGCAGTTCTCCGGGGGAAAACGGCCCTTCGCGAAGGGCAGATCTGCCGAGCTCATTGCGGGAAAGCGAAAGCAAAGGACGCTTTTCTCCCTCTAACCGCTTTCGTCAGAGGAACGGGGGAAGTCACAGTGTTCTTCCTCTCCCTGAGATACACACAATCTGACGTTGCCTCTGAGCTCCGTTGCTGGCAAAGAACTGAAAGTGACATACATTCCTGTGGGGAAACACAGGGCTTTGCTAGGATTTCTCTAGGCAGTGTGTTTTCCCCTGGGCCTCACTGTAGCAACACGATCTCGCCAGGGCAACTGCATGGCACTTCCTCCGCCAGGAGAGAGCTGCTGCTTTGTAGTTTGTGCTGGGAAACCTTGCTTTGGCAAGTGCGAATTGACCGCATTCAGGCAGAAAGAAAGAGAATAGCAAGAGGCCTTTTCTCCCCGCTGCTCTGCCAAGCCCTTCCAGCTCAAACTATGTCGTTGCTCCTCTGGAAGGATCCCTGCACCGCGGCGTAGTTCCGAAGAAGCCCTGCGTTTGCACGAGCAAATGAGGAATTCGTGGCAGGAAAGAGGAAGGAAAGAAAGTTTCTCTCCCTCTGCCTGCTTTGCTCAGAGGACCGGATGAAGTCAGGGAGTTCTCCCTTTCACTGAGAAACGTGCGGGCTGCTGTTGCCTGGGCGCTCTCTTCTTTGCAAAAGAGTCTGCAGTTCCACGCTTTGAACCGTGGAAAGGCGCCGGGCTCTGCTAAGATTTCCCCCGGCGCTTCGTTTGCCCTGGGCCAAAGCGAGCCTTCACAATAGCTGAACGCTAACACTGCATACTCGTTCCACTTCCAGAACCGGGCTACGGCGAGGCAGTTCTCCGGGGGAAAACGGCCCTTCGCGAAGGGCAGATCTGCCGAGCTCATTGCGGGAAAGCGAAAGCAAAGGACGCTTTTCTCCCTCTAACCGCTTTCGTCAGAGGAACGGGGGAAGTCACAGTGTTCTTCCTCTCCCTGAGATACACACAATCTGACGTTGCCTCTGAGCTCCGTTGCTGGCAAAGAACTGAAAGTGACATACATTCCTGTGGGGAAACACAGGGCTTTGCTAGGATTTCTCTAGGCAGTGTGTTTTCCCTGGGCCTCACTGTAGCAACACGATCTCGCCAGGGCAACACTGCATGGCACTTCCTCCGCCAGGAGAGAGCTGCTGCTTTGTAGTTTGTGCTGGGAAACCTTGCTTTGGCAAGTGCGAATTGACCGCATTCAGGCAGAAGGAAAAGAGAATAGCAAGAGGCCTTTTCTCCCCGGCTGCTCTGCCAAGCCCTTCCAGCTCAAACTATGTCGTTGCTCCTCTGGAAGGATCCCTGCACCGCGGCGTAGTTTTTCCGAAGAAGCCCTGCGTTTGCACGAGCAAATGAGGAATTCGTGGCAGGAAAGAGGAAGGAAAGAAAGTTTCTCTCCCTCTGCCTGCTTTGCTCAGAGGACCGGATGAAGTCAGGGAGTTCTCCCTTTCACTGAGAAACGTGCGGGCTGCTGTTGCCTGGGCGCTCTCTTCTTTGCAAAAGAGTCTGCAGTTCCACGCTTTGAACCGTGGAAAGGCGCCGGGCTCTGCTAAGATTTCCCCCGGCGCTTCGTTTGCCCTGGGCCAAAGCGAGCCTTCACAATAGCTGAACGCTAACACTGCATACTCGTTCCACTTCCAGAACCGGGCTACGGCGAGGCAGTTCTCCGGGGGAAAACGGCCCTTCGCGAAGGGCAGATCTGCCGAGCTCATTGCGGGAAAGCGAAAGCAAAGGACGCTTTTCTCCCTCTAACCGCTTTCGTCAGAGGAACGGGGGAAGTCACAGTGTTCTTCCTCTCCCTGAGATACACACAATCTGACGTTGCCTCTGAGCTCCGTTGCTGGCAAAGAACTGAAAGTGACATACATTCCTGTGGGGAAACACAGGGCTTTGCTAGGATTTCTCTAGGCAGTGTGTTTTCCCTGGGCCTCACTGTAGCAACACGATCTCGCCAGGGCAACACTGCATGGCACTTCCTCCGCCAGGAGAGAGCTGCTGCTTTGTAGTTTGTGCTGGGAAACCTTGCTTTGGCAAGTGCGAATTGACCGCATTCAGGCAGAAGGAAAAGAGAATAGCAAGAGGCCTTTTCTCCCCGGCTGCTCTGCCAAGCCCTTCCAGCTCAAACTATGTCGTTGCTCCTCTGGAAGGATCCCTGCACCGCGGCGTAGTTTTTCCGAAGAAGCCCTGCGTTTGCACGAGCAAATGAGGAATTCGTGGCAGGAAAGAGGAAGGAAAGAAAGTTTCTCTCCCTCTGCCTGCTTTGCTCAGAGGACCGGATGAAGTCAGGGAGTTCTCCCTTTCACTGAGAAACGTGCGGGCTGCTGTTGCCTGGGCGCTCTCTTCTTTGCAAAAGAGTCTGCAGTTCCACGCTTTGAACCGTGGAAAGGCGCCGGGCTCTGCTAAGATTTCCCCCGGCGCTTCGTTTGCCCTGGGCCAAAGCGAGCCTTCACAATAGCTGAACGCTAACACTGCATACTCGTTCCACTTCCAGAACCGGGCTACGGCGAGGCAGTTCTCCGGGGGAAAACGGCCCTTCGCGAAGGGCAGATCTGCCGAGCTCATTGCGGGAAAGCGAAAGCAAAGGACGCTTTTCTCCCTCTAACCGCTTTCGTCAGAGGAACGGGGGAAGTCACAGTGTTCTTCCTCTCCCTGAGATACACACAATCTGACGTTGCCTCTGAGCTCCGTTGCTGGCAAAGAACTGAAAGTGACATACATTCCTGTGGGGAAACACAGGGCTTTGCTAGGATTTCTCTAGGCAGTGTGTTTTCCCTGGGCCTCACTGTAGCAACACGATCTCGCCAGGGCAACACTGCATGGGATTTCCTCCGCCAGGAGAGAGCTGCTGCTTTGTAGTTTGTGCTGGGAAACCTTGCTTTGGCAAGTGCGAATTGACCGCATTCAGGCAGAAAGAAAAGAGAATAGCAAGAGGCCTTTTCTCCCCGGCTGCTCTGCCAAGCCCTTCCAGCTCAAACTATGTCGTTGCTCCTCTGGAAGGATCCCTGCACCGCGGCGTAGTTTTTCCGAAGAAGCCCTGCGTTTGCACGAGCAAATGAGGAATTCGTGGCAGGAAAGAGGAAGGAAAGAAAGTTTCTCTCCCTCTGCCTGCTTTGCTCAGAGGACCGGATGAAGTCAGGGAGTTCTCCCTTTCACTGAGAAACGTGCGGGCTGCTGTTGCCTGGGCGCGCTCTTCTTTGCAAAAGAGTCTGCAGTTCCACGCTTTGAACCGTGGAAAGGCGCCGGGCTCTGCTAAGATTTCCCCCGGCGCTTCGTTTGCCCTGGGCCAAAGCGAGCCTTCACAATAGCTGAACGCTAACACTGCATACTCGTTCCACTTCCAGAACCGGGCTACGGCGAGGCAGTTCTCCGGGGGAAAACGGCCCTTCGCGAAGGGCAGATCTGCCGAGCTCATTGCGGGAAAGCGAAAGCAAAGGACGCTTTTCTCCCTCTAACCGCTTTCGTCAGAGGAACGGGGGAAGTCACAGTGTTCTTCCTCTCCCTGAGATACACACAATCTGACGTTGCCTCTGAGCTCCGTTGCTGGCAAAGAACTGAAAGTGACATACATTCCTGTGGGGAAACACAGGGCTTTGCTAGGATTTCTCTAGGCAGTGTGTTTTCCCTGGGCCTCACTGTAGCAACACGATCTCGCCAGGGCAACACTGCATGGCACTTCCTCCGCCAGGAGAGAGCTGCTGCTTTGTAGTTTGTGCTGGGAAACCTTGCTTTGGCAAGTGCGAATTGACCGCATTCAGGCAGAAGGAAAAGAGAATAGCAAGAGGCCTTTTCTCCCCGGCTGCTCTGCCAAGCCCTTCCAGCTCAAACTATGTCGTTGCTCCTCTGGAAGGATCCCTGCACCGCGGCGTAGTTTTTCCGAAGAAGCCCTGCGTTTGCACGAGCAAATGAGGAATTCGTGGCAGGAAAGAGGAAGGAAAGAAAGTTTCTCTCCCTCTGCCTGCTTTGCTCAGAGGACCGGATGAAGTCAGGGAGTTCTCCCTTTCACTGAGAAACGTGCGGGCTGCTGTTGCCTGGGCGCTCTCTTCTTTGCAAAAGAGTCTGCAGTTCCACGCTTTGAACCGTGGAAAGGCGCCGGGCTCTGCTAAGATTTCCCCCGGCGCTTCGTTTGCCCTGGGCCAAAGCGAGCCTTCACAATAGCTGAACGCTAACACTGCATACTCGTTCCACTTCCAGAACCGGGCTACGGCGAGGCAGTTCTCCGGGGGAAAACGGCCCTTCGCGAAGGGCAGATCTGCCGAGCTCATTGCGGGAAAGCGAAAGCAAAGGACGCTTTTCTCCCTCTAACCGCTTTCGTCAGAGGAACGGGGGAAGTCACAGTGTTCTTCCTCTCCCTGAGATACACACAATCTGACGTTGCCTCTGAGCTCCGTTGCTGGCAAAGAACTGAAAGTGACATACATTCCTGTGGGGAAACACAGGGCTTTGCTAGGATTTCTCTAGGCAGTGTGTTTTCCCTGGGCCTCACTGTAGCAACACGATCTCGCCAGGGCAACACTGCATGGCACTTCCTCCGCCAGGAGAGAGCTGCTGCTTTGTAGTTTGTGCTGGGAAACCTTGCTTTGGCAAGTGCGAATTGACCGCATTCAGGCAGAAGGAAAAGAGAATAGCAAGAGGCCTTTTCTCCCCGGCTGCTCTGCCAAGCCCTTCCAGCTCAAACTATGTCGTTGCTCCTCTGGAAGGATCCCTGCACCGCGGCGTAGTTTTTCCGAAGAAGCCCTGCGTTTGCACGAGCAAATGAGGAATTCGTGGCAGGAAAGAGGAAGGAAAGAAAGTTTCTCTCCCTCTGCCTGCTTTGCTCAGAGGACCGGATGAAGTCAGGGAGTTCTCCCTTTCACTGAGAAACGTGCGGGCTGCTGTTGCCTGGGCGCTCTCTTCTTTGCAAAAGAGTCTGCAGTTCCACGCTTTGAACCGTGGAAAGGCGCCGGGCTCTGCTAAGATTTCCCCCGGCGCTTCGTTTGCCCTGGGCCAAAGCGAGCCTTCACAATAGCTGAACGCTAACACTGCATACTCGTTCCACTTCCAGAACCGGGCTACGGCGAGGCAGTTCTCCGGGGGAAAACGGCCCTTCGCGAAGGGCAGATCTGCCGAGCTCATTGCGGGAAAGCGAAAGCAAAGGACGCTTTTCTCCCTCTAACCGCTTTCGTCAGAGGAACGGGGGAAGTCACAGTGTTCTTCCTCTCCCTGAGATACACACAATCTGACGTTGCCTCTGAGCTCCGTTGCTGGCAAAGAACTGAAAGTGACATACATTCCTGTGGGGAAACACAGGGCTTTGCTAGGATTTCTCTAGGCAGTGTGTTTTCCCTGGGCCTCACTGTAGCAACACGATCTCGCCAGGGCAACACTGCATGGCACTTCCTCCGCCAGGAGAGAGCTGCTGCTTTGTAGTTTGTGCTGGGAAACCTTGCTTTGGCAAGTGCGAATTGACCGCATTCAGGCAGAAAGAAAAGAGAATAGCAAGAGGCCTTTTCTCCCCGGCTGCTCTGCCAAGCCCTTCCAGCTCAAACTATGTCGTTGCTCCTCTGGAAGGATCCCTGCACCGCGGCGTAGTTTTTCCGAAGAAGCCCTGCGTTTGCACGAGCAAATGAGGAATTCGTGGCAGGAAAGAGGAAGGAAAGAAAGTTTCTCTCCCTCTGCCTGCTTTGCTCAGAGGACCGGATGAAGTCAGGGAGTTCTCCCTTTCACTGAGAAACGTGCGGGCTGCTGTTGCCTGGGCGCTCTCTTCTTTGCAAAAGAGTCTGCAGTTCCACGCTTTGAACCGTGGAAAGGCGCCGGGCTCTGCTAAGATTTCCCCCGGCGCTTCGTTTGCCCTGGGCCAAAGCGAGCCTTCACAATAGCTGAACGCTAACACTGCATACTCGTTCCACTTCCAGAACCGGGCTACGGCGAGGCAGTTCTCCGGGGGAAAACGGCCCTTCGCGAAGGGCAGATCTGCCGAGCTCATTGCGGGAAAGCGAAAGCAAAGGACGCTTTTCTCCCTCTAACCGCTTTCGTCAGAGGAACGGGGGAAGTCACAGTGTTCTTCCTCTCCCTGAGATACACACAATCTGACGTTGCCTCTGAGCTCCGTTGCTGGCAAAGAACTGAAAGTGACATACATTCCTGTGGGGAAACACAGGGCTTTGCTAGGATTTCTCTAGGCAGTGTGTTTTCCCTGGGCCTCACTGTAGCAACACGATCTCGCCAGGGCAACACTGCATGGCACTTCCTCCGCCAGGAGAGAGCTGCTGCTTTGTAGTTTGTGCTGGGAAACCTTGCTTTGGCAAGTGCGAATTGACCGCATTCAGGCAGAAGGAAAAGAGAATAGCAAGAGGCCTTTTCTCCCCGGCTGCTCTGCCAAGCCCTTCCAGCTCAAACTATGTCGTTGCTCCTCTGGAAGGATCCCTGCACCGCGGCGTAGTTTTTCCGAAGAAGCCCTGCGTTTGCACGAGCAAATGAGGAATTCGTGGCAGGAAAGAGGAAGGAAAGAAAGTTTCTCTCCCTCTGCCTGCTTTGCTCAGAGGACCGGATGAAGTCAGGGAGTTCTCCCTTTCACTGAGAAACGTGCGGGCTGCTGTTGCCTGGGCGCTCTCTTCTTTGCAAAAGAGTCTGCAGTTCCACGCTTTGAACCGTGGAAAGGCGCCGGGCTCTGCTAAGATTTCCCCCGGCGCTTCGTTTGCCCTGGGCCAAAGCGAGCCTTCACAATAGCTGAACGCTAACACTGCATACTCGTTCCACTTCCAGAACCGGGCTACGGCGAGGCAGTTCTCCGGGGGAAAACGGCCCTTCGCGAAGGGCAGATCTGCCGAGCTCATTGCGGGAAAGCGAAAGCAAAGGACGCTTTTCTCCCTCTAACCGCTTTCGTCAGAGGAACGGGGGAAGTCACAGTGTTCTTCCTCTCCCTGAGATACACACAATCTGACGTTGCCTCTGAGCTCCGTTGCTGGCAAAGAACTGAAAGTGACATACATTCCTGTGGGGAAACACAGGGCTTTGCTAGGATTTCTCTAGGCAGTGTGTTTTCCCTGGGCCTCACTGTAGCAACACGATCTCGCCAGGGCAGAACTGCATGGGATTTCCTCCGCCAGGAGAGAGCTGCTGCTTTGTAGTTTGTGCTGGGAAACCTTGCTTTGGCAAGTGCGAATTGACCGCATTCAGGCAGAAAGAAAAGAGAATAGCAAGAGGCCTTTTCTCCCCGGCTGCTCTGCCAAGCCCTTCCAGCTCAAACTATGTCGTTGCTCCTCTGGAAGGATCCCTGCACCGCGGCGTAGTTTTTCCGAAGAAGCCCTGCGTTTGCACGAGCAAATGAGGAATTCGTGGCAGGAAAGAGGAAGGAAAGAAAGTTTCTCTCCCTCTGCCTGCTTTGCTCAGAGGACCGGATGAAGTCAGGGAGTTCTCCCTTTCACTGAGAAACGTGCGGGCTGCTGTTGCCTGGGCGCTCTCTTCTTTGCAAAAGAGTCTGCAGTTCCACGCTTTGAACCGTGGAAAGGCGCCGGGCTCTGCTAAGATTTCCCCCGGCGCTTCGTTTGCCCTGGGCCAAAGCGAGCCTTCACAATAGCTGAACGCTAACACTGCATACTCGTTCCACTTCCAGAACCGGGCTACGGCGAGGCAGTTCTCCGGGGGAAAACGGCCCTTCGCGAAGGGCAGATCTGCCGAGCTCATTGCGGGAAAGCGAAAGCAAAGGACGCTTTTCTCCCTCTAACCGCTTTCGTCAGAGGAACGGGGGAAGTCACAGTGTTCTTCCTCTCCCTGAGATACACACAATCTGACGTTGCCTCTGAGCTCCGTTGCTGGCAAAGAACTGAAAGTGACATACATTCCTGTGGGGAAACACAGGGCTTTGCTAGGATTTCTCTAGGCAGTGTGTTTTCCCTGGGCCTCACTGTAGCAACACGATCTCGCCAGGGCAGAACTGCATGGGATTTCCTCCGCCAGGAGAGAGCTGCTGCTTTGTAGTTTGTGCTGGGAAACCTTGCTTTGGCAAGTGCGAATTGACCGCATTCAGGCAGAAGGAAAAGAGAATAGCAAGAGGCCTTTTCTCCCCGGCTGCTCTGCCAAGCCCTTCCAGCTCAAACTATGTCGTTGCTCCTCTGGAAGGATCCCTGCACCGCGGCGTAGTTTTTCCGAAGAAGCCCTGCGTTTGCACGAGCAAATGAGGAATTCGTGGCAGGAAAGAGGAAGGAAAGAAAGTTTCTCTCCCTCTGCCTGCTTTGCTCAGAGGACCGGATGAAGTCAGGGAGTTCTCCCTTTCACTGAGAAACGTGCGGGCTGCTGTTGCCTGGGCGCTCTCTTCTTTGCAAAAGAGTCTGCAGTTCCACGCTTTGAACCGTGGAAAGGCGCCGGGCTCTGCTAAGATTTCCCCCGGCGCTTCGTTTGCCCTGGGCCAAAGCGAGCCTTCACAATAGCTGAACGCTAACACTGCATACTCGTTCCACTTCCAGAACCGGGCTACGGCGAGGCAGTTCTCCGGGGGAAAACGGCCCTTCGCGAAGGGCAGATCTGCCGAGCTCATTGCGGGAAAGCGAAAGCAAAGGACGCTTTTCTCCCTCTAACCGCTTTCGTCAGAGGAACGGGGGAAGTCACAGTGTTCTTCCTCTCCCTGAGATACACACAATCTGACGTTGCCTCTGAGCTCCGTTGCTGGCAAAGAACTGAAAGTGACATACATTCCTGTGGGGAAACACAGGGCTTTGCTAGGATTTCTCTAGGCAGTGTGTTTTCCCTGGGCCTCACTGTAGCAACACGATCTCGCCAGGGCAACACTGCATGGCACTTCCTCCGCCAGGAGAGAGCTGCTGCTTTGTAGTTTGTGCTGGGAAACCTTGCTTTGGCAAGTGCGAATTGACCGCATTCAGGCAGAAAGAAAAGAGAATAGCAAGAGGCCTTTTCTCCCCGGCTGCTCTGCCAAGCCCTTCCAGCTCAAACTATGTCGTTGCTCCTCTGGAAGGATCCCTGCACCGCGGCGTAGTTTTTCCGAAGAAGCCCTGCGTTTGCACGAGCAAATGAGGAATTCGTGGCAGGAAAGAGGAAGGAAAGAAAGTTTCTCTCCCTCTGCCTGCTTTGCTCAGAGGACCGGATGAAGTCAGGGAGTTCTCCCTTTCACTGAGAAACGTGCGGGCTGCTGTTGCCTGGGCGCTCTCTTCTTTGCAAAAGAGTCTGCAGTTCCACGCTTTGAACCGTGGAAAGGCGCCGGGCTCTGCTAAGATTTCCCCCGGCGCTTCGTTTGCCCTGGGCCAAAGCGAGCCTTCACAATAGCTGAACGCTAACACTGCATACTCGTTCCACTTCCAGAACCGGGCTACGGCGAGGCAGTTCTCCGGGGGAAAACGGCCCTTCGCGAAGGGCAGATCTGCCGAGCTCATTGCGGGAAAGCGAAAGCAAAGGACGCTTTTCTCCCTCTAACCGCTTTCGTCAGAGGAACGGGGGAAGTCACAGTGTTCTTCCTCTCCCTGAGATACACACAATCTGACGTTGCCTCTGAGCTCCGTTGCTGGCAAAGAACTGAAAGTGACATACATTCCTGTGGGGAAACACAGGGCTTTGCTAGGATTTCTCTAGGCAGTGTGTTTTCCCTGGGCCTCACTGTAGCAACACGATCTCGCCAGGGCAGAACTGCATGGGATTTCCTCCGCCAGGAGAGAGCTGCTGCTTTGTAGTTTGTGCTGGGAAACCTTGCTTTGGCAAGTGCGAATTGACCGCATTCAGGCAGAAAGAAAAGAGAATAGCAAGAGGCCTTTTCTCCCCGGCTGCTCTGCCAAGCCCTTCCAGCTCAAACTATGTCGTTGCTCCTCTGGAAGGATCCCTGCACCGCGGCGTAGTTTTTCCGAAGAAGCCCTGCGTTTGCACGAGCAAATGAGGAATTCGTGGCAGGAAAGAGGAAGGAAAGAAAGTTTCTCTCCCTCTGCCTGCTTTGCTCAGAGGACCGGATGAAGTCAGGGAGTTCTCCCTTTCACTGAGAAACGTGCGGGCTGCTGTTGCCTGGGCGCTCTCTTCTTTGCAAAAGAGTCTGCAGTTCCACGCTTTGAACCGTGGAAAGGCGCCGGGCTCTGCTAAGATTTCCCCCGGCGCTTCGTTTGCCCTGGGCCAAAGCGAGCCTTCACAATAGCTGAACGCTAACACTGCATACTCGTTCCACTTCCAGAACCGGGCTACGGCGAGGCAGTTCTCCGGGGGAAAACGGCCCTTCGCGAAGGGCAGATCTGCCGAGCTCATTGCGGGAAAGCGAAAGCAAAGGACGCTTTTCTCCCTCTAACCGCTTTCGTCAGAGGAACGGGGGAAGTCACAGTGTTCTTCCTCTCCCTGAGATACACACAATCTGACGTTGCCTCTGAGCTCCGTTGCTGGCAAAGAACTGAAAGTGACATACATTCCTGTGGGGAAACACAGGGCTTTGCTAGGATTTCTCTAGGCAGTGTGTTTTCCCTGGGCCTCACTGTAGCAACACGATCTCGCCAGGGCAACACTGCATGGCACTTCCTCCGCCAGGAGAGAGCTGCTGCTTTGTAGTTTGTGCTGGGAAACCTTGCTTTGGCAAGTGCGAATTGACCGCATTCAGGCAGAAAGAAAAGAGAATAGCAAGAGGCCTTTTCTCCCCGGCTGCTCTGCCAAGCCCTTCCAGCTCAAACTATGTCGTTGCTCCTCTGGAAGGATCCCTGCACCGCGGCGTAGTTTTTCCGAAGAAGCCCTGCGTTTGCACGAGCAAATGAGGAATTCGTGGCAGGAAAGAGGAAGGAAAGAAAGTTTCTCTCCCTCTGCCTGCTTTGCTCAGAGGACCGGATGAAGTCAGGGAGTTCTCCCTTTCACTGAGAAACGTGCGGGCTGCTGTTGCCTGGGCGCTCTCTTCTTTGCAAAAGAGTCTGCAGTTCCACGCTTTGAACCGTGGAAAGGCGCCGGGCTCTGCTAAGATTTCCCCCGGCGCTTCGTTTGCCCTGGGCCAAAGCGAGCCTTCACAATAGCTGAACGCTAACACTGCATACTCGTTCCACTTCCAGAACCGGGCTACGGCGAGGCCGTTCTCCGGGGGAAAACGGCCCTTCGCGAAGGGCAGATCTGCCGAGCTCATTGCGGGAAAGCGAAAGCAAAGGACGCTTTTCTCCCTCTAACCGCTTTCGTCAGAGGAACGGGGGAAGTCACAGTGTTCTTCCTCTCCCTGAGATACACACAATCTGACGTTGCCTCTGAGCTCCGTTGCTGGCAAAGAACTGAAAGTGACATATATTCCTGTGGGGAAACACAGGGCTTTGCTAGGATTTCTCTAGGCAGTGTGTTTTCCCTGGGCCTCACTGTAGCAACACGATCTCGCCAGAGCAGAACTGCATGGGATTTCCTCCGCCAGGAGAGAGCTGCTGCTTTGTAGTTTGTGCTGGGAAACCTTGCTTTGGCAAGTGCGAATTGACCGCATTCAGGCAGAAGGAAAAGAGAATAGCAAGAGGCCTTTTCTCCCCGGCTGCTCTGCCAAGCCCTTCCAGCTCAAACTATGTCGTTGCTCCTCTGGAAGGATCCCTGCACCGCGGCGTAGTTTTTCCGAAGAAGCCCTGCGTTTGCACGAGCAAATGAGGAATTCGTGGCAGGAAAGAGGAAGGAAAGAAAGTTTCTCTCCCTCTGCCTGCTTTGCTCAGAGGACCGGATGAAGTCAGGGAGTTCTCCCTTTCACTGAGAAACGTGCGGGCTGCTGTTGCCTGGGCGCTCTCTTCTTTGCAAAAGAGTCTGCAGTTCCACGCTTTGAACCGTGGAAAGGCGCCGGGCTCTGCTAAGATTTCCCCCGGCGCTTCGTTTGCCCTGGGCCAAAGCGAGCCTTCACAATAGCTGAACGCTAACACTGCATACTCGTTCCACTTCCAGAACCGGGCTACGGCGAGGCAGTTCTCCGGGGGAAAACGGCCCTTCGCGAAGGGCAGATCTGCCGAGCTCATTGCGGGAAAGCGAAAGCAAAGGACGCTTTTCTCCCTCTAACCGCTTTCGTCAGAGGAACGGGGGAAGTCACAGTGTTCTTCCTCTCCCTGAGATACACACAATCTGACGTTGCCTCTGAGCTCCGTTGCTGGCAAAGAACTGACAGTGACATACATTCCTGTGGGGAAACACAGGGCTTTGCTAGGATTTCTCTAGGCAGTGTGTTTTCCCTGGGCCTCACTGTAGCAACACGATCTCGCCAGGGCAACACTGCATGGCACTTCCTCCGCCAGGAGAGAGCTGCTGCTTTGTAGTTTGTGCTGGGAAACCTTGCTTTGGCAAGTGCGAATTGACCGCATTCAGGCAGAAAGAAAAGAGAATAGCAAGAGGCCTTTTCTCCCCGGCTGCTCTGCCAAGCCCTTCCAGCTCAAACTATGTCGTTGCTCCTCTGGAAGGATCCCTGCACCGCGGCGTAGTTTTTCCGAAGAAGCCCTGCGTTTGCAAGAGCAAATGAGGAATTCGTGGCAGGAAAGAGGAAGGAAAGAAAGTTTCTCTCCCTCTGCCTGCTTTGCTCAGAGGACCGGATGAAGTCAGGGAGTTCTCCCTTTCACTGAGAAACGTGCGGGCTGCTGTTGCCTGGGCGCTCTCTTCTTTGCAAAAGAGTCTGCAGTTCCACGCTTTGAACCGTGGAAAGGCGCCGGGCTCTGCTAAGATTTCCCCCGGCGCTTCGTTTGCCCTGGGCCAAAGCGAGCCTTCACAATAGCTGAACCCTAACACTGCATACTCGTTCCACTTCCAGAACCGGGCTACGGCGAGGCAGTTCTCCGGGGGAAAACGGCCCTTCGCGAAGGGCAGATCTGCCGAGCTCATTGCGGGAAAGCGAAAGCAAAGGACGCTTTTCTCCCTCTAACCGCTTTCGTCAGAGGAACGGGGGAAGTCACAGTGTTCTTCCTCTCCCTGAGATACACACAATCTGACGTTGCCTCTGAGCTCCGTTGCTGGCAAAGAACTGAAAGTGACATACATTCCTGTGGGGAAACACAGGGCTTTGCTAGGATTTCTCTAGGCAGTGTGTTTTCCCTGGGCCTCACTGTAGCAACACGATCTCGCCAGGGCAACACTGCATGGCACTTCCTCCGCCAGGAGAGAGCTGCTGCTTTGTAGTTTGTGCTGGGAAACCTTGCTTTGGCAAGTGCGAATTGACCGCATTCAGGCAGAAAGAAAAGAGAATAGCAAGAGGCCTTTTCTCCCCGGCTGCTCTGCCAAGCCCTTCCAGCTCAAACTATGTCGTTGCTCCTCTGGAAGGATCCCTGCACCGCGGCGTAGTTTTTCCGAAGAAGCCCTGCGTTTGCAAGAGCAAATGAGGAATTCGTGGCAGGAAAGAGGAAGGAAAGAAAGTTTCTCTCCCTCTGCCTGCTTTGCTCAGAGGACCGGATGAAGTCAGGGAGTTCTCCCTTTCACTGAGAAACGTGCGGGCTGCTGTTGCCTGGGCGCTCTCTTCTTTGCAAAAGAGTCTGCAGTTCCACGCTTTGAACCGTGGAAAGGCGCCGGGCTCTGCTAAGATTTCCCCCGGCGCTTCGTTTGCCCTGGGCCAAAGCGAGCCTTCACAATAGCTGAACGCTAACACTGCATACTCGTTCCACTTCCAGAACCGGGCTACGGCGAGGCAGTTCTCCGGGGGAAAACGGCCCTTCGCGAAGGGCAGATCTGCCGAGCTCATTGCGGGAAAGCGAAAGCAAAGGACGCTTTTCTCCCTCTAACCGCTTTCGTCAGAGGAACGGGGGAAGTCACAGTGTTCTTCCTCTCCCTGAGATACACACAATCTGACGTTGCCTCTGAGCTCCGTTGCTGGCAAAGAACTGAAAGTGACATACATTCCTGTGGGGAAACACAGGGCTTTGCTAGGATTTCTCTAGGCAGTGTGTTTTCCCTGGGCCTCACTGTAGCAACACGATCTCGCCAGGGCAACACTGCATGGCACTTCCTCCGCCAGGAGAGAGCTGCTGCTTTGTAGTTTGTGCTGGGAAACCTTGCTTTGGCAAGTGCGAATTGACCGCATTCAGGCAGAAAGAAAAGAGAATAGCAAGAGGCCTTTTCTCCCCGGCTGCTCTGCCAAGCCCTTCCAGCTCAAACTATGTCGTTGCTCCTCTGGAAGGATCCCTGCACCGCGGCGTAGTTTTTCCGAAGAAGCCCTGCGTTTGCACGAGCAAATGAGGAATTCGTGGCAGGAAAGAGGAAGGAAAGAAAGTTTCTCTCCCTCTGCCTGCTTTGCTCAGAGGACCGGATGAAGTCAGGGAGTTCTCCCTTTCACTGAGAAACGTGCGGGCTGCTGTTGCCTGGGCGCTCTCTTCTTTGCAAAAGAGTCTGCAGTTCCACGCTTTGAACCGTGGAAAGGCGCCGGGCTCTGCTAAGATTTCCCCCGGCGCTTCGTTTGCCCTGGGCCAAAGCGAGCCTTCACAATAGCTGAACGCTAACACTGCATACTCGTTCCACTTCCAGAACCGGGCTACGGCGAGGCAGTTCTCCGGGGGAAAACGGCCCTTCGCGAAGGGCAGATCTGCCGAGCTCATTGCGGGAAAGCGAAAGCAAAGGACGCTTTTCTCCCTCTAACCGCTTTCGTCAGAGGAACGGGGGAAGTCACAGTGTTCTTCCTCTCCCTGAGATACACACAATCTGACGTTGCCTCTGAGCTCCGTTGCTGGCAAAGAACTGAAAGTGACATACATTCCTGTGGGGAAACACAGGGCTTTGCTAGGATTTCTCTAGGCAGTGTGTTTTCCCTGGGCCTCACTGTAGCAACACGATCTCGCCAGGGCAACACTGCATGGCACTTCCTCCGCCAGGAGAGAGCTGCTGCTTTGTAGTTTGTGCTGGGAAACCTTGCTTTGGCAAGTGCGAATTGACCGCATTCAGGCAGAAAGAAAAGAGAATAGCAAGAGGCCTTTTCTCCCCGGCTGCTCTGCCAAGCCCTTCCAGCTCAAACTATGTCGTTGCTCCTCTGGAAGGATCCCTGCACCGCGGCGTAGTTTTTCCGAAGAAGCCCTGCGTTTGCAAGAGCAAATGAGGAATTCGTGGCAGGAAAGAGGAAGGAAAGAAAGTTTCTCTCCCTCTGCCTGCTTTGCTCAGAGGACCGGATGAAGTCAGGGAGTTCTCCCTTTCACTGAGAAACGTGCGGGCTGCTGTTGCCTGGGCGCTCTCTTCTTTGCAAAAGAGTCTGCAGTTCCACGCTTTGAACCGTGGAAAGGCGCCGGGCTCTGCTAAGATTTCCCCCGGCGCTTCGTTTGCCCTGGGCCAAAGCGAGCCTTCACAATAGCTGAACGCTAACACTGCATACTCGTTCCACTTCCAGAACCGGGCTACGGCGAGGCAGTTCTCCGGGGGAAAACGGCCCTTCGCGAAGGGCAGATCTGCCGAGCTCATTGCGGGAAAGCGAAAGCAAAGGACGCTTTTCTCCCTCTAACCGCTTTCGTCAGAGGAACGGGGGAAGTCACAGTGTTCTTCCTCTCCCTGAGATACACACAATCTGACGTTGCCTCTGAGCTCCGTTGCTGGCAAAGAACTGAAAGTGACATACATTCCTGTGGGGAAACACAGGGCTTTGCTAGGATTTCTCTAGGCAGTGTGTTTTCCCTGGGCCTCACTGTAGCAACACGATCTCGCCAGGGCAACACTGCATGGCACTTCCTCCGCCAGGAGAGAGCTGCTGCTTTGTAGTTTGTGCTGGGAAACCTTGCTTTGGCAAGTGCGAATTGACCGCATTCAGGCAGAAAGAAAAGAGAATAGCAAGAGGCCTTTTCTCCCCGGCTGCTCTGCCAAGCCCTTCCAGCTCAAACTATGTCGTTGCTCCTCTGGAAGGATCCCTGCACCGCGGCGTAGTTTTTCCGAAGAAGCCCTGCGTTTGCACGAGCAAATGAGGAATTCGTGGCAGGAAAGAGGAAGGAAAGAAAGTTTCTCTCCCTCTGCCTGCTTTGCTCAGAGGACCGGATGAAGTCAGGGAGTTCTCCCTTTCACTGAGAAACGTGCGGGCTGCTGTTGCCTGGGCGCTCTCTTCTTTGCAAAAGAGTCTGCAGTTCCACGCTTTGAACCGTGGAAAGGCGCCGGGCTCTGCTAAGATTTCCCCCGGCGCTTCGTTTGCCCTGGGCCAAAGCGAGCCTTCACAATAGCTGAACGCTAACACTGCATACTCGTTCCACTTCCAGAACCGGGCTACGGCGAGGCAGTTCTCCGGGGGAAAACGGCCCTTCGCGAAGGGCAGATCTGCCGAGCTCATTGCGGGAAAGCGAAAGCAAAGGACGCTTTTCTCCCTCTAACCGCTTTCGTCAGAGGAACGGGGGAAGTCACAGTGTTCTTCCTCTCCCTGAGATACACACAATCTGACGTTGCCTCTGAGCTCCGTTGCTGGCAAAGAACTGAAAGTGACATACATTCCTGTGGGGAAACACAGGGCTTTGCTAGGATTTCTCTAGGCAGTGTGTTTTCCCTGGGCCTCACTGTAGCAACACGATCTCGCCAGGGCAGAACTGCATGGGATTTCCTCCGCCAGGAGAGAGCTGCTGCTTTGTAGTTTGTGCTGGGAAACCTTGCTTTGGCAAGTGCGAATTGACCGCATTCAGGCAGAAAGAAAAGAGAATAGCAAGAGGCCTTTTCTCCCCGGCTGCTCTGCCAAGCCCTTCCAGCTCAAACTATGTCGTTGCTCCTCTGGAAGGATCCCTGCACCGCGGCGTAGTTTTTCCGAAGAAGCCCTGCGTTTGCAAGAGCAAATGAGGAATTCGTGGCAGGAAAGAGGAAGGAAAGAAAGTTTCTCTCCCTCTGCCTGCTTTGCTCAGAGGACCGGATGAAGTCAGGGAGTTCTCCCTTTCACTGAGAAACGTGCGGGCTGCTGTTGCCTGGGCGCTCTCTTCTTTGCAAGAGTCTGCAGTTCCACGCTTTGAACGGTGGAAAGGCGCCGGGCTCTGCTAAGATTTCCCCCGGCGCTTCGTTTGCCCTGGGCCAAAGCGAGCCTTCACAATAGCTGAACGCTAACACTGCATACTCGTTCCACTTCCAGAACCGGGCTACGGCGAGGCAGTTCTCCGGGGGAAAACGGCCCTTCGCGAAGGGCAGATCTGCCGAGCTCATTGCGGGAAAGCGAAAGCAAAGGACGCTTTTCTCCCTCTAACCGCTTTCGTCAGAGGAACGGGGGAAGTCACAGTGTTCTTCCTCTCCCTGAGATACACACAATCTGACGTTGCCTCTGAGCTCCGTTGCTGGCAAAGAACTGAAAGTGACATACATTCCTGTGGGGAAACACAGGGCTTTGCTAGGATTTCTCTAGGCAGTGTGTTTTCCCTGGGCCTCACTGTAGCAACACGATCTCGCCAGGGCAGAACTGCATGGGATTTCCTCCGCCAGGAGAGAGCTGCTGCTTTGTAGTTTGTGCTGGGAAACCTTGCTTTGGCAAGTGCGAATTGACCGCATTCAGGCAGAAAGAAAAGAGAATAGCAAGAGGCCTTTTCTCCCCGGCTGCTCTGCCAAGCCCTTCCAGCTCAAACTATGTCGTTGCTCCTCTGGAAGGATCCCTGCACCGCGGCGTAGTTTTTCCGAAGAAGCCCTGCGTTTGCACGAGCAAATGAGGAATTCGTGGCAGGAAAGAGGAAGGAAAGAAAGTTTCTCTCCCTCTGCCTGCTTTGCTCAGAGGACCGGATGAAGTCAGGGAGTTCTCCCTTTCACTGAGAAACGTGCGGGCTGCTGTTGCCTGGGCGCTCTCTTCTTTGCAAAAGAGTCTGCAGTTCCACGCTTTGAACCGTGGAAAGGCGCCGGGCTCTGCTAAGATTTCCCCCGGCGCTTCGTTTGCCCTGGGCCAAAGCGAGCCTTCACAATAGCTGAACGCTAACACTGCATACTCGTTCCACTTCCAGAACCGGGCTACGGCGAGGCAGTTCTCCGGGGGAAAACGGCCCTTCGCGAAGGGCAGATCTGCCGAGCTCATTGCGGGAAAGCGAAAGCAAAGGACGCTTTTCTCCCTCTAACCGCTTTCGTCAGAGGAACGGGGGAAGTCACAGTGTTCTTCCTCTCCCTGAGATACACACAATCTGACGTTGCCTCTGAGCTCCGTTGCTGGCAAAGAACTGAAAGTGACATACATTCCTGTGGGGAAACACAGGGCTTTGCTAGGATTTCTCTAGGCAGTGTGTTTTCCCTGGGCCTCACTGTAGCAACACGATCTCGCCAGGGCAACACTGCATGGCACTTCCTCCGCCAGGAGAGAGCTGCTGCTTTGTAGTTTGTGCTGGGAAACCTTGCTTTGGCAAGTGCGAATTGACCGCATTCAGGCAGAAAGAAAAGAGAATAGCAAGAGGCCTTTTCTCCCCGGCTGCTCTGCCAAGCCCTTCCAGCTCAAACTATGTCGTTGCTCCTCTGGAAGGATCCCTGCACCGCGGCGTAGTTTTTCCGAAGAAGCCCTGCGTTTGCACGAGCAAATGAGGAATTCGTGGCAGGAAAGAGGAAGGAAAGAAAGTTTCTCTCCCTCTGCCTGCTTTGCTCAGAGGACCGGATGAAGTCAGGGAGTTCTCCCTTTCACTGAGAAACGTGCGGGCTGCTGTTGCCTGGGCGCTCTCTTCTTTGCAAAAGAGTCTGCAGTTCCACGCTTTGAACCGTGGAAAGGCGCCGGGCTCTGCTAAGATTTCCCCGGGCGCTTCGTTTGCCCTGGGCCAAAGCGAGCCTTCACAATAGCTGAACGCTAACACTGCATACTCGTTCCACTTCCAGAACCGGGCTACGGCGAGGCAGTTCTCCGGGGGAAAACGGCCCTTCGCGAAGGGCAGATCTGCCGAGCTCATTGCGGGAAAGCGAAAGCAAAGGACGCTTTTCTCCCTCTAACCGCTTTCGTCAGAGGAACGGGGGAAGTCACAGTGTTCTTCCTCTCCCTGAGATACACACAATCTGACGTTGCCTCTGAGCTCCGTTGCTGGCAAAGAACTGAAAGTGACATACATTCCTGTGGGGAAACACAGGGCTTTGCTAGGATTTCTCTAGGCAGTGTGTTTTCCCTGGGCCTCACTGTAGCAACACGATCTCGCCAGGGCAGAACTGCATGGGATTTCCTCCGCCAGGAGAGAGCTGCTGCTTTGTAGTTTGTGCTGGGAAACCTTGCTTTGGCAAGTGCGAATTGACCGCATTCAGGCAGAAAGAAAAGAGAATAGCAAGAGGCCTTTTGTCCCCGGCTGCTCTGCCAAGCCCTTCCAGCTCAAACTATGTCGTTGCTCCTCTGGAAGGATCCCTGCACCGCGGCGTAGTTTTTCCGAAGAAGCCCTGCGTTTGCACGAGCAAATGAGGAATTCGTGGCAGGAAAGAGGAAGGAAAGAAAGTTTCTCTCCCTCTGCCTGCTTTGCTCAGAGGACCGGATGAAGTCAGGGAGTTCTCCCTTTCACTGAGAAACGTGCGGGCTGCTGTTGCCTGGGCGCTCTCTTCTTTGCAAAAGAGTCTGCAGTTCCACGCTTTGAACCGTGGAAAGGCGCCGGGCTCTGCTAAGATTTCCCCCGGCGCTTCGTTTGCCCTGGGCCAAAGCGAGCCTTCACAATAGCTGAACGCTAACACTGCATACTCGTTCCACTTCCAGAACCGGGCTACGGCGAGGCAGTTCTCCGGGGGAAAACGGCCCTTCGCGAAGGGCAGATCTGCCGAGCTCATTGCGGGAAAGCGAAAGCAAAGGACGCTTTTCTCCCTCTAACCGCTTTCGTCAGAGGAACGGGGGAAGTCACAGTGTTCTTCCTCTCCCTGAGATACACACAATCTGACGTTGCCTCTGAGCTCCGTTGCTGGCAAAGAACTGAAAGTGACATACATTCCTGTGGGGAAACACAGGGCTTTGCTAGGATTTCTCTAGGCAGTGTGTTTTCCCTGGGCCTCACTGTAGCAACACGATCTCGCCAGGGCAACACTGCATGGCACTTCCTCCGCCAGGAGAGAGCTGCTGCTTTGTAGTTTGTGCTGGGAAACCTTGCTTTGGCAAGTGCGAATTGACCGCATTCAGGCAGAAAGAAAAGAGAATAGCAAGAGGCCTTTTCTCCCCGGCTGCTCTGCCAAGCCCTTCCAGCTCAAACTATGTCGTTGCTCCTCTGGAAGGATCCCTGCACCGCGGCGTAGTTTTTCCGAAGAAGCCCTGCGTTTGCACGAGCAAATGAGGAATTCGTGGCAGGAAAGAGGAAGGAAAGAAAGTTTCTCTCCCTCTGCCTGCTTTGCTCAGAGGACCGGATGAAGTCAGGGAGTTCTCCCTTTCACTGAGAAACGTGCGGGCTGCTGTTGCCTGGGCGCTCTCTTCTTTGCAAAAGAGTCTGCAGTTCCACGCTTTGAACCGTGGAAAGGCGCCGGGCTCTGCTAAGATTTCCCCCGGCGCTTCGTTTGCCCTGGGCCAAAGCGAGCCTTCACAATAGCTGAACGCTAACACTGCATACTCGTTCCACTTCCAGAACCGGGCTACGGCGAGGCCGTTCTCCGGGGGAAAACGGCCCTTCGCGAAGGGCAGATCTGCCGAGCTCATTGCGGGAAAGCGAAAGCAAAGGACGCTTTTCTCCCTCTAACCGCTTTCGTCAGAGGAACGGGGGAAGTCACAGTGTTCTTCCTCTCCCTGAGATACACACAATCTGACGTTGCCTCTGAGCTCCGTTGCTGGCAAAGAACTGAAAGTGACATACATTCCTGTGGGGAAACACAGGGCTTTGCTAGGATTTCTCTAGGCAGTGTGTTTTCCCTGGGCCTCACTGTAGCAACACGATCTCGCCAGGGCAGAACTGCATGGGATTTCCTCCGCCAGGAGAGAGCTGCTGCTTTGTAGTTTGTGCTGGGAAACCTTGCTTTGGCAAGTGCGAATTGACCGCATTCAGGCAGAAAGAAAAGAGAATAGCAAGAGGCCTTTTCTCCCCGGCTGCTCTGCCAAGCCCTTCCAGCTCAAACTATGTCGTTGCTCCTCTGGAAGGATCCCTGCACCGCGGCGTAGTTTTTCGAAGAAGCCCTGCGTTTGCACGAGCAAATGAGGAATTCGTGGCAGGAAAGAGGAAGGAAAGAAAGTTTCTCTCCCTCTGCCTGCTTTGCTCAGAGGACCGGATGAAGTCAGGGAGTTCTCCCTTTCACTGAGAAACGTGCGGGCTGCTGTTGCCTGGGCGCTCTCTTCTTTGCAAAAGAGTCTGCAGTTCCACGCTTTGAACCGTGGAAAGGCGCCGGGCTCTGCTAAGATTTCCCCCGGCGCTTCGTTTGCCCTGGGCCAAAGCGAGCCTTCACAATAGCTGAACGCTAACACTGCATACTCGTTCCACTTCCAGAACCGGGCTACGGCGAGGCAGTTCTCCGGGGGAAAACGGCCCTTCGCGAAGGGCAGATCTGCCGAGCTCATTGCGGGAAAGCGAAAGCAAAGGACGCTTTTCTCCCTCTAACCGCTTTCGTCAGAGGAACGGGGGAAGTCACAGTGTTCTTCCTCTCCCTGAGATACACACAATCTGACGTTGCCTCTGAGCTCCGTTGCTGGCAAAGAACTGAAAGTGACATACATTCCTGTGGGGAAACACAGGGCTTTGCTAGGATTTCTCTAGGCAGTGTGTTTTCCCTGGGCCTCACTGTAGCAACACGATCTCGCCAGGGCAACACTGCATGGCACTTCCTCCGCCAGGAGAGAGCTGCTGCTTTGTAGTTTGTGCTGGGAAACCTTGCTTTGGCAAGTGCGAATTGACCGCATTCAGGCAGAAGGAAAAGAGAATAGCAAGAGGCCTTTTCTCCCGGCTGCTCTGCCAAGCCCTTCCAGCTCAAACTATGTCGTTGCTCCTCTGGAAGGATCCCTGCACCGCGGCGTAGTTTTTCCGAAGAAGCCCTGCGTTTGCACGAGCAAATGAGGAATTCGTGGCAGGAAAGAGGAAGGAAAGAAAGTTTCTCTCCCTCTGCCTGCTTTGCTCAGAGGACCGGATGAAGTCAGGGAGTTCTCCCTTTCACTGAGAAACGTGCGGGCTGCTGTTGCCTGGGCGCTCTCTTCTTTGCAAAAGAGTCTGCAGTTCCACGCTTTGAACCGTGGAAAGGCGCCGGGCTCTGCTAAGATTTCCCCCGGCGCTTCGTTTGCCCTGGGCCAAAGCGAGCCTTCACAATAGCTGAACGCTAACACTGCATACTCGTTCCACTTCCAGAACCGGGCTACGGCGAGGCCGTTCTCCGGGGGAAAACGGCCCTTCGCGAAGGGCAGATCTGCCGAGCTCATTGCGGGAAAGCGAAAGCAAAGGACGCTTTTCTCCCTCTAACCGCTTTCGTCAGAGGAACGGGGGAAGTCACAGTGTTCTTCCTCTCCCTGAGATACACACAATCTGACGTTGCCTCTGAGCTCCGTTGCTGGCAAAGAACTGAAAGTGACATACATTCCTGTGGGGAAACACAGGGCTTTGCTAGGATTTCTCTAGGCAGTGTGTTTTCCCTGGGCCTCACTGTAGCAACACGATCTCGCCAGGGCAACACTGCATGGCACTTCCTCCGCCAGGAGAGAGCTGCTGCTTTGTAGTTTGTGCTGGGAAACCTTGCTTTGGCAAGTGCGAATTGACCGCATTCAGGCAGAAAGAAAAGAGAATAGCAAGAGGCCTTTTCTCCCGGCTGCTCTGCCAAGCCCTTCCAGCTCAAACTATGTCGTTGCTCCTCTGGAAGGATCCCTGCACCGCGGCGTAGTTTTTCGAAGAAGCCCTGCGTTTGCACGAGCAAATGAGGAATTCGTGGCAGGAAAGAGGAAGGAAAGAAAGTTTCTCTCCCTCTGCCTGCTTTGCTCAGAGGACCGGATGAAGTCAGGGAGTTCTCCCTTTCACTGAGAAACGTGCGGGCTGCTGTTGCCTGGGCGCTCTCTTCTTTGCAAAAGAGTCTGCAGTTCCACGCTTTGAACCGTGGAAAGGCGCCGGGCTCTGCTAAGATTTCCCCCGGCGCTTCGTTTGCCCTGGGCCAAAGCGAGCCTTCACAATAGCTGAACGCTAACACTGCATACTCGTTCCACTTCCAGAACCGGGCTACGGCGAGGCAGTTCTCCGGGGGAAAACGGCCCTTCGCGAAGGGCAGATCTGCCGAGCTCATTGCGGGAAAGCGAAAGCAAAGGACGCTTTTCTCCCTCTAACCGCTTTCGTCAGAGGAACGGGGGAAGTCACAGTGTTCTTCCTCTCCCTGAGATACACACAATCTGACGTTGCCTCTGAGCTCCGTTGCTGGCAAAGAACTGAAAGTGACATACATTCCTGTGGGGAAACACAGGCTTTGCTAGGATTTCTCTAGGCAGTGTGTTTTCCCTGGGCCTCACTGTAGCAACACGATCTCGCCAGGGCAGAACTGCATGGGATTTCCTCTGCCAGGAGAGAGCTGCTGCTTTGGAGTTTGTGCTGGGAAACCTTGCTTTGGCAAGTGCGAATTGACCGCATTCAGGCAGAAAGAAAAGAGAATAGCAAGAGGCCTTTTCTCCCGGCTGCTCTGCCAAGCCCTTCCAGCTCAAACTATGTCGTTGCTCCTCTGGAAGGATCCCTGCACCGCGGCGTAGTTTTTCCGAAGAAGCCCTGCGTTTGCACGAGCAAATGAGGAATTCGTGGCAGGAAAGAGGAAGGAAAGAAAGTTTCTCTCCCTCTGCCTGCTTTGCTCAGAGGACCGGATGAAGTCAGGGAGTTCTCCCCTTTCACTGAGAAACGTGCGGGCTGCTGTTGCCTGGGCGCTCTCTTCTTTGCAAAAGAGTCTGCAGTTCCACGCTTTGAACGTGGAAAGGCGCCGGGCTCTGCTAAGATTTCCCCCGGCGCTTCGTTTGCCCTGGGCCAAAGCGAGCCTTCACAATAGCTGAACGCTAACACTGCATACTCGTTCCACTTCAGAACCGGGCTACGGCGAGGCAGTTCTCCGGGGGAAAACGGCCCTTCGCGAAGGGCAGATCTGCCGAGCTCATTGCGGGAAAGCGAAAGCAAAGGACGCTTTTCTCCCTCTAACCGCTTTCGTCAGAGGAACGGGGGAAGTCACAGTGTTCTTCCTCTCCCTGAGATACACACAATCTGACGTTGCCTCTGAGCTCCGTTGCTGGCAAAGAACTGAAAGTGACATACATTCCTGTGGGGAAACACAGGGCTTTGCTAGGATTTCTCTAGCAGTGTGTTTTCCCTGGGCCTCACTGTAGCAACACGATCTCGCCAGGGCAACACTGCATGGCACTTCCTCCGCCAGGAGAGAGCTGCTGCTTTGTAGTTTGTGCTGGGAAACCTTGCTTTGGCAAGTGCGAATTGACCGCATTCAGGCAGAAGGAAAAGAGAATAGCAAGAGGCCTTTCTCCCGGCTGCTCTGCCAAGCCCTTCCAGCTCAAACTATGTCGTTGCTCCTCTGGAAGGATCCCTGCACCGCGGCGTAGTTTTTCCGAAGAAGCCCTGCGTTTGCACGAGCAAATGAGGAATTCGTGGCAGGAAAGAGGAAGGAAAGAAAGTTTCTCTCCCTCTGCCTGCTTTGCTCAGAGGACCGGATGAAGTCAGGGAGTTCTCCCTTTCACTGAGAAACGTGCGGGCTGCTGTTGCCTGGGCGCTCTCTTCTTTGCAAAAGAGTCTGCAGTTCCACGCTTTGACCGTGGAAAGGCGCCGGGCTCTGCTAAGATTTCCCCCGGCGCTTCGTTTGCCCTGGGCCAAAGCGAGCCTTCACAATAGCTGAACGCTAACACTGCATACTCGTTCCACTTCCAGAACCGGGCTACGGCGAGGCCGTTCTCCGGGGGAAAACGGCCCTTCGCGAAGGGCAGATCTGCCGAGCTCATTGCGGGAAAGCGAAAGCAAAGGACGCTTTTCTCCCTCTAACCGCTTTCGTCAGAGGAACGGGGGAAGTCACAGTGTTCTTCCTCTCCCTGAGATACACACAATCTGACGTTGCCTCTGAGCTCCGTTGCTGGCAAAGAACTGAAAGTGACATACATTCCTGTGGGGAAACACAGGGCTTTGCTAGGATTTCTCTAGGCTGTGTGTTTTCCCTGGGCCTCACTGTAGCAACACGATCTCGCCAGGGCAACACTGCATGGCACTTCCTCCGCCAGGAGAGAGCTGCTGCTTTGTAGTTTGTGCTGGGAAACCTTGCTTTGGCAAGTGCGAATTGACCGCATTCAGGCAGAAAGAAAAGAGAATAGCAAGAGGCCTTTTCTCCCGGCTGCTCTGCCAAGCCCTTCCAGCTCAAACTATGTCGTTGCTCCTCTGGAAGGATCCCTGCACCGCGGCGTAGTTTTTTCCGAAGAAGCCTGCGTTTGCACGAGCAAATGAGGAATTCGTGGCAGGAAAGAGGAAGGAAAGAAAGTTTCTCTCCCTCTGCCTGCTTTGCTCAGAGGACCGGATGAAGTCAGGGAGTTCTCCCTTTCACTGAGAAACGTGCGGGCTGCTGTTGCCTGGGCGCTCTCTTCTTTGCAAAAGAGTCTGCAGTTCCACGCTTTGAACCGTGGAAAGGCGCCGGGCTCTGCTAAGATTTCCCCCGGCGCTTCGTTTGCCCTGGGCCAAAGCGAGCCTTCACAATAGCTGAACGCTAACACTGCATACTCGTTCCACTTCCAGAACCGGGCTACGGCGAGGCAGTTCTCCGGGGGAAAACGGCCCTTCGCGAAGGGCAGATCTGCCGAGCTCATTGCGGGAAAGCGAAAGCAAAGGACGCTTTTCTCCCTCTAACCGCTTTCGTCAGAGGAACGGGGGAAGTCACAGTGTTCTTCCTCTCCCTGAGATACACACAATCTGACGTTGCCTCTGAGCTCCGTTGCTGGCAAAGAACTGAAAGTGACATACATTCCTGTGGGGAAACACAGGGCTTTGCTAGGATTTCTCTAGGCAGTGTGTTTTCCCTGGGCCTCACTGTAGCAACACGATCTCGCCAGGGCAACACTGCATGGCACTTCCTCCGCCAGGAGAGAGCTGCTGCTTTGTAGTTTGTGCTGGGAAACCTTGCTTTGGCAAGTGCGAATTGACCGCATTCAGGCAGAAGGAAAAGAGAATAGCAAGAGGCCTTTTCTCCCCGGCTGCTCTGCCAAGCCCTTCCAGCTCAAACTATGTCGTTGCTCCTCTGGAAGGATCCCTGCACCGCGGCGTAGTTTTTCCGAAGAAGCCCTGCGTTTGCAAGAGCAAATGAGGAATTCGTGGCAGGAAAGAGGAAGGAAAGAAAGTTTCTCTCCCTCTGCCTGCTTTGCTCAGAGGACCGGATGAAGTCAGGGAGTTCTCCCTTTCACTGAGAAACGTGCGGGCTGCTGTTGCCTGGGCGCTCTCTTCTTTGCAAAAGAGTCTGCAGTTCCACGCTTTGAACCGTGGAAAGGCGCCGGGCTCTGCTAAGATTTCCCCCGGCGCTTCGTTTGCCCTGGGCCAAAGCGAGCCTTCACAATAGCTGAACGCTAACACTGCATACTCGTTCCACTTCCAGAACCGGGCTACGGCGAGGCAGTTCTCCGGGGGAAAACGGCCCTTCGCGAAGGGCAGATCTGCCGAGCTCATTGCGGGAAAGCGAAAGCAAAGGACGCTTTTCTCCCTCTAACCGCTTTCGTCAGAGGAACGGGGGAAGTCACAGTGTTCTTCCTCTCCCTGAGATACACACAATCTGACGTTGCCTCTGAGCTCCGTTGCTGGCAAAGAACTGAAAGTGACATACATTCCTGTGGGGAAACACAGGGCTTTGCTAGGATTTCTCTAGGCAGTGTGTTTTCCCTGGGCCTCACTGTAGCAACACGATCTCGCCAGGGCAACACTGCATGGCACTTCCTCCGCCAGGAGAGAGCTGCTGCTTTGTAGTTTGTGCTGGGAAACCTTGCTTTGGCAAGTGCGAATTGACCGCATTCAGGCAGAAAGAAAAGAGAATAGCAAGAGGCCTTTTCTCCCCGGCTGCTCTGCCAAGCCCTTCCAGCTCAAACTATGTCGTTGCTCCTCTGGAAGGATCCCTGCACCGCGGCGTAGTTTTTCCGAAGAAGCCCTGCGTTTGCACGAGCAAATGAGGAATTCGTGGCAGGAAAGAGGAAGGAAAGAAAGTTTCTCTCCCTCTGCCTGCTTTGCTCAGAGGACCGGATGAAGTCAGGGAGTTCTCCCTTTCACTGAGAAACGTGCGGGCTGCTGTTGCCTGGGCGCTCTCTTCTTTGCAAAAGAGTCTGCAGTTCCACGCTTTGAACCGTGGAAAGGCGCCGGGCTCTGCTAAGATTTCCCCCGGCGCTTCGTTTGCCCTGGGCCAAAGCGAGCCTTCACAATAGCTGAACGCTAACACTGCATACTCGTTCCACTTCCAGAACCGGGCTACGGCGAGGCAGTTCTCCGGGGGAAAACGGCCCTTCGCGAAGGGCAGATCTGCCGAGCTCATTGCGGGAAAGCGAAAGCAAAGGACGCTTTTCTCCCTCTAACCGCTTTCGTCAGAGGAACGGGGGAAGTCACAGTGTTCTTCCTCTCCCTGAGATACACACAATCTGACGTTGCCTCTGAGCTCCGTTGCTGGCAAAGAACTGAAAGTGACATACATTCCTGTGGGGAAACACAGGGCTTTGCTAGGATTTCTCTAGGCAGTGTGTTTTCCCTGGGCCTCACTGTAGCAACACGATCTCGCCAGGGCAACACTGCATGGCACTTCCTCCGCCAGGAGAGAGCTGCTGCTTTGTAGTTTGTGCTGGGAAACCTTGCTTTGGCAAGTGCGAATTGACCGCATTCAGGCAGAAAGAAAAGAGAATAGCAAGAGGCCTTTTCTCCCCGGCTGCTCTGCCAAGCCCTTCCAGCTCAAACTATGTCGTTGCTCCTCTGGAAGGATCCCTGCACCGCGGCGTAGTTTTTCCGAAGAAGCCCTGCGTTTGCACGAGCAAATGAGGAATTCGTGGCAGGAAAGAGGAAGGAAAGAAAGTTTCTCTCCCTCTGCCTGCTTTGCTCAGAGGACCGGATGAAGTCAGGGAGTTCTCCCTTTCACTGAGAAACGTGCGGGCTGCTGTTGCCTGGGCGCTCTCTTCTTTGCAAAAGAGTCTGCAGTTCCACGCTTTGAACCGTGGAAAGGCGCCGGGCTCTGCTAAGATTTCCCCCGGCGCTTCGTTTGCCCTGGGCCAAAGCGAGCCTTCACAATAGCTGAACGCTAACACTGCATACTCGTTCCACTTCCAGAACCGGGCTACGGCGAGGCAGTTCTCCGGGGGAAAACGGCCCTTCGCGAAGGGCAGATCTGCCGAGCTCATTGCGGGAAAGCGAAAGCAAAGGACGCTTTTCTCCCTCTAACCGCTTTCGTCAGAGGAACGGGGGAAGTCACAGTGTTCTTCCTCTCCCTGAGATACACACAATCTGACGTTGCCTCTGAGCTCCGTTGCTGGCAAAGAACTGAAAGTGACATACATTCCTGTGGGGAAACACAGGGCTTTGCTAGGATTTCTCTAGGCAGTGTGTTTTCCCTGGGCCTCACTGTAGCAACACGATCTCGCCAGGGCAGAACTGCATGGGATTTCCTCCGCCAGGAGAGAGCTGCTGCTTTGTAGTTTGTGCTGGGAAACCTTGCTTTGGCAAGTGCGAATTGACCGCATTCAGGCAGAAAGAAAAGAGAATAGCAAGAGGCCTTTTCTCCCCGGCTGCTCTGCCAAGCCCTTCCAGCTCAAACTATGTCGTTGCTCCTCTGGAAGGATCCCTGCACCGCGGCGTAGTTTTTCCGAAGAAGCCCTGCGTTTGCACGAGCAAATGAGGAATTCGTGGCAGGAAAGAGGAAGGAAAGAAAGTTTCTCTCCCTCTGCCTGCTTTGCTCAGAGGACCGGATGAAGTCAGGGAGTTCTCCCTTTCACTGAGAAACGTGCGGGCTGCTGTTGCCTGGGCGCTCTCTTCTTTGCAAAAGAGTCTGCAGTTCCACGCTTTGAACCGTGGAAAGGCGCCGGGCTCTGCTAAGATTTCCCCCGGCGCTTCGTTTGCCCTGGGCCAAAGCGAGCCTTCACAATAGCTGAACGCTAACACTGCATACTCGTTCCACTTCCAGAACCGGGCTACGGCGAGGCAGTTCTCCGGGGGAAAACGGCCCTTCGCGAAGGGCAGATCTGCCGAGCTCATTGCGGGAAAGCGAAAGCAAAGGACGCTTTTCTCCCTCTAACCGCTTTCGTCAGAGGAACGGGGGAAGTCACAGTGTTCTTCCTCTCCCTGAGATACACACAATCTGACGTTGCCTCTGAGCTCCGTTGCTGGCAAAGAACTGAAAGTGACATACATTCCTGTGGGGAAACACAGGGCTTTGCTAGGATTTCTCTAGGCAGTGTGTTTTCCCTGGGCCTCACTGTAGCAACACGATCTCGCCAGGGCAACACTGCATGGCACTTCCTCCGCCAGGAGAGAGCTGCTGCTTTGGAGTTTGTGCTGGGAAACCTTGCTTTGGCAAGTGCGAATTGACCGCATTCAGGCAGAAAGAAAAGAGAATAGCAAGAGGCCTTTTCTCCCCGGCTGCTCTGCCAAGCCCTTCCAGCTCAAACTATGTCGTTGCTCCTCTGGAAGGATCCCTGCACCGCGGCGTAGTTTTTCCGAAGAAGCCCTGCGTTTGCACGAGCAAATGAGGAATTCGTGGCAGGAAAGAGGAAGGAAAGAAAGTTTCTCTCCCTCTGCCTGCTTTGCTCAGAGGACCGGATGAAGTCAGGGAGTTCTCCCTTTCACTGAGAAACGTGCGGGCTGCTGTTGCCTGGGCGCTCTCTTCTTTGCAAAAGAGTCTGCAGTTCCACGCTTTGAACCGTGGAAAGGCGCCGGGCTCTGCTAAGATTTCCCCCGGCGCTTCGTTTGCCCTGGGCCAAAGCGAGCCTTCACAATAGCTGAACGCTAACACTGCATACTCGTTCCACTTCCAGAACCGGGCTACGGCGAGGCAGTTCTCCGGGGGAAAACGGCCCTTCGCGAAGGGCAGATCTGCCGAGCTCATTGCGGGAAAGCGAAAGCAAAGGACGCTTTTCTCCCTCTAACCGCTTTCGTCAGAGGAACGGGGGAAGTCACAGTGTTCTTCCTCTCCCTGAGATACACACAATCTGACGTTGCCTCTGAGCTCCGTTGCTGGCAAAGAACTGAAAGTGACATACATTCCTGTGGGGAAACACAGGGCTTTGCTAGGATTTCTCTAGGCAGTGTGTTTTCCCTGGGCCTCACTGTAGCAACACGATCTCGCCAGGGCAGAACTGCATGGGATTTCCTCCGCCAGGAGAGAGCTGCTGCTTTGTAGTTTGTGCTGGGAAACCTTGCTTTGGCAAGTGCGAATTGACCGCATTCAGGCAGAAAGAAAAGAGAATAGCAAGAGGCCTTTTCTCCCCGGCTGCTCTGCCAAGCCCTTCCAGCTCAAACTATGTCGTTGCTCCTCTGGAAGGATCCCTGCACCGCGGCGTAGTTTTTCCGAAGAAGCCCTGCGTTTGCACGAGCAAATGAGGAATTCGTGGCAGGAAAGAGGAAGGAAAGAAAGTTTCTCTCCCTCTGCCTGCTTTGCTCAGAGGACCGGATGAAGTCAGGGAGTTCTCCCTTTCACTGAGAAACGTGCGGGCTGCTGTTGCCTGGGTGCTCTCTTCTTTGCAAAAGAGTCTGCAGTTCCACGCTTTGAACCGTGGAAAGGCGCCGGGCTCTGCTAAGATTTCCCCCGGCGCTTCGTTTGCCCTGGGCCAAAGCGAGCCTTCACAATAGCTGAACGCTAACACTGCATACTCGTTCCACTTCCAGAACCGGGCTACGGCGAGGCAGTTCTCCGGGGGAAAACGGCCCTTCGCGAAGGGCAGATCTGCCGAGCTCATTGCGGGAAAGCGAAAGCAAAGGACGCTTTTCTCCCTCTAACCGCTTTCGTCAGAGGAACGGGGGAAGTCACAGTGTTCTTCCTCTCCCTGAGATACACACAATCTGACGTTGCCTCTGAGCTCCGTTGCTGGCAAAGAACTGAAAGTGACATACATTCCTGTGGGGAAACACAGGGCTTTGCTAGGATTTCTCTAGGCAGTGTGTTTTCCCTGGGCCTCACTGTAGCAACACGATCTCGCCAGGGCAACACTGCATGGCACTTCCTCCGCCAGGAGAGAGCTGCTGCTTTGTAGTTTGTGCTGGGAAACCTTGCTTTGGCAAGTGCGAATTGACCGCATTCAGGCAGAAAGAAAAGAGAATAGCAAGAGGCCTTTTCTCCCCGGCTGCTCTGCCAAGCCCTTCCAGCTCAAACTATGTCGTTGCTCCTCTGGAAGGATCCCTGCACCGCGGCGTAGTTTTTCCGAAGAAGCCCTGCGTTTGCAAGAGCAAATGAGGAATTCGTGGCAGGAAAGAGGAAGGAAAGAAAGTTTCTCTCCCTCTGCCTGCTTTGCTCAGAGGACCGGATGAAGTCAGGGAGTTCTCCCTTTCACTGAGAAACGTGCGGGCTGCTGTTGCCTGGGCGCTCTCTTCTTTGCAAAAGAGTCTGCAGTTCCACGCTTTGAACCGTGGAAAGGCGCCGGGCTCTGCTAAGATTTCCCCCGGCGCTTCGTTTGCCCTGGGCCAAAGCGAGCCTTCACAATAGCTGAACGCTAACACTGCATACTCGTTCCACTTCCAGAACCGGGCTACGGCGAGGCAGTTCTCCGGGGGAAAACGGCCCTTCGCGAAGGGCAGATCTGCCGAGCTCATTGCGGGAAAGCGAAAGCAAAGGACGCTTTTCTCCCTCTAACCGCTTTCGTCAGAGGAACGGGGGAAGTCACAGTGTTCTTCCTCTCCCTGAGATACACACAATCTGACGTTGCCTCTGAGCTCCGTTGCTGGCAAAGAACTGAAAGTGACATACATTCCTGTGGGGAAACACAGGGCTTTGCTAGGATTTCTCTAGGCAGTGTGTTTTCCCTGGGCCTCACTGTAGCAACACGATCTCGCCAGGGCAACACTGCATGGCACTTCCTCCGCCAGGAGAGAGCTGCTGCTTTGTAGTTTGTGCTGGGAAACCTTGCTTTGGCAAGTGCGAATTGACCGCATTCAGGCAGAAAGAAAAGAGAATAGCAAGAGGCCTTTTCTCCCCGGCTGCTCTGCCAAGCCCTTCCAGCTCAAACTATGTCGTTGCTCCTCTGGAAGGATCCCTGCACCGCGGCGTAGTTTTTCCGAAGAAGCCCTGCGTTTGCACGAGCAAATGAGGAATTCGTGGCAGGAAAGAGGAAGGAAAGAAAGTTTCTCTCCCTCTGCCTGCTTTGCTCAGAGGACCGGATGAAGTCAGGGAGTTCTCCCTTTCACTGAGAAACGTGCGGGCTGCTGTTGCCTGGGCGCTCTCTTCTTTGCAAAAGAGTCTGCAGTTCCACGCTTTGAACCGTGGAAAGGCGCCGGGCTCTGCTAAGATTTCCCCCGGCGCTTCGTTTGCCCTGGGCCAAAGCGAGCCTTCACAATAGCTGAACGCTAACACTGCATACTCGTTCCACTTCCAGAACCGGGCTACGGCGAGGCAGTTCTCCGGGGGAAAACGGCCCTTCGCGAAGGGCAGATCTGCCGAGCTCATTGCGGGAAAGCGAAAGCAAAGGACGCTTTTCTCCCTCTAACCGCTTTCGTCAGAGGAACGGGGGAAGTCACAGTGTTCTTCCTCTCCCTGAGATACACACAATCTGACGTTGCCTCTGAGCTCCGTTGCTGGCAAAGAACTGAAAGTGACATACATTCCTGTGGGGAAACACAGGGCTTTGCTAGGATTTCTCTAGGCAGTGTGTTTTCCCTGGGCCTCACTGTAGCAACACGATCTCGCCAGGGCAACACTGCATGGCACTTCCTCCGCCAGGAGAGAGCTGCTGCTTTGTAGTTTGTGCTGGGAAACCTTGCTTTGGCAAGTGCGAATTGACCGCATTCAGGCAGAAAGAAAAGAGAATAGCAAGAGGCCTTTTCTCCCCGGCTGCTCTGCCAAGCCCTTCCAGCTCAAACTATGTCGTTGCTCCTCTGGAAGGATCCCTGCACCGCGGCGTAGTTTTTCCGAAGAAGCCCTGCGTTTGCACGAGCAAATGAGGAATTCGTGGCAGGAAAGAGGAAGGAAAGAAAGTTTCTCTCCCTCTGCCTGCTTTGCTCAGAGGACCGGATGAAGTCAGGGAGTTCTCCCTTTCACTGAGAAACGTGCGGGCTGCTGTTGCCTGGGCGCTCTCTTCTTTGCAAAAGAGTCTGCAGTTCCACGCTTTGAACCGTGGAAAGGCGCCGGGCTCTGCTAAGATTTCCCCCGGCGCTTCGTTTGCCCTGGGCCAAAGCGAGCCTTCACAATAGCTGAACGCTAACACTGCATACTCGTTCCACTTCCAGAACCGGGCTACGGCGAGGCAGTTCTCCGGGGGAAAACGGCCCTTCGCGAAGGGCAGATCTGCCGAGCTCATTGCGGGAAAGCGAAAGCAAAGGACGCTTTTCTCCCTCTAACCGCTTTCGTCAGAGGAACGGGGGAAGTCACAGTGTTCTTCCTCTCCCTGAGATACACACAATCTGACGTTGCCTCTGAGCTCCGTTGCTGGCAAAGAACTGAAAGTGACATACATTCCTGTGGGGAAACACAGGGCTTTGCTAGGATTTCTCTAGGCAGTGTGTTTTCCCTGGGCCTCACTGTAGCAACACGATCTCGCCAGGGCAACACTGCATGGCACTTCCTCCGCCAGGAGAGAGCTGCTGCTTTGTAGTTTGTGCTGGGAAACCTTGCTTTGGCAAGTGCGAATTGACCGCATTCAGGCAGAAAGAAAAGAGAATAGCAAGAGGCCTTTTCTCCCCGGCTGCTCTGCCAAGCCCTTCCAGCTCAAACTATGTCGTTGCTCCTCTGGAAGGATCCCTGCACCGCGGCGTAGTTTTTCCGAAGAAGCCCTGCGTTTGCACGAGCAAATGAGGAATTCGTGGCAGGAAAGAGGAAGGAAAGAAAGTTTCTCTCCCTCTGCCTGCTTTGCTCAGAGGACCGGATGAAGTCAGGGAGTTCTCCCTTTCACTGAGAAACGTGCGGGCTGCTGTTGCCTGGGCGCTCTCTTCTTTGCAAAAGAGTCTGCAGTTCCACGCTTTGAACCGTGGAAAGGCGCCGGGCTCTGCTAAGATTTCCCCCGGCGCTTCGTTTGCCCTGGGCCAAAGCGAGCCTTCACAATAGCTGAACGCTAACACTGCATACTCGTTCCACTTCCAGAACCGGGCTACGGCGAGGCAGTTCTCCGGGGGAAAACGGCCCTTCGCGAAGGGCAGATCTGCCGAGCTCATTGCGGGAAAGCGAAAGCAAAGGACGCTTTTCTCCCTCTAACCGCTTTCGTCAGAGGAACGGGGGAAGTCACAGTGTTCTTCCTCTCCCTGAGATACACACAATCTGACGTTGCCTCTGAGCTCCGTTGCTGGCAAAGAACTGAAAGTGACATACATTCCTGTGGGGAAACACAGGGCTTTGCTAGGATTTCTCTAGGCAGTGTGTTTTCCCTGGGCCTCACTGTAGCAACACGATCTCGCCAGGGCAGAACTGCATGGGATTTCCTCCGCCAGGAGAGAGCTGCTGCTTTGTAGTTTGTGCTGGGAAACCTTGCTTTGGCAAGTGCGAATTGACCGCATTCAGGCAGAAGGAAAAGAGAATAGCAAGAGGCCTTTTCTCCCCGGCTGCTCTGCCAAGCCCTTCCAGCTCAAACTATGTCGTTGCTCCTCTGGAAGGATCCCTGCACCGCGGCGTAGTTTTTCCGAAGAAGCCCTGCGTTTGCAAGAGCAAATGAGGAATTCGTGGCAGGAAAGAGGAAGGAAAGAAAGTTTCTCTCCCTCTGCCTGCTTTGCTCAGAGGACCGGATGAAGTCAGGGAGTTCTCCCTTTCACTGAGAAACGTGCGGGCTGCTGTTGCCTGGGCGCTCTCTTCTTTGCAAAAGAGTCTGCAGTTCCACGCTTTGAACCGTGGAAAGGCGCCGGGCTCTGCTAAGATTTCCCCCGGCGCTTCGTTTGCCCTGGGCCAAAGCGAGCCTTCACAATAGCTGAACGCTAACACTGCATACTCGTTCCACTTCCAGAACCGGGCTACGGCGAGGCAGTTCTCCGGGGGAAAACGGCCCTTCGCGAAGGGCAGATCTGCCGAGCTCATTGCGGGAAAGCGAAAGCAAAGGACGCTTTTCTCCCTCTAACCGCTTTCGTCAGAGGAACGGGGGAAGTCACAGTGTTCTTCCTCTCCCTGAGATACACACAATCTGACGTTGCCTCTGAGCTCCGTTGCTGGCAAAGAACTGAAAGTGACATACATTCCTGTGGGGAAACACAGGGCTTTGCTAGGATTTCTCTAGGCAGTGTGTTTTCCCTGGGCCTCACTGTAGCAACACGATCTCGCCAGGGCAACACTGCATGGCACTTCCTCCGCCAGGAGAGAGCTGCTGCTTTGTAGTTTGTGCTGGGAAACCTTGCTTTGGCAAGTGCGAATTGACCGCATTCAGGCAGAAGGAAAAGAGAATAGCAAGAGGCCTTTTCTCCCCGGCTGCTCTGCCAAGCCCTTCCAGCTCAAACTATGTCGTTGCTCCTCTGGAAGGATCCCTGCACCGCGGCGTAGTTTTTCCGAAGAAGCCCTGCGTTTGCACGAGCAAATGAGGAATTCGTGGCAGGAAAGAGGAAGGAAAGAAAGTTTCTCTCCCTCTGCCTGCTTTGCTCAGAGGACCGGATGAAGTCAGGGAGTTCTCCCTTTCACTGAGAAACGTGCGGGCTGCTGTTGCCTGGGCGCTCTCTTCTTTGCAAAAGAGTCTGCAGTTCCACGCTTTGAACCGTGGAAAGGCGCCGGGCTCTGCTAAGATTTCCCCCGGCGCTTCGTTTGCCCTGGGCCAAAGCGAGCCTTCACAATAGCTGAACGCTAACACTGCATACTCGTTCCACTTCCAGAACCGGGCTACGGCGAGGCAGTTCTCCGGGGGAAAACGGCCCTTCGCGAAGGGCAGATCTGCCGAGCTCATTGCGGGAAAGCGAAAGCAAAGGACGCTTTTCTCCCTCTAACCGCTTTCGTCAGAGGAACGGGGGAAGTCACAGTGTTCTTCCTCTCCCTGAGATACACACAATCTGACGTTGCCTCTGAGCTCCGTTGCTGGCAAAGAACTGAAAGTGACATACATTCCTGTGGGGAAACACAGGGCTTTGCTAGGATTTCTCTAGGCAGTGTGTTTTCCCTGGGCCTCACTGTAGCAACACGATCTCGCCAGGGCAACACTGCATGGCACTTCCTCCGCCAGGAGAGAGCTGCTGCTTTGTAGTTTGTGCTGGGAAACCTTGCTTTGGCAAGTGCGAATTGACCGCATTCAGGCAGAAGGAAAAGAGAATAGCAAGAGGCCTTTTCTCCCCGGCTGCTCTGCCAAGCCCTTCCAGCTCAAACTATGTCGTTGCTCCTCTGGAAGGATCCCTGCACCGCGGCGTAGTTTTTCCGAAGAAGCCCTGCGTTTGCACGAGCAAATGAGGAATTCGTGGCAGGAAAGAGGAAGGAAAGAAAGTTTCTCTCCCTCTGCCTGCTTTGCTCAGAGGACCGGATGAAGTCAGGGAGTTCTCCCTTTCACTGAGAAACGTGCGGGCTGCTGTTGCCTGGGCGCTCTCTTCTTTGCAAAAGAGTCTGCAGTTCCACGCTTTGAACCGTGGAAAGGCGCCGGGCTCTGCTAAGATTTCCCCCGGCGCTTCGTTTGCCCTGGGCCAAAGCGAGCCTTCACAATAGCTGAACGCTAACACTGCATACTCGTTCCACTTCCAGAACCGGGCTACGGCGAGGCAGTTCTCCGGGGGAAAACGGCCCTTCGCGAAGGGCAGATCTGCCGAGCTCATTGCGGGAAAGCGAAAGCAAAGGACGCTTTTCTCCCTCTAACCGCTTTCGTCAGAGGAACGGGGGAAGTCACAGTGTTCTTCCTCTCCCTGAGATACACACAATCTGACGTTGCCTCTGAGCTCCGTTGCTGGCAAAGAACTGAAAGTGACATACATTCCTGTGGGGAAACACAGGGCTTTGCTAGGATTTCTCTAGGCAGTGTGTTTTCCCTGGGCCTCACTGTAGCAACACGATCTCGCCAGGGCAACACTGCATGGCACTTCCTCCGCCAGGAGAGAGCTGCTGCTTTGGAGTTTGTGCTGGGAAACCTTGCTTTGGCAAGTGCGAATTGACCGCATTCAGGCAGAAAGAAAAGAGAATAGCAAGAGGCCTTTTCTCCCCGGCTGCTCTGCCAAGCCCTTCCAGCTCAAACTATGTCGTTGCTCCTCTGGAAGGATCCCTGCACCGCGGCGTAGTTTTTCCGAAGAAGCCCTGCGTTTGCACGAGCAAATGAGGAATTCGTGGCAGGAAAGAGGAAGGAAAGAAAGTTTCTCTCCCTCTGCCTGCTTTGCTCAGAGGACCGGATGAAGTCAGGGAGTTCTCCCTTTCACTGAGAAACGTGCGGGCTGCTGTTGCCTGGGCGCTCTCTTCTTTGCAAAAGAGTCTGCAGTTCCACGCTTTGAACCGTGGAAAGGCGCCGGGCTCTGCTAAGATTTCCCCCGGCGCTTCGTTTGCCCTGGGCCAAAGCGAGCCTTCACAATAGCTGAACGCTAACACTGCATACTCGTTCCACTTCCAGAACCGGGCTACGGCGAGGCAGTTCTCCGGGGGAAAACGGCCCTTCGCGAAGGGCAGATCTGCCGAGCTCATTGCGGGAAAGCGAAAGCAAAGGACGCTTTTCTCCCTCTAACCGCTTTCGTCAGAGGAACGGGGGAAGTCACAGTGTTCTTCCTCTCCCTGAGATACACACAATCTGACGTTGCCTCTGAGCTCCGTTGCTGGCAAAGAACTGAAAGTGACATACATTCCTGTGGGGAAACACAGGGCTTTGCTAGGATTTCTCTAGGCAGTGTGTTTTCCCTGGGCCTCACTGTAGCAACACGATCTCGCCAGGGCAACACTGCATGGCACTTCCTCCGCCAGGAGAGAGCTGCTGCTTTGTAGTTTGTGCTGGGAAACCTTGCTTTGGCAAGTGCGAATTGACCGCATTCAGGCAGAAGGAAAAGAGAATAGCAAGAGGCCTTTTCTCCCCGGCTGCTCTGCCAAGCCCTTCCAGCTCAAACTATGTCGTTGCTCCTCTGGAAGGATCCCTGCACCGCGGCGTAGTTTTTCCGAAGAAGCCCTGCGTTTGCACGAGCAAATGAGGAATTCGTGGCAGGAAAGAGGAAGGAAAGAAAGTTTCTCTCCCTCTGCCTGCTTTGCTCAGAGGACCGGATGAAGTCAGGGAGTTCTCCCTTTCACTGAGAAACGTGCGGGCTGCTGTTGCCTGGGCGCTCTCTTCTTTGCAAAAGAGTCTGCAGTTCCACGCTTTGAACCGTGGAAAGGCGCCGGGCTCTGCTAAGATTTCCCCCGGCGCTTCGTTTGCCCTGGGCCAAAGCGAGCCTTCACAATAGCTGAACGCTAACACTGCATACTCGTTCCACTTCCAGAACCGGGCTACGGCGAGGCAGTTCTCCGGGAGAAAACGGCCCTTCGCGAAGGGCAGATCTGCCGAGCTCATTGCGGGAAAGCGAAAGCAAAGGACGCTTTTCTCCCTCTAACCGCTTTCGTCAGAGGAACGGGGGAAGTCACAGTGTTCTTCCTCTCCCTGAGATACACACAATCTGACGTTGCCTCTGAGCTCCGTTGCTGGCAAAGAACTGAAAGTGACATACATTCCTGTGGGGAAACACAGGGCTTTGCTAGGATTTCTCTAGGCAGTGTGTTTTCCCTGGGCCTCACTGTAGCAACACGATCTCGCCAGGGCAGAACTGCATGGGATTTCCTCCGCCAGGAGAGAGCTGCTGCTTTGTAGTTTGTGCTGGGAAACCTTGCTTTGGCAAGTGCGAATTGACCGCATTCAGGCAGAAGGAAAAGAGAATAGCAAGAGGCCTTTTCTCCCCGGCTGCTCTGCCAAGCCCTTCCAGCTCAAACTATGTCGTTGCTCCTCTGGAAGGATCCCTGCACCGCGGCGTAGTTTTTCCGAAGAAGCCCTGCGTTTGCACGAGCAAATGAGGAATTCGTGGCAGGAAAGAGGAAGGAAAGAAAGTTTCTCTCCCTCTGCCTGCTTTGCTCAGAGGACCGGATGAAGTCAGGGAGTTCTCCCTTTCACTGAGAAACGTGCGGGCTGCTGTTGCCTGGGCGCTCTCTTCTTTGCAAAAGAGTCTGCAGTTCCACGCTTTGAACCGTGGAAAGGCGCCGGGCTCTGCTAAGATTTCCCCCGGCGCTTCGTTTGCCCTGGGCCAAAGCGAGCCTTCACAATAGCTGAACGCTAACACTGCATACTCGTTCCACTTCCAGAACCGGGCTACGGCGAGGCAGTTCTCCGGGGGAAAACGGCCCTTCGCGAAGGGCAGATCTGCCGAGCTCATTGCGGGAAAGCGAAAGCAAAGGACGCTTTTCTCCCTCTAACCGCTTTCGTCAGAGGAACGGGGGAAGTCACAGTGTTCTTCCTCTCCCTGAGATACACACAATCTGACGTTGCCTCTGAGCTCCGTTGCTGGCAAAGAACTGAAAGTGACATACATTCCTGTGGGGAAACACAGGGCTTTGCTAGGATTTCTCTAGGCAGTGTGTTTTCCCTGGGCCTCACTGTAGCAACACGATCTCGCCAGGGCAACACTGCATGGCACTTCCTCCGCCAGGAGAGAGCTGCTGCTTTGTAGTTTGTGCTGGGAAACCTTGCTTTGGCAAGTGCGAATTGACCGCATTCAGGCAGAAGGAAAAGAGAATAGCAAGAGGCCTTTTCTCCCCGGCTGCTCTGCCAAGCCCTTCCAGCTCAAACTATGTCGTTGCTCCTCTGGAAGGATCCCTGCACCGCGGCGTAGTTTTTCCGAAGAAGCCCTGCGTTTGCACGAGCAAATGAGGAATTCGTGGCAGGAAAGAGGAAGGAAAGAAAGTTTCTCTCCCTCTGCCTGCTTTGCTCAGAGGACCGGATGAAGTCAGGGAGTTCTCCCTTTCACTGAGAAACGTGCGGGCTGCTGTTGCCTGGGCGCTCTCTTCTTTGCAAAAGAGTCTGCAGTTCCACGCTTTGAACCGTGGAAAGGCGCCGGGCTCTGCTAAGATTTCCCCCGGCGCTTCGTTTGCCCTGGGCCAAAGCGAGCCTTCACAATAGCTGAACGCTAACACTGCATACTCGTTCCACTTCCAGAACCGGGCTACGGCGAGGCAGTTCTCCGGGGGAAAACGGCCCTTCGCGAAGGGCAGATCTGCCGAGCTCATTGCGGGAAAGCGAAAGCAAAGGACGCTTTTCTCCCTCTAACCGCTTTCGTCAGAGGAACGGGGGAAGTCACAGTGTTCTTCCTCTCCCTGAGATACACACAATCTGACGTTGCCTCTGAGCTCCGTTGCTGGCAAAGAACTGAAAGTGACATACATTCCTGTGGGGAAACACAGGGCTTTGCTAGGATTTCTCTAGGCAGTGTGTTTTCCCTGGGCCTCACTGTAGCAACACGATCTCGCCAGGGCAACACTGCATGGCACTTCCTCCGCCAGGAGAGAGCTGCTGCTTTGTAGTTTGTGCTGGGAAACCTTGCTTTGGCAAGTGCGAATTGACCGCATTCAGGCAGAAGGAAAAGAGAATAGCAAGAGGCCTTTTCTCCCCGGCTGCTCTGCCAAGCCCTTCCAGCTCAAACTATGTCGTTGCTCCTCTGGAAGGATCCCTGCACCGCGGCGTAGTTTTTCCGAAGAAGCCCTGCGTTTGCACGAGCAAATGAGGAATTCGTGGCAGGAAAGAGGAAGGAAAGAAAGTTTCTCTCCCTCTGCCTGCTTTGCTCAGAGGACCGGATGAAGTCAGGGAGTTCTCCCTTTCACTGAGAAACGTGCGGGCTGCTGTTGCCTGGGCGCTCTCTTCTTTGCAAAAGAGTCTGCAGTTCCACGCTTTGAACCGTGGAAAGGCGCCGGGCTCTGCTAAGATTTCCCCCGGCGCTTCGTTTGCCCTGGGCCAAAGCGAGCCTTCACAATAGCTGAACGCTAACACTGCATACTCGTTCCACTTCCAGAACCGGGCTACGGCGAGGCAGTTCTCCGGGGGAAAACGGCCCTTCGCGAAGGGCAGATCTGCCGAGCTCATTGCGGGAAAGCGAAAGCAAAGGACGCTTTTCTCCCTCTAACCGCTTTCGTCAGAGGAACGGGGGAAGTCACAGTGTTCTTCCTCTCCCTGAGATACACACAATCTGACGTTGCCTCTGAGCTCCGTTGCTGGCAAAGAACTGAAAGTGACATACATTCCTGTGGGGAAACACAGGGCTTTGCTAGGATTTCTCTAGGCAGTGTGTTTTCCCTGGGCCTCACTGTAGCAACACGATCTCGCCAGGGCAACACTGCATGGCACTTCCTCCGCCAGGAGAGAGCTGCTGCTTTGTAGTTTGTGCTGGGAAACCTTGCTTTGGCAAGTGCGAATTGACCGCATTCAGGCAGAAGGAAAAGAGAATAGCAAGAGGCCTTTTCTCCCCGGCTGCTCTGCCAAGCCCTTCCAGCTCAAACTATGTCGTTGCTCCTCTGGAAGGATCCCTGCACCGCGGCGTAGTTTTTCCGAAGAAGCCCTGCGTTTGCACGAGCAAATGAGGAATTCGTGGCAGGAAAGAGGAAGGAAAGAAAGTTTCTCTCCCTCTGCCTGCTTTGCTCAGAGGACCGGATGAAGTCAGGGAGTTCTCCCTTTCACTGAGAAACGTGCGGGCTGCTGTTGCCTGGGCGCTCTCTTCTTTGCAAAAGAGTCTGCAGTTCCACGCTTTGAACCGTGGAAAGGCGCCGGGCTCTGCTAAGATTTCCCCCGGCGCTTCGTTTGCCCTGGGCCAAAGCGAGCCTTCACAATAGCTGAACGCTAACACTGCATACTCGTTCCACTTCCAGAACCGGGCTACGGCGAGGCAGTTCTCCGGGGGAAAACGGCCCTTCGCGAAGGGCAGATCTGCCGAGCTCATTGCGGGAAAGCGAAAGCAAAGGACGCTTTTCTCCCTCTAACCGCTTTCGTCAGAGGAACGGGGGAAGTCACAGTGTTCTTCCTCTCCCTGAGATACACACAATCTGACGTTGCCTCTGAGCTCCGTTGCTGGCAAAGAACTGAAAGTGACATACATTCCTGTGGGGAAACACAGGGCTTTGCTAGGATTTCTCTAGGCAGTGTGTTTTCCCTGGGCCTCACTGTAGCAACACGATCTCGCCAGGGCAACACTGCATGGCACTTCCTCCGCCAGGAGAGAGCTGCTGCTTTGTAGTTTGTGCTGGGAAACCTTGCTTTGGCAAGTGCGAATTGACCGCATTCAGGCAGAAGGAAAAGAGAATAGCAAGAGGCCTTTTCTCCCCGGCTGCTCTGCCAAGCCCTTCCAGCTCAAACTATGTCGTTGCTCCTCTGGAAGGATCCCTGCACCGCGGCGTAGTTTTTCCGAAGAAGCCCTGCGTTTGCACGAGCAAATGAGGAATTCGTGGCAGGAAAGAGGAAGGAAAGAAAGTTTCTCTCCCTCTGCCTGCTTTGCTCAGAGGACCGGATGAAGTCAGGGAGTTCTCCCTTTCACTGAGAAACGTGCGGGCTGCTGTTGCCTGGGCGCTCTCTTCTTTGCAAAAGAGTCTGCAGTTCCACGCTTTGAACCGTGGAAAGGCGCCGGGCTCTGCTAAGATTTCCCCCGGCGCTTCGTTTGCCCTGGGCCAAAGCGAGCCTTCACAATAGCTGAACGCTAACACTGCATACTCGTTCCACTTCCAGAACCGGGCTACGGCGAGGCAGTTCTCCGGGGGAAAACGGCCCTTCGCGAAGGGCAGATCTGCCGAGCTCATTGCGGGAAAGCGAAAGCAAAGGACGCTTTTCTCCCTCTAACCGCTTTCGTCAGAGGAACGGGGGAAGTCACAGTGTTCTTCCTCTCCCTGAGATACACACAATCTGACGTTGCCTCTGAGCTCCGTTGCTGGCAAAGAACTGAAAGTGACATACATTCCTGTGGGGAAACACAGGGCTTTGCTAGGATTTCTCTAGGCAGTGTGTTTTCCCTGGGCCTCACTGTAGCAACACGATCTCGCCAGGGCAACACTGCATGGCACTTCCTCCGCCAGGAGAGAGCTGCTGCTTTGTAGTTTGTGCTGGGAAACCTTGCTTTGGCAAGTGCGAATTGACCGCATTCAGGCAGAAGGAAAAGAGAATAGCAAGAGGCCTTTTCTCCCCGGCTGCTCTGCCAAGCCCTTCCAGCTCAAACTATGTCGTTGCTCCTCTGGAAGGATCCCTGCACCGCGGCGTAGTTTTTCCGAAGAAGCCCTGCGTTTGCACGAGCAAATGAGGAATTCGTGGCAGGAAAGAGGAAGGAAAGAAAGTTTCTCTCCCTCTGCCTGCTTTGCTCAGAGGACCGGATGAAGTCAGGGAGTTCTCCCTTTCACTGAGAAACGTGCGGGCTGCTGTTGCCTGGGCGCTCTCTTCTTTGCAAAAGAGTCTGCAGTTCCACGCTTTGAACCGTGGAAAGGCGCCGGGCTCTGCTAAGATTTCCCCCGGCGCTTCGTTTGCCCTGGGCCAAAGCGAGCCTTCACAATAGCTGAACGCTAACACTGCATACTCGTTCCACTTCCAGAACCGGGCTACGGCGAGGCAGTTCTCCGGGGGAAAACGGCCCTTCGCGAAGGGCAGATCTGCCGAGCTCATTGCGGGAAAGCGAAAGCAAAGGACGCTTTTCTCCCTCTAACCGCTTTCGTCAGAGGAACGGGGGAAGTCACAGTGTTCTTCCTCTCCCTGAGATACACACAATCTGACGTTGCCTCTGAGCTCCGTTGCTGGCAAAGAACTGAAAGTGACATACATTCCTGTGGGGAAACACAGGGCTTTGCTAGGATTTCTCTAGGCAGTGTGTTTTCCCTGGGCCTCACTGTAGCAACACGATCTCGCCAGGGCAGAACTGCATGGGATTTCCTCCGCCAGGAGAGAGCTGCTGCTTTGTAGTTTGTGCTGGGAAACCTTGCTTTGGCAAGTGCGAATTGACCGCATTCAGGCAGAAGGAAAAGAGAATAGCAAGAGGCCTTTTCTCCCCGGCTGCTCTGCCAAGCCCTTCCAGCTCAAACTATGTCGTTGCTCCTCTGGAAGGATCCCTGCACCGCGGCGTAGTTTTTCCGAAGAAGCCCTGCGTTTGCACGAGCAAATGAGGAATTCGTGGCAGGAAAGAGGAAGGAAAGAAAGTTTCTCTCCCTCTGCCTGCTTTGCTCAGAGGACCGGATGAAGTCAGGGAGTTCTCCCTTTCACTGAGAAACGTGCGGGCTGCTGTTGCCTGGGCGCTCTCTTCTTTGCAAAAGAGTCTGCAGTTCCACGCTTTGAACCGTGGAAAGGCGCCGGGCTCTGCTAAGATTTCCCCCGGCGCTTCGTTTGCCCTGGGCCAAAGCGAGCCTTCACAATAGCTGAACGCTAACACTGCATACTCGTTCCACTTCCAGAACCGGGCTACGGCGAGGCAGTTCTCCGGGGGAAAACGGCCCTTCGCGAAGGGCAGATCTGCCGAGCTCATTGCGGGAAAGCGAAAGCAAAGGACGCTTTTCTCCCTCTAACCGCTTTCGTCAGAGGAACGGGGGAAGTCACAGTGTTCTTCCTCTCCCTGAGATACACACAATCTGACGTTGCCTCTGAGCTCCGTTGCTGGCAAAGAACTGAAAGTGACATACATTCCTGTGGGGAAACACAGGGCTTTGCTAGGATTTCTCTAGGCAGTGTGTTTTCCCTGGGCCTCACTGTAGCAACACGATCTCGCCAGGGCAACACTGCATGGCACTTCCTCCGCCAGGAGAGAGCTGCTGCTTTGGAGTTTGTGCTGGGAAACCTTGCTTTGGCAAGTGCGAATTGACCGCATTCAGGCAGAAGGAAAAGAGAATAGCAAGAGGCCTTTTCTCCCCGGCTGCTCTGCCAAGCCCTTCCAGCTCAAACTATGTCGTTGCTCCTCTGGAAGGATCCCTGCACCGCGGCGTAGTTTTTCCGAAGAAGCCCTGCGTTTGCACGAGCAAATGAGGAATTCGTGGCAGGAAAGAGGAAGGAAAGAAAGTTTCTCTCCCTCTGCCTGCTTTGCTCAGAGGACCGGATGAAGTCAGGGAGTTCTCCCTTTCACTGAGAAACGTGCGGGCTGCTGTTGCCTGGGCGCTCTCTTCTTTGCAAAAGAGTCTGCAGTTCCACGCTTTGAACCGTGGAAAGGCGCCGGGCTCTGCTAAGATTTCCCCCGGCGCTTCGTTTGCCCTGGGCCAAAGCGAGCCTTCACAATAGCTGAACGCTAACACTGCATACTCGTTCCACTTCCAGAACCGGGCTACGGCGAGGCAGTTCTCCGGGGGAAAACGGCCCTTCGCGAAGGGCAGATCTGCCGAGCTCATTGCGGGAAAGCGAAAGCAAAGGACGCTTTTCTCCCTCTAACCGCTTTCGTCAGAGGAACGGGGGAAGTCACAGTGTTCTTCCTCTCCCTGAGATACACACAATCTGACGTTGCCTCTGAGCTCCGTTGCTGGCAAAGAACTGAAAGTGACATACATTCCTGTGGGGAAACACAGGGCTTTGCTAGGATTTCTCTAGGCAGTGTGTTTTCCCTGGGCCTCACTGTAGCAACACGATCTCGCCAGGGCAGAACTGCATGGGATTTCCTCCGCCAGGAGAGAGCTGCTGCTTTGTAGTTTGTGCTGGGAAACCTTGCTTTGGCAAGTGCGAATTGACCGCATTCAGGCAGAAGGAAAAGAGAATAGCAAGAGGCCTTTTCTCCCCGGCTGCTCTGCCAAGCCCTTCCAGCTCAAACTATGTCGTTGCTCCTCTGGAAGGATCCCTGCACCGCGGCGTAGTTTTTCCGAAGAAGCCCTGCGTTTGCACGAGCAAATGAGGAATTCGTGGCAGGAAAGAGGAAGGAAAGAAAGTTTCTCTCCCTCTGCCTGCTTTGCTCAGAGGACCGGATGAAGTCAGGGAGTTCTCCCTTTCACTGAGAAACGTGCGGGCTGCTGTTGCCTGGGCGCTCTCTTCTTTGCAAAAGAGTCTGCAGTTCCACGCTTTGAACCGTGGAAAGGCGCCGGGCTCTGCTAAGATTTCCCCCGGCGCTTCGTTTGCCCTGGGCCAAAGCGAGCCTTCACAATAGCTGAACGCTAACACTGCATACTCGTTCCACTTCCAGAACCGGGCTACGGCGAGGCAGTTCTCCGGGGGAAAACGGCCCTTCGCGAAGGGCAGATCTGCCGAGCTCATTGCGGGAAAGCGAAAGCAAAGGACGCTTTTCTCCCTCTAACCGCTTTCGTCAGAGGAACGGGGGAAGTCACAGTGTTCTTCCTCTCCCTGAGATACACACAATCTGACGTTGCCTCTGAGCTCCGTTGCTGGCAAAGAACTGAAAGTGACATACATTCCTGTGGGGAAACACAGGGCTTTGCTAGGATTTCTCTAGGCAGTGTGTTTTCCCTGGGCCTCACTGTAGCAACACGATCTCGCCAGGGCAACACTGCATGGCACTTCCTCCGCCAGGAGAGAGCTGCTGCTTTGTAGTTTGTGCTGGGAAACCTTGCTTTGGCAAGTGCGAATTGACCGCATTCAGGCAGAAGGAAAAGAGAATAGCAAGAGGCCTTTTCTCCCCGGCTGCTCTGCCAAGCCCTTCCAGCTCAAACTATGTCGTTGCTCCTCTGGAAGGATCCCTGCACCGCGGCGTAGTTTTTCCGAAGAAGCCCTGCGTTTGCACGAGCAAATGAGGAATTCGTGGCAGGAAAGAGGAAGGAAAGAAAGTTTCTCTCCCTCTGCCTGCTTTGCTCAGAGGACCGGATGAAGTCAGGGAGTTCTCCCTTTCACTGAGAAACGTGCGGGCTGCTGTTGCCTGGGCGCTCTCTTCTTTGCAAAAGAGTCTGCAGTTCCACGCTTTGAACCGTGGAAAGGCGCCGGGCTCTGCTAAGATTTCCCCCGGCGCTTCGTTTGCCCTGGGCCAAAGCGAGCCTTCACAATAGCTGAACGCTAACACTGCATACTCGTTCCACTTCCAGAACCGGGCTACGGCGAGGCAGTTCTCCGGGGGAAAACGGCCCTTCGCGAAGGGCAGATCTGCCGAGCTCATTGCGGGAAAGCGAAAGCAAAGGACGCTTTTCTCCCTCTAACCGCTTTCGTCAGAGGAACGGGGGAAGTCACAGTGTTCTTCCTCTCCCTGAGATACACACAATCTGACGTTGCCTCTGAGCTCCGTTGCTGGCAAAGAACTGAAAGTGACATACATTCCTGTGGGGAAACACAGGGCTTTGCTAGGATTTCTCTAGGCAGTGTGTTTTCCCTGGGCCTCACTGTAGCAACACGATCTCGCCAGGGCAACACTGCATGGCACTTCCTCCGCCAGGAGAGAGCTGCTGCTTTGTAGTTTGTGCTGGGAAACCTTGCTTTGGCAAGTGCGAATTGACCGCATTCAGGCAGAAGGAAAAGAGAATAGCAAGAGGCCTTTTCTCCCCGGCTGCTCTGCCAAGCCCTTCCAGCTCAAACTATGTCGTTGCTCCTCTGGAAGGATCCCTGCACCGCGGCGTAGTTTTTCCGAAGAAGCCCTGCGTTTGCACGAGCAAATGAGGAATTCGTGGCAGGAAAGAGGAAGGAAAGAAAGTTTCTCTCCCTCTGCCTGCTTTGCTCAGAGGACCGGATGAAGTCAGGGAGTTCTCCCTTTCACTGAGAAACGTGCGGGCTGCTGTTGCCTGGGCGCTCTCTTCTTTGCAAAAGAGTCTGCAGTTCCACGCTTTGAACCGTGGAAAGGCGCCGGGCTCTGCTAAGATTTCCCCCGGCGCTTCGTTTGCCCTGGGCCAAAGCGAGCCTTCACAATAGCTGAACGCTAACACTGCATACTCGTTCCACTTCCAGAACCGGGCTACGGCGAGGCAGTTCTCCGGGGGAAAACGGCCCTTCGCGAAGGGCAGATCTGCCGAGCTCATTGCGGGAAAGCGAAAGCAAAGGACGCTTTTCTCCCTCTAACCGCTTTCGTCAGAGGAACGGGGGAAGTCACAGTGTTCTTCCTCTCCCTGAGATACACACAATCTGACGTTGCCTCTGAGCTCCGTTGCTGGCAAAGAACTGAAAGTGACATACATTCCTGTGGGGAAACACAGGGCTTTGCTAGGATTTCTCTAGGCAGTGTGTTTTCCCTGGGCCTCACTGTAGCAACACGATCTCGCCAGGGCAACACTGCATGGCACTTCCTCCGCCAGGAGAGAGCTGCTGCTTTGTAGTTTGTGCTGGGAAACCTTGCTTTGGCAAGTGCGAATTGACCGCATTCAGGCAGAAGGAAAAGAGAATAGCAAGAGGCCTTTTCTCCCCGGCTGCTCTGCCAAGCCCTTCCAGCTCAAACTATGTCGTTGCTCCTCTGGAAGGATCCCTGCACCGCGGCGTAGTTTTTCCGAAGAAGCCCTGCGTTTGCACGAGCAAATGAGGAATTCGTGGCAGGAAAGAGGAAGGAAAGAAAGTTTCTCTCCCTCTGCCTGCTTTGCTCAGAGGACCGGATGAAGTCAGGGAGTTCTCCCTTTCACTGAGAAACGTGCGGGCTGCTGTTGCCTGGGCGCTCTCTTCTTTGCAAAAGAGTCTGCAGTTCCACGCTTTGAACCGTGGAAAGGCGCCGGGCTCTGCTAAGATTTCCCCCGGCGCTTCGTTTGCCCTGGGCCAAAGCGAGCCTTCACAATAGCTGAACGCTAACACTGCATACTCGTTCCACTTCCAGAACCGGGCTACGGCGAGGCAGTTCTCCGGGGGAAAACGGCCCTTCGCGAAGGGCAGATCTGCCGAGCTCATTGCGGGAAAGCGAAAGCAAAGGACGCTTTTCTCCCTCTAACCGCTTTCGTCAGAGGAACGGGGGAAGTCACAGTGTTCTTCCTCTCCCTGAGATACACACAATCTGACGTTGCCTCTGAGCTCCGTTGCTGGCAAAGAACTGAAAGTGACATACATTCCTGTGGGGAAACACAGGGCTTTGCTAGGATTTCTCTAGGCAGTGTGTTTTCCCTGGGCCTCACTGTAGCAACACGATCTCGCCAGGGCAACACTGCATGGCACTTCCTCCGCCAGGAGAGAGCTGCTGCTTTGTAGTTTGTGCTGGGAAACCTTGCTTTGGCAAGTGCGAATTGACCGCATTCAGGCAGAAGGAAAAGAGAATAGCAAGAGGCCTTTTCTCCCCGGCTGCTCTGCCAAGCCCTTCCAGCTCAAACTATGTCGTTGCTCCTCTGGAAGGATCCCTGCACCGCGGCGTAGTTTTTCCGAAGAAGCCCTGCGTTTGCACGAGCAAATGAGGAATTCGTGGCAGGAAAGAGGAAGGAAAGAAAGTTTCTCTCCCTCTGCCTGCTTTGCTCAGAGGACCGGATGAAGTCAGGGAGTTCTCCCTTTCACTGAGAAACGTGCGGGCTGCTGTTGCCTGGGCGCTCTCTTCTTTGCAAAAGAGTCTGCAGTTCCACGCTTTGAACCGTGGAAAGGCGCCGGGCTCTGCTAAGATTTCCCCCGGCGCTTCGTTTGCCCTGGGCCAAAGCGAGCCTTCACAATAGCTGAACGCTAACACTGCATACTCGTTCCACTTCCAGAACCGGGCTACGGCGAGGCAGTTCTCCGGGGGAAAACGGCCCTTCGCGAAGGGCAGATCTGCCGAGCTCATTGCGGGAAAGCGAAAGCAAAGGACGCTTTTCTCCCTCTAACCGCTTTCGTCAGAGGAACGGGGGAAGTCACAGTGTTCTTCCTCTCCCTGAGATACACACAATCTGACGTTGCCTCTGAGCTCCGTTGCTGGCAAAGAACTGAAAGTGACATACATTCCTGTGGGGAAACACAGGGCTTTGCTAGGATTTCTCTAGGCAGTGTGTTTTCCCTGGGCCTCACTGTAGCAACACGATCTCGCCAGGGCAACACTGCATGGCACTTCCTCCGCCAGGAGAGAGCTGCTGCTTTGTAGTTTGTGCTGGGAAACCTTGCTTTGGCAAGTGCGAATTGACCGCATTCAGGCAGAAGGAAAAGAGAATAGCAAGAGGCCTTTTCTCCCCGGCTGCTCTGCCAAGCCCTTCCAGCTCAAACTATGTCGTTGCTCCTCTGGAAGGATCCCTGCACCGCGGCGTAGTTTTTCCGAAGAAGCCCTGCGTTTGCACGAGCAAATGAGGAATTCGTGGCAGGAAAGAGGAAGGAAAGAAAGTTTCTCTCCCTCTGCCTGCTTTGCTCAGAGGACCGGATGAAGTCAGGGAGTTCTCCCTTTCACTGAGAAACGTGCGGGCTGCTGTTGCCTGGGCGCTCTCTTCTTTGCAAAAGAGTCTGCAGTTCCACGCTTTGAACCGTGGAAAGGCGCCGGGCTCTGCTAAGATTTCCCCCGGCGCTTCGTTTGCCCTGGGCCAAAGCGAGCCTTCACAATAGCTGAACGCTAACACTGCATACTCGTTCCACTTCCAGAACCGGGCTACGGCGAGGCAGTTCTCCGGGGGAAAACGGCCCTTCGCGAAGGGCAGATCTGCCGAGCTCATTGCGGGAAAGCGAAAGCAAAGGACGCTTTTCTCCCTCTAACCGCTTTCGTCAGAGGAACGGGGGAAGTCACAGTGTTCTTCCTCTCCCTGAGATACACACAATCTGACGTTGCCTCTGAGCTCCGTTGCTGGCAAAGAACTGAAAGTGACATACATTCCTGTGGGGAAACACAGGGCTTTGCTAGGATTTCTCTAGGCAGTGTGTTTTCCCTGGGCCTCACTGTAGCAACACGATCTCGCCAGGGCAACACTGCATGGCACTTCCTCCGCCAGGAGAGAGCTGCTGCTTTGTAGTTTGTGCTGGGAAACCTTGCTTTGGCAAGTGCGAATTGACCGCATTCAGGCAGAAGGAAAAGAGAATAGCAAGAGGCCTTTTCTCCCCGGCTGCTCTGCCAAGCCCTTCCAGCTCAAACTATGTCGTTGCTCCTCTGGAAGGATCCCTGCACCGCGGCGTAGTTTTTCCGAAGAAGCCCTGCGTTTGCACGAGCAAATGAGGAATTCGTGGCAGGAAAGAGGAAGGAAAGAAAGTTTCTCTCCCTCTGCCTGCTTTGCTCAGAGGACCGGATGAAGTCAGGGAGTTCTCCCTTTCACTGAGAAACGTGCGGGCTGCTGTTGCCTGGGCGCTCTCTTCTTTGCAAAAGAGTCTGCAGTTCCACGCTTTGAACCGTGGAAAGGCGCCGGGCTCTGCTAAGATTTCCCCCGGCGCTTCGTTTGCCCTGGGCCAAAGCGAGCCTTCACAATAGCTGAACGCTAACACTGCATACTCGTTCCACTTCCAGAACCGGGCTACGGCGAGGCAGTTCTCCGGGGGAAAACGGCCCTTCGCGAAGGGCAGATCTGCCGAGCTCATTGCGGGAAAGCGAAAGCAAAGGACGCTTTTCTCCCTCTAACCGCTTTCGTCAGAGGAACGGGGGAAGTCACAGTGTTCTTCCTCTCCCTGAGATACACACAATCTGACGTTGCCTCTGAGCTCCGTTGCTGGCAAAGAACTGAAAGTGACATACATTCCTGTGGGGAAACACAGGGCTTTGCTAGGATTTCTCTAGGCAGTGTGTTTTCCCTGGGCCTCACTGTAGCAACACGATCTCGCCAGGGCAACACTGCATGGCACTTCCTCCGCCAGGAGAGAGCTGCTGCTTTGTAGTTTGTGCTGGGAAACCTTGCTTTGGCAAGTGCGAATTGACCGCATTCAGGCAGAAGGAAAAGAGAATAGCAAGAGGCCTTTTCTCCCCGGCTGCTCTGCCAAGCCCTTCCAGCTCAAACTATGTCGTTGCTCCTCTGGAAGGATCCCTGCACCGCGGCGTAGTTTTTCCGAAGAAGCCCTGCGTTTGCACGAGCAAATGAGGAATTCGTGGCAGGAAAGAGGAAGGAAAGAAAGTTTCTCTCCCTCTGCCTGCTTTGCTCAGAGGACCGGATGAAGTCAGGGAGTTCTCCCTTTCACTGAGAAACGTGCGGGCTGCTGTTGCCTGGGCGCTCTCTTCTTTGCAAAAGAGTCTGCAGTTCCACGCTTTGAACCGTGGAAAGGCGCCGGGCTCTGCTAAGATTTCCCCCGGCGCTTCGTTTGCCCTGGGCCAAAGCGAGCCTTCACAATAGCTGAACGCTAACACTGCATACTCGTTCCACTTCCAGAACCGGGCTACGGCGAGGCCGTTCTCCGGGGGAAAACGGCCCTTCGCGAAGGGCAGATCTGCCGAGCTCATTGCGGGAAAGCGAAAGCAAAGGACGCTTTTCTCCCTCTAACCGCTTTCGTCAGAGGAACGGGGGAAGTCACAGTGTTCTTTCTCTCCCTGAGATACACACAATCTGACGTTGCCTCTGAGCTCCGTTGCTGGCAAAGAACTGAAAGTGACATACATTCCTGTGGGGAAACACAGGGCTTTGCTAGGATTTCTCTAGGCAGTGTGATTTCCCTGGGCCTCACTGTAGCAACACTATCTCGCCAGGGCAACACTGCATGGCACTTCCTCTGCCAGGAGAGAGCTGCTGCTTTGGAGTTTGTGCTGGGAAACCTTGCTTTGGCAAGTGCGAATTGACCGCATTCAGGCAGAAAGAAAAGAGAATAGCAAGAGGCCTTTTGTCCCCGGCTGCTTGGCCAAGCCCTTCCAGCTCAAACTATGTCGTTGCTCCTCTGGAAGGATCCCTGCAGCGCGGCGTAGTTTTTCCGAAGAAGCCCTGCTTTTGCAAGAGCAAGTGAGGAATTCGTGGCAGGAAAGAGGAAGGAAAGAAAGTTTCTCTCCCTCTGCCTGCTTTGCTCAGAGGACTGGATGTAGTCAGGGAGTTCTCCCTTTCACTGAGAAACGTGCGGGCTGCTGTTGCCTGTGCGCTCTCTTCTTAGCAAAAGAGTCTGCAGTTCCACGCTTTGAACCGTGGAAAGGCGCCGGGCTCTGCTAAGACTTCCCCCGGCGCTTCGTTTGCCCTGGGCCAGAGCGAGCCTTCACAATAGCTGAACGCTAACACTGCATACTCGTTCCACTTCCAGAACAGGGCTACCGCGAGGCAGTTCTCCGGGGGAAAACGGCCCTTCGCGAAGGGCAGATCTGCCGAGCTCATTGCGGGAAAGCGAAAGCAAAGGACGCTTTTCTCCCTCTAACCGCTTTCGTCAGAGGAACGGGGGAAGTCACAGTGTTCTTTCTCTCCCTGAGATACACACAATCTGACGTTGCCTCTGAGCTCCGTTGCTGGCAAAGAACTGAAAGTGACATACATTCCTGTGGGGAAACACAGGGCTTTGCTAGGATTTCTCTAGGCAGTGTGTTTTCCCTGGGCCTCACTGTAGCAACACGATCTCGCCAGGGCAGAACTGCATGGGATTTCCTCTGCCAGGAGAGAGCTGCTGCTTTGGAGTTTGTGCTGGGAAACCTTGCTTTGGCAAGTGCGAATTGACCGCATTCAGGCAGAAAGAAAAGAGAATAGCAAGAGGCCTTTTCTCCCCGGCTGCTCTGCCAAGCCCTTCCAGCTCAAACTATGTCGTTGCTCCTCTGGAAGGATCCCTGCACCGCGGCGTAGTTTTTCCGAAGAAGCCCTGCGTTTGCAACAGCAAATGAGGAATTCGTGGCAGGAAAGAGGAAGGAAAGAAAGTTTCTCTCCCTCTGCCTGCTTTGCTAAGAGGACCGGATGAAGTCAGGGAGTTCTCCCTTTCACTGAGAAACGTGCGGGCTGCTGTTGCCTGGGCGCTCTCTTCTTTGCAAAAGAGTCTGCAGTTCCACGCTTTGAACCGTGGAAAGGCGCCGGGCTCTGCTAAGATTTCCCCCGGCGCTTCGTTTGCCCTGGGCCAAAGCGAGCCTTCACAATAGCTGAACGCTAACACTGCATACTCGTTCCACTTCCAGAACCGGGCTACGGCGAGGCCGTTCTCCGGGGGAAAACGGCCCTTCGCGAAGGGCAGATCTGCCGAGCTCATTGCGGGAAAGCGAAAGCAAAGGACGCTTTTCTCCCTCTAACCGCTTTCGTCAGAGGAACGGGGGAAGTCACAGTGTTCTTTCTCTCCCTGAGATACACACAATCTGACGTTGCCTCTGAGCTCCGTTGCTGGCAAAGAACTGAAAGTGACATACATTCCTGTGGGGAAACACAGGGCTTTGCTAGGATTTCTCTAGGCAGTGTGATTTCCCTGGGCCTCACTGTAGCAACACTATCTCGCCAGGGCAACACTGCATGGCACTTCCTCTGCCAGGAGAGAGCTGCTGCTTTGGAGTTTGTGCTGGGAAACCTTGCTTTGGCAAGTGCGAATTGACCGCATTCAGGCAGAAAGAAAAGAGAATAGCAAGAGGCCTTTTGTCCCCGGCTGCTTGGCCAAGCCCTTCCAGCTCAAACTATGTCGTTGCTCCTCTGGAAGGATCCCTGCAGCGCGGCGTAGTTTTTCCGAAGAAGCCCTGCTTTTGCAAGAGCAAATGAGGAATTCGTGGCAGGAAAGAGGAAGGAAAGAAAGTTTCTCTCCCTCTGCCTGCTTTGCTCAGAGGACTGGATGTAGTCAGGAAGTTCTCCCTTTCACTGAGAAACGTGCGGGCTGCTGTTGCCTGTGCGCTCTCTTCTTTGCAAAAGAGTCTGCAGTTCCACGCTTTGAACCGTGGAAAGGCGCCGGGCTCTGCTAAGACTTCCCCCGGCGCTTCGTTTGCCCTGGGCCAGAGCGAGCCTTCACAATAGCTGAACGCTAACACTGCATACTCGTTCCACTTCCAGAACAGGGCTACCGCGAGGCAGTTCTCCGGGGGAAAACGGCCCTTCGCGAAGGGCAGATCTGCCGAGCTCATTGCGGGAAAGCGAAAGCAAAGGACGCTTTTCTCCCTCTAACTGCTTTCGTCAGAGGAACGGGGGAAGTCACAGTGTTCTTTCTCTCACTGAGATACACACAATCTGACGTTGCCTCTGAGCTCCGTTGCTGGCAAAGAACTGAAAGTGACATACATTCCTGTGGGGAAACACAGGGCTTTGCTAGGATTTCTCTAGGCAGTGTGTTTTCCCTGGGCCTCACTGTAGCAACACGATCTCGCCAGGGCAGAACTGCATGGGATTTCCTCTGCCAGGAGAGAGCTGCTGCTTTGGAGTTTGTGCTGGGAAACCTTGCTTTGGCAAGTGCGAATTGACCGCATTCAGGCAGAAAGAAAAGAGAATAGCAAGAGGCCTTTTCTCCCCGGCTGCTCTGCCAAGCCCTTCCAGCTCAAACAATGTCGTTGCTCCTCTGGAAGGATCCCTGCACCGCGGCGTAGTTTTCCCGAAGAAGCCCGGCGTTTGCAAGAGCAAATGAGGAATTCGTGGCAGGAAAGAGGAAGGAAAGAAAGTTTCTCTCCCTCTGCCTGCTTTGCTCAGAGGACCGGATGAAGTCAGGGAGTTCTCCCTTTCACTGAGAAACGTGCGGGCTGCTGTTGCCTGGGCGCTCTCTTCTTTGCAAAAGAGTCTGCAGTTCCACGCTTTGAACCGTGGAAAGGCGCCGGGCTCTGCTAAGATTTCCCCCGGCGCTTCGTTTGCCCTGGGCCAAAGCGAGCCTTCACAATAGCTGAACGCTAACACTGCATACTCGTTCCACTTCCAGAACCGGGCTACGGCGAGGCAGTTCTCCGGGGGAAAACGGCCCTTCGCGAAGGGCAGATCTGCCGAGCTCATTGCGGGAAAGCGAAAGCAAAGGACGCTTTTCTCCCTCTAACCGCTTTCGTCAGAGGAACGGGGGAAGTCACAGTGTTCTTCCTCTCCCTGAGATACACACAATCTGACGTTGCCTCTGAGCTCCGTTGCTGGCAAAGAACTGAAAGTGACATACATTCCTGTGGGGAAACACAGGGCTTTGCTAGGATTTCTCTAGGCAGTGTGTTTTCCCTGGGCCTCACTGTAGCAACACGATCTCGCCAGGGCAACACTGCATGGCACTTCCTCCGCCAGGAGAGAGCTGCTGCTTTGTAGTTTGTGCTGGGAAACCTTGCTTTGGCAAGTGCGAATTGACCGCATTCAGGCAGAAGGAAAAGAGAATAGCAAGAGGCCTTTTCTCCCCGGCTGCTCTGCCAAGCCCTTCCAGCTCAAACTATGTCGTTGCTCCTCTGGAAGGATCCCTGCACCGCGGCGTAGTTTTTCCGAAGAAGCCCTGCGTTTGCACGAGCAAATGAGGAATTCGTGGCAGGAAAGAGGAAGGAAAGAAAGTTTCTCTCCCTCTGCCTGCTTTGCTCAGAGGACCGGATGAAGTCAGGGAGTTCTCCCTTTCACTGAGAAACGTGCGGGCTGCTGTTGCCTGGGCGCTCTCTTCTTTGCAAAAGAGTCTGCAGTTCCACGCTTTGAACCGTGGAAAGGCGCCGGGCTCTGCTAAGATTTCCCCCGGCGCTTCGTTTGCCCTGGGCCAAAGCGAGCCTTCACAATAGCTGAACGCTAACACTGCATACTCGTTCCACTTCCAGAACCGGGCTACGGCGAGGCAGTTCTCCGGGGGAAAACGGCCCTTCGCGAAGGGCAGATCTGCCGAGCTCATTGCGGGAAAGCGAAAGCAAAGGACGCTTTTCTCCCTCTAACCGCTTTCGTCAGAGGAACGGGGGAAGTCACAGTGTTCTTCCTCTCCCTGAGATACACACAATCTGACGTTGCCTCTGAGCTCCGTTGCTGGCAAAGAACTGAAAGTGACATACATTCCTGTGGGGAAACACAGGGCTTTGCTAGGATTTCTCTAGGCAGTGTGTTTTCCCTGGGCCTCACTGTAGCAACACGATCTCGCCAGGGCAACACTGCATGGCACTTCCTCCGCCAGGAGAGAGCTGCTGCTTTGTAGTTTGTGCTGGGAAACCTTGCTTTGGCAAGTGCGAATTGACCGCATTCAGGCAGAAGGAAAAGAGAATAGCAAGAGGCCTTTTCTCCCCGGCTGCTCTGCCAAGCCCTTCCAGCTCAAACTATGTCGTTGCTCCTCTGGAAGGATCCCTGCACCGCGGCGTAGTTTTTCCGAAGAAGCCCTGCGTTTGCACGAGCAAATGAGGAATTCGTGGCAGGAAAGAGGAAGGAAAGAAAGTTTCTCTCCCTCTGCCTGCTTTGCTCAGAGGACCGGATGAAGTCAGGGAGTTCTCCCTTTCACTGAGAAACGTGCGGGCTGCTGTTGCCTGGGCGCTCTCTTCTTTGCAAAAGAGTCTGCAGTTCCACGCTTTGAACCGTGGAAAGGCGCCGGGCTCTGCTAAGATTTCCCCCGGCGCTTCGTTTGCCCTGGGCCAAAGCGAGCCTTCACAATAGCTGAACGCTAACACTGCATACTCGTTCCACTTCCAGAACCGGGCTACGGCGAGGCAGTTCTCCGGGGGAAAACGGCCCTTCGCGAAGGGCAGATCTGCCGAGCTCATTGCGGGAAAGCGAAAGCAAAGGACGCTTTTCTCCCTCTAACCGCTTTCGTCAGAGGAACGGGGGAAGTCACAGTGTTCTTCCTCTCCCTGAGATACACACAATCTGACGTTGCCTCTGAGCTCCGTTGCTGGCAAAGAACTGAAAGTGACATACATTCCTGTGGGGAAACACAGGGCTTTGCTAGGATTTCTCTAGGCAGTGTGTTTTCCCTGGGCCTCACTGTAGCAACACGATCTCGCCAGGGCAACACTGCATGGCACTTCCTCCGCCAGGAGAGAGCTGCTGCTTTGTAGTTTGTGCTGGGAAACCTTGCTTTGGCAAGTGCGAATTGACCGCATTCAGGCAGAAGGAAAAGAGAATAGCAAGAGGCCTTTTCTCCCCGGCTGCTCTGCCAAGCCCTTCCAGCTCAAACTATGTCGTTGCTCCTCTGGAAGGATCCCTGCACCGCGGCGTAGTTTTTCCGAAGAAGCCCTGCGTTTGCACGAGCAAATGAGGAATTCGTGGCAGGAAAGAGGAAGGAAAGAAAGTTTCTCTCCCTCTGCCTGCTTTGCTCAGAGGACCGGATGAAGTCAGGGAGTTCTCCCTTTCACTGAGAAACGTGCGGGCTGCTGTTGCCTGGGCGCTCTCTTCTTTGCAAAAGAGTCTGCAGTTCCACGCTTTGAACCGTGGAAAGGCGCCGGGCTCTGCTAAGATTTCCCCCGGCGCTTCGTTTGCCCTGGGCCAAAGCGAGCCTTCACAATAGCTGAACGCTAACACTGCATACTCGTTCCACTTCCAGAACCGGGCTACGGCGAGGCAGTTCTCCGGGGGAAAACGGCCCTTCGCGAAGGGCAGATCTGCCGAGCTCATTGCGGGAAAGCGAAAGCAAAGGACGCTTTTCTCCCTCTAACCGCTTTCGTCAGAGGAACGGGGGAAGTCACAGTGTTCTTCCTCTCCCTGAGATACACACAATCTGACGTTGCCTCTGAGCTCCGTTGCTGGCAAAGAACTGAAAGTGACATACATTCCTGTGGGGAAACACAGGGCTTTGCTAGGATTTCTCTAGGCAGTGTGTTTTCCCTGGGCCTCACTGTAGCAACACGATCTCGCCAGGGCAACACTGCATGGCACTTCCTCCGCCAGGAGAGAGCTGCTGCTTTGTAGTTTGTGCTGGGAAACCTTGCTTTGGCAAGTGCGAATTGACCGCATTCAGGCAGAAGGAAAAGAGAATAGCAAGAGGCCTTTTCTCCCCGGCTGCTCTGCCAAGCCCTTCCAGCTCAAACTATGTCGTTGCTCCTCTGGAAGGATCCCTGCACCGCGGCGTAGTTTTTCCGAAGAAGCCCTGCGTTTGCACGAGCAAATGAGGAATTCGTGGCAGGAAAGAGGAAGGAAAGAAAGTTTCTCTCCCTCTGCCTGCTTTGCTCAGAGGACCGGATGAAGTCAGGGAGTTCTCCCTTTCACTGAGAAACGTGCGGGCTGCTGTTGCCTGGGCGCTCTCTTCTTTGCAAAAGAGTCTGCAGTTCCACGCTTTGAACCGTGGAAAGGCGCCGGGCTCTGCTAAGATTTCCCCCGGCGCTTCGTTTGCCCTGGGCCAAAGCGAGCCTTCACAATAGCTGAACGCTAACACTGCATACTCGTTCCACTTCCAGAACCGGGCTACGGCGAGGCAGTTCTCCGGGGGAAAACGGCCCTTCGCGAAGGGCAGATCTGCCGAGCTCATTGCGGGAAAGCGAAAGCAAAGGACGCTTTTCTCCCTCTAACCGCTTTCGTCAGAGGAACGGGGGAAGTCACAGTGTTCTTCCTCTCCCTGAGATACACACAATCTGACGTTGCCTCTGAGCTCCGTTGCTGGCAAAGAACTGAAAGTGACATACATTCCTGTGGGGAAACACAGGGCTTTGCTAGGATTTCTCTAGGCAGTGTGTTTTCCCTGGGCCTCACTGTAGCAACACGATCTCGCCAGGGCAACACTGCATGGCACTTCCTCCGCCAGGAGAGAGCTGCTGCTTTGTAGTTTGTGCTGGGAAACCTTGCTTTGGCAAGTGCGAATTGACCGCATTCAGGCAGAAGGAAAAGAGAATAGCAAGAGGCCTTTTCTCCCCGGCTGCTCTGCCAAGCCCTTCCAGCTCAAACTATGTCGTTGCTCCTCTGGAAGGATCCCTGCACCGCGGCGTAGTTTTTCCGAAGAAGCCCTGCGTTTGCACGAGCAAATGAGGAATTCGTGGCAGGAAAGAGGAAGGAAAGAAAGTTTCTCTCCCTCTGCCTGCTTTGCTCAGAGGACCGGATGAAGTCAGGGAGTTCTCCCTTTCACTGAGAAACGTGCGGGCTGCTGTTGCCTGGGCGCTCTCTTCTTTGCAAAAGAGTCTGCAGTTCCACGCTTTGAACCGTGGAAAGGCGCCGGGCTCTGCTAAGATTTCCCCCGGCGCTTCGTTTGCCCTGGGCCAAAGCGAGCCTTCACAATAGCTGAACGCTAACACTGCATACTCGTTCCACTTCCAGAACCGGGCTACGGCGAGGCAGTTCTCCGGGGGAAAACGGCCCTTCGCGAAGGGCAGATCTGCCGAGCTCATTGCGGGAAAGCGAAAGCAAAGGACGCTTTTCTCCCTCTAACCGCTTTCGTCAGAGGAACGGGGGAAGTCACAGTGTTCTTCCTCTCCCTGAGATACACACAATCTGACGTTGCCTCTGAGCTCCGTTGCTGGCAAAGAACTGAAAGTGACATACATTCCTGTGGGGAAACACAGGGCTTTGCTAGGATTTCTCTAGGCAGTGTGTTTTCCCTGGGCCTCACTGTAGCAACACGATCTCGCCAGGGCAACACTGCATGGCACTTCCTCCGCCAGGAGAGAGCTGCTGCTTTGTAGTTTGTGCTGGGAAACCTTGCTTTGGCAAGTGCGAATTGACCGCATTCAGGCAGAAGGAAAAGAGAATAGCAAGAGGCCTTTTCTCCCCGGCTGCTCTGCCAAGCCCTTCCAGCTCAAACTATGTCGTTGCTCCTCTGGAAGGATCCCTGCACCGCGGCGTAGTTTTTCCGAAGAAGCCCTGCGTTTGCACGAGCAAATGAGGAATTCGTGGCAGGAAAGAGGAAGGAAAGAAAGTTTCTCTCCCTCTGCCTGCTTTGCTCAGAGGACCGGATGAAGTCAGGGAGTTCTCCCTTTCACTGAGAAACGTGCGGGCTGCTGTTGCCTGGGCGCTCTCTTCTTTGCAAAAGAGTCTGCAGTTCCACGCTTTGAACCGTGGAAAGGCGCCGGGCTCTGCTAAGATTTCCCCCGGCGCTTCGTTTGCCCTGGGCCAAAGCGAGCCTTCACAATAGCTGAACGCTAACACTGCATACTCGTTCCACTTCCAGAACCGGGCTACGGCGAGGCAGTTCTCCGGGGGAAAACGGCCCTTCGCGAAGGGCAGATCTGCCGAGCTCATTGCGGGAAAGCGAAAGCAAAGGACGCTTTTCTCCCTCTAACCGCTTTCGTCAGAGGAACGGGGGAAGTCACAGTGTTCTTCCTCTCCCTGAGATACACACAATCTGACGTTGCCTCTGAGCTCCGTTGCTGGCAAAGAACTGAAAGTGACATACATTCCTGTGGGGAAACACAGGGCTTTGCTAGGATTTCTCTAGGCAGTGTGTTTTCCCTGGGCCTCACTGTAGCAACACGATCTCGCCAGGGCAACACTGCATGGCACTTCCTCCGCCAGGAGAGAGCTGCTGCTTTGTAGTTTGTGCTGGGAAACCTTGCTTTGGCAAGTGCGAATTGACCGCATTCAGGCAGAAGGAAAAGAGAATAGCAAGAGGCCTTTTCTCCCCGGCTGCTCTGCCAAGCCCTTCCAGCTCAAACTATGTCGTTGCTCCTCTGGAAGGATCCCTGCACCGCGGCGTAGTTTTTCCGAAGAAGCCCTGCGTTTGCACGAGCAAATGAGGAATTCGTGGCAGGAAAGAGGAAGGAAAGAAAGTTTCTCTCCCTCTGCCTGCTTTGCTCAGAGGACCGGATGAAGTCAGGGAGTTCTCCCTTTCACTGAGAAACGTGCGGGCTGCTGTTGCCTGGGCGCTCTCTTCTTTGCAAAAGAGTCTGCAGTTCCACGCTTTGAACCGTGGAAAGGCGCCGGGCTCTGCTAAGATTTCCCCCGGCGCTTCGTTTGCCCTGGGCCAAAGCGAGCCTTCACAATAGCTGAACGCTAACACTGCATACTCGTTCCACTTCCAGAACCGGGCTACGGCGAGGCAGTTCTCCGGGGGAAAACGGCCCTTCGCGAAGGGCAGATCTGCCGAGCTCATTGCGGGAAAGCGAAAGCAAAGGACGCTTTTCTCCCTCTAACCGCTTTCGTCAGAGGAACGGGGGAAGTCACAGTGTTCTTCCTCTCCCTGAGATACACACAATCTGACGTTGCCTCTGAGCTCCGTTGCTGGCAAAGAACTGAAAGTGACATACATTCCTGTGGGGAAACACAGGGCTTTGCTAGGATTTCTCTAGGCAGTGTGTTTTCCCTGGGCCTCACTGTAGCAACACGATCTCGCCAGGGCAACACTGCATGGCACTTCCTCCGCCAGGAGAGAGCTGCTGCTTTGTAGTTTGTGCTGGGAAACCTTGCTTTGGCAAGTGCGAATTGACCGCATTCAGGCAGAAGGAAAAGAGAATAGCAAGAGGCCTTTTCTCCCCGGCTGCTCTGCCAAGCCCTTCCAGCTCAAACTATGTCGTTGCTCCTCTGGAAGGATCCCTGCACCGCGGCGTAGTTTTTCCGAAGAAGCCCTGCGTTTGCACGAGCAAATGAGGAATTCGTGGCAGGAAAGAGGAAGGAAAGAAAGTTTCTCTCCCTCTGCCTGCTTTGCTCAGAGGACCGGATGAAGTCAGGGAGTTCTCCCTTTCACTGAGAAACGTGCGGGCTGCTGTTGCCTGGGCGCTCTCTTCTTTGCAAAAGAGTCTGCAGTTCCACGCTTTGAACCGTGGAAAGGCGCCGGGCTCTGCTAAGATTTCCCCCGGCGCTTCGTTTGCCCTGGGCCAAAGCGAGCCTTCACAATAGCTGAACGCTAACACTGCATACTCGTTCCACTTCCAGAACCGGGCTACGGCGAGGCCGTTCTCCGGGGGAAAACGGCCCTTCGCGAAGGGCAGATCTGCCGAGCTCATTGCGGGAAAGCGAAAGCAAAGGACGCTTTTCTCCCTCTAACCGCTTTCGTCAGAGGAACGGGGGAAGTCACAGTGTTCTTTCTCTCCCTGAGATACACACAATCTGACGTTGCCTCTGAGCTCCGTTGCTGGCAAAGAACTGAAAGTGACATACATTCCTGTGGGGAAACACAGGGCTTTGCTAGGATTTCTCTAGGCAGTGTGATTTCCCTGGGCCTCACTGTAGCAACACTATCTCGCCAGGGCAACACTGCATGGCACTTCCTCTGCCAGGAGAGAGCTGCTGCTTTGGAGTTTGTGCTGGGAAACCTTGCTTTGGCAAGTGCGAATTGACCGCATTCAGGCAGAAAGAAAAGAGAATAGCAAGAGGCCTTTTGTCCCCGGCTGCTTGGCCAAGCCCTTCCAGCTCAAACTATGTCGTTGCTCCTCTGGAAGGATCCCTGCAGCGCGGCGTAGTTTTTCCGAAGAAGCCCTGCTTTTGCAAGAGCAAGTGAGGAATTCGTGGCAGGAAAGAGGAAGGAAAGAAAGTTTCTCTCCCTCTGCCTGCTTTGCTCAGAGGACTGGATGTAGTCAGGGAGTTCTCCCTTTCACTGAGAAACGTGCGGGCTGCTGTTGCCTGTGCGCTCTCTTCTTAGCAAAAGAGTCTGCAGTTCCACGCTTTGAACCGTGGAAAGGCGCCGGGCTCTGCTAAGACTTCCCCCGGCGCTTCGTTTGCCCTGGGCCAGAGCGAGCCTTCACAATAGCTGAACGCTAACACTGCATACTCGTTCCACTTCCAGAACAGGGCTACCGCGAGGCAGTTCTCCGGGGGAAAACGGCCCTTCGCGAAGGGCAGATCTGCCGAGCTCATTGCGGGAAAGCGAAAGCAAAGGACGCTTTTCTCCCTCTAACCGCTTTCGTCAGAGGAACGGGGGAAGTCACAGTGTTCTTTCTCTCCCTGAGATACACACAATCTGACGTTGCCTCTGAGCTCCGTTGCTGGCAAAGAACTGAAAGTGACATACATTCCTGTGGGGAAACACAGGGCTTTGCTAGGATTTCTCTAGGCAGTGTGTTTTCCCTGGGCCTCACTGTAGCAACACGATCTCGCCAGGGCAGAACTGCATGGGATTTCCTCTGCCAGGAGAGAGCTGCTGCTTTGGAGTTTGTGCTGGGAAACCTTGCTTTGGCAAGTGCGAATTGACCGCATTCAGGCAGAAAGAAAAGAGAATAGCAAGAGGCCTTTTCTCCCCGGCTGCTCTGCCAAGCCCTTCCAGCTCAAACTATGTCGTTGCTCCTCTGGAAGGATCCCTGCACCGCGGCGTAGTTTTTCCGAAGAAGCCCTGCGTTTGCAACAGCAAATGAGGAATTCGTGGCAGGAAAGAGGAAGGAAAGAAAGTTTCTCTCCCTCTGCCTGCTTTGCTAAGAGGACCGGATGAAGTCAGGGAGTTCTCCCTTTCACTGAGAAACGTGCGGGCTGCTGTTGCCTGGGCGCTCTCTTCTTTGCAAAAGAGTCTGCAGTTCCACGCTTTGAACCGTGGAAAGGCGCCGGGCTCTGCTAAGATTTCCCCCGGCGCTTCGTTTGCCCTGGGCCAAAGCGAGCCTTCACAATAGCTGAACGCTAACACTGCATACTCGTTCCACTTCCAGAACCGGGCTACGGCGAGGCCGTTCTCCGGGGGAAAACGGCCCTTCGCGAAGGGCAGATCTGCCGAGCTCATTGCGGGAAAGCGAAAGCAAAGGACGCTTTTCTCCCTCTAACCGCTTTCGTCAGAGGAACGGGGGAAGTCACAGTGTTCTTTCTCTCCCTGAGATACACACAATCTGACGTTGCCTCTGAGCTCCGTTGCTGGCAAAGAACTGAAAGTGACATACATTCCTGTGGGGAAACACAGGGCTTTGCTAGGATTTCTCTAGGCAGTGTGATTTCCCTGGGCCTCACTGTAGCAACACTATCTCGCCAGGGCAACACTGCATGGCACTTCCTCTGCCAGGAGAGAGCTGCTGCTTTGGAGTTTGTGCTGGGAAACCTTGCTTTGGCAAGTGCGAATTGACCGCATTCAGGCAGAAAGAAAAGAGAATAGCAAGAGGCCTTTTGTCCCCGGCTGCTTGGCCAAGCCCTTCCAGCTCAAACTATGTCGTTGCTCCTCTGGAAGGATCCCTGCAGCGCGGCGTAGTTTTTCCGAAGAAGCCCTGCTTTTGCAAGAGCAAATGAGGAATTCGTGGCAGGAAAGAGGAAGGAAAGAAAGTTTCTCTCCCTCTGCCTGCTTTGCTCAGAGGACTGGATGTAGTCAGGAAGTTCTCCCTTTCACTGAGAAACGTGCGGGCTGCTGTTGCCTGTGCGCTCTCTTCTTTGCAAAAGAGTCTGCAGTTCCACGCTTTGAACCGTGGAAAGGCGCCGGGCTCTGCTAAGACTTCCCCCGGCGCTTCGTTTGCCCTGGGCCAGAGCGAGCCTTCACAATAGCTGAACGCTAACACTGCATACTCGTTCCACTTCCAGAACAGGGCTACCGCGAGGCAGTTCTCCGGGGGAAAACGGCCCTTCGCGAAGGGCAGATCTGCCGAGCTCATTGCGGGAAAGCGAAAGCAAAGGACGCTTTTCTCCCTCTAACTGCTTTCGTCAGAGGAACGGGGGAAGTCACAGTGTTCTTTCTCTCACTGAGATACACACAATCTGACGTTGCCTCTGAGCTCCGTTGCTGGCAAAGAACTGAAAGTGACATACATTCCTGTGGGGAAACACAGGGCTTTGCTAGGATTTCTCTAGGCAGTGTGTTTTCCCTGGGCCTCACTGTAGCAACACGATCTCGCCAGGGCAGAACTGCATGGGATTTCCTCTGCCAGGAGAGAGCTGCTGCTTTGGAGTTTGTGCTGGGAAACCTTGCTTTGGCAAGTGCGAATTGACCGCATTCAGGCAGAAAGAAAAGAGAATAGCAAGAGGCCTTTTCTCCCCGGCTGCTCTGCCAAGCCCTTCCAGCTCAAACAATGTCGTTGCTCCTCTGGAAGGATCCCTGCACCGCGGCGTAGTTTTCCCGAAGAAGCCCGGCGTTTGCAAGAGCAAATGAGGAATTCGTGGCAGGAAAGAGGAAGGAAAGAAAGTTTCTCTCCCTCTGCCTGCTTTGCTCAGAGGACCGGATGAAGTCAGGGAGTTCTCCCTTTCACTGAGAAACGTGCGGGCTGCTGTTGCCTGGGCGCTCTCTTCTTTGCAAAAGAGTCTGCAGTTCCACGCTTTGAACCGTGGAAAGGCGCCGGGCTCTGCTAAGATTTCCCCCGGCGCTTCGTTTGCCCTGGGCCAAAGCGAGCCTTCACAATAGCTGAACGCTAACACTGCATACTCGTTCCACTTCCAGAACCGGGCTACGGCGAGGCAGTTCTCCGGGGGAAAACGGCCCTTCGCGAAGGGCAGATCTGCCGAGCTCATTGCGGGAAAGCGAAAGCAAAGGACGCTTTTCTCCCTCTAACCGCTTTCGTCAGAGGAACGGGGGAAGTCACAGTGTTCTTCCTCTCCCTGAGATACACACAATCTGACGTTGCCTCTGAGCTCCGTTGCTGGCAAAGAACTGAAAGTGACATACATTCCTGTGGGGAAACACAGGGCTTTGCTAGGATTTCTCTAGGCAGTGTGTTTTCCCTGGGCCTCACTGTAGCAACACGATCTCGCCAGGGCAACACTGCATGGCACTTCCTCCGCCAGGAGAGAGCTGCTGCTTTGTAGTTTGTGCTGGGAAACCTTGCTTTGGCAAGTGCGAATTGACCGCATTCAGGCAGAAGGAAAAGAGAATAGCAAGAGGCCTTTTCTCCCCGGCTGCTCTGCCAAGCCCTTCCAGCTCAAACTATGTCGTTGCTCCTCTGGAAGGATCCCTGCACCGCGGCGTAGTTTTTCCGAAGAAGCCCTGCGTTTGCACGAGCAAATGAGGAATTCGTGGCAGGAAAGAGGAAGGAAAGAAAGTTTCTCTCCCTCTGCCTGCTTTGCTCAGAGGACCGGATGAAGTCAGGGAGTTCTCCCTTTCACTGAGAAACGTGCGGGCTGCTGTTGCCTGGGCGCTCTCTTCTTTGCAAAAGAGTCTGCAGTTCCACGCTTTGAACCGTGGAAAGGCGCCGGGCTCTGCTAAGATTTCCCCCGGCGCTTCGTTTGCCCTGGGCCAAAGCGAGCCTTCACAATAGCTGAACGCTAACACTGCATACTCGTTCCACTTCCAGAACCGGGCTACGGCGAGGCAGTTCTCCGGGGGAAAACGGCCCTTCGCGAAGGGCAGATCTGCCGAGCTCATTGCGGGAAAGCGAAAGCAAAGGACGCTTTTCTCCCTCTAACCGCTTTCGTCAGAGGAACGGGGGAAGTCACAGTGTTCTTCCTCTCCCTGAGATACACACAATCTGACGTTGCCTCTGAGCTCCGTTGCTGGCAAAGAACTGAAAGTGACATACATTCCTGTGGGGAAACACAGGGCTTTGCTAGGATTTCTCTAGGCAGTGTGTTTTCCCTGGGCCTCACTGTAGCAACACGATCTCGCCAGGGCAACACTGCATGGCACTTCCTCCGCCAGGAGAGAGCTGCTGCTTTGTAGTTTGTGCTGGGAAACCTTGCTTTGGCAAGTGCGAATTGACCGCATTCAGGCAGAAGGAAAAGAGAATAGCAAGAGGCCTTTTCTCCCCGGCTGCTCTGCCAAGCCCTTCCAGCTCAAACTATGTCGTTGCTCCTCTGGAAGGATCCCTGCACCGCGGCGTAGTTTTTCCGAAGAAGCCCTGCGTTTGCACGAGCAAATGAGGAATTCGTGGCAGGAAAGAGGAAGGAAAGAAAGTTTCTCTCCCTCTGCCTGCTTTGCTCAGAGGACCGGATGAAGTCAGGGAGTTCTCCCTTTCACTGAGAAACGTGCGGGCTGCTGTTGCCTGGGCGCTCTCTTCTTTGCAAAAGAGTCTGCAGTTCCACGCTTTGAACCGTGGAAAGGCGCCGGGCTCTGCTAAGATTTCCCCCGGCGCTTCGTTTGCCCTGGGCCAAAGCGAGCCTTCACAATAGCTGAACGCTAACACTGCATACTCGTTCCACTTCCAGAACCGGGCTACGGCGAGGCAGTTCTCCGGGGGAAAACGGCCCTTCGCGAAGGGCAGATCTGCCGAGCTCATTGCGGGAAAGCGAAAGCAAAGGACGCTTTTCTCCCTCTAACCGCTTTCGTCAGAGGAACGGGGGAAGTCACAGTGTTCTTCCTCTCCCTGAGATACACACAATCTGACGTTGCCTCTGAGCTCCGTTGCTGGCAAAGAACTGAAAGTGACATACATTCCTGTGGGGAAACACAGGGCTTTGCTAGGATTTCTCTAGGCAGTGTGTTTTCCCTGGGCCTCACTGTAGCAACACGATCTCGCCAGGGCAACACTGCATGGCACTTCCTCCGCCAGGAGAGAGCTGCTGCTTTGTAGTTTGTGCTGGGAAACCTTGCTTTGGCAAGTGCGAATTGACCGCATTCAGGCAGAAGGAAAAGAGAATAGCAAGAGGCCTTTTCTCCCCGGCTGCTCTGCCAAGCCCTTCCAGCTCAAACTATGTCGTTGCTCCTCTGGAAGGATCCCTGCAGCGCGGCGTAGTTTTTCCGAAGAAGCCCTGCTTTTGCAAGAGCAAATGAGGAATTCGTGGCAGGAAAGAGGAAGGAAAGAAAGTTTCTCTCCCTCTGCCTGCTTTGCTCAGAGGACTGGATGTAGTCAGGGAGTTCTCCCTTTCACTGAGAAACGTGCGGGCTGCTGTTGCCTGTGCGCTCTCTTCTTAGCAAAAGAGTCTGCAGTTCCACGCTTTGAACCGTGGAAAGGCGCCGGGCTCTGCTAAGACTTCCCCCGGCGCTTCGTTTGCCCTGGGCCAGAGCGAGCCTTCACAATAGCTGAACGCTAACACTGCATACTCGTTCCACTTCCAGAACAGGGCTACCGCGAGGCAGTTCTCCGGGGGAAAACGGCCCTTCGCGAAGGGCAGATCTGCCGAGCTCATTGCGGGAAAGCGAAAGCAAAGGACGCTTTTCTCCCTCTAACCGCTTTCGTCAGAGGAACGGGGGAAGTCACAGTGTTCTTTCTCTCCCTGAGATACACACAATCTGACGTTGCCTCTGAGCTCCGTTGCTGGCAAAGAACTGAAAGTGACATACATTCCTGTGGGGAAACACAGGGCTTTGCTAGGATTTCTCTAGGCAGTGTGTTTTCCCTGGGCCTCACTGTAGCAACACGATCTCGCCAGGGCAGAACTGCATGGGATTTCCTCTGCCAGGAGAGAGCTGCTGCTTTGGAGTTTGTGCTGGGAAACCTTGCTTTGGCAAGTGCGAATTGACCGCATTCAGGCAGAAAGAAAAGAGAATAGCAAGAGGCCTTTTCTCCCCGGCTGCTCTGCCAAGCCCTTCCAGCTCAAACTATGTCGTTGCTCCTCTGGAAGGATCCCTGCACCGCGGCGTAGTTTTTCCGAAGAAGCCCTGCGTTTGCAAGAGCAAATGAGGAATTCGTGGCAGGAAAGAGGAAGGAAAGAAAGTTTCTCTCCCTCTGCCTGCTTTGCTCAGAGGACCGGATGAAGTCAGGGAGTTCTCCCTTTCACTGAGAAACGTGCGGGCTGCTGTTGCCTGGGCGCTCTCTTCTTTGCAAAAGAGTCTGCAGTTCCACGCTTTGAACCGTGGAAAGGCGCCGGGCTCTGCTAAGATTTCCCCCGGCGCTTCGTTTGCCCTGGGCCAAAGCGAGCCTTCACAATAGCTGAACGCTAACACTGCATACTCGTTCCACTTCCAGAACCGGGCTACGGCGAGGCCGTTCTCCGGGGGAAAACGGCCCTTCGCGAAGGGCAGATCTGCCGAGCTCATTGCGGGAAAGCGAAAGCAAAGGACGCTTTTCTCCCTCTAACCGCTTTCGTCAGAGGAACGGGGGAAGTCACAGTGTTCTTTCTCTCCCTGAGATACACACAATCTGACGTTGCCTCTGAGCTCCGTTGCTGGCAAAGAACTGAAAGTGACATACATTCCTGTGGGGAAACACAGGGCTTTGCTAGGATTTCTCTAGGCAGTGTGATTTCCCTGGGCCTCACTGTAGCAACACTATCTCGCCAGGGCAACACTGCATGGCACTTCCTCTGCCAGGAGAGAGCTGCTGCTTTGGAGTTTGTGCTGGGAAACCTTGCTTTGGCAAGTGCGAATTGACCGCATTCAGGCAGAAAGAAAAGAGAATAGCAAGAGGCCTTTTGTCCCCGGCTGCTTGGCCAAGCCCTTCCAGCTCAAACTATGTCGTTGCTCCTCTGGAAGGATCCCTGCAGCGCGGCGTAGTTTTTCCGAAGAAGCCCTGCTTTTGCAAGAGCAAATGAGGAATTCGTGGCAGGAAAGAGGAAGGAAAGAAAGTTTCTCTCCCTCTGCCTGCTTTGCTCAGAGGACTGGATGTAGTCAGGGAGTTCTCCCTTTCACTGAGAAACGTGCGGGCTGCTGTTGCCTGTGCGCTCTCTTCTTTGCAAAAGAGTCTGCAGTTCCACGCTTTGAACCGTGGAAAGGCGCCGGGCTCTGCTAAGACTTCCCCCGGCGCTTCGTTTGCCCTGGGCCAGAGCGAGCCTTCACAATAGCTGAACGCTAACACTGCATACTCGTTCCACTTCCAGAACAGGGCTACCGCGAGGCAGTTCTCCGGGGGAAAACGGCCCTTCGCGAAGGGCAGATCTGCCGAGCTCATTGCGGGAAAGCGAAAGCAAAGGACGCTTTTCTCCCTCTAACCGCTTTCGTCAGAGGAACGGGGGAAGTCACAGTGTTCTTTCTCTCACTGAGATACACACAATCTGACGTTGCCTCTGAGCTCCGTTGCTGGCAAAGAACTGAAAGTGACATACATTCCTGTGGGGAAACACAGGGCTTTGCTAGGATTTCTCTAGGCAGTGTGTTTTCCCTGGGCCTCACTGTAGCAACACGATCTCGCCAGGGCAGAACTGCATGGGATTTCCTCTGCCAGGAGAGAGCTGCTGCTTTGGAGTTTGTGCTGGGAAACCTTGCTTTGGCAAGTGCGAATTGACCGCATTCAGGCAGAAAGAAAAGAGAATAGCAAGAGGCCTTTTCTCCCCGGCTGCTCTGCCAAGCCCTTCCAGCTCAAACAATGTCGTTGCTCCTCTGGAAGGATCCCTGCACCGCGGCGTAGTTTTCCCGAAGAAGCCCGGCGTTTGCAAGAGCAAATGAGGAATTCGTGGCAGGAAAGAGGAAGGAAAGAAAGTTTCTCTCCCTCTGCCTGCTTTGCTCAGAGGACCGGATGAAGTCAGGGAGTTCTCCCTTTCACTGAGAAACGTGCGGGCTGCTGTTGCCTGGGCGCTCTCTTCTTTGCAAAAGAGTCTGCAGTTCCACGCTTTGAACCGTGGAAAGGCGCCGGGCTCTGCTAAGATTTCCCCCGGCGCTTCGTTTGCCCTGGGCCAAAGCGAGCCTTCACAATAGCTGAACGCTAACACTGCATACTCGTTCCACTTCCAGAACCGGGCTACGGCGAGGCAGTTCTCCGGGGGAAAACGGCCCTTCGCGAAGGGCAGATCTGCCGAGCTCATTGCGGGAAAGCGAAAGCAAAGGACGCTTTTCTCCCTCTAACCGCTTTCGTCAGAGGAACGGGGGAAGTCACAGTGTTCTTCCTCTCCCTGAGATACACACAATCTGACGTTGCCTCTGAGCTCCGTTGCTGGCAAAGAACTGAAAGTGACATACATTCCTGTGGGGAAACACAGGGCTTTGCTAGGATTTCTCTAGGCAGTGTGTTTTCCCTGGGCCTCACTGTAGCAACACGATCTCGCCAGGGCAACACTGCATGGCACTTCCTCCGCCAGGAGAGAGCTGCTGCTTTGTAGTTTGTGCTGGGAAACCTTGCTTTGGCAAGTGCGAATTGACCGCATTCAGGCAGAAGGAAAAGAGAATAGCAAGAGGCCTTTTCTCCCCGGCTGCTCTGCCAAGCCCTTCCAGCTCAAACTATGTCGTTGCTCCTCTGGAAGGATCCCTGCAGCGCGGCGTAGTTTTTCCGAAGAAGCCCTGCTTTTGCAAGAGCAAATGAGGAATTCGTGGCAGGAAAGAGGAAGGAAAGAAAGTTTCTCTCCCTCTGCCTGCTTTGCTCAGAGGACTGGATGTAGTCAGGGAGTTCTCCCTTTCACTGAGAAACGTGCGGGCTGCTGTTGCCTGTGCGCTCTCTTCTTAGCAAAAGAGTCTGCAGTTCCACGCTTTGAACCGTGGAAAGGCGCCGGGCTCTGCTAAGACTTCCCCCGGCGCTTCGTTTGCCCTGGGCCAGAGCGAGCCTTCACAATAGCTGAACGCTAACACTGCATACTCGTTCCACTTCCAGAACAGGGCTACCGCGAGGCAGTTCTCCGGGGGAAAACGGCCCTTCGCGAAGGGCAGATCTGCCGAGCTCATTGCGGGAAAGCGAAAGCAAAGGACGCTTTTCTCCCTCTAACCGCTTTCGTCAGAGGAACGGGGGAAGTCACAGTGTTCTTTCTCTCCCTGAGATACACACAATCTGACGTTGCCTCTGAGCTCCGTTGCTGGCAAAGAACTGAAAGTGACATACATTCCTGTGGGGAAACACAGGGCTTTGCTAGGATTTCTCTAGGCAGTGTGTTTTCCCTGGGCCTCACTGTAGCAACACGATCTCGCCAGGGCAGAACTGCATGGGATTTCCTCTGCCAGGAGAGAGCTGCTGCTTTGGAGTTTGTGCTGGGAAACCTTGCTTTGGCAAGTGCGAATTGACCGCATTCAGGCAGAAAGAAAAGAGAATAGCAAGAGGCCTTTTCTCCCCGGCTGCTCTGCCAAGCCCTTCCAGCTCAAACTATGTCGTTGCTCCTCTGGAAGGATCCCTGCACCGCGGCGTAGTTTTTCCGAAGAAGCCCTGCGTTTGCAAGAGCAAATGAGGAATTCGTGGCAGGAAAGAGGAAGGAAAGAAAGTTTCTCTCCCTCTGCCTGCTTTGCTCAGAGGACCGGATGAAGTCAGGGAGTTCTCCCTTTCACTGAGAAACGTGCGGGCTGCTGTTGCCTGGGCGCTCTCTTCTTTGCAAAAGAGTCTGCAGTTCCACGCTTTGAACCGTGGAAAGGCGCCGGGCTCTGCTAAGATTTCCCCCGGCGCTTCGTTTGCCCTGGGCCAAAGCGAGCCTTCACAATAGCTGAACGCTAACACTGCATACTCGTTCCACTTCCAGAACCGGGCTACGGCGAGGCCGTTCTCCGGGGGAAAACGGCCCTTCGCGAAGGGCAGATCTGCCGAGCTCATTGCGGGAAAGCGAAAGCAAAGGACGCTTTTCTCCCTCTAACCGCTTTCGTCAGAGGAACGGGGGAAGTCACAGTGTTCTTTCTCTCCCTGAGATACACACAATCTGACGTTGCCTCTGAGCTCCGTTGCTGGCAAAGAACTGAAAGTGACATACATTCCTGTGGGGAAACACAGGGCTTTGCTAGGATTTCTCTAGGCAGTGTGATTTCCCTGGGCCTCACTGTAGCAACACTATCTCGCCAGGGCAACACTGCATGGCACTTCCTCTGCCAGGAGAGAGCTGCTGCTTTGGAGTTTGTGCTGGGAAACCTTGCTTTGGCAAGTGCGAATTGACCGCATTCAGGCAGAAAGAAAAGAGAATAGCAAGAGGCCTTTTGTCCCCGGCTGCTTGGCCAAGCCCTTCCAGCTCAAACTATGTCGTTGCTCCTCTGGAAGGATCCCTGCAGCGCGGCGTAGTTTTTCCGAAGAAGCCCTGCTTTTGCAAGAGCAAATGAGGAATTCGTGGCAGGAAAGAGGAAGGAAAGAAAGTTTCTCTCCCTCTGCCTGCTTTGCTCAGAGGACTGGATGTAGTCAGGGAGTTCTCCCTTTCACTGAGAAACGTGCGGGCTGCTGTTGCCTGTGCGCTCTCTTCTTTGCAAAAGAGTCTGCAGTTCCACGCTTTGAACCGTGGAAAGGCGCCGGGCTCTGCTAAGACTTCCCCCGGCGCTTCGTTTGCCCTGGGCCAGAGCGAGCCTTCACAATAGCTGAACGCTAACACTGCATACTCGTTCCACTTCCAGAACAGGGCTACCGCGAGGCAGTTCTCCGGGGGAAAACGGCCCTTCGCGAAGGGCAGATCTGCCGAGCTCATTGCGGGAAAGCGAAAGCAAAGGACGCTTTTCTCCCTCTAACCGCTTTCGTCAGAGGAACGGGGGAAGTCACAGTGTTCTTTCTCTCACTGAGATACACACAATCTGACGTTGCCTCTGAGCTCCGTTGCTGGCAAAGAACTGAAAGTGACATACATTCCTGTGGGGAAACACAGGGCTTTGCTAGGATTTCTCTAGGCAGTGTGTTTTCCCTGGGCCTCACTGTAGCAACACGATCTCGCCAGGGCAGAACTGCATGGGATTTCCTCTGCCAGGAGAGAGCTGCTGCTTTGGAGTTTGTGCTGGGAAACCTTGCTTTGGCAAGTGCGAATTGACCGCATTCAGGCAGAAAGAAAAGAGAATAGCAAGAGGCCTTTTCTCCCCGGCTGCTCTGCCAAGCCCTTCCAGCTCAAACAATGTCGTTGCTCCTCTGGAAGGATCCCTGCACCGCGGCGTAGTTTTCCCGAAGAAGCCCGGCGTTTGCAAGAGCAAATGAGGAATTCGTGGCAGGAAAGAGGAAGGAAAGAAAGTTTCTCTCCCTCTGCCTGCTTTGCTCAGAGGACCGGATGAAGTCAGGGAGTTCTCCCTTTCACTGAGAAACGTGCGGGCTGCTGTTGCCTGGGCGCTCTCTTCTTTGCAAAAGAGTCTGCAGTTCCACGCTTTGAACCGTGGAAAGGCGCCGGGCTCTGCTAAGATTTCCCCCGGCGCTTCGTTTGCCCTGGGCCAAAGCGAGCCTTCACAATAGCTGAACGCTAACACTGCATACTCGTTCCACTTCCAGAACCGGGCTACGGCGAGGCAGTTCTCCGGGGGAAAACGGCCCTTCGCGAAGGGCAGATCTGCCGAGCTCATTGCGGGAAAGCGAAAGCAAAGGACGCTTTTCTCCCTCTAACCGCTTTCGTCAGAGGAACGGGGGAAGTCACAGTGTTCTTCCTCTCCCTGAGATACACACAATCTGACGTTGCCTCTGAGCTCCGTTGCTGGCAAAGAACTGAAAGTGACATACATTCCTGTGGGGAAACACAGGGCTTTGCTAGGATTTCTCTAGGCAGTGTGTTTTCCCTGGGCCTCACTGTAGCAACACGATCTCGCCAGGGCAACACTGCATGGCACTTCCTCCGCCAGGAGAGAGCTGCTGCTTTGTAGTTTGTGCTGGGAAACCTTGCTTTGGCAAGTGCGAATTGACCGCATTCAGGCAGAAGGAAAAGAGAATAGCAAGAGGCCTTTTCTCCCCGGCTGCTCTGCCAAGCCCTTCCAGCTCAAACTATGTCGTTGCTCCTCTGGAAGGATCCCTGCACCGCGGCGTAGTTTTTCCGAAGAAGCCCTGCGTTTGCACGAGCAAATGAGGAATTCGTGGCAGGAAAGAGGAAGGAAAGAAAGTTTCTCTCCCTCTGCCTGCTTTGCTCAGAGGACCGGATGAAGTCAGGGAGTTCTCCCTTTCACTGAGAAACGTGCGGGCTGCTGTTGCCTGGGCGCTCTCTTCTTTGCAAAAGAGTCTGCAGTTCCACGCTTTGAACCGTGGAAAGGCGCCGGGCTCTGCTAAGATTTCCCCCGGCGCTTCGTTTGCCCTGGGCCAAAGCGAGCCTTCACAATAGCTGAACGCTAACACTGCATACTCGTTCCACTTCCAGAACCGGGCTACGGCGAGGCAGTTCTCCGGGGGAAAACGGCCCTTCGCGAAGGGCAGATCTGCCGAGCTCATTGCGGGAAAGCGAAAGCAAAGGACGCTTTTCTCCCTCTAACCGCTTTCGTCAGAGGAACGGGGGAAGTCACAGTGTTCTTCCTCTCCCTGAGATACACACAATCTGACGTTGCCTCTGAGCTCCGTTGCTGGCAAAGAACTGAAAGTGACATACATTCCTGTGGGGAAACACAGGGCTTTGCTAGGATTTCTCTAGGCAGTGTGTTTTCCCTGGGCCTCACTGTAGCAACACGATCTCGCCAGGGCAACACTGCATGGCACTTCCTCCGCCAGGAGAGAGCTGCTGCTTTGTAGTTTGTGCTGGGAAACCTTGCTTTGGCAAGTGCGAATTGACCGCATTCAGGCAGAAGGAAAAGAGAATAGCAAGAGGCCTTTTCTCCCCGGCTGCTCTGCCAAGCCCTTCCAGCTCAAACTATGTCGTTGCTCCTCTGGAAGGATCCCTGCACCGCGGCGTAGTTTTTCCGAAGAAGCCCTGCGTTTGCACGAGCAAATGAGGAATTCGTGGCAGGAAAGAGGAAGGAAAGAAAGTTTCTCTCCCTCTGCCTGCTTTGCTCAGAGGACCGGATGAAGTCAGGGAGTTCTCCCTTTCACTGAGAAACGTGCGGGCTGCTGTTGCCTGGGCGCTCTCTTCTTTGCAAAAGAGTCTGCAGTTCCACGCTTTGAACCGTGGAAAGGCGCCGGGCTCTGCTAAGATTTCCCCCGGCGCTTCGTTTGCCCTGGGCCAAAGCGAGCCTTCACAATAGCTGAACGCTAACACTGCATACTCGTTCCACTTCCAGAACCGGGCTACGGCGAGGCAGTTCTCCGGGGGAAAACGGCCCTTCGCGAAGGGCAGATCTGCCGAGCTCATTGCGGGAAAGCGAAAGCAAAGGACGCTTTTCTCCCTCTAACCGCTTTCGTCAGAGGAACGGGGGAAGTCACAGTGTTCTTCCTCTCCCTGAGATACACACAATCTGACGTTGCCTCTGAGCTCCGTTGCTGGCAAAGAACTGAAAGTGACATACATTCCTGTGGGGAAACACAGGGCTTTGCTAGGATTTCTCTAGGCAGTGTGTTTTCCCTGGGCCTCACTGTAGCAACACGATCTCGCCAGGGCAACACTGCATGGCACTTCCTCCGCCAGGAGAGAGCTGCTGCTTTGTAGTTTGTGCTGGGAAACCTTGCTTTGGCAAGTGCGAATTGACCGCATTCAGGCAGAAGGAAAAGAGAATAGCAAGAGGCCTTTTCTCCCCGGCTGCTCTGCCAAGCCCTTCCAGCTCAAACTATGTCGTTGCTCCTCTGGAAGGATCCCTGCACCGCGGCGTAGTTTTTCCGAAGAAGCCCTGCGTTTGCACGAGCAAATGAGGAATTCGTGGCAGGAAAGAGGAAGGAAAGAAAGTTTCTCTCCCTCTGCCTGCTTTGCTCAGAGGACCGGATGAAGTCAGGGAGTTCTCCCTTTCACTGAGAAACGTGCGGGCTGCTGTTGCCTGGGCGCTCTCTTCTTTGCAAAAGAGTCTGCAGTTCCACGCTTTGAACCGTGGAAAGGCGCCGGGCTCTGCTAAGATTTCCCCCGGCGCTTCGTTTGCCCTGGGCCAAAGCGAGCCTTCACAATAGCTGAACGCTAACACTGCATACTCGTTCCACTTCCAGAACCGGGCTACGGCGAGGCAGTTCTCCGGGGGAAAACGGCCCTTCGCGAAGGGCAGATCTGCCGAGCTCATTGCGGGAAAGCGAAAGCAAAGGACGCTTTTCTCCCTCTAACCGCTTTCGTCAGAGGAACGGGGGAAGTCACAGTGTTCTTCCTCTCCCTGAGATACACACAATCTGACGTTGCCTCTGAGCTCCGTTGCTGGCAAAGAACTGAAAGTGACATACATTCCTGTGGGGAAACACAGGGCTTTGCTAGGATTTCTCTAGGCAGTGTGTTTTCCCTGGGCCTCACTGTAGCAACACGATCTCGCCAGGGCAGAACTGCATGGGATTTCCTCCGCCAGGAGAGAGCTGCTGCTTTGTAGTTTGTGCTGGGAAACCTTGCTTTGGCAAGTGCGAATTGACCGCATTCAGGCAGAAGGAAAAGAGAATAGCAAGAGGCCTTTTCTCCCCGGCTGCTCTGCCAAGCCCTTCCAGCTCAAACTATGTCGTTGCTCCTCTGGAAGGATCCCTGCACCGCGGCGTAGTTTTTCCGAAGAAGCCCTGCGTTTGCACGAGCAAATGAGGAATTCGTGGCAGGAAAGAGGAAGGAAAGAAAGTTTCTCTCCCTCTGCCTGCTTTGCTCAGAGGACCGGATGAAGTCAGGGAGTTCTCCCTTTCACTGAGAAACGTGCGGGCTGCTGTTGCCTGGGCGCTCTCTTCTTTGCAAAAGAGTCTGCAGTTCCACGCTTTGAACCGTGGAAAGGCGCCGGGCTCTGCTAAGATTTCCCCCGGCGCTTCGTTTGCCCTGGGCCAAAGCGAGCCTTCACAATAGCTGAACGCTAACACTGCATACTCGTTCCACTTCCAGAACCGGGCTACGGCGAGGCCGTTCTCCGGGGGAAAACGGCCCTTCGCGAAGGGCAGATCTGCCGAGCTCATTGCGGGAAAGCGAAAGCAAAGGACGCTTTTCTCCCTCTAACCGCTTTCGTCAGAGGAACGGGGGAAGTCACAGTGTTCTTCCTCTCCCTGAGATACACACAATCTGACGTTGCCTCTGAGCTCCGTTGCTGGCAAAGAACTGAAAGTGACATACATTCCTGTGGGGAAACACAGGGCTTTGCTAGGATTTCTCTAGGCAGTGTGTTTTCCCTGGGCCTCACTGTAGCAACACGATCTCGCCAGGGCAACACTGCATGGCACTTCCTCCGCCAGGAGAGAGCTGCTGCTTTGTAGTTTGTGCTGGGAAACCTTGCTTTGGCAAGTGCGAATTGACCGCATTCAGGCAGAAGGAAAAGAGAATAGCAAGAGGCCTTTTCTCCCCGGCTGCTCTGCCAAGCCCTTCCAGCTAAAACTATGTCGTTGCTCCTCTGGAAGGATCCCTGCACCGCGGCGTAGTTTTTCCGAAGAAGCCCTGCGTTTGCACGAGCAAATGAGGAATTCGTGGCAGGAAAGAGGAAGGAAAGAAAGTTTCTCTCCCTCTGCCTGCTTTGCTCAGAGGACCGGATGAAGTCAGGGAGTTCTCCCTTTCACTGAGAAACGTGCGGGCTGCTGTTGCCTGGGCGCTCTCTTCTTTGCAAAAGAGTCTGCAGTTCCACGCTTTGAACCGTGGAAAGGCGCCGGGCTCTGCTAAGACTTCCCCCGGCGCTTCGTTTGCCCTGGGCCAAAGCGAGCCTTCACAATAGCTGAACGCTAACACTGCATACTCGTTCCACTTCCAGAACCGGGCTACGGCGAGGCAGTTCTCCGGGGGAAAACGGCCCTTCGCGAAGGGCAGATCTGCCGAGCTCATTGCGGGAAAGCGAAAGCAAAGGACGCTTTTCTCCCTCTAACCGCTTTCGTCAGAGGAACGGGGGAAGTCACAGTGTTCTTCCTCTCCCTGAGATACACACAATCTGACGTTGCCTCTGAGCTCCGTTGCTGGCAAAGAACTGAAAGTGACATACATTCCTGTGGGGAAACACAGGGCTTTGCTAGGATTTCTCTAGGCAGTGTGTTTTCCCTGGGCCTCACTGTAGCAACACGATCTCGCCAGGGCAACACTGCATGGCACTTCCTCCGCCAGGAGAGAGCTGCTGCTTTGTAGTTTGTGCTGGGAAACCTTGCTTTGGCAAGTGCGAATTGACCGCATTCAGGCAGAAGGAAAAGAGAATAGCAAGAGGCCTTTTCTCCCCGGCTGCTCTGCCAAGCCCTTCCAGCTCAAACTATGTCGTTGCTCCTCTGGAAGGATCCCTGCACCGCGGCGTAGTTTTTCCGAAGAAGCCCTGCGTTTGCACGAGCAAATGAGGAATTCGTGGCAGGAAAGAGGAAGGAAAGAAAGTTTCTCTCCCTCTGCCTGCTTTGCTCAGAGGACCGGATGAAGTCAGGGAGTTCTCCCTTTCACTGAGAAACGTGCGGGCTGCTGTTGCCTGGGCGCTCTCTTCTTTGCAAAAGAGTCTGCAGTTCCACGCTTTGAACCCTGGAAAGGCGCCGGGCTCTGCTAAGATTTCCCCCGGCGCTTCGTTTGCCCTGGGCCAAAGCGAGCCTTCACAATAGCTGAACGCTAACACTGCATACTCGTTCCACTTCCAGAACCGGGCTACGGCGAGGCAGTTCTCCGGGGGAAAACGGCCCTTCGCGAAGGGCAGATCTGCCGAGCTCATTGCGGGAAAGCGAAAGCAAAGGACGCTTTTCTCCCTCTAACCGCTTTCGTCAGAGGAACGGGGGAAGTCACAGTGTTCTTCCTCTCCCTGAGATACACACAATCTGACGTTGCCTCTGAGCTCCGTTGCTGGCAAAGAACTGAAAGTGACATACATTCCTGTGGGGAAACACAGGGCTTTGCTAGGATTTCTCTAGGCAGTGTGTTTTCCCTGGGCCTCACTGTAGCAACACGATCTCGCCAGGGCAACACTGCATGGCACTTCCTCCGCCAGGAGAGAGCTGCTGCTTTGTAGTTTGTGCTGGGAAACCTTGCTTTGGCAAGTGCGAATTGACCGCATTCAGGCAGAAAGAAAAGAGAATAGCAAGAGGGCTTTTCTCCCCGGCTGCTCTGCCAAGCCCTTCCAGCTCAAACTATGTCGTTGCTCCTCTGGAAGGATCCCTGCACCGCGGCGTAGTTTTTCCGAAGAAGCCCTGCGTTTGCACGAGCAAATGAGGAATTCGTGGCAGGAAAGAGGAAGGAAAGAAAGTTTCTCTCCCTCTGCCTGCTTTGCTCAGAGGACCGGATGAAGTCAGGGAGTTCTCCCTTTCACTGAGAAACGTGCGGGCTGCTGTTGCCTGGGCGCTCTCTTCTTTGCAAAAGAGTCTGCAGTTCCACGCTTTGAACCGTGGAAAGGCGCCGGGCTCTGCTAAGATTTCCCCCGGCGCTTCGTTTGCCCTGGGCCAAAGCGAGCCTTCACAATAGCTGAACGCTAACACTGCATACTCGTTCCACTTCCAGAACCGGGCTACGGCGAGGCAGTTCTCCGGGGGAAAACGGCCCTTCGCGAAGGGCAGATCTGCCGAGCTCATTGCGGGAAAGCGAAAGCAAAGGACGCTTTTCTCCCTCTAACCGCTTTCGTCAGAGGAACGGGGGAAGTCACAGTGTTCTTCCTCTCCCTGAGATACACACAATCTGACGTTGCCTCTGAGCTCCGTTGCTGGCAAAGAACTGAAAGTGACATACATTCCTGTGGGGAAACACAGGGCTTTGCTAGGATTTCTCTAGGCAGTGTGTTTTCCCTGGGCCTCACTGTAGCAACACGATCTCGCCAGGGCAACACTGCATGGCACTTCCTCCGCCAGGAGAGAGCTGCTGCTTTGTAGTTTGTGCTGGGAAACCTTGCTTTGGCAAGTGCGAATTGACCGCATTCAGGCAGAAGGAAAAGAGAATAGCAAGAGGCCTTTTCTCCCCGGCTGCTCTGCCAAGCCCTTCCAGCTCAAACTATGTCGTTGCTCCTCTGGAAGGATCCCTGCACCGCGGCGTAGTTTTTCCGAAGAAGCCCTGCGTTTGCACGAGCAAATGAGGAATTCGTGGCAGGAAAGAGGAAGGAAAGAAAGTTTCTCTCCCTCTGCCTGCTTTGCTCAGAGGACCGGATGAAGTCAGGGAGTTCTCCCTTTCACTGAGAAACGTGCGGGCTGCTGTTGCCTGGGCGCTCTCTTCTTTGCAAAAGAGTCTGCAGTTCCACGCTTTGAACCGTGGAAAGGCGCCGGGCTCTGCTAAGATTTCCCCCGGCGCTTCGTTTGCCCTGGGCCAAAGCGAGCCTTCACAATAGCTGAACGCTAACACTGCATACTCGTTCCACTTCCAGAACCGGGCTACGGCGAGGCAGTTCTCCGGGGGAAAACGGCCCTTCGCGAAGGGCAGATCTGCCGAGCTCATTGCGGGAAAGCGAAAGCAAAGGACGCTTTTCTCCCTCTAACCGCTTTCGTCAGAGGAACGGGGGAAGTCACAGTGTTCTTCCTCTCCCTGAGATACACACAATCTGACGTTGCCTCTGAGCTCCGTTGCTGGCAAAGAACTGAAAGTGACATACATTCCTGTGGGGAAACACAGGGCTTTGCTAGGATTTCTCTAGGCAGTGTGTTTTCCCTGGGCCTCACTGTAGCAACACGATCTCGCCAGGGCAACACTGCATGGCACTTCCTCCGCCAGGAGAGAGCTGCTGCTTTGTAGTTTGTGCTGGGAAACCTTGCTTTGGCAAGTGCGAATTGACCGCATTCAGGCAGAAGGAAAAGAGAATAGCAAGAGGCCTTTTCTCCCCGGCTGCTCTGCCAAGCCCTTCCAGCTCAAACTATGTCGTTGCTCCTCTGGAAGGATCCCTGCACCGCGGCGTAGTTTTTCCGAAGAAGCCCTGCGTTTGCACGAGCAAATGAGGAATTCGTGGCAGGAAAGAGGAAGGAAAGAAAGTTTCTCTCCCTCTGCCTGCTTTGCTCAGAGGACCGGATGAAGTCAGGGAGTTCTCCCTTTCACTGAGAAACGTGCGGGCTGCTGTTGCCTGGGCGCTCTCTTCTTTGCAAAAGAGTCTGCAGTTCCACGCTTTGAACCGTGGAAAGGCGCCGGGCTCTGCTAAGATTTCCCCCGGCGCTTCGTTTGCCCTGGGCCAAAGCGAGACTTCACAATAGCTGAACGCTAACACTGCATACTCGTTCCACTTCCAGAACCGGGCTACGGCGAGGCAGTTCTCCGGGGGAAAACGGCCCTTCGCGAAGGGCAGATCTGCCGAGCTCATTGCGGGAAAGCGAAAGCAAAGGACGCTTTTCTCCCTCTAACCGCTTTCGTCAGAGGAACGGGGGAAGTCACAGTGTTCTTCCTCTCCCTGAGATACACACAATCTGACGTTGCCTCTGAGCTCCGTTGCTGGCAAAGAACTGAAAGTGACATACATTCCTGTGGGGAAACACAGGGCTTTGCTAGGATTTCTCTAGGCAGTGTGTTTTCCCTGGGCCTCACTGTAGCAACACGATCTCGCCAGGGCAACACTGCATGGCACTTCCTCCGCCAGGAGAGAGCTGCTGCTTTGTAGTTTGTGCTGGGAAACCTTGCTTTGGCAAGTGCGAATTGACCGCATTCAGGCAGAAAGAAAAGAGAATAGCAAGAGGCCTTTTCTCCCCGGCTGCTCTGCCAAGCCCTTCCAGCTCAAACTATGTCGTTGCTCCTCTGGAAGGATCCCTGCACCGCGGCGTAGTTTTTCCGAAGAAGCCCTGCGTTTGCACGAGCAAATGAGGAATTCGTGGCAGGAAAGAGGAAGGAAAGAAAGTTTCTCTCCCTCTGCCTGCTTTGCTCAGAGGACCGGATGAAGTCAGGGAGTTCTCCCTTTCACTGAGAAACGTGCGGGCTGCTGTTGCCTGGGCGCTCTCTTCTTTGCAAAAGAGTCTGCAGTTCCACGCTTTGAACCGTGGAAAGGCGCCGGGCTCTGCTAAGATTTCCCCCGGCGCTTCGTTTGCCCTGGGCCAAAGCGAGCCTTCACAATAGCTGAACGCTAACACTGCATACTCGTTCCACTTCCAGAACCGGGCTACGGCGAGGCCGTTCTCCGGGGGAAAACGGCCCTTCGCGAAGGGCAGATCTGCCGAGCTCATTGCGGGAAAGCGAAAGCAAAGGACGCTTTTCTCCCTCTAACCGCTTTCGTCAGAGGAACGGGGGAAGTCACAGTGTTCTTTCTCTCCCTGAGATACACACAATCTGACGTTGCCTCTGAGCTCCGTTGCTGGCAAAGAACTGAAAGTGACATACATTCCTGTGGGGAAACACAGGGCTTTGCTAGGATTTCTCTAGGCAGTGTGATTTCCCTGGGCCTCACTGTAGCAACACTATCTCGCCAGGGCAACACTGCATGGCACTTCCTCTGCCAGGAGAGAGCTGCTGCTTTGGAGTTTGTGCTGGGAAACCTTGCTTTGGCAAGTGCGAATTGACCGCATTCAGGCAGAAAGAAAAGAGAATAGCAAGAGGCCTTTTGTCCCCGGCTGCTTGGCCAAGCCCTTCCAGCTCAAACTATGTCGTTGCTCCTCTGGAAGGATCCCTGCAGCGCGGCGTAGTTTTTCCGAAGAAGCCCTGCTTTTGCAAGAGCAAATGAGGAATTCGTGGCAGGAAAGAGGAAGGAAAGAAAGTTTCTCTCCCTCTGCCTGCTTTGCTCAGAGGACTGGATGTAGTCAGGGAGTTCTCCCTTTCACTGAGAAACGTGCGGGCTGCTGTTGCCTGTGCGCTCTCTTCTTAGCAAAAGAGTCTGCAGTTCCACGCTTTGAACCGTGGAAAGGCGCCGGGCTCTGCTAAGACTTCCCCCGGCGCTTCGTTTGCCCTGGGCCAGAGCGAGCCTTCACAATAGCTGAACGCTAACACTGCATACTCGTTCCACTTCCAGAACAGGGCTACCGCGAGGCAGTTCTCCGGGGGAAAACGGCCCTTCGCGAAGGGCAGATCTGCCGAGCTCATTGCGGGAAAGCGAAAGCAAAGGACGCTTTTCTCCCTCTAACCGCTTTCGTCAGAGGAACGGGGGAAGTCACAGTGTTCTTTCTCTCCCTGAGATACACACAATCTGACGTTGCCTCTGAGCTCCGTTGCTGGCAAAGAACTGAAAGTGACATACATTCCTGTGGGGAAACACAGGGCTTTGCTAGGATTTCTCTAGGCAGTGTGTTTTCCCTGGGCCTCACTGTAGCAACACGATCTCGCCAGGGCAACACTGCATGGGATTTCCTCTGCCAGGAGAGAGCTGCTGCTTTGTAGTTTGTGCTGGGAAACCTTGCTTTGGCAAGTGCGAATTGACCGCATTCAGGCAGAAGGAAAAGAGAATAGCAAGAGGCCTTTTCTCCCCGGCTGCTCTGCCAAGCCCTTCCAGCTCAAACTATGTCGTTGCTCCTCTGGAAGGATCCCTGCACCGCGGCGTAGTTTTTCCGAAGAAGCCCTGCGTTTGCACGAGCAAATGAGGAATTCGTGGCAGGAAAGAGGAAGGAAAGAAAGTTTCTCTCCCTCTGCCTGCTTTGCTCAGAGGACCGGATGAAGTCAGGGAGTTCTCCCTTTCACTGAGAAACGTGCGGGCTGCTGTTGCCTGGGCGCTCTCTTCTTTGCAAAAGAGTCTGCAGTTCCACGCTTTGAACCGTGGAAAGGCGCCGGGCTCTGCTAAGATTTCCCCCGGCGCTTCGTTTGCCCTGGGCCAAAGCGAGCCTTCACAATAGCTGAACGCTAACACTGCATACTCGTTCCACTTCCAGAACCGGGCTACGGCGAGGCAGTTCTCCGGGGGAAAACGGCCCTTCGCGAAGGGCAGATCTGCCGAGCTCATTGCGGGAAAGCGAAAGCAAAGGACGCTTTTCTCCCTCTAACCGCTTTCGTCAGAGGAACGGGGGAAGTCACAGTGTTCTTCCTCTCCCTGAGATACACACAATCTGACGTTGCCTCTGAGCTCCGTTGCTGGCAAAGAACTGAAAGTGACATACATTCCTGTGGGGAAACACAGGGCTTTGCTAGGATTTCTCTAGGCAGTGTGTTTTCCCTGGGCCTCACTGTAGCAACACGATCTCGCCAGGGCAACACTGCATGGCACTTCCTCCGCCAGGAGAGAGCTGCTGCTTTGTAGTTTGTGCTGGGAAACCTTGCTTTGGCAAGTGCGAATTGACCGCATTCAGGCAGAAAGAAAAGAGAATAGCAAGAGGCCTTTTCTCCCCGGCTGCTCTGCCAAGCCCTTCCAGCTCAAACTATGTCGTTGCTCCTCTGGAAGGATCCCTGCACCGCGGCGTAGTTTTTCCGAAGAAGCCCTGCGTTTGCACGAGCAAATGAGGAATTCGTGGCAGGAAAGAGGAAGGAAAGAAAGTTTCTCTCCCTCTGCCTGCTTTGCTCAGAGGACCGGATGAAGTCAGGGAGTTCTCCCTTTCACTGAGAAACGTGCGGGCTGCTGTTGCCTGGGCGCTCTCTTCTTTGCAAAAGAGTCTGCAGTTCCACGCTTTGAACCGTGGAAAGGCGCCGGGCTCTGCTAAGATTTCCCCCGGCGCTTCGTTTGCCCTGGGCCAAAGCGAGCTTTCACAATAGCTGAACGCTAACACTGCATACTCGTTCCACTTCCAGAACCGGGCTACGGCGAGGCCGTTCTCCGGGGGAAAACGGCCCTTCGCGAAGGGCAGATCTGCCGAGCTCATTGCGGGAAAGCGAAAGCAAAGGACGCTTTTCTCCCTCTAACCGCTTTCGTCAGAGGAACGGGGGAAGTCACAGTGTTCTTTCTCTCCCTGAGATACACACAATCTGACGTTGCCTCTGAGCTCCGTTGCTGGCAAAGAACTGAAAGTGACATACATTCCTGTGGGGAAACACAGGGCTTTGCTAGGATTTCTCTAGGCAGTGTGATTTCCCTGGGCCTCACTGTAGCAACACTATCTCGCCAGGGCAACACTGCATGGCACTTCCTCTGCCAGGAGAGAGCTGCTGCTTTGGAGTTTGTGCTGGGAAACCTTGCTTTGGCAAGTGCGAATTGACCGCATTCAGGCAGAAAGAAAAGAGAATAGCAAGAGGCCTTTTGTCCCCGGCTGCTTGGCCAAGCCCTTCCAGCTCAAACTATGTCGTTGCTCCTCTGGAAGGATCCCTGCAGCGCGGCGTAGTTTTTCCGAAGAAGCCCTGCTTTTGCAAGAGCAAATGAGGAATTCGTGGCAGGAAAGAGGAAGGAAAGAAAGTTTCTCTCCCTCTGCCTGCTTTGCTCAGAGGACTGGATGTAGTCAGGGAGTTCTCCCTTTCACTGAGAAACGTGCGGGCTGCTGTTGCCTGTGTGCTCTCTTCTTAGCAAAAGAGTCTGCAGTTCCACGCTTTGAACCGTGGAAAGGCGCCGGGCTCTGCTAAGACTTCCCCCGGCGCTTCGTTTGCCCTGGGCCAGAGCGAGCCTTCACAATAGCTGAACGCTAACACTGCATACTCGTTCCACTTCCAGAACAGGGCTACCGCGAGGCAGTTCTCCGGGGGAAAACGGCCCTTCGCGAAGGGCAGATCTGCCGAGCTCATTGCGGGAAAGCGAAAGCAAAGGACGCTTTTCTCCCTCTAACCGCTTTCGTCAGAGGAACGGGGGAAGTCACAGTGTTCTTCCTCTCCCTGAGATACACACAATCTGACGTTGCCTCTGAGCTCCGTTGCTGGCAAAGAACTGAAAGTGACATACATTCCTGTGGGGAAACACAGGGCTTTGCTAGGATTTCTCTAGGCAGTGTGTTTTCCCTGGGCCTCACTGTAGCAACACGATCTCGCCAGGGCAACACTGCATGGCACTTCCTCCGCCAGGAGAGAGCTGCTGCTTTGTAGTTTGTGCTGGGAAACCTTGCTTTGGCAAGTGCGAATTGACCGCATTCAGGCAGAAGGAAAAGAGAATAGCAAGAGGCCTTTTCTCCCCGGCTGCTCTGCCAAGCCCTTCCAGCTCAAACTATGTCGTTGCTCCTCTGGAAGGATCCCTGCACCGCGGCGTAGTTTTTCCGAAGAAGCCCTGCGTTTGCACGAGCAAATGAGGAATTCGTGGCAGGAAAGAGGAAGGAAAGAAAGTTTCTCTCCCTCTGCCTGCTTTGCTCAGAGGACCGGATGAAGTCAGGGAGTTCTCCCTTTCACTGAGAAACGTGCGGGCTGCTGTTGCCTGGGCGCTCTCTTCTTTGCAAAAGAGTCTGCAGTTCCACGCTTTGAACCGTGGAAAGGCGCCGGGCTCTGCTAAGATTTCCCCCGGCGCTTCGTTTGCCCTGGGCCAAAGCGAGCCTTCACAATAGCTGAACGCTAACACTGCATACTCGTTCCACTTCCAGAACCGGGCTACGGCGAGGCAGTTCTCCGGGGGAAAACGGCCCTTCGCGAAGGGCAGATCTGCCGAGCTCATTGCGGGAAAGCGAAAGCAAAGGACGCTTTTCTCCCTCTAACCGCTTTCGTCAGAGGAACGGGGGAAGTCACAGTGTTCTTCCTCTCCCTGAGATACACACAATCTGACGTTGCCTCTGAGCTCCGTTGCTGGCAAAGAACTGAAAGTGACATACATTCCTGTGGGGAAACACAGGGCTTTGCTAGGATTTCTCTAGGCAGTGTGTTTTCCCTGGGCCTCACTGTAGCAACACGATCTCGCCAGGGCAACACTGCATGGCACTTCCTCCGCCAGGAGAGAGCTGCTGCTTTGTAGTTTGTGCTGGGAAACCTTGCTTTGGCAAGTGCGAATTGACCGCATTCAGGCAGAAAGAAAAGAGAATAGCAAGAGGCCTTTTCTCCCCGGCTGCTCTGCCAAGCCCTTCCAGCTCAAACTATGTCGTTGCTCCTCTGGAAGGATCCCTGCACCGCGGCGTAGTTTTTCCGAAGAAGCCCTGCGTTTGCACGAGCAAATGAGGAATTCGTGGCAGGAAAGAGGAAGGAAAGAAAGTTTCTCTCCCTCTGCCTGCTTTGCTCAGAGGACCGGATGAAGTCAGGGAGTTCTCCCTTTCACTGAGAAACGTGCGGGCTGCTGTTGCCTGGGCGCTCTCTTCTTTGCAAAAGAGTCTGCAGTTCCACGCTTTGAACCGTGGAAAGGCGCCGGGCTCTGCTAAGATTTCCCCCGGCGCTTCGTTTGCCCTGGGCCAAAGCGAGCCTTCACAATAGCTGAACGCTAACACTGCATACTCGTTCCACTTCCAGAACCGGGCTACGGCGAGGCCGTTCTCCGGGGGAAAACGGCCCTTCGCGAAGGGCAGATCTGCCGAGCTCATTGCGGGAAAGCGAAAGCAAAGGACGCTTTTCTCCCTCTAACCGCTTTCGTCAGAGGAACGGGGGAAGTCACAGTGTTCTTTCTCTCCCTGAGATACACACAATCTGACGTTGCCTCTGAGCTCCGTTGCTGGCAAAGAACTGAAAGTGACATACATTCCTGTGGGGAAACACAGGGCTTTGCTAGGATTTCTCTAGGCAGTGTGATTTCCCTGGGCCTCACTGTAGCAACACTATCTCGCCAGGGCAACACTGCATGGCACTTCCTCTGCCAGGAGAGAGCTGCTGCTTTGGAGTTTGTGCTGGGAAACCTTGCTTTGGCAAGTGCGAATTGACCGCATTCAGGCAGAAAGAAAAGAGAATAGCAAGAGGCCTTTTGTCCCCGGCTGCTTGGCCAAGCCCTTCCAGCTCAAACTATGTCGTTGCTCCTCTGGAAGGATCCCTGCAGCGCGGCGTAGTTTTTCCGAAGAAGCCCTGCTTTTGCAAGAGCAAATGAGGAATTCGTGGCAGGAAAGAGGAAGGAAAGAAAGTTTCTCTCCCTCTGCCTGCTTTGCTCAGAGGACTGGATGTAGTCAGGGAGTTCTCCCTTTCACTGAGAAACGTGCGGGCTGCTGTTGCCTGTGCGCTCTCTTCTTAGCAAAAGAGTCTGCAGTTCCACGCTTTGAACCGTGGAAAGGCGCCGGGCTCTGCTAAGACTTCCCCCGGCGCTTCGTTTGCCCTGGGCCAGAGCGAGCCTTCACAATAGCTGAACGCTAACACTGCATACTCGTTCCACTTCCAGAACAGGGCTACCGCGAGGCAGTTCTCCGGGGGAAAACGGCCCTTCGCGAAGGGCAGATCTGCCGAGCTCATTGCGGGAAAGCGAAAGCAAAGGACGCTTTTCTCCCTCTAACCGCTTTCGTCAGAGGAACGGGGGAAGTCACAGTGTTCTTTCTCTCCCTGAGATACACACAATCTGACGTTGCCTCTGAGCTCCGTTGCTGGCAAAGAACTGAAAGTGACATACATTCCTGTGGGGAAACACAGGGCTTTGCTAGGATTTCTCTAGGCAGTGTGTTTTCCCTGGGCCTCACTGTAGCAACACGATCTCGCCAGGGCAGAACTGCATGGGATTTCCTCTGCCAGGAGAGAGCTGCTGCTTTGGAGTTTGTGCTGGGAAACCTTGCTTTGGCAAGTGCGAATTGACCGCATTCAGGCAGAAAGAAAAGAGAATAGCAAGAGGCCTTTTCTCCCCGGCTGCTCTGCCAAGCCCTTCCAGCTCAAACTATGTCGTTGCTCCTCTGGAAGGATCCCTGCACCGCGGCGTAGTTTTTCCGAAGAAGCCCTGCGTTTGCAAGAGCAAATGAGGAATTCGTGGCAGGAAAGAGGAAGGAAAGAAAGTTTCTCTCCCTCTGCCTGCTTTGCTCAGAGGACCGGATGAAGTCAGGGAGTTCTCCCTTTCACTGAGAAACGTGCGGGCTGCTGTTGCCTGGGCGCTCTCTTCTTTGCAAAAGAGTCTGCAGTTCCACGCTTTGAACCGTGGAAAGGCGCCGGGCTCTGCTAAGATTTCCCCCGGCGCTTCGTTTGCCCTGGGCCAAAGCGAGCCTTCACAATAGCTGAACGCTAACACTGCATACTCGTTCCACTTCCAGAACCGGGCTACGGCGAGGCCGTTCTCCGGGGGAAAACGGCCCTTCGCGAAGGGCAGATCTGCCGAGCTCATTGCGGGAAAGCGAAAGCAAAGGACGCTTTTCTCCCTCTAACCGCTTTCGTCAGAGGAACGGGGGAAGTCACAGTGTTCTTTCTCTCCCTGAGATACACACAATCTGACGTTGCCTCTGAGCTCCGTTGCTGGCAAAGAACTGAAAGTGACATACATTCCTGTGGGGAAACACAGGGCTTTGCTAGGATTTCTCTAGGCAGTGTGATTTCCCTGGGCCTCACTGTAGCAACACTATCTCGCCAGGGCAACACTGCATGGCACTTCCTCTGCCAGGAGAGAGCTGCTGCTTTGGAGTTTGTGCTGGGAAACCTTGCTTTGGCAAGTGCGAATTGACCGCATTCAGGCAGAAAGAAAAGAGAATAGCAAGAGGCCTTTTGTCCCCGGCTGCTTGGCCAAGCCCTTCCAGCTCAAACTATGTCGTTGCTCCTCTGGAAGGATCCCTGCAGCGCGGCGTAGTTTTTCCGAAGAAGCCCTGCTTTTGCAAGAGCAAATGAGGAATTCGTGGCAGGAAAGAGGAAGGAAAGAAAGTTTCTCTCCCTCTGCCTGCTTTGCTCAGAGGACTGGATGTAGTCAGGGAGTTCTCCCTTTCACTGAGAAACGTGCGGGCTGCTGTTGCCTGTGCGCTCTCTTCTTTGCAAAAGAGTCTGCAGTTCCACGCTTTGAACCGTGGAAAGGCGCCGGGCTCTGCTAAGACTTCCCCCGGCGCTTCGTTTGCCCTGGGCCAGAGCGAGCCTTCACAATAGCTGAACGCTAACACTGCATACTCGTTCCACTTCCAGAACAGGGCTACCGCGAGGCAGTTCTCCGGGGGAAAACGGCCCTTCGCGAAGGGCAGATCTGCCGAGCTCATTGCGGGAAAGCGAAAGCAAAGGACGCTTTTCTCCCTCTAACCGCTTTCGTCAGAGGAACGGGGGAAGTCACAGTGTTCTTTCTCTCACTGAGATACACACAATCTGACGTTGCCTCTGAGCTCCGTTGCTGGCAAAGAACTGAAAGTGACATACATTCCTGTGGGGAAACACAGGGCTTTGCTAGGATTTCTCTAGGCAGTGTGTTTTCCCTGGGCCTCACTGTAGCAACACGATCTCGCCAGGGCAGAACTGCATGGGATTTCCTCTGCCAGGAGAGAGCTGCTGCTTTGGAGTTTGTGCTGGGAAACCTTGCTTTGGCAAGTGCGAATTGACCGCATTCAGGCAGAAAGAAAAGAGAATAGCAAGAGGCCTTTTCTCCCCGGCTGCTCTGCCAAGCCCTTCCAGCTCAAACAATGTCGTTGCTCCTCTGGAAGGATCCCTGCACCGCGGCGTAGTTTTCCCGAAGAAGCCCGGCGTTTGCAAGAGCAAATGAGGAATTCGTGGCAGGAAAGAGGAAGGAAAGAAAGTTTCTCTCCCTCTGCCTGCTTTGCTCAGAGGACCGGATGAAGTCAGGGAGTTCTCCCTTTCACTGAGAAACGTGCGGGCTGCTGTTGCCTGGGCGCTCTCTTCTTTGCAAAAGAGTCTGCAGTTCCACGCTTTGAACCGTGGAAAGGCGCCGGGCTCTGCTAAGATTTCCCCCGGCGCTTCGTTTGCCCTGGGCCAAAGCGAGCCTTCACAATAGCTGAACGCTAACACTGCATACTCGTTCCACTTCCAGAACCGGGCTACGGCGAGGCCGTTCTCCGGGGGAAAACGGCCCTTCGCGAAGGGCAGATCTGCCGAGCTCATTGCGGGAAAGCGAAAGCAAAGGACGCTTTTCTCCCTCTAACCGCTTTCGTCAGAGGAACGGGGGAAGTCACAGTGTTCTTTCTCTCCCTGAGATACACACAATCTGACGTTGCCTCTGAGCTCCGTTGCTGGCAAAGAACTGAAAGTGACATACATTCCTGTGGGGAAACACAGGGCTTTGCTAGGATTTCTCTAGGCAGTGTGTTTTCCCTGGGCCTCACTGTAGCAACACGATCTCGCCAGGGCAGAACTGCATGGGATTTCCTCTGCCAGGAGAGAGCTGCTGCTTTGGAGTTTGTGCTGGGAAACCTTGCTTTGGCAAGTGCGAATTGACCGCATTCAGGCAGAAAGAAAAGAGAATAGCAAGAGGCCTTTTCTCCCCGGCTGCTCTGCCAAGCCCTTCCAGCTCAAACTATGTCGTTGCTCCTCTGGAAGGATCCCTGCACCGCGGCGTAGTTTTTCCGAAGAAGCCCTGCGTTTGCACGAGCAAATGAGGAATTCGTGGCAGGAAAGAGGAGGGAAAGAAAGTTTCTCTCCCTCTGCCTGCTTTGCTCAGAGGACCGGATGAAGTCAGGGAGTTCTCCCTTTCACTGAGAAACGTGCGGGCTGCTGTTGCCTGGGCGCTCTCTTCTTTGCAAAAGAGTCTGCAGTTCCACGCTTTGAACCGTGGAAAGGCGCCGGGCTCTGCTAAGATTTCCCCCGGCGCTTCGTTTGCCCTGGGCCAAAGCGAGCCTTCACAATAGCTGAACGCTAACACTGCATACTCGTTCCACTTCCAGAACCGGGCTACGGCGAGGCCGTTCTCCGGGGGAAAACGGCCCTTCGCGAAGGGCAGATCTGCCGAGCTCATTGCGGGAAAGCGAAAGCAAAGGACGCTTTTCTCCCTCTAACCGCTTTCGTCAGAGGAACGGGGGAAGTCACAGTGTTCTTTCTCTCCCTGAGATACACACAATCTGACGTTGCCTCTGAGCTCCGTTGCTGGCAAAGAACTGAAAGTGACATACATTCCTGTGGGGAAACACAGGGCTTTGCTAGGATTTCTCTAGGCAGTGTGTTTTCCCTGGGCCTCACTGTAGCAACACGATCTCGCCAGGGCAACACTGCATGGCACTTCTTCTGCCAGGAGAGAGCTGCTGCTTTGGAGTTTGTGCTGGGAAACCTTGCTTTGGCAAGTGCAAATTGACCGCATTCAGGCAGAAAGAAAAGAGAATAGCAAGAGGCCTTTTGTCCCCGGCTGCTCTGCCAAGCCCTTCCAGCTCAAACTATGTCGTTGCTCCTCTGGAAGGATCCCTGCACCGCGGCGTAGTTTTTCCGAAGAAGCCCTGCGTTTGCAAGAGCAAATGAGGAATTCGTGGCAGGAAAGAGGAAGGAAAGAAAGTTTCTCTCCCTCTGCCTGCTTTGCTCAGAGGACCGGATGAAGTCAGGGAGTTCTCCCTTTCACTGAGAAACGTGCGGGCTGCTGTTGCCTGGGCGCTCTCTTCTTTGCAAAAGAGTCTGCAGTTCCACGCTTTGAACCGTGGAAAGGCGCCGGGCTCTGCTAAGATTTCCCCCGGCGCTTCGTTTGCCCTGGGCCAAAGCGAGCCTTCACAATAGCTGAACGCTAACACTGCATACTCGTTCCACTTCCAGAACCGGGCTACGGCGAGGCCGTTCTCCGGGGGAAAACGGCCCTTCGCGAAGGGCAGATCTGCCGAGCTCATTGCGGGAAAGCGAAAGCAAAGGACGCTTTTCTCCCTCTAACCGCTTTCGTCAGAGGAACGGGGGAAGTCACAGTGTTCTTTCTCTCCCTGAGATACACACAATCTGACGTTGCCTCTGAGCTCCGTTGCTGGCAAAGAACTGAAAGTGACATACATTCCTGTGGGGAAACACAGGGCTTTGCTAGGATTTCTCTAGGCAGTGTGATTTCCCTGGGCCTCACTGTAGCAACACTATCTCGCCAGGGCAACACTGCATGGCACTTCCTCTGCCAGGAGAGAGCTGCTGCTTTGGAGTTTGTGCTGGGAAACCTTGCTTTGGCAAGTGCGAATTGACCGCATTCAGGCAGAAAGAAAAGAGAATAGCAAGAGGCCTTTTGTCCCCGGCTGCTTGGCCAAGCCCTTCCAGCTCAAACTATGTCGTTGCTCCTCTGGAAGGATCCCTGCAGCGCGGCGTAGTTTTTCCGAAGAAGCCCTGCTTTTGCAAGAGCAAATGAGGAATTCGTGGCAGGAAAGAGGAAGGAAAGAAAGTTTCTCTCCCTCTGCCTGCTTTGCTCAGAGGACTGGATGTAGTCAGGGAGTTCTCCCTTTCACTGAGAAACGTGCGGGCTGCTGTTGCCTGTGCGCTCTCTTCTTTGCAAAAGAGTCTGCAGTTCCACGCTTTGAACCGTGGAAAGGCGCCGGGCTCTGCTAAGATTTCCCCCGGCGCTTCGTTTGCCCTGGGCCAAAGCGAGCCTTCACAATAGCTGAACGCTAACACTGCATACTCGTTCCACTTCCAGAACCGGGCTACGGCGAGGCCGTTCTCCGGGGGAAAACGGCCCTTCGCGAAGGGCAGATCTGCCGAGCTCATTGCGGGAAAGCGAAAGCAAAGGACGCTTTTCTCCCTCTAACCGCTTTCGTCAGAGGAACGGGGGAAGTCACAGTGTTCTTTCTCTCCCTGAGATACACACAATCTGACGTTGCCTCTGAGCTCCGTTGCTGGCAAAGAACTGAAAGTGACATACATTCCTGTGGGGAAACACAGGGCTTTGCTAGGATTTCTCTAGGCAGTGTGTTTTCCCTGGGCCTCACTGTAGCAACACGATCTCGCCAGGGCAGAACTGCATGGGATTTCCTCTGCCAGGAGAGAGCTGCTGCTTTGGAGTTTGTGCTGGGAAACCTTGCTTTGGCAAGTGCGAATTGACCGCATTCAGGCAGAAAGAAAAGAGAATAGCAAGAGGCCTTTTCTCCCCGGCTGCTCTGCCAAGCCCTTCCAGCTCAAACTATGTCGTTGCTCCTCTGGAAGGATCCCTGCACCGCGGCGTAGTTTTTCCGAAGAAGCCCTGCGTTTGCACGAGCAAATGAGGAATTCGTGGCAGGAAAGAGGAAGGAAAGAAAGTTTCTCTCCCTCTGCCTGCTTTGCTCAGAGGACCGGATGAAGTCAGGGAGTTCTCCCTTTCACTGAGAAACGTGCGGGCTGCTGTTGCCTGGGCGCTCTCTTCTTTGCAAAAGAGTCTGCAGTTCCACGCTTTGAACCGTGGAAAGGCGCCGGGCTCTGCTAAGATTTCCCCCGGCGCTTCGTTTGCCCTGGGCCAAAGCGAGCCTTCACAATAGCTGAACGCTAACACTGCATACTCGTTCCACTTCCAGAACCGGGCTACGGCGAGGCCGTTCTCCGGGGGAAAACGGCCCTTCGCGAAGGGCAGATCTGCCGAGCTCATTGCGGGAAAGCGAAAGCAAAGGACGCTTTTCTCCCTCTAACCGCTTTCGTCAGAGGAACGGGGGAAGTCACAGTGTTCTTTCTCTCCCTGAGATACACACAATCTGACGTTGCCTCTGAGCTCCGTTGCTGGCAAAGAACTGAAAGTGACATACATTCCTGTGGGGAAACACAGGGCTTTGCTAGGATTTCTCTAGGCAGTGTGATTTCCCTGGGCCTCACTGTAGCAACACTATCTCGCCAGGGCAACACTGCATGGCACTTCCTCTGCCAGGAGAGAGCTGCTGCTTTGGAGTTTGTGCTGGGAAACCTTGCTTTGGCAAGTGCGAATTGACCGCATTCAGGCAGAAAGAAAAGAGAATAGCAAGAGGCCTTTTGTCCCCGGCTGCTTGGCCAAGCCCTTCCAGCTCAAACTATGTCGTTGCTCCTCTGGAAGGATCCCTGCAGCGCGGCGTAGTTTTTCCGAAGAAGCCCTGCTTTTGCAAGAGCAAATGAGGAATTCGTGGCAGGAAAGAGGAAGGAAAGAAAGTTTCTCTCCCTCTGCCTGCTTTGCTCAGAGGACTGGATGTAGTCAGGGAGTTCTCCCTTTCACTGAGAAACGTGCGGGCTGCTGTTGCCTGTGCGCTCTCTTCTTAGCAAAAGAGTCTGCAGTTCCACGCTTTGAACCGTGGAAAGGCGCCGGGCTCTGCTAAGACTTCCCCCGGCGCTTCGTTTGCCCTGGGCCAGAGCGAGCCTTCACAATAGCTGAACGCTAACACTGCATACTCGTTCCACTTCCAGAACAGGGCTACCGCGAGGCAGTTCTCCGGGGGAAAACGGCCCTTCGCGAAGGGCAGATCTGCCGAGCTCATTGCGGGAAAGCGAAAGCAAAGGACGCTTTTCTCCCTCTAACCGCTTTCGTCAGAGGAACGGGGGAAGTCACAGTGTTCTTTCTCTCCCTGAGATACACACAATCTGACGTTGCCTCTGAGCTCCGTTGCTGGCAAAGAACTGAAAGTGACATACATTCCTGTGGGGAAACACAGGGCTTTGCTAGGATTTCTCTAGGCAGTGTGTTTTCCCTGGGCCTCACTGTAGCAACACGATCTCGCCAGGGCAGAACTGCATGGGATTTCCTCTGCCAGGAGAGAGCTGCTGCTTTGGAGTTTGTGCTGGGAAACCTTGCTTTGGCAAGTGCGAATTGACCGCATTCAGGCAGAAAGAAAAGAGAATAGCAAGAGGCCTTTTCTCCCCGGCTGCTCTGCCAAGCCCTTCCAGCTCAAACTATGTCGTTGCTCCTCTGGAAGGATCCCTGCACCGCGGCGTAGTTTTTCCGAAGAAGCCCTGCGTTTGCAAGAGCAAATGAGGAATTCGTGGCAGGAAAGAGGAAGGAAAGAAAGTTTCTCTCCCTCTGCCTGCTTTGCTCAGAGGACCGGATGAAGTCAGGGAGTTCTCCCTTTCACTGAGAAACGTGCGGGCTGCTGTTGCCTGGGCGCTCTCTTCTTTGCAAAAGAGTCTGCAGTTCCACGCTTTGAACCGTGGAAAGGCGCCGGGCTCTGCTAAGATTTCCCCCGGCGCTTCGTTTGCCCTGGGCCAAAGCGAGCCTTCACAATAGCTGAACGCTAACACTGCATACTCGTTCCACTTCCAGAACCGGGCTACGGCGAGGCCGTTCTCCGGGGGAAAACGGCCCTTCGCGAAGGGCAGATCTGCCGAGCTCATTGCGGGAAAGCGAAAGCAAAGGACGCTTTTCTCCCTCTAACCGCTTTCGTCAGAGGAACGGGGGAAGTCACAGTGTTCTTTCTCTCCCTGAGATACACACAATCTGACGTTGCCTCTGAGCTCCGTTGCTGGCAAAGAACTGAAAGTGACATACATTCCTGTGGGGAAACACAGGGCTTTGCTAGGATTTCTCTAGGCAGTGTGTTTTCCCTGGGCCTCACTGTAGCAACACGATCTCGCCAGGGCAACACTGCATGGCACTTCCTCTGCCAGGAGAGAGCTGCTGCTTTGGAGTTTGTGCTGGGAAACCTTGCTTTGGCAAGTGCAAATTGACCGCATTCAGGCAGAAAGAAAAGAGAATAGCAAGAGGCCTTTTGTCCCCGGCTGCTCTGCCAAGCCCTTCCAGCTCAAACTATGTCGTTGCTCCTCTGGAAGGATCCCTGCACCGCGGCGTAGTTTTTCCGAAGAAGCCCTGCGTTTGCACGAGCAAATGAGGAATTCGTGGCAGGAAAGAGGAAGGAAAGAAAGTTTCTCTCCCTCTGCCTGCTTTGCTCAGAGGACCGGATGAAGTCAGGGAGTTCTCCCTTTCACTGAGAAACGTGCGGGCTGCTGTTGCCTGGGTGCTCTCTTCTTTGCAAAAGAGTCTGCAGTTCCACGCTTTGAACCGTGGAAAGGCGCCGGGCTCTGCTAAGATTTCCCCCGGCGCTTCGTTTGCCCTGGGCCAAAGCGAGCCTTCACAATAGCTGAACGCTAACACTGCATACTCGTTCCACTTCCAGAACCGGGCTACGGCGAGGCAGTTCTCCGGGGGAAAACGGCCCTTCGCGAAGGGCAGATCTGCCGAGCTCATTGCGGGAAAGCGAAAGCAAAGGACGCTTTTCTCCCTCTAACCGCTTTCGTCAGAGGAAAGGGGGAAGTCACAGTGTTCTTTCTCTCCCTGAGATACACACAATCTGACGTTGCCTCTGAGCTCCGTTGCTGGCAAAGAACTGAAAGTGACATACATTCCTGTGGGGAAACACAGGGCTTTGCTAGGATTTCTCTAGGCAGTGTGTTTTCCCTGGGCCTCACTGTAGCAACACGATCTCGCCAGGGCAGAACTGCATGGGATTTCCTCTGCCAGGAGAGAGCTGCTGCTTTGGAGTTTGTGCTGGGAAACCTTGCTTTGGCAAGTGCGAATTGACCGCATTCAGGCAGAAAGAAAAGAGAATAGCAAGAGGCCTTTTCTCCCCGGCTGCTCTGCCAAGCCCTTCCAGCTCAAACTATGTCGTTGCTCCTCTGGAAGGATCCCTGCACCGCGGCGTAGTTTTTCCGAAGAAGCCCTGCGTTTGCAAGAGCAAATGAGGAATTCGTGGCAGGAAAGAGGAAGGAAAGAAAGTTTCTCTCCCTCTGCCTGCTTTGCTCAGAGGACCGGATGAAGTCAGGGAGTTCTCCCTTTCACTGAGAAACGTGCGGGCTGCTGTTGCCTGGGCGCTCTCTTCTTTGCAAAAGAGTCTGCAGTTCCACGCTTTGAACCGTGGAAAGGCGCCGGGCTCTGCTAAGATTTCCCCCGGCGCTTCGTTTGCCCTGGGCCAAAGCGAGCCTTCAAAATAGCTGAACGCTAACACAGCATACTCGTTCCACTTCCAGAACCGGGCTACGGCGAGGCCGTTCTCCGGGGGAAAACGGCCCTTCGCGAAGGGCAGATCTGCCGAGCTCATTGCGGGAAAGCGAAAGCAAAGGACGCTTTTCTCCCTCTAACCGCTTTCGTCAGAGGAACGGGGGAAGTCACAGTGTTCTTTCTCTCCCTGAGATACACACAATCTGACGTTGCCTCTGAGCTCCGTTGCTGGCAAAGAACTGAAAGTGACATACATTCCTGTGGGGAAAAACAGGGCTTTGATAGGATTTCTCTAGGTAGTGTGATTTCCCTGGGCCTCACTGTAGCAACACTATCTCGCCAGGGCAACACTGCATGGCACTTCCTCTGCCAGGAGAGAGCTGCTGCTTTGGAGTTTGTGCTGGGAAACCTTGCTTTGGCAAGTGCGAATTGACCGCATTCAGGCAGAAAGAAAAGAGAATAGCAAGAGGCCTTTTGTCCCCGGCTGCTTGGCCAAGCCCTTCCAGCTCAAACTATGTCGTTGCTCCTCTGGAAGGATCCCTGCAGCGCGGCGTAGTTTTTCCGAAGAAGCCCTGCTTTTGCAAGAGCAAATGAGGAATTCGTGGCAGGAAAGAGGAAGGAAAGAAAGTTTCTCTCCCTCTGCCTGCTTTGCTCAGAGGACTGGATGTAGTCAGGGAGTTCTCCCTTTCACTGAGAAACGTGCGGGCTGCTGTTGCCTGTGCGCTCTCTTCTTTGCAAAAGAGTCTGCAGTTCCACGCTTTGAACCGTGGAAAGGCGCCGGGCTCTGCTAAGACTTCCCCCGGCGCTTCGTTTGCCCTGGGCCAGAGCGAGCCTTCACAATAGCTGAACGCTAACACTGCATACTCGTTCCACTTCCAGAACAGGGCTACCGCGAGGCAGTTCTCCGGGGGAAAACGGCCCTTCGCGAAGGGCAGATCTGCCGAGCTCATTGCGGGAAAGCGAAAGCAAAGGACGCTTTTCTCCCTCTAACCGCTTTCGTCAGAGGAACGGGGGAAGTCACAGTGTTCTTTCTCTCCCTGAGATACACACAATCTGACGTTGCCTCTGAGCTCCGTTGCTGGCAAAGAACTGAAAGTGACATACATTCCTGTGGGGAAACACAGGGCTTTGCTAGGATTTCTCTAGGCAGTGTGTTTTCCCTGGGCCTCACTGTAGCAACACGATCTCGCCAGGGCAGAACTGCATGGGATTTCCTCTGCCAGGAGAGAGCTGCTGCTTTGGAGTTTGTGCTGGGAAACCTTGCTTTGGCAAGTGCGAATTGACCGCATTCAGGCAGAAAGAAAAGAGAATAGCAAGAGGCCTTTTGTCCCCGGCTGCTTGGCCAAGCCCTTCCAGCTCAAACTATGTCGTTGCTCCTCTGGAAGGATCCCTGCAGCGCGGCTTAGTTTTTCCGAAGAAGCCCTGCTTTTGCAAGAGCAAATGAGGAATTCGTGGCAGGAAAGAGGAAGGAAAGAAAGTTTCTCTCCCTCTGCCTGCTTTGCTCAGAGGACTGGATGTAGTCAGGGAGTTCTCCCTTTCACTGAGAAACGTGCGGGCTGCTGTTGCCTGTGCGCTCTCTTCTTAGCAAAAGAGTCTGCAGTTCCACGCTTTGAACCGTGGAAAGGCGCCGGGCTCTGCTAAGACTTCCCACGGCGCTTCGTTTGCCCTGGGCCAGAGCGAGCCTTCACAATAGCTGAACGCTAACACTGCATACTCGTTCCACTTCCAGAACAGGGCTACCGCGAGGCAGTTCTCCGGGGGAAAACGGCCCTTCGCGAAGGGCAGATCTGCCGAGCTCATTGCGGGAAAGCGAAAGCAAAGGACGCTTTTCTCCCTCTAACCGCTTTCGTCAGAGGAACGGGGGAAGTCACAGTGTTCTTTCTCTCACTGAGATACACACAATCTGACGTTGCCTCTGAGCTCCGTTGCTGGCAAAGAACTGAAACTGACATACATTCCTGTGGGGAAACACAGGGCTTTGCTAGGATTTCTCTAGGCAGTGTGTTTTCCCTGGGCCTCACTGTAGCAACACGATCTCGCAAGGGCAGAACTGCATGGGATTTCCTCTGCCAGGAGAGAGCTGCTGCTTTGGAGTTTGTGCTGGGAAACCTTGCTTTGGCAAGTGCGAATTGACCGCATTCAGGCAGAAAGAAAAGAGAATAGCAAGAGGCCTTTTGTCCCCGGCTGCTCTGCCAAGCCCTTCCAGCTCAAACTATGTCGTTGCTCCTCTGGAAGGATCCCTGCACCGCGGCGTAGTTTTTCCGAAGAAGCCCTGCGTTTGCAAGAGCAAATGAGGAATTCGTGGCAGGAAAGAGGAAGGAAAGAAAGTTTCTCTCCCTCTGCCTGCTTTGCTCAGAGGACCGGATGAAGTCAGGGAGTTCTCCCTTTCACTGAGAAACGTGCGGGCTGCTGTTGCCTGGGCGCTCTCTTCTTTGCAAAAGAGTCTGCAGTTCCACGCTTTGAACCGTGGAAAGGCGCCGGGCTCTGCTAAGATTTCCCCCGGCGCTTCGTTTGCCCTGGGCCAAAGCGAGCCTTCACAATAGCTGAACGCTAACACTGCATACTCGTTCCACTTCCAGAACCGGGCTACGGCGAGGCCGTTCTCCGGGGGAAAACGGCCCTTCGCGAAGGGCAGATCTGCCGAGCTCATTGCGGGAAAGCGAAAGCAAAGGACGCTTTTCTCCCTCTAACCGCTTTCGTCAGAGGAACGGGGGAAGTCACAGTGTTCTTTCTCTCCCTGAGATACACACAATCTGACGTTGCCTCTGAGCTCCGTTGCTGGCAAAGAACTGAAAGTGACATACATTCCTGTGGGGAAACACAGGGCTTTGCTAGGATTTCTCTAGGCAGTGTGTTTTCCCTGGGCCTCACTGTAGCAACACTATCTCGCCAGGGCAACACTGCATGGCACTTCCTCTGCCAGGAGAGAGCTGCTGCTTTGGAGTTTGTGCTGGGAAACCTTGCTTTGGCAAGTGCGAATTGACCGCATTCAGGCAGAAAGAAAAGAGAATAGCAAGAGGCCTTTTGTCCCCGGCTGCTTGGCCAAGCCCTTCCAGCTCAAACTATGTCGTTGCTCCTCTGGAAGGATCCCTGCAGCGCGGCGTAGTTTTTCCGAAGAAGCCCTGCTTTTGCAAGAGCAAATGAGGAATTCGTGGCAGGAAAGAGGAAGGAAAGAAAGTTTCTCTCCCTCTGCCTGCTTTGCTCAGAGGACTGGATGTAGTCAGGGAGTTCTCCCTTTCACTGAGAAACGTGCGGGCTGCTGTTGCCTGTGCGCTCTCTTCTTTGCAAAAGAGTCTGCAGTTCCACGCTTTGAACCGTGGAAAGGCGCCGGGCTCTGCTAAGACTTCCCCGGCGCTTCGTTTGCCCTGGGCCAGAGCGAGCCTTCACAATAGCTGAACGCTAACACTGCATACTCGTTCCACTTCCAGAACAGGGCTACCGCGAGGCAGTTCTCCGGGGGAAAACGGCCCTTCGCGAAGGGCAGATCTGCCGAGCTCATTGCGGGAAAGCAAAAGCAAAGGACGCTTTTCTCCCTCTAACCGCTTTCGTCAGAGGAACGGGGGAAGTCACAGTGTTCTTTCTCTCACTGAGATACACACAATCTGACGTTGCCTCTGAGCTCCGTTGCTGGCAAAGAACTGAAAGTGACATACATTCCTGTGGGGAAACACAGGGCTTTGCTAGGATTTCTCTAGGCAGTGTGTTTTCCCTGGGCCTCACTGTAGCAACACGATCTCGCCAGGGCAGAACTGCATGGGATTTCCTCTGCCAGGAGAGAGCTGCTGCTTTGGAGTTTGTGCTGGGAAACCTTGCTTTGGCAAGTGCGAATTGACCGCATTCAGGCAGAAAGAAAAGAGAATAGCAAGAGGCCTTTTCTCCCCGGCTGCTCTGCCAAGCCCTTCCAGCTCAAACTATGTCGTTGCTCCTCTGGAAGGATCCCTGCACCGCGACGTAGTTTTTCCGAAGAAGCCCTGCGTTTGCAAGAGCAAATGAGGAATTCGTGGCAGGAAAGAGGAAGGAAAGAAAGTTTCTCTCCCTCTGCCTGCTTTGCTCAGAGGACCGGATGAAGTCAGGGAGTTCTCCCTTTCACTGAGAAACGTGCGGGCTGCTGTTGCCTGGGCGCTCTCTTCTTTGCAAAAGAGTCTGCAGTTCCACGCTTTGAACCGTGGAAAGGCGCCGGGCTCTGCTAAGACTTCCCCCGGCGCTTCGTTTGCCCTGGGCCAGAGCGAGCCTTCACAATAGCTGAACGCTAACACTGCATACTCGTTCCACTTCCAGAACAGGGCTACCGCGAGGCAGTTCTCCGGGGGAAAACGGCCCTTCGCGAAGGGCAGATCTGCCGAGCTCATTGCGGGAAAGCGAAAGCAAAGGACGCTTTTCTCCCTCTAACCGCTTTCGTCAGAGGAACGGGGGAAGTCACAGTGTTCTTTCTCTCACTGAGATACACACAATCTGACGTTGCCTCTGAGCTCCGTTGCTGGCAAAGAACTGAAACTGACATACATTCCTGTGGGGAAACACAGGGCTTTGCTAGGATTTCTCTAGGCAGTGTGTTTTCCCTGGGCCTCACTGTAGCAACACGATCTCGCAAGGGCAGAACTGCATGGGATTTCCTCTGCCAGGAGAGAGCTGCTGCTTTGGAGTTTGTGCTGGGAAACCTTGCTTTGGCAAGTGCGAATTGACCGCATTCAGGCAGAAAGAAAAGAGAATAGCAAGAGGCCTTTTCTCCCCGGCTGCTCTGCCAAGCCCTTCCAGCTCAAACTATGTCGTTGCTCCTCTGGAAGGATCCCTGCACCGCGGCGTAGTTTTTCCGAAGAAGCCCTGCGTTTGCAAGAGCAAATGAGGAATTCGTGGCAGGAAAGAGGAAGGAAAGAAAGTTTCTCTCCCTCTGCCTGCTTTGCTCAGAGGACCGGATGAAGTCAGGGAGTTCTCCCTTTCACTGAGAAACGTGCGGGCTGCTGTTGCCTGGGCGCTCTCTTCTTTGCAAAAGAGTCTGCAGTTCCACGCTTTGAACCGTGGAAAGGCGCCGGGCTCTGCTAAGATTTCCCCCGGCGCTTCGTTTGCCCTGGGCCAAAGCGAGCCTTCACAATAGCTGAACGCTAACACTGCATACTCGTTCCACTTCCAGAACCGGGCTACGGCGAGGCCGTTCTCCGGGGGAAAACGGCCCTTCGCGAAGGGCAGATCTGCCGAGCTCATTGCGGGAAAGCGAAAGCAAAGGACGCTTTTCTCCCTCTAACCGCTTTCGTCAGAGGAACGGGGGAAGTCACAGTGTTCTTTCTCTCCCTGAGATACACACAATCTGACGTTGCCTCTGAGCTCCGTTGCTGGCAAAGAACTGAAAGTGACATACATTCCTGTGGGGAAACACAGGGCTTTGCTAGGATTTCTCTAGGCAGTGTGATTTCCCTGGGCCTCACTGTAGCAACACTATCTCGCCAGGGCAACACTGCATGGCACTTCCTCTGCCAGGAGAGAGCTGCTGCTTTGGAGTTTGTGCTGGGAAACCTTGCTTTGGCAAGTGCGAATTGACCGCATTCAGGCAGAAAGAAAAGAGAATAGCAAGAGGCCTTTTGTCCCCGGCTGCTTGGCCAAGCCCTTCCAGCTCAAACTATGTCGTTGCTCCTCTGGAAGGATCCCTGCAGCGCGGCGTAGTTTTTCCGAAGAAGCCCTGCTTTTGCAAGAGCAAATGAGGAATTCGTGGCAGGAAAGAGGAAGGAAAGAAAGTTTCTCTCCCTCTGCCTGCTTTGCTCAGAGGACCGGATGAAGTCAGGGAGTTCTCCCTTTCACTGAGAAACGTGCGGGCTGCTGTTGCCTGGGCGCTCTCTTCTTTGCAAAAGAGTCTGCAGTTCCACGCTTTGAACCGTGGAAAGGCGCCGGGCTCTGCTAAGATTTCCCCCGGCGCTTCGTTTGCCCTGGGCCAAAGCGAGCCTTCACAATAGCTGAACGCTAACACTGCATACTCGTTCCACTTCCAGAACCGGGCTACGGCGAGGCCGTTCTCCGGGGGAAAACGGCCCTTCGCGAAGGGCAGATCTGCCGAGCTCATTGCGGGAAAGCGAAAGCAAAGGACGCTTTTCTCCCTCTAACCGCTTTCGTCAGAGGAACGGGGGAAGTCACAGTGTTCTTTCTCTCCCTGAGATACACACAATCTGACGTTGCCTCTGAGCTCCGTTGCTGGCAAAGAACTGAAAGTGACATACATTCCTGTGGGGAAACACAGGGCTTTGCTAGGATTTCTCTAGGCAGTGTGATTTCCCTGGGCCTCACTGTAGCAACACTATCTCGCCAGGGCAACACTGCATGGCACTTCCTCTGCCAGGAGAGAGCTGCTGCTTTGGAGTTTGTGCTGGGAAACCTTGCTTTGGCAAGTGCGAATTGACCGCATTCAGGCAGAAAGAAAAGAGAATAGCAAGAGGCCTTTTGTCCCCGGCTGCTTGGCCAAGCCCTTCCAGCTCAAACTATGTCGTTGCTCCTCTGGAAGGATCCCTGCAGCGCGGCGTAGTTTTTCCGAAGAAGCCCTGCTTTTGCAAGAGCAAATGAGGAATTCGTGGCAGGAAAGAGGAAGGAAAGAAAGTTTCTCTCCCTCTGCCTGCTTTGCTCAGAGGACTGGATGTAGTCAGGGAGTTCTCCCTTTCACTGAGAAACGTGCGGGCTGCTGTTGCCTGTGCGCTCTCTTCTTAGCAAAAGAGTCTGCAGTTCCACGCTTTGAACCGTGGAAAGGCGCCGGGCTCTGCTAAGACTTCCCCCGGCGCTTCGTTTGCCCTGGGCCAGAGCGAGCCTTCACAATAGCTGAACGCTAACACTGCATACTCGTTCCACTTCCAGAACAGGGCTACCGCGAGGCAGTTCTCCGGGGGAAAACGGCCCTTCGCGAAGGGCAGATCTGCCGAGCTCATTGCGGGAAAGCGAAAGCAAAGGACGCTTTTCTCCCTCTAACCGCTTTCGTCAGAGGAACGGGGGAAGTCACAGTGTTCTTTCTCTCACTGAGATACACACAATCTGACGTTGCCTCTGAGCTCCGTTGCTGGCAAAGAACTGAAACTGACATACATTCCTGTGGGGAAACACAGGGCTTTGCTAGGATTTCTCTAGGCAGTGTGTTTTCCCTGGGCCTCACTGTAGCAACACGATCTCGCAAGGGCAGAACTGCATGGGATTTCCTCTGCCAGGAGAGAGCTGCTGCTTTGGAGTTTGTGCTGGGAAACCTTGCTTTGGCAAGTGCGAATTGACCGCATTCAGGCAGAAAGAAAAGAGAATAGCAAGAGGCCTTTTCTCCCCGGCTGCTCTGCCAAGCCCTTCCAGCTCAAACTATGTCGTTGCTCCTCTGGAAGGATCCCTGCACCGCGGCGTAGTTTTTCCGAAGAAGCCCTGCGTTTGCAAGAGCAAATGAGGAATTCGTGGCAGGAAAGAGGAAGGAAAGAAAGTTTCTCTCCCTCTGCCTGCTTTGCTCAGAGGACCGGATGAAGTCAGGGAGTTCTCCCTTTCACTGAGAAACGTGCGGGCTGCTGTTGCCTGGGCGCTCTCTTCTTTGCAAAAGAGTCTGCAGTTCCACGCTTTGAACCGTGGAAAGGCGCCGGGCTCTGCTAAGATTTCCCCCGGCGCTTCGTTTGCCCTGGGCCAAAGCGAGCCTTCACAATAGCTGAACGCTAACACTGCATACTCGTTCCACTTCCAGAACCGGGCTACGGCGAGGCCGTTCTCCGGGGGAAAACGGCCCTTCGCGAAGGGCAGATCTGCCGAGCTCATTGCGGGAAAGCGAAAGCAAAGGACGCTTTTCTCCCTCTAACCGCTTTCGTCAGAGGAACGGGGGAAGTCACAGTGTTCTTCCTCTCCCTGAGATACACACAATCTGACGTTGCCTCTGAGCTCCGTTGCTGGCAAAGAACTGAAAGTGACATACATTCCTGTGGGGAAACACAGGGCTTTGCTAGGATTTCTCTAGGCAGTGTGTTTTCCCTGGGCCTCACTGTAGCAACACGATCTCGCAAGGGCAGAACTGCATGGGATTTCCTCTGCCAGGAGAGAGCTGCTGCTTTGGAGTTTGTGCTGGGAAACCTTGCTTTGGCAAGTGCGAATTGACCGCATTCAGGCAGAAAGAAAAGAGAATAGCAAGAGGCCTTTTCTCCCCGGCTGCTCTGCCAAGCCCTTCCAGCTCAAACTATGTCGTTGCTCCTCTGGAAGGATCCCTGCACCGCGGCGTAGTTTTTCCGAAGAAGCCCTGCGTTTGCAAGAGCAAATGAGGAATTCGTGGCAGGAAAGAGGAAGGAAAGAAAGTTTCTCTCCCTCTGCCTGCTTTGCTCAGAGGACCGGATGAAGTCAGGGAGTTCTCCCTTTCACTGAGAAACGTGCGGGCTGCTGTTGCCTGGGCGCTCTCTTCTTTGCAAAAGAGTCTGCAGTTCCACGCTTTGAACCGTGGAAAGGCGCCGGGCTCTGCTAAGATTTCCCCCGGCGCTTCGTTTGCCCTGGGCCAAAGCGAGCCTTCACAATAGCTGAACGCTAACACTGCATACTCGTTCCACTTCCAGAACCGGGCTACGGCGAGGCCGTTCTCCGGGGGAAAACGGCCCTTCGCGAAGGGCAGATCTGCCGAGCTCATTGCGGGAAAGCGAAAGCAAAGGACGCTTTTCTCCCTCTAACCGCTTTCGTCAGAGGAACGGGGGAAGTCACAGTGTTCTTTCTCTCCCTGAGATACACACAATCTGACGTTGCCTCTGAGCTCCGTTGCTGGCAAAGAACTGAAAGTGACATACATTCCTGTGGGGAAACACAGGGCTTTGCTAGGATTTCTCTAGGCAGTGTGATTTCCCTGGGCCTCACTGTAGCAACACTATCTCGCCAGGGCAACACTGCATGGCACTTCCTCTGCCAGGAGAGAGCTGCTGCTTTGGAGTTTGTGCTGGGAAACCTTGCTTTGGCAAGTGCGAATTGACCGCATTCAGGCAGAAAGAAAAGAGAATAGCAAGAGGCCTTTTGTCCCCGGCTGCTTGGCCAAGCCCTTCCAGCTCAAACTATGTCGTTGCTCCTCTGGAAGGATCCCTGCAGCGCGGCGTAGTTTTTCCGAAGAAGCCCTGCTTTTGCAAGAGCAAATGAGGAATTCGTGGCAGGAAAGAGGAAGGAAAGAAAGTTTCTCTCCCTCTGCCTGCTTTGCTCAGAGGACTGGATGTAGTCAGGGAGTTCTCCCTTTCACTGAGAAACGTGCGGGCTGCTGTTGCCTGTGCGCTCTCTTCTTTGCAAAAGAGTCTGCAGTTCCACGCTTTGAACCGTGGAAAGGCGCCGGGCTCTGCTAAGACTTCCCCCGGCGCTTCGTTTGCCCTGGGCCAGAGCGAGCCTTCACAATAGCTGAACGCTAACACTGCATACTCGTTCCACTTCCAGAACAGGGCTACCGCGAGGCAGTTCTCCGGGGGAAAACGGCCCTTCGCGAAGGGCAGATCTGCCGAGCTCATTGCGGGAAAGCGAAAGCAAAGGACGCTTTTCTCCCTCTAACCGCTTTCGTCAGAGGAACGGGGGAAGTCACAGTGTTCTTTCTCTCACTGAGATACACACAATCTGACGTTGCCTCTGAGCTCCGTTGCTGGCAAAGAACTGAAAGTGACATACATTCCTGTGGGGAAACACAGGGCTTTGCTAGGATTTGTCTAGGCAGTGTGTTTTCCCTGGGCCTCACTGTAGCAACACGATCTCGCCAGGGCAGAACTGCATGGGATTTCCTCTGCCAGGAGAGAGCTGCTGCTTTGGAGTTTGTGCTGGGAAACCTTGCTTTGGCAAGTGCGAATTGACCGCATTCAGGCAGAAAGAAAAGAGAATAGCAAGAGGCCTTTTCTCCCCGGCTGCTCTGCCAAGCCCTTCCAGCTCAAACAATGTCGTTGCTCCTCTGGAAGGATCCCTGCACCGCGGCGTAGTTTTCCCGAAGAAGCCCGGCGTTTGCAAGAGCAAATGAGGAATTCGTGGCAGGAAAGAGGAAGGAAAGAAAGTTTCTCTCCCTCTGCCTGCTTTGCTCAGAGGACCGGATGAAGTCAGGGAGTTCTCCCTTTCACTGAGAAACGTGCGGGCTGCTGTTGCCTGGGCGCTCTCTTCTTTGCAAAAGAGTCTGCAGTTCCACGCTTTGAACCGTGGAAAGGCGCCGGGCTCTGCTAAGATTTCCCCCGGCGCTTCGTTTGCCCTGGGCCAAAGCGAGCCTTCACAATAGCTGAACGCTAACACTGCATACTCGTTCCACTTCCAGAACCGGGCTACGGCGAGGCCGTTCTCCGGGGGAAAACGGCCCTTCGCGAAGGGCAGATCTGCCGAGCTCATTGCGGGAAAGCGAAAGCAAAGGACGCTTTTCTCCCTCTAACCGCTTTCGTCAGAGGAACGGGGGAAGTCACAGTGTTCTTTCTCTCCCTGAGATACACACAATCTGACGTTGCCTCTGAGCTCCGTTGCTGGCAAAGAACTGAAAGTGACATACATTCCTGTGGGGAAACACAGGGCTTTGCTAGGATTTCTCTAGGCAGTGTGTTTTCCCTGGGCCTCACTGTAGCAACACGATCTCGCCAGGGCAGAACTGCATGGGATTTCCTCTGCCAGGAGAGAGCTGCTGCTTTGGAGTTTGTGCTGGGAAACCTTGCTTTGGCAAGTGCGAATTGACCGCATTCAGGCAGAAAGAAAAGAGAATAGCAAGAGGCCTTTTCTCCCCGGCTGCTCTGCCAAGCCCTTCCAGCTCAAACTATGTCGTTGCTCCTCTGGAAGGATCCCTGCACCGCGGCGTAGTTTTTCCGAAGAAGCCCTGCGTTTGCACGAGCAAATGAGGAATTCGTGGCAGGAAAGAGGAGGGAAAGAAAGTTTCTCTCCCTCTGCCTGCTTTGCTCAGAGGACCGGATGAAGTCAGGGAGTTCTCCCTTTCACTGAGAAACGTGCGGGCTGCTGTTGCCTGGGCGCTCTCTTCTTTGCAAAAGAGTCTGCAGTTCCACGCTTTGAACCGTGGAAAGGCGCCGGGCTCTGCTAAGATTTCCCCCGGCGCTTCGTTTGCCCTGGGCCAAAGCGAGCCTTCACAATAGCTGAACGCTAACACTGCATACTCGTTCCACTTCCAGAACCGGGCTACGGCGAGGCCGTTCTCCGGGGGAAAACGGCCCTTCGCGAAGGGCAGATCTGCCGAGCTCATTGCGGGAAAGCGAAAGCAAAGGACGCTTTTCTCCCTCTAACCGCTTTCGTCAGAGGAACGGGGGAAGTCACAGTGTTCTTTCTCTCCCTGAGATACACACAATCTGACGTTGCCTCTGAGCTCCGTTGCTGGCAAAGAACTGAAAGTGACATACATTCCTGTGGGGAAACACAGGGCTTTGCTAGGATTTCTCTAGGCAGTGTGTTTTCCCTGGGCCTCACTGTAGCAACACGATCTCGCCAGGGCAACACTGCATGGCACTTCTTCTGCCAGGAGAGAGCTGCTGCTTTGGAGTTTGTGCTGGGAAACCTTGCTTTGGCAAGTGCAAATTGACCGCATTCAGGCAGAAAGAAAAGAGAATAGCAAGAGGCCTTTTGTCCCCGGCTGCTCTGCCAAGCCCTTCCAGCTCAAACTATGTCGTTGCTCCTCTGGAAGGATCCCTGCACCGCGGCGTAGTTTTTCCGAAGAAGCCCTGCGTTTGCAAGAGCAAATGAGGAATTCGTGGCAGGAAAGAGGAAGGAAAGAAAGTTTCTCTCCCTCTGCCTGCTTTGCTCAGAGGACCGGATGAAGTCAGGGAGTTCTCCCTTTCACTGAGAAACGTGCGGGCTGCTGTTGCCTGGGCGCTCTCTTCTTTGCAAAAGAGTCTGCAGTTCCACGCTTTGAACCGTGGAAAGGCGCCGGGCTCTGCTAAGATTTCCCCCGGCGCTTCGTTTGCCCTGGGCCAAAGCGAGCCTTCACAATAGCTGAACGCTAACACTGCATACTCGTTCCACTTCCAGAACCGGGCTACGGCGAGGCCGTTCTCCGGGGGAAAACGGCCCTTCGCGAAGGGCAGATCTGCCGAGCTCATTGCGGGAAAGCGAAAGCAAAGGACGCTTTTCTCCCTCTAACCGCTTTCGTCAGAGGAACGGGGGAAGTCACAGTGTTCTTTCTCTCCCTGAGATACACACAATCTGACGTTGCCTCTGAGCTCCGTTGCTGGCAAAGAACTGAAAGTGACATACATTCCTGTGGGGAAACACAGGGCTTTGCTAGGATTTCTCTAGGCAGTGTGATTTCCCTGGGCCTCACTGTAGCAACACTATCTCGCCAGGGCAACACTGCATGGCACTTCCTCTGCCAGGAGAGAGCTGCTGCTTTGGAGTTTGTGCTGGGAAACCTTGCTTTGGCAAGTGCGAATTGACCGCATTCAGGCAGAAAGAAAAGAGAATAGCAAGAGGCCTTTTGTCCCCGGCTGCTTGGCCAAGCCCTTCCAGCTCAAACTATGTCGTTGCTCCTCTGGAAGGATCCCTGCAGCGCGGCGTAGTTTTTCCGAAGAAGCCCTGCTTTTGCAAGAGCAAATGAGGAATTCGTGGCAGGAAAGAGGAAGGAAAGAAAGTTTCTCTCCCTCTGCCTGCTTTGCTCAGAGGACTGGATGTAGTCAGGGAGTTCTCCCTTTCACTGAGAAACGTGCGGGCTGCTGTTGCCTGTGCGCTCTCTTCTTTGCAAAAGAGTCTGCAGTTCCACGCTTTGAACCGTGGAAAGGCGCCGGGCTCTGCTAAGATTTCCCCCGGCGCTTCGTTTGCCCTGGGCCAAAGCGAGCCTTCACAATAGCTGAACGCTAACACTGCATACTCGTTCCACTTCCAGAACCGGGCTACGGCGAGGCCGTTCTCCGGGGGAAAACGGCCCTTCGCGAAGGGCAGATCTGCCGAGCTCATTGCGGGAAAGCGAAAGCAAAGGACGCTTTTCTCCCTCTAACCGCTTTCGTCAGAGGAACGGGGGAAGTCACAGTGTTCTTTCTCTCCCTGAGATACACACAATCTGACGTTGCCTCTGAGCTCCGTTGCTGGCAAAGAACTGAAAGTGACATACATTCCTGTGGGGAAACACAGGGCTTTGCTAGGATTTCTCTAGGCAGTGTGTTTTCCCTGGGCCTCACTGTAGCAACACGATCTCGCCAGGGCAGAACTGCATGGGATTTCCTCTGCCAGGAGAGAGCTGCTGCTTTGGAGTTTGTGCTGGGAAACCTTGCTTTGGCAAGTGCGAATTGACCGCATTCAGGCAGAAAGAAAAGAGAATAGCAAGAGGCCTTTTCTCCCCGGCTGCTCTGCCAAGCCCTTCCAGCTCAAACTATGTCGTTGCTCCTCTGGAAGGATCCCTGCACCGCGGCGTAGTTTTTCCGAAGAAGCCCTGCGTTTGCACGAGCAAATGAGGAATTCGTGGCAGGAAAGAGGAAGGAAAGAAAGTTTCTCTCCCTCTGCCTGCTTTGCTCAGAGGACCGGATGAAGTCAGGGAGTTCTCCCTTTCACTGAGAAACGTGCGGGCTGCTGTTGCCTGGGCGCTCTCTTCTTTGCAAAAGAGTCTGCAGTTCCACGCTTTGAACCGTGGAAAGGCGCCGGGCTCTGCTAAGATTTCCCCCGGCGCTTCGTTTGCCCTGGGCCAAAGCGAGCCTTCACAATAGCTGAACGCTAACACTGCATACTCGTTCCACTTCCAGAACCGGGCTACGGCGAGGCCGTTCTCCGGGGGAAAACGGCCCTTCGCGAAGGGCAGATCTGCCGAGCTCATTGCGGGAAAGCGAAAGCAAAGGACGCTTTTCTCCCTCTAACCGCTTTCGTCAGAGGAACGGGGGAAGTCACAGTGTTCTTTCTCTCCCTGAGATACACACAATCTGACGTTGCCTCTGAGCTCCGTTGCTGGCAAAGAACTGAAAGTGACATACATTCCTGTGGGGAAACACAGGGCTTTGCTAGGATTTCTCTAGGCAGTGTGATTTCCCTGGGCCTCACTGTAGCAACACTATCTCGCCAGGGCAACACTGCATGGCACTTCCTCTGCCAGGAGAGAGCTGCTGCTTTGGAGTTTGTGCTGGGAAACCTTGCTTTGGCAAGTGCGAATTGACCGCATTCAGGCAGAAAGAAAAGAGAATAGCAAGAGGCCTTTTGTCCCCGGCTGCTTGGCCAAGCCCTTCCAGCTCAAACTATGTCGTTGCTCCTCTGGAAGGATCCCTGCAGCGCGGCGTAGTTTTTCCGAAGAAGCCCTGCTTTTGCAAGAGCAAATGAGGAATTCGTGGCAGGAAAGAGGAAGGAAAGAAAGTTTCTCTCCCTCTGCCTGCTTTGCTCAGAGGACTGGATGTAGTCAGGGAGTTCTCCCTTTCACTGAGAAACGTGCGGGCTGCTGTTGCCTGTGCGCTCTCTTCTTAGCAAAAGAGTCTGCAGTTCCACGCTTTGAACCGTGGAAAGGCGCCGGGCTCTGCTAAGACTTCCCCCGGCGCTTCGTTTGCCCTGGGCCAGAGCGAGCCTTCACAATAGCTGAACGCTAACACTGCATACTCGTTCCACTTCCAGAACAGGGCTACCGCGAGGCAGTTCTCCGGGGGAAAACGGCCCTTCGCGAAGGGCAGATCTGCCGAGCTCATTGCGGGAAAGCGAAAGCAAAGGACGCTTTTCTCCCTCTAACCGCTTTCGTCAGAGGAACGGGGGAAGTCACAGTGTTCTTTCTCTCCCTGAGATACACACAATCTGACGTTGCCTCTGAGCTCCGTTGCTGGCAAAGAACTGAAAGTGACATACATTCCTGTGGGGAAACACAGGGCTTTGCTAGGATTTCTCTAGGCAGTGTGTTTTCCCTGGGCCTCACTGTAGCAACACGATCTCGCCAGGGCAGAACTGCATGGGATTTCCTCTGCCAGGAGAGAGCTGCTGCTTTGGAGTTTGTGCTGGGAAACCTTGCTTTGGCAAGTGCGAATTGACCGCATTCAGGCAGAAAGAAAAGAGAATAGCAAGAGGCCTTTTCTCCCCGGCTGCTCTGCCAAGCCCTTCCAGCTCAAACTATGTCGTTGCTCCTCTGGAAGGATCCCTGCACCGCGGCGTAGTTTTTCCGAAGAAGCCCTGCGTTTGCAAGAGCAAATGAGGAATTCGTGGCAGGAAAGAGGAAGGAAAGAAAGTTTCTCTCCCTCTGCCTGCTTTGCTCAGAGGACCGGATGAAGTCAGGGAGTTCTCCCTTTCACTGAGAAACGTGCGGGCTGCTGTTGCCTGGGCGCTCTCTTCTTTGCAAAAGAGTCTGCAGTTCCACGCTTTGAACCGTGGAAAGGCGCCGGGCTCTGCTAAGATTTCCCCCGGCGCTTCGTTTGCCCTGGGCCAAAGCGAGCCTTCACAATAGCTGAACGCTAACACTGCATACTCGTTCCACTTCCAGAACCGGGCTACGGCGAGGCCGTTCTCCGGGGGAAAACGGCCCTTCGCGAAGGGCAGATCTGCCGAGCTCATTGCGGGAAAGCGAAAGCAAAGGACGCTTTTCTCCCTCTAACCGCTTTCGTCAGAGGAACGGGGGAAGTCACAGTGTTCTTTCTCTCCCTGAGATACACACAATCTGACGTTGCCTCTGAGCTCCGTTGCTGGCAAAGAACTGAAAGTGACATACATTCCTGTGGGGAAACACAGGGCTTTGCTAGGATTTCTCTAGGCAGTGTGTTTTCCCTGGGCCTCACTGTAGCAACACGATCTCGCCAGGGCAACACTGCATGGCACTTCCTCTGCCAGGAGAGAGCTGCTGCTTTGGAGTTTGTGCTGGGAAACCTTGCTTTGGCAAGTGCAAATTGACCGCATTCAGGCAGAAAGAAAAGAGAATAGCAAGAGGCCTTTTGTCCCCGGCTGCTCTGCCAAGCCCTTCCAGCTCAAACTATGTCGTTGCTCCTCTGGAAGGATCCCTGCACCGCGGCGTAGTTTTTCCGAAGAAGCCCTGCGTTTGCACGAGCAAATGAGGAATTCGTGGCAGGAAAGAGGAAGGAAAGAAAGTTTCTCTCCCTCTGCCTGCTTTGCTCAGAGGACCGGATGAAGTCAGGGAGTTCTCCCTTTCACTGAGAAACGTGCGGGCTGCTGTTGCCTGGGTGCTCTCTTCTTTGCAAAAGAGTCTGCAGTTCCACGCTTTGAACCGTGGAAAGGCGCCGGGCTCTGCTAAGATTTCCCCCGGCGCTTCGTTTGCCCTGGGCCAAAGCGAGCCTTCACAATAGCTGAACGCTAACACTGCATACTCGTTCCACTTCCAGAACCGGGCTACGGCGAGGCAGTTCTCCGGGGGAAAACGGCCCTTCGCGAAGGGCAGATCTGCCGAGCTCATTGCGGGAAAGCGAAAGCAAAGGACGCTTTTCTCCCTCTAACCGCTTTCGTCAGAGGAAAGGGGGAAGTCACAGTGTTCTTTCTCTCCCTGAGATACACACAATCTGACGTTGCCTCTGAGCTCCGTTGCTGGCAAAGAACTGAAAGTGACATACATTCCTGTGGGGAAACACAGGGCTTTGCTAGGATTTCTCTAGGCAGTGTGTTTTCCCTGGGCCTCACTGTAGCAACACGATCTCGCCAGGGCAGAACTGCATGGGATTTCCTCTGCCAGGAGAGAGCTGCTGCTTTGGAGTTTGTGCTGGGAAACCTTGCTTTGGCAAGTGCGAATTGACCGCATTCAGGCAGAAAGAAAAGAGAATAGCAAGAGGCCTTTTCTCCCCGGCTGCTCTGCCAAGCCCTTCCAGCTCAAACTATGTCGTTGCTCCTCTGGAAGGATCCCTGCACCGCGGCGTAGTTTTTCCGAAGAAGCCCTGCGTTTGCAAGAGCAAATGAGGAATTCGTGGCAGGAAAGAGGAAGGAAAGAAAGTTTCTCTCCCTCTGCCTGCTTTGCTCAGAGGACCGGATGAAGTCAGGGAGTTCTCCCTTTCACTGAGAAACGTGCGGGCTGCTGTTGCCTGGGCGCTCTCTTCTTTGCAAAAGAGTCTGCAGTTCCACGCTTTGAACCGTGGAAAGGCGCCGGGCTCTGCTAAGATTTCCCCCGGCGCTTCGTTTGCCCTGGGCCAAAGCGAGCCTTCAAAATAGCTGAACGCTAACACAGCATACTCGTTCCACTTCCAGAACCGGGCTACGGCGAGGCCGTTCTCCGGGGGAAAACGGCCCTTCGCGAAGGGCAGATCTGCCGAGCTCATTGCGGGAAAGCGAAAGCAAAGGACGCTTTTCTCCCTCTAACCGCTTTCGTCAGAGGAACGGGGGAAGTCACAGTGTTCTTTCTCTCCCTGAGATACACACAATCTGACGTTGCCTCTGAGCTCCGTTGCTGGCAAAGAACTGAAAGTGACATACATTCCTGTGGGGAAAAACAGGGCTTTGATAGGATTTCTCTAGGTAGTGTGATTTCCCTGGGCCTCACTGTAGCAACACTATCTCGCCAGGGCAACACTGCATGGCACTTCCTCTGCCAGGAGAGAGCTGCTGCTTTGGAGTTTGTGCTGGGAAACCTTGCTTTGGCAAGTGCGAATTGACCGCATTCAGGCAGAAAGAAAAGAGAATAGCAAGAGGCCTTTTGTCCCCGGCTGCTTGGCCAAGCCCTTCCAGCTCAAACTATGTCGTTGCTCCTCTGGAAGGATCCCTGCAGCGCGGCGTAGTTTTTCCGAAGAAGCCCTGCTTTTGCAAGAGCAAATGAGGAATTCGTGGCAGGAAAGAGGAAGGAAAGAAAGTTTCTCTCCCTCTGCCTGCTTTGCTCAGAGGACTGGATGTAGTCAGGGAGTTCTCCCTTTCACTGAGAAACGTGCGGGCTGCTGTTGCCTGTGCGCTCTCTTCTTTGCAAAAGAGTCTGCAGTTCCACGCTTTGAACCGTGGAAAGGCGCCGGGCTCTGCTAAGACTTCCCCCGGCGCTTCGTTTGCCCTGGGCCAGAGCGAGCCTTCACAATAGCTGAACGCTAACACTGCATACTCGTTCCACTTCCAGAACAGGGCTACCGCGAGGCAGTTCTCCGGGGGAAAACGGCCCTTCGCGAAGGGCAGATCTGCCGAGCTCATTGCGGGAAAGCGAAAGCAAAGGACGCTTTTCTCCCTCTAACCGCTTTCGTCAGAGGAACGGGGGAAGTCACAGTGTTCTTTCTCTCCCTGAGATACACACAATCTGACGTTGCCTCTGAGCTCCGTTGCTGGCAAAGAACTGAAAGTGACATACATTCCTGTGGGGAAACACAGGGCTTTGCTAGGATTTCTCTAGGCAGTGTGTTTTCCCTGGGCCTCACTGTAGCAACACGATCTCGCCAGGGCAGAACTGCATGGGATTTCCTCTGCCAGGAGAGAGCTGCTGCTTTGGAGTTTGTGCTGGGAAACCTTGCTTTGGCAAGTGCGAATTGACCGCATTCAGGCAGAAAGAAAAGAGAATAGCAAGAGGCCTTTTGTCCCCGGCTGCTTGGCCAAGCCCTTCCAGCTCAAACTATGTCGTTGCTCCTCTGGAAGGATCCCTGCAGCGCGGCTTAGTTTTTCCGAAGAAGCCCTGCTTTTGCAAGAGCAAATGAGGAATTCGTGGCAGGAAAGAGGAAGGAAAGAAAGTTTCTCTCCCTCTGCCTGCTTTGCTCAGAGGACTGGATGTAGTCAGGGAGTTCTCCCTTTCACTGAGAAACGTGCGGGCTGCTGTTGCCTGTGCGCTCTCTTCTTAGCAAAAGAGTCTGCAGTTCCACGCTTTGAACCGTGGAAAGGCGCCGGGCTCTGCTAAGACTTCCCACGGCGCTTCGTTTGCCCTGGGCCAGAGCGAGCCTTCACAATAGCTGAACGCTAACACTGCATACTCGTTCCACTTCCAGAACAGGGCTACCGCGAGGCAGTTCTCCGGGGGAAAACGGCCCTTCGCGAAGGGCAGATCTGCCGAGCTCATTGCGGGAAAGCGAAAGCAAAGGACGCTTTTCTCCCTCTAACCGCTTTCGTCAGAGGAACGGGGGAAGTCACAGTGTTCTTTCTCTCACTGAGATACACACAATCTGACGTTGCCTCTGAGCTCCGTTGCTGGCAAAGAACTGAAACTGACATACATTCCTGTGGGGAAACACAGGGCTTTGCTAGGATTTCTCTAGGCAGTGTGTTTTCCCTGGGCCTCACTGTAGCAACACGATCTCGCAAGGGCAGAACTGCATGGGATTTCCTCTGCCAGGAGAGAGCTGCTGCTTTGGAGTTTGTGCTGGGAAACCTTGCTTTGGCAAGTGCGAATTGACCACATTCAGGCAGAAAGAAAAGAGAATAGCAAGAGGCCTTTTGTCCCCGGCTGCTCTGCCAAGCCCTTCCAGCTCAAACTATGTCGTTGCTCCTCTGGAAGGATCCCTGCACCGCGGCGTAGTTTTTCCGAAGAAGCCCTGCGTTTGCAAGAGCAAATGAGGAATTCGTGGCAGGAAAGAGGAAGGAAAGAAAGTTTCTCTCCCTCTGCCTGCTTTGCTCAGAGGACCGGATGAAGTCAGGGAGTTCTCCCTTTCACTGAGAAACGTGCGGGCTGCTGTTGCCTGGGCGCTCTCTTCTTTGCAAAAGAGTCTGCAGTTCCACGCTTTGAACCGTGGAAAGGCGCCGGGCTCTGCTAAGATTTCCCCCGGCGCTTCGTTTGCCCTGGGCCAAAGCGAGCCTTCACAATAGCTGAACGCTAACACTGCATACTCGTTCCACTTCCAGAACCGGGCTACGGCGAGGCCGTTCTCCGGGGGAAAACGGCCCTTCGCGAAGGGCAGATCTGCCGAGCTCATTGCGGGAAAGCGAAAGCAAAGGACGCTTTTCTCCCTCTAACCGCTTTCGTCAGAGGAACGGGGGAAGTCACAGTGTTCTTTCTCTCCCTGAGATACACACAATCTGACGTTGCCTCTGAGCTCCGTTGCTGGCAAAGAACTGAAAGTGACATACATTCCTGTGGGGAAACACAGGGCTTTGCTAGGATTTCTCTAGGCAGTGTGTTTTCCCTGGGCCTCACTGTAGCAACACTATCTCGCCAGGGCAACACTGCATGGCACTTCCTCTGCCAGGAGAGAGCTGCTGCTTTGGAGTTTGTGCTGGGAAACCTTGCTTTGGCAAGTGCGAATTGACCGCATTCAGGCAGAAAGAAAAGAGAATAGCAAGAGGCCTTTTGTCCCCGGCTGCTTGGCCAAGCCCTTCCAGCTCAAACTATGTCGTTGCTCCTCTGGAAGGATCCCTGCAGCGCGGCGTAGTTTTTCCGAAGAAGCCCTGCTTTTGCAAGAGCAAATGAGGAATTCGTGGCAGGAAAGAGGAAGGAAAGAAAGTTTCTCTCCCTCTGCCTGCTTTGCTCAGAGGACTGGATGTAGTCAGGGAGTTCTCCCTTTCACTGAGAAACGTGCGGGCTGCTGTTGCCTGTGCGCTCTCTTCTTTGCAAAAGAGTCTGCAGTTCCACGCTTTGAACCGTGGAAAGGCGCCGGGCTCTGCTAAGACTTCCCCGGCGCTTCGTTTGCCCTGGGCCAGAGCGAGCCTTCACAATAGCTGAACGCTAACACTGCATACTCGTTCCACTTCCAGAACAGGGCTACCGCGAGGCAGTTCTCCGGGGGAAAACGGCCCTTCGCGAAGGGCAGATCTGCCGAGCTCATTGCGGGAAAGCAAAAGCAAAGGACGCTTTTCTCCCTCTAACCGCTTTCGTCAGAGGAACGGGGGAAGTCACAGTGTTCTTTCTCTCACTGAGATACACACAATCTGACGTTGCCTCTGAGCTCCGTTGCTGGCAAAGAACTGAAAGTGACATACATTCCTGTGGGGAAACACAGGGCTTTGCTAGGATTTCTCTAGGCAGTGTGTTTTCCCTGGGCCTCACTGTAGCAACACGATCTCGCCAGGGCAGAACTGCATGGGATTTCCTCTGCCAGGAGAGAGCTGCTGCTTTGGAGTTTGTGCTGGGAAACCTTGCTTTGGCAAGTGCGAATTGACCGCATTCAGGCAGAAAGAAAAGAGAATAGCAAGAGGCCTTTTCTCCCCGGCTGCTCTGCCAAGCCCTTCCAGCTCAAACTATGTCGTTGCTCCTCTGGAAGGATCCCTGCACCGCGACGTAGTTTTTCCGAAGAAGCCCTGCGTTTGCAAGAGCAAATGAGGAATTCGTGGCAGGAAAGAGGAAGGAAAGAAAGTTTCTCTCCCTCTGCCTGCTTTGCTCAGAGGACCGGATGAAGTCAGGGAGTTCTCCCTTTCACTGAGAAACGTGCGGGCTGCTGTTGCCTGGGCGCTCTCTTCTTTGCAAAAGAGTCTGCAGTTCCACGCTTTGAACCGTGGAAAGGCGCCGGGCTCTGCTAAGACTTCCCCCGGCGCTTCGTTTGCCCTGGGCCAGAGCGAGCCTTCACAATAGCTGAACGCTAACACTGCATACTCGTTCCACTTCCAGAACAGGGCTACCGCGAGGCAGTTCTCCGGGGGAAAACGGCCCTTCGCGAAGGGCAGATCTGCCGAGCTCATTGCGGGAAAGCGAAAGCAAAGGACGCTTTTCTCCCTCTAACCGCTTTCGTCAGAGGAACGGGGGAAGTCACAGTGTTCTTTCTCTCACTGAGATACACACAATCTGACGTTGCCTCTGAGCTCCGTTGCTGGCAAAGAACTGAAACTGACATACATTCCTGTGGGGAAACACAGGGCTTTGCTAGGATTTCTCTAGGCAGTGTGTTTTCCCTGGGCCTCACTGTAGCAACACGATCTCGCAAGGGCAGAACTGCATGGGATTTCCTCTGCCAGGAGAGAGCTGCTGCTTTGGAGTTTGTGCTGGGAAACCTTGCTTTGGCAAGTGCGAATTGACCGCATTCAGGCAGAAAGAAAAGAGAATAGCAAGAGGCCTTTTCTCCCCGGCTGCTCTGCCAAGCCCTTCCAGCTCAAACTATGTCGTTGCTCCTCTGGAAGGATCCCTGCACCGCGGCGTAGTTTTTCCGAAGAAGCCCTGCGTTTGCAAGAGCAAATGAGGAATTCGTGGCAGGAAAGAGGAAGGAAAGAAAGTTTCTCTCCCTCTGCCTGCTTTGCTCAGAGGACCGGATGAAGTCAGGGAGTTCTCCCTTTCACTGAGAAACGTGCGGGCTGCTGTTGCCTGGGCGCTCTCTTCTTTGCAAAAGAGTCTGCAGTTCCACGCTTTGAACCGTGGAAAGGCGCCGGGCTCTGCTAAGATTTCCCCCGGCGCTTCGTTTGCCCTGGGCCAAAGCGAGCCTTCACAATAGCTGAACGCTAACACTGCATACTCGTTCCACTTCCAGAACCGGGCTACGGCGAGGCCGTTCTCCGGGGGAAAACGGCCCTTCGCGAAGGGCAGATCTGCCGAGCTCATTGCGGGAAAGCGAAAGCAAAGGACGCTTTTCTCCCTCTAACCGCTTTCGTCAGAGGAACGGGGGAAGTCACAGTGTTCTTTCTCTCCCTGAGATACACACAATCTGACGTTGCCTCTGAGCTCCGTTGCTGGCAAAGAACTGAAAGTGACATACATTCCTGTGGGGAAACACAGGGCTTTGCTAGGATTTCTCTAGGCAGTGTGATTTCCCTGGGCCTCACTGTAGCAACACTATCTCGCCAGGGCAACACTGCATGGCACTTCCTCTGCCAGGAGAGAGCTGCTGCTTTGGAGTTTGTGCTGGGAAACCTTGCTTTGGCAAGTGCGAATTGACCGCATTCAGGCAGAAAGAAAAGAGAATAGCAAGAGGCCTTTTGTCCCCGGCTGCTTGGCCAAGCCCTTCCAGCTCAAACTATGTCGTTGCTCCTCTGGAAGGATCCCTGCAGCGCGGCGTAGTTTTTCCGAAGAAGCCCTGCTTTTGCAAGAGCAAATGAGGAATTCGTGGCAGGAAAGAGGAAGGAAAGAAAGTTTCTCTCCCTCTGCCTGCTTTGCTCAGAGGACCGGATGAAGTCAGGGAGTTCTCCCTTTCACTGAGAAACGTGCGGGCTGCTGTTGCCTGGGCGCTCTCTTCTTTGCAAAAGAGTCTGCAGTTCCACGCTTTGAACCGTGGAAAGGCGCCGGGCTCTGCTAAGATTTCCCCCGGCGCTTCGTTTGCCCTGGGCCAAAGCGAGCCTTCACAATAGCTGAACGCTAACACTGCATACTCGTTCCACTTCCAGAACCGGGCTACGGCGAGGCCGTTCTCCGGGGGAAAACGGCCCTTCGCGAAGGGCAGATCTGCCGAGCTCATTGCGGGAAAGCGAAAGCAAAGGACGCTTTTCTCCCTCTAACCGCTTTCGTCAGAGGAACGGGGGAAGTCACAGTGTTCTTTCTCTCCCTGAGATACACACAATCTGACGTTGCCTCTGAGCTCCGTTGCTGGCAAAGAACTGAAAGTGACATACATTCCTGTGGGGAAACACAGGGCTTTGCTAGGATTTCTCTAGGCAGTGTGATTTCCCTGGGCCTCACTGTAGCAACACTATCTCGCCAGGGCAACACTGCATGGCACTTCCTCTGCCAGGAGAGAGCTGCTGCTTTGGAGTTTGTGCTGGGAAACCTTGCTTTGGCAAGTGCGAATTGACCGCATTCAGGCAGAAAGAAAAGAGAATAGCAAGAGGCCTTTTGTCCCCGGCTGCTTGGCCAAGCCCTTCCAGCTCAAACTATGTCGTTGCTCCTCTGGAAGGATCCCTGCAGCGCGGCGTAGTTTTTCCGAAGAAGCCCTGCTTTTGCAAGAGCAAATGAGGAATTCGTGGCAGGAAAGAGGAAGGAAAGAAAGTTTCTCTCCCTCTGCCTGCTTTGCTCAGAGGACTGGATGTAGTCAGGGAGTTCTCCCTTTCACTGAGAAACGTGCGGGCTGCTGTTGCCTGTGCGCTCTCTTCTTAGCAAAAGAGTCTGCAGTTCCACGCTTTGAACCGTGGAAAGGCGCCGGGCTCTGCTAAGACTTCCCCCGGCGCTTCGTTTGCCCTGGGCCAGAGCGAGCCTTCACAATAGCTGAACGCTAACACTGCATACTCGTTCCACTTCCAGAACAGGGCTACCGCGAGGCAGTTCTCCGGGGGAAAACGGCCCTTCGCGAAGGGCAGATCTGCCGAGCTCATTGCGGGAAAGCGAAAGCAAAGGACGCTTTTCTCCCTCTAACCGCTTTCGTCAGAGGAACGGGGGAAGTCACAGTGTTCTTTCTCTCACTGAGATACACACAATCTGACGTTGCCTCTGAGCTCCGTTGCTGGCAAAGAACTGAAACTGACATACATTCCTGTGGGGAAACACAGGGCTTTGCTAGGATTTCTCTAGGCAGTGTGTTTTCCCTGGGCCTCACTGTAGCAACACGATCTCGCAAGGGCAGAACTGCATGGGATTTCCTCTGCCAGGAGAGAGCTGCTGCTTTGGAGTTTGTGCTGGGAAACCTTGCTTTGGCAAGTGCGAATTGACCGCATTCAGGCAGAAAGAAAAGAGAATAGCAAGAGGCCTTTTCTCCCCGGCTGCTCTGCCAAGCCCTTCCAGCTCAAACTATGTCGTTGCTCCTCTGGAAGGATCCCTGCACCGCGGCGTAGTTTTTCCGAAGAAGCCCTGCGTTTGCAAGAGCAAATGAGGAATTCGTGGCAGGAAAGAGGAAGGAAAGAAAGTTTCTCTCCCTCTGCCTGCTTTGCTCAGAGGACCGGATGAAGTCAGGGAGTTCTCCCTTTCACTGAGAAACGTGCGGGCTGCTGTTGCCTGGGCGCTCTCTTCTTTGCAAAAGAGTCTGCAGTTCCACGCTTTGAACCGTGGAAAGGCGCCGGGCTCTGCTAAGATTTCCCCCGGCGCTTCGTTTGCCCTGGGCCAAAGCGAGCCTTCACAATAGCTGAACGCTAACACTGCATACTCGTTCCACTTCCAGAACCGGGCTACGGCGAGGCCGTTCTCCGGGGGAAAACGGCCCTTCGCGAAGGGCAGATCTGCCGAGCTCATTGCGGGAAAGCGAAAGCAAAGGACGCTTTTCTCCCTCTAACCGCTTTCGTCAGAGGAACGGGGGAAGTCACAGTGTTCTTTCTCTCCCTGAGATACACACAATCTGACGTTGCCTCTGAGCTCCGTTGCTGGCAAAGAACTGAAAGTGACATACATTCCTGTGGGGAAACACAGGGCTTTGCTAGGATTTCTCTAGGCAGTGTGATTTCCCTGGGCCTCACTGTAGCAACACTATCTCGCCAGGGCAACACTGCATGGCACTTCCTCTGCCAGGAGAGAGCTGCTGCTTTGGAGTTTGTGCTGGGAAACCTTGCTTTGGCAAGTGCGAATTGACCGCATTCAGGCAGAAAGAAAAGAGAATAGCAAGAGGCCTTTTGTCCCCGGCTGCTTGGCCAAGCCCTTCCAGCTCAAACTATGTCGTTGCTCCTCTGGAAGGATCCCTGCAGCGCGGCGTAGTTTTTCCGAAGAAGCCCTGCTTTTGCAAGAGCAAATGAGGAATTCGTGGCAGGAAAGAGGAAGGAAAGAAAGTTTCTCTCCCTCTGCCTGCTTTGCTCAGAGGACTGGATGTAGTCAGGGAGTTCTCCCTTTCACTGAGAAACGTGCGGGCTGCTGTTGCCTGTGCGCTCTCTTCTTAGCAAAAGAGTCTGCAGTTCCACGCTTTGAACCGTGGAAAGGCGCCGGGCTCTGCTAAGACTTCCCCCGGCGCTTCGTTTGCCCTGGGCCAGAGCGAGCCTTCACAATAGCTGAACGCTAACACTGCATACTCGTTCCACTTCCAGAACAGGGCTACCGCGAGGCAGTTCTCCGGGGGAAAACGGCCCTTCGCGAAGGGCAGATCTGCCGAGCTCATTGCGGGAAAGCGAAAGCAAAGGACGCTTTTCTCCCTCTAACCGCTTTCGTCAGAGGAACGGGGGAAGTCACAGTGTTCTTTCTCTCACTGAGATACACACAATCTGACGTTGCCTCTGAGCTCCGTTGCTGGCAAAGAACTGAAACTGACATACATTCCTGTGGGGAAACACAGGGCTTTGCTAGGATTTCTCTAGGCAGTGTGTTTTCCCTGGGCCTCACTGTAGCAACACGATCTCGCAAGGGCAGAACTGCATGGGATTTCCTCTGCCAGGAGAGAGCTGCTGCTTTGGAGTTTGTGCTGGGAAACCTTGCTTTGGCAAGTGCGAATTGACCGCATTCAGGCAGAAAGAAAAGAGAATAGCAAGAGGCCTTTTCTCCCCGGCTGCTCTGCCAAGCCCTTCCAGCTCAAACTATGTCGTTGCTCCTCTGGAAGGATCCCTGCACCGCGGCGTAGTTTTTCCGAAGAAGCCCTGCGTTTGCAAGAGCAAATGAGGAATTCGTGGCAGGAAAGAGGAAGGAAAGAAAGTTTCTCTCCCTCTGCCTGCTTTGCTCAGAGGACCGGATGAAGTCAGGGAGTTCTCCCTTTCACTGAGAAACGTGCGGGCTGCTGTTGCCTGGGCGCTCTCTTCTTTGCAAAAGAGTCTGCAGTTCCACGCTTTGAACCGTGGAAAGGCGCCGGGCTCTGCTAAGATTTCCCCCGGCGCTTCGTTTGCCCTGGGCCAAAGCGAGCCTTCACAATAGCTGAACGCTAACACTGCATACTCGTTCCACTTCCAGAACCGGGCTACGGCGAGGCCGTTCTCCGGGGGAAAACGGCCCTTCGCGAAGGGCAGATCTGCCGAGCTCATTGCGGGAAAGCGAAAGCAAAGGACGCTTTTCTCCCTCTAACCGCTTTCGTCAGAGGAACGGGGGAAGTCACAGTGTTCTTCCTCTCCCTGAGATACACACAATCTGACGTTGCCTCTGAGCTCCGTTGCTGGCAAAGAACTGAAAGTGACATACATTCCTGTGGGGAAACACAGGGCTTTGCTAGGATTTCTCTAGGCAGTGTGTTTTCCCTGGGCCTCACTGTAGCAACACGATCTCGCAAGGGCAGAACTGCATGGGATTTCCTCTGCCAGGAGAGAGCTGCTGCTTTGGAGTTTGTGCTGGGAAACCTTGCTTTGGCAAGTGCGAATTGACCGCATTCAGGCAGAAAGAAAAGAGAATAGCAAGAGGCCTTTTCTCCCCGGCTGCTCTGCCAAGCCCTTCCAGCTCAAACTATGTCGTTGCTCCTCTGGAAGGATCCCTGCACCGCGGCGTAGTTTTTCCGAAGAAGCCCTGCGTTTGCAAGAGCAAATGAGGAATTCGTGGCAGGAAAGAGGAAGGAAAGAAAGTTTCTCTCCCTCTGCCTGCTTTGCTCAGAGGACCGGATGAAGTCAGGGAGTTCTCCCTTTCACTGAGAAACGTGCGGGCTGCTGTTGCCTGGGCGCTCTCTTCTTTGCAAAAGAGTCTGCAGTTCCACGCTTTGAACCGTGGAAAGGCGCCGGGCTCTGCTAAGATTTCCCCCGGCGCTTCGTTTGCCCTGGGCCAAAGCGAGCCTTCACAATAGCTGAACGCTAACACTGCATACTCGTTCCACTTCCAGAACCGGGCTACGGCGAGGCCGTTCTCCGGGGGAAAACGGCCCTTCGCGAAGGGCAGATCTGCCGAGCTCATTGCGGGAAAGCGAAAGCAAAGGACGCTTTTCTCCCTCTAACCGCTTTCGTCAGAGGAACGGGGGAAGTCACAGTGTTCTTTCTCTCCCTGAGATACACACAATCTGACGTTGCCTCTGAGCTCCGTTGCTGGCAAAGAACTGAAAGTGACATACATTCCTGTGGGGAAACACAGGGCTTTGCTAGGATTTCTCTAGGCAGTGTGATTTCCCTGGGCCTCACTGTAGCAACACTATCTCGCCAGGGCAACACTGCATGGCACTTCCTCTGCCAGGAGAGAGCTGCTGCTTTGGAGTTTGTGCTGGGAAACCTTGCTTTGGCAAGTGCGAATTGACCGCATTCAGGCAGAAAGAAAAGAGAATAGCAAGAGGCCTTTTGTCCCCGGCTGCTTGGCCAAGCCCTTCCAGCTCAAACTATGTCGTTGCTCCTCTGGAAGGATCCCTGCAGCGCGGCGTAGTTTTTCCGAAGAAGCCCTGCTTTTGCAAGAGCAAATGAGGAATTCGTGGCAGGAAAGAGGAAGGAAAGAAAGTTTCTCTCCCTCTGCCTGCTTTGCTCAGAGGACTGGATGTAGTCAGGGAGTTCTCCCTTTCACTGAGAAACGTGCGGGCTGCTGTTGCCTGTGCGCTCTCTTCTTAGCAAAAGAGTCTGCAGTTCCACGCTTTGAACCGTGGAAAGGCGCCGGGCTCTGCTAAGACTTCCCCCGGCGCTTCGTTTGCCCTGGGCCAGAGCGAGCCTTCACAATAGCTGAACGCTAACACTGCATACTCGTTCCACTTCCAGAACAGGGCTACCGCGAGGCAGTTCTCCGGGGGAAAACGGCCCTTCGCGAAGGGCAGATCTGCCGAGCTCATTGCGGGAAAGCGAAAGCAAAGGACGCTTTTCTCCCTCTAACCGCTTTCGTCAGAGGAACGGGGGAAGTCACAGTGTTCTTTCTCTCACTGAGATACACACAATCTGACGTTGCCTCTGAGCTCCGTTGCTGGCAAAGAACTGAAAGTGACATACATTCCTGTGGGGAAACACAGGGCTTTGCTAGGATTTCTCTAGGCAGTGTGTTTTCCCTGGGCCTCACTGTAGCAACACGATCTCGCAAGGGCAGAACTGCATGGGATTTCCTCTGCCAGGAGAGAGCTGCTGCTTTGGAGTTTGTGCTGGGAAACCTTGCTTTGGCAAGTGCGAATTGACCGCATTCAGGCAGAAAGAAAAGAGAATAGCAAGAGGCCTTTTCTCCCCGGCTGCTCTGCCAAGCCCTTCCAGCTCAAACTATGTCGTTGCTCCTCTGGAAGGATCCCTGCACCGCGGCGTAGTTTTTCCGAAGAAGCCCTGCGTTTGCACGAGCAAATGAGGAATTCGTGGCAGGAAAGAGGAAGGAAAGAAAGTTTCTCTCCCTCTGCCTGCTTTGCTCAGAGGACCGGATGAAGTCAGGGAGTTCTCCCTTTCACTGAGAAACGTGCGGGCTGCTGTTGCCTGGGCGCTCTCTTCTTTGCAAAAGAGTCTGCAGTTCCACGCTTTGAACCGTGGAAAGGCGCCGGGCTCTGCTAAGATTTCCCCCGGCGCTTCGTTTGCCCTGGGCCAAAGCGAGCCTTCACAATAGCTGAACGCTAACACTGCATACTCGTTCCACTTCCAGAACCGGGCTACGGCGAGGCCGTTCTCCGGGGGAAAACGGCCCTTCGCGAAGGGCAGATCTGCCGAGCTCATTGCGGGAAAGCGAAAGCAAAGGACGCTTTTCTCCCTCTAACCGCTTTCGTCAGAGGAACGGGGGAAGTCACAGTGTTCTTTCTCTCCCTGAGATACACACAATCTGACGTTGCCTCTGAGCTCCGTTGCTGGCAAAGAACTGAAAGTGACATACATTCCTGTGGGGAAACACAGGGCTTTGCTAGGATTTCTCTAGGCAGTGTGTTTTCCCTGGGCCTCACTGTAGCAACACGATCTCGCCAGGGCAACACTGCATGGCACTTCCTCCGCCAGGAGAGAGCTGCTGCTTTGTAGTTTGTGCTGGGAAACCTTGCTTTGGCAAGTGCGAATTGACCGCATTCAGGCAGAAGGAAAAGAGAATAGCAAGAGGCCTTTTCTCCCCGGCTGCTCTGCCAAGCCCTTCCAGCTCAAACTATGTCGTTGCTCCTCTGGAAGGATCCCTGCACCGCGGCGTAGTTTTTCCGAAGAAGCCCTGCGTTTGCACGAGCAAATGAGGAATTCGTGGCAGGAAAGAGGAAGGAAAGAAAGTTTCTCTCCCTCTGCCTGCTTTGCTCAGAGGACCGGATGAAGTCAGGGAGTTCTCCCTTTCACTGAGAAACGTGCGGGCTGCTGTTGCCTGGGCGCTCTCTTCTTTGCAAAAGAGTCTGCAGTTCCACGCTTTGAACCGTGGAAAGGCGCCGGGCTCTGCTAAGATTTCCCCCGGCGCTTCGTTTGCCCTGGGCCAAAGCGAGCCTTCACAATAGCTGAACGCTAACACTGCATACTCGTTCCACTTCCAGAACCGGGCTACGGCGAGGCCGTTCTCCGGGGGAAAACGGCCCTTCGCGAAGGGCAGATCTGCCGAGCTCATTGCGGGAAAGCGAAAGCAAAGGACGCTTTTCTCCCTCTAACCGCTTTCGTCAGAGGAACGGGGGAAGTCACAGTGTTCTTTCTCTCCCTGAGATACACACAATCTGACGTTGCCTCTGAGCTCCGTTGCTGGCAAAGAACTGAAAGTGACATACATTCCTGTGGGGAAACACAGGGCTTTGCTAGGATTTCTCTAGGCAGTGTGTTTTCCCTGGGCCTCACTGTAGCAACACGATCTCGCCAGGGCAACACTGCATGGCACTTCTTCTGCCAGGAGAGAGCTGCTGCTTTGGAGTTTGTGCTGGGAAACCTTGCTTTGGCAAGTGCAAATTGACCGCATTCAGGCAGAAAGAAAAGAGAATAGCAAGAGGCCTTTTGTCCCCGGCTGCTCTGCCAAGCCCTTCCAGCTCAAACTATGTCGTTGCTCCTCTGGAAGGATCCCTGCACCGCGGCGTAGTTTTTCCGAAGAAGCCCTGCGTTTGCAAGAGCAAATGAGGAATTCGTGGCAGGAAAGAGGAAGGAAAGAAAGTTTCTCTCCCTCTGCCTGCTTTGCTCAGAGGACCGGATGAAGTCAGGGAGTTCTCCCTTTCACTGAGAAACGTGCGGGCTGCTGTTGCCTGGGCGCTCTCTTCTTTGCAAAAGAGTCTGCAGTTCCACGCTTTGAACCGTGGAAAGGCGCCGGGCTCTGCTAAGATTTCCCCCGGCGCTTCGTTTGCCCTGGGCCAAAGCGAGCCTTCACAATAGCTGAACGCTAACACTGCATACTCGTTCCACTTCCAGAACCGGGCTACGGCGAGGCCGTTCTCCGGGGGAAAACGGCCCTTCGCGAAGGGCAGATCTGCCGAGCTCATTGCGGGAAAGCGAAAGCAAAGGACGCTTTTCTCCCTCTAACCGCTTTCGTCAGAGGAACGGGGGAAGTCACAGTGTTCTTTCTCTCCCTGAGATACACACAATCTGACGTTGCCTCTGAGCTCCGTTGCTGGCAAAGAACTGAAAGTGACATACATTCCTGTGGGGAAACACAGGGCTTTGCTAGGATTTCTCTAGGCAGTGTGATTTCCCTGGGCCTCACTGTAGCAACACTATCTCGCCAGGGCAACACTGCATGGCACTTCCTCTGCCAGGAGAGAGCTGCTGCTTTGGAGTTTGTGCTGGGAAACCTTGCTTTGGCAAGTGCGAATTGACCGCATTCAGGCAGAAAGAAAAGAGAATAGCAAGAGGCCTTTTGTCCCCGGCTGCTTGGCCAAGCCCTTCCAGCTCAAACTATGTCGTTGCTCCTCTGGAAGGATCCCTGCAGCGCGGCGTAGTTTTTCCGAAGAAGCCCTGCTTTTGCAAGAGCAAATGAGGAATTCGTGGCAGGAAAGAGGAAGGAAAGAAAGTTTCTCTCCCTCTGCCTGCTTTGCTCAGAGGACTGGATGTAGTCAGGGAGTTCTCCCTTTCACTGAGAAACGTGCGGGCTGCTGTTGCCTGTGCGCTCTCTTCTTTGCAAAAGAGTCTGCAGTTCCACGCTTTGAACCGTGGAAAGGCGCCGGGCTCTGCTAAGACTTCCCCCGGCGCTTCGTTTGCCCTGGGCCAGAGCGAGCCTTCACAATAGCTGAACGCTAACACTGCATACTCGTTCCACTTCCAGAACAGGGCTACCGCGAGGCAGTTCTCCGGGGGAAAACGGCCCTTCGCGAAGGGCAGATCTGCCGAGCTCATTGCGGGAAAGCGAAAGCAAAGGACGCTTTTCTCCCTCTAACCGCTTTCGTCAGAGGAACGGGGGAAGTCACAGTGTTCTTTCTCTCACTGAGATACACACAATCTGACGTTGCCTCTGAGCTCCGTTGCTGGCAAAGAACTGAAAGTGACATACATTCCTGTGGGGAAACACAGGGCTTTGCTAGGATTTCTCTAGGCAGTGTGTTTTCCCTGGGCCTCACTGTAGCAACACGATCTCGCCAGGGCAGAACTGCATGGGATTTCCTCTGCCAGGAGAGAGCTGCTGCTTTGGAGTTTGTGCTGGGAAACCTTGCTTTGGCAAGTGCGAATTGACCGCATTCAGGCAGAAAGAAAAGAGAATAGCAAGAGGCCTTTTCTCCCCGGCTGCTCTGCCAAGCCCTTCCAGCTCAAACTATGTCGTTGCTCCTCTGGAAGGATCCCTGCACCGCGGCGTAGTTTTTCCGAAGAAGCCCTGCGTTTGCAAGAGCAAATGAGGAATTCGTGGCAGGAAAGAGGAAGGAAAGAAAGTTTCTCTCCCTCTGCCTGCTTTGCTCAGAGGACCGGATGAAGTCAGGGAGTTCTCCCTTTCACTGAGAAACGTGCGGGCTGCTGTTGCCTGGGCGCTCTCTTCTTTGCAAAAGAGTCTGCAGTTCCACGCTTTGAACCGTGGAAAGGCGCCGGGCTCTGCTAAGATTTCCCCCGGCGCTTCGTTTGCCCTGGGCCAAAGCGAGCCTTCACAATAGCTGAACGCTAACACTGCATACTCGTTCCACTTCCAGAACCGGGCTACGGCGAGGCCGTTCTCCGGGGGAAAACGGCCCTTCGCGAAGGGCAGATCTGCCGAGCTCATTGCGGGAAAGCGAAAGCAAAGGACGCTTTTCTCCCTCTAACCGCTTTCGTCAGAGGAACGGGGGAAGTCACAGTGTTCTTTCTCTCCCTGAGATACACACAATCTGACGTTGCCTCTGAGCTCCGTTGCTGGCAAAGAACTGAAAGTGACATACATTCCTGTGGGGAAACACAGGGCTTTGCTAGGATTTCTCTAGGCAGTGTGATTTCCCTGGGCCTCACTGTAGCAACACTATCTCGCCAGGGCAACACTGCATGGCACTTCCTCTGCCAGGAGAGAGCTGCTGCTTTGGAGTTTGTGCTGGGAAACCTTGCTTTGGCAAGTGCGAATTGACCGCATTCAGGCAGAAAGAAAAGAGAATAGCAAGAGGCCTTTTGTCCCCGGCTGCTTGGCCAAGCCCTTCCAGCTCAAACTATGTCGTTGCTCCTCTGGAAGGATCCCTGCAGCGCGGCGTAGTTTTTCCGAAGAAGCCCTGCTTTTGCAAGAGCAAATGAGGAATTCGTGGCAGGAAAGAGGAAGGAAAGAAAGTTTCTCTCCCTCTGCCTGCTTTGCTCAGAGGACTGGATGTAGTCAGGGAGTTCTCCCTTTCACTGAGAAACGTGCGGGCTGCTGTTGCCTGTGCGCTCTCTTCTTAGCAAAAGAGTCTGCAGTTCCACGCTTTGAACCGTGGAAAGGCGCCGGGCTCTGCTAAGACTTCCCCCGGCGCTTCGTTTGCCCTGGGCCAGAGCGAGCCTTCACAATAGCTGAACGCTAACACTGCATACTCGTTCCACTTCCAGAACAGGGCTACCGCGAGGCAGTTCTCCGGGGGAAAACGGCCCTTCGCGAAGGGCAGATCTGCCGAGCTCATTGCGGGAAAGCGAAAGCAAAGGACGCTTTTCTCCCTCTAACCGCTTTCGTCAGAGGAACGGGGGAAGTCACAGTGTTCTTTCTCTCCCTGAGATACACACAATCTGACGTTGCCTCTGAGCTCCGTTGCTGGCAAAGAACTGAAAGTGACATACATTCCTGTGGGGAAACACAGGGCTTTGCTAGGATTTCTCTAGGCAGTGTGATTTCCCTGGGCCTCACTGTAGCAACACTATCTCGCCAGGGCAACACTGCATGGCACTTCCTCTGCCAGGAGAGAGCTGCTGCTTTGGAGTTTGTGCTGGGAAACCTTGCTTTGGCAAGTGCGAATTGACCGCATTCAGGCAGAAAGAAAAGAGAATAGCAAGAGGCCTTTTGTCCCCGGCTGCTTGGCCAAGCCCTTCCAGCTCAAACTATGTCGTTGCTCCTCTGGAAGGATCCCTGCAGCGCGGCGTAGTTTTTCCGAAGAAGCCCTGCTTTTGCAAGAGCAAATGAGGAATTCGTGGCAGGAAAGAGGAAGGAAAGAAAGTTTCTCTCCCTCTGCCTGCTTTGCTCAGAGGACTGGATGTAGTCAGGGAGTTCTCCCTTTCACTGAGAAACGTGCGGGCTGCTGTTGCCTGTGCGCTCTCTTCTTTGCAAAAGAGTCTGCAGTTCCACGCTTTGAACCGTGGAAAGGCGCCGGGCTCTGCTAAGACTTCCCCCGGCGCTTCGTTTGCCCTGGGCCAGAGCGAGCCTTCACAATAGCTGAACGCTAACACTGCATACTCGTTCCACTTCCAGAACAGGGCTACCGCGAGGCAGTTCTCCGGGGGAAAACGGCCCTTCGCGAAGGGCAGATCTGCCGAGCTCATTGCGGGAAAGCGAAAGCAAAGGACGCTTTTCTCCCTCTAACCGCTTTCGTCAGAGGAACGGGGGAAGTCACAGTGTTCTTTCTCTCACTGAGATACACACAATCTGACGTTGCCTCTGAGCTCCGTTGCTGGCAAAGAACTGAAAGTGACATACATTCCTGTGGGGAAACACAGGGCTTTGCTAGGATTTCTCTAGGCAGTGTGTTTTCCCTGGGCCTCACTGTAGCAACACGATCTCGCCAGGGCAGAACTGCATGGGATTTCCTCTGCCAGGAGAGAGCTGCTGCTTTGGAGTTTGTGCTGGGAAACCTTGCTTTGGCAAGTGCGAATTGACCGCATTCAGGCAGAAAGAAAAGAGAATAGCAAGAGGCCTTTTCTCCCCGGCTGCTCTGCCAAGCCCTTCCAGCTCAAACTATGTCGTTGCTCCTCTGGAAGGATCCCTGCACCGCGGCGTAGTTTTTCCGAAGAAGCCCTGCGTTTGCAAGAGCAAATGAGGAATTCGTGGCAGGAAAGAGGAAGGAAAGAAAGTTTCTCTCCCTCTGCCTGCTTTGCTCAGAGGACCGGATGAAGTCAGGGAGTTCTCCCTTTCACTGAGAAACGTGCGGGCTGCTGTTGCCTGGGCGCTCTCTTCTTTGCAAAAGAGTCTGCAGTTCCACGCTTTGAACCGTGGAAAGGCGCCGGGCTCTGCTAAGATTTCCCCCGGCGCTTCGTTTGCCCTGGGCCAAAGCGAGCCTTCACAATAGCTGAACGCTAACACTGCATACTCGTTCCACTTCCAGAACCGGGCTACGGCGAGGCCGTTCTCCGGGGGAAAACGGCCCTTCGCGAAGGGCAGATCTGCCGAGCTCATTGCGGGAAAGCGAAAGCAAAGGACGCTTTTCTCCCTCTAACCGCTTTCGTCAGAGGAACGGGGGAAGTCACAGTGTTCTTTCTCTCCCTGAGATACACACAATCTGACGTTGCCTCTGAGCTCCGTTGCTGGCAAAGAACTGAAAGTGACATACATTCCTGTGGGGAAACACAGGGCTTTGCTAGGATTTCTCTAGGCAGTGTGATTTCCCTGGGCCTCACTGTAGCAACACTATCTCGCCAGGGCAACACTGCATGGCACTTCCTCTGCCAGGAGAGAGCTGCTGCTTTGGAGTTTGTGCTGGGAAACCTTGCTTTGGCAAGTGCGAATTGACCGCATTCAGGCAGAAAGAAAAGAGAATAGCAAGAGGCCTTTTGTCCCCGGCTGCTTGGCCAAGCCCTTCCAGCTCAAACTATGTCGTTGCTCCTCTGGAAGGATCCCTGCAGCGCGGCGTAGTTTTTCCGAAGAAGCCCTGCTTTTGCAAGAGCAAATGAGGAATTCGTGGCAGGAAAGAGGAAGGAAAGAAAGTTTCTCTCCCTCTGCCTGCTTTGCTCAGAGGACTGGATGTAGTCAGGGAGTTCTCCCTTTCACTGAGAAACGTGCGGGCTGCTGTTGCCTGTGCGCTCTCTTCTTAGCAAAAGAGTCTGCAGTTCCACGCTTTGAACCGTGGAAAGGCGCCGGGCTCTGCTAAGACTTCCCCCGGCGCTTCGTTTGCCCTGGGCCAGAGCGAGCCTTCACAATAGCTGAACGCTAACACTGCATACTCGTTCCACTTCCAGAACAGGGCTACCGCGAGGCAGTTCTCCGGGGGAAAACGGCCCTTCGCGAAGGGCAGATCTGCCGAGCTCATTGCGGGAAAGCGAAAGCAAAGGACGCTTTTCTCCCTCTAACCGCTTTCGTCAGAGGAACGGGGGAAGTCACAGTGTTCTTTCTCTCCCTGAGATACACACAATCTGACGTTGCCTCTGAGCTCCGTTGCTGGCAAAGAACTGAAAGTGACATACATTCCTGTGGGGAAACACAGGGCTTTGCTAGGATTTCTCTAGGCAGTGTGATTTCCCTGGGCCTCACTGTAGCAACACTATCTCGCCAGGGCAACACTGCATGGCACTTCCTCTGCCAGGAGAGAGCTGCTGCTTTGGAGTTTGTGCTGGGAAACCTTGCTTTGGCAAGTGCGAATTGACCGCATTCAGGCAGAAAGAAAAGAGAATAGCAAGAGGCCTTTTGTCCCCGGCTGCTTGGCCAAGCCCTTCCAGCTCAAACTATGTCGTTGCTCCTCTGGAAGGATCCCTGCAGCGCGGCGTAGTTTTTCCGAAGAAGCCCTGCTTTTGCAAGAGCAAATGAGGAATTCGTGGCAGGAAAGAGGAAGGAAAGAAAGTTTCTCTCCCTCTGCCTGCTTTGCTCAGAGGACTGGATGTAGTCAGGGAGTTCTCCCTTTCACTGAGAAACGTGCGGGCTGCTGTTGCCTGTGCGCTCTCTTCTTTGCAAAAGAGTCTGCAGTTCCACGCTTTGAACCGTGGAAAGGCGCCGGGCTCTGCTAAGACTTCCCCCGGCGCTTCGTTTGCCCTGGGCCAGAGCGAGCCTTCACAATAGCTGAACGCTAACACTGCATACTCGTTCCACTTCCAGAACAGGGCTACCGCGAGGCAGTTCTCCGGGGGAAAACGGCCCTTCGCGAAGGGCAGATCTGCCGAGCTCATTGCGGGAAAGCGAAAGCAAAGGACGCTTTTCTCCCTCTAACCGCTTTCGTCAGAGGAACGGGGGAAGTCACAGTGTTCTTTCTCTCACTGAGATACACACAATCTGACGTTGCCTCTGAGCTCCGTTGCTGGCAAAGAACTGAAAGTGACATACATTCCTGTGGGGAAACACAGGGCTTTGCTAGGATTTCTCTAGGCAGTGTGTTTTCCCTGGGCCTCACTGTAGCAACACGATCTCGCCAGGGCAGAACTGCATGGGATTTCCTCTGCCAGGAGAGAGCTGCTGCTTTGGAGTTTGTGCTGGGAAACCTTGCTTTGGCAAGTGCGAATTGACCGCATTCAGGCAGAAAGAAAAGAGAATAGCAAGAGGCCTTTTCTCCCCGGCTGCTCTGCCAAGCCCTTCCAGCTCAAACTATGTCGTTGCTCCTCTGGAAAGATCCCTGCACCGCGGCGTAGTTTTTCCGAAGAAGCCCTGCGTTTGCACGAGCAAATGAGGAATTCGTGGCAGGAAAGAGGAAGGAAAGAAAGTTTCTCTCCCTCTGCCTGCTTTGCTCAGAGGACCGGATGAAGTCAGGGAGTTCTCCCTTTCACTGAGAAACGTGCGGGCTGCTGTTGCCTGGGCGCTCTCTTCTTTGCAAAAGAGTCTGCAGTTCCACGCTTTGAACCGTGGAAAGGCGCCGGGCTCTGCTAAGATTTCCCCCGGCGCTTCGTTTGCCCTGGGCCAAAGCGAGCCTTCACAATAGCTGAACGCTAACACTGCATACTCGTTCCACTTCCAGAACCGGGCTACGGCGAGGCCGTTCTCCGGGGGAAAACGGCCCTTCGCGAAGGGCAGATCTGCCGAGCTCATTGCGGGAAAGCGAAAGCAAAGGACGCTTTTCTCCCTCTAACCGCTTTCGTCAGAGGAACGGGGGAAGTCACAGTGTTCTTTCTCTCACTGAGATACACACAATCTGACGTTGCCTCTGAGCTCCGTTGCTGGCAAAGAACTGAAACTGACATACATTCCTGTGGGGAAACACAGGGCTTTGCTAGGATTTCTCTAGGCAGTGTGTTTTCCCTGGGCCTCACTGTAGCAACACGATCTCGCAAGGGCAGAACTGCATGGGATTTCCTCTGCCAGGAGAGAGCTGCTGCTTTGGAGTTTGTGCTGGGAAACCTTGCCTTGGCAAGTGCGAATTGACCGCATTCAGGCAGAAAGAAAAGAGAATAGCAAGAGGCCTTTTCTCCCCGGCTGCTCTGCCAAGCCCTTCCAGCTCAAACTATGTCGTTGCTCCTCTGGAAGGATCCCTGCACCGCGGCGTAGTTTTTCCGAAGAAGCCCTGCGTTTGCAAGAGCAAATGAGGAATTCGTGGCAGGAAAGAGGAAGGAAAGAAAGTTTCTCTCCCTCTGCCTGCTTTGCTCAGAGGACCGGATGAAGTCAGGGAGTTCTCCCTTTCACTGAGAAACGTGCGGGCTGCTGTTGCCTGGGCGCTCTCTTCTTTGCAAAAGAGTCTGCAGTTCCACGCTTTGAACCGTGGAAAGGCGCCGGGCTCTGCTAAGATTTCCCCCGGCGCTTCGTTTGCCCTGGGCCAAAGCGAGCCTTCACAATAGCTGAACGCTAACACTGCATACTCGTTCCACTTCCAGAACCGGGCTACGGCGAGGCCGTTCTCCGGGGGAAAACGGCCCTTCGCGAAGGGCAGATCTGCCGAGCTCATTGCGGGAAAGCGAAAGCAAAGGACGCTTTTCTCCCTCTAACCGCTTTCGTCAGAGGAACGGGGGAAGTCACAGTGTTCTTTCTCTCCCTGAGATACACACAATCTGACGTTGCCTCTGAGCTCCGTTGCTGGCAAAGAACTGAAAGTGACATACATTCCTGTGGGGAAACACAGGGCTTTGCTAGGATTTCTCTAGGCAGTGTGATTTCCCTGGGCCTCACTGTAGCAACACGATCTCGCCAGGGCAACACTGCATGGGACTTCCTCTGCCAGGAGAGAGCTGCTGCTTTGGAGTTTGTGCTGGGAAACCTTGCTTTGGCAAGTGCGAATTGACCGCATTCAGGCAGAAAGAAAAGAGAATAGCAAGAGGCCTTTTGTCCCCGGCTGCTTGGCCAAGCCCTTCCAGCTCAAACTATGTCGTTGCTCCTCTGGAAGGATCCCTGCAGCGCGGCGTAGTTTTTCCGAAGAAGCCCTGCTTTTGCAAGAGCAAATGAGGAATTCGTGGCAGGAAAGAGGAAGGAAAGAAAGTTTCTCTCCCTCTGCCTGCTTTGCTCAGAGGACTGGATGTAGTCAGGGAGTTCTCCCTTTCACTGAGAAACGTGCGGGCTGCTGTTGCCTGTGCGCTCTCTTCTTAGCAAAAGAGTCTGCAGTTCCACGCTTTGAACCGTGGAAAGGCGCCGGGCTCTGCTAAGACTTCCCCCGGCGCTTCGTTTGCCCTGGGCCAGAGCGAGCCTTCACAATAGCTGAACGCTAACACTGCATACTCGTTCCACTTCCAGAACAGGGCTACCGCGAGGCAGTTCTCCTGGGGAAAACGGCCCTTCGCGAAGGGCAGATCTGCCGAGCTCATTGCGGGAAAGCGAAAGCAAAGGACGCTTTTCTCCCTCTAACCGCTTTCGTCAGAGGAACGGGGGAAGTCACAGTGTTCTTTCTCTCCCTGAGATACACACAATCTGACGTTGCCTCTGAGCTCCGTTGCTGGCAAAGAACTGAAACTGACATACATTCCTGTGGGGAAACACAGGGCTTTGCTAGGATTTCTCTAGGCAGTGTGTTTTCCCTGGGCCTCACTGTAGCAACACGATCTCGCAAGGGCAGAACTGCATGGGATTTCCTCTGCCAGGAGAGAGCTGCTGCTTTGGAGTTTGTGCTGGGAAACCTTGCTTTGGCAAGTGCGAATTGACCGCATTCAGGCAGAAAGAAAAGAGAATAGCAAGAGGCCTTTTCTCCCCGGCTGCTCTGCCAAGCCCTTCCAGCTCAAACTATGTCGTTGCTCCTCTGGAAGGATCCCTGCACCGCGGCGTAGTTTTTCCGAAGAAGCCCTGCGTTTGCAAGAGCAAATGAGGAATTCGTGGCAGGAAAGAGGAAGGAAAGAAAGTTTCTCTCCCTCTGCCTGCTTTGCTCAGAGGACCGGATGAAGTCAGGGAGTTCTCCCTTTCACTGAGAAACGTGCGGGCTGCTGTTGCCTGGGCGCTCTCTTCTTTGCAAAAGAGTCTGCAGTTCCACGCTTTGAACCGTGGAAAGGCGCCGGGCTCTGCTAAGATTTCCCCCGGCGCTTCGTTTGCCCTGGGCCAAAGCGAGCCTTCACAATAGCTGAACGCTAACACTGCATACTCGTTCCACTTCCAGAACCGGGCTACGGCGAGGCCGTTCTCCGGGGGAAAACGGCCCTTCGCGAAGGGCAGATCTGCCGAGCTCATTGCGGGAAAGCGAAAGCAAAGGACGCTTTTCTCCCTCTAACCGCTTTCGTCAGAGGAACGGGGGAAGTCACAGTGTTCTTTCTCTCCCTGAGATACACACAATCTGACGTTGCCTCTGAGCTCCGTTGCTGGCAAAGAACTGAAAGTGACATACATTCCTGTGGGGAAACACAGGGCTTTGCTAGGATTTCTCTAGGCAGTGTGTTTTCCCTGGGCCTCACTGTAGCAACACGATCTCGCCAGGGCAACACTGCATGGCACTTCCTCTGCCAGGAGAGAGCTGCTGCTTTGGAGTTTGTGCTGGGAAACCTTGCTTTGGCAAGTGCAAATTGACCGCATTCAGGCAGAAAGAAAAGAGAATAGCAAGAGGCCTTTTGTCCCCGGCTGCTTGGCCAAGCCCTTCCAGCTCAAACTATGTCGTTGCTCCTCTGGAAGGATCCCTGCACCGCGGCGTAGTTTTTCCGAAGAAGCCCTGCGTTTGCACGAGCAAATGAGGAATTCGTGGCAGGAAAGAGGAAGGAAAGAAAGTTTCTCTCCCTCTGCCTGCTTTGCTCAGAGGACCGGATGAAGTCAGGGAGTTCTCCCTTTCACTGAGAAACGTGCGGGCTGCTGTTGCCTGGGTGCTCTCTTCTTTGCAAAAGAGTCTGCAGTTCCACGCTTTGAACCGTGGAAAGGCGCCGGGCTCTGCTAAGATTTCCCCCGGCGCTTCGTTTGCCCTGGGCCAAAGCGAGCCTTCACAATAGCTGAACGCTAACACTGCATACTCGTTCCACTTCCAGAACCGGGCTACGGCGAGGCAGTTCTCCGGGGGAAAACGGCCCTTCGCGAAGGGCAGATCTGCCGAGCTCATTGCGGGAAAGCGAAAGCAAAGGACGCTTTTCTCCCTCTAACCGCTTTCGTCAGAGGAACGGGGGAAGTCACAGTGTTCTTTCTCTCCCTGAGATACACACAATCTGACGTTGCCTCTGAGCTCCGTTGCTGGCAAAGAACTGAAAGTGACATACATTCCTGTGGGGAAACACAGGGCTTTGCTAGGATTTCTCTAGGCAGTGTGTTTTCCCTGGGCCTCACTGTAGCAACACGATCTCGCCAGGGCAGAACTGCATGGGATTTCCTCTGCCAGGAGAGAGCTGCTGCTTTGGAGTTTGTGCTGGGAAACCTTGCTTTGGCAAGTGCGAATTGACCGCATTCAGGCAGAAAGAAAAGAGAATAGCAAGAGGCCTTTTCTCCCCGGCTGCTCTGCCAAGCCCTTCCAGCTCAAACTATGTCGTTGCTCCTCTGGAAGGATCCCTGCACCGCGGCGTAGTTTTTCCGAAGAAGCCCTGCGTTTGCAAGAGCAAATGAGGAATTCGTGGCAGGAAAGAGGAAGGAAAGAAAGTTTCTCTCCCTCTGCCTGCTTTGCTCAGAGGACCGGATGAAGTCAGGGAGTTCTCCCTTTCACTGAGAAACGTGCGGGCTGCTGTTGCCTGGGCGCTCTCTTCTTTGCAAAAGAGTCTGCAGTTCCACGCTTTGAACCGTGGAAAGGCGCCGGGCTCTGCTAAGATTTCCCCCGGCGCTTCGTTTGCCCTGGGCCAAAGCGAGCCTTCACAATAGCTGAACGCTAACACTGCATACTCGTTCCACTTCCAGAACCGGGCTACGGCGAGGCCGTTCTCCGGGGGAAAACGGCCCTTCGCGAAGGGCAGATCTGCCGAGCTCATTGCGGGAAAGCGAAAGCAAAGGACGCTTTTCTCCCTCTAACCGCTTTCGTCAGAGGAACGGGGGAAGTCACAGTGTTCTTTCTCTCCCTGAGATACACACAATCTGACGTTGCCTCTGAGCTCCGTTGCTGGCAAAGAACTGAAAGTGACATACATTCCTGTGGGGAAAAACAGGGCTTTGATAGGATTTCTCTAGGTAGTGTGATTTCCCTGGGCCTCACTGTAGCAACACTATCTCGCCAGGGCAACACTGCATGGCACTTCCTCTGCCAGGAGAGAGCTGCTGCTTTGGAGTTTGTGCTGGGAAACCTTGCTTTGGCAAGTGCGAATTGACCGCATTCAGGCAGAAAGAAAAGAGAATAGCAAGAGGCCTTTTGTCCCCGGCTGCTTGGCCAAGCCCTTCCAGCTCAAACTATGTCGTTGCTCCTCTGGAAGGATCCCTGCAGCGCGGCGTAGTTTTTCCGAAGAAGCCCTGCTTTTGCAAGAGCAAATGAGGAATTCGTGGCAGGAAAGAGGAAGGAAAGAAAGTTTCTCTCCCTCTGCCTGCTTTGCTCAGAGGACTGGATGTAGTCAGGGAGTTCTCCCTTTCACTGAGAAACGTGCGGGCTGCTGTTGCCTGTGCGCTCTCTTCTTTGCAAAAGAGTCTGCAGTTCCACGCTTTGAACCGTGGAAAGGCGCCGGGCTCTGCTAAGACTTCCCCCGGCGCTTCGTTTGCCCTGGGCCAGAGCGAGCCTTCACAATAGCTGAACGCTAACACTGCATACTCGTTCCACTTCCAGAACAGGGCTACCGCGAGGCAGTTCTCCGGGGGAAAACGGCCCTTCGCGAAGGGCAGATCTGCCGAGCTCATTGCGGGAAAGCGAAAGCAAAGGACGCTTTTCTCCCTCTAACCGCTTTCGTCAGAGGAACGGGGGAAGTCACAGTGTTCTTTCTCTCACTGAGATACACACAATCTGACGTTGCCTCTGAGCTCCGTTGCTGGCAAAGAACTGAAAGTGACATACATTCCTGTGGGGAAACACAGGGCTTTGCTAGGATTTCTCTAGGCAGTGTGTTTTCCCTGGGCCTCACTGTAGCAACACGATCTCGCCAGGGCAGAACTGCATGGGATTTCCTCTGCCAGGAGAGAGCTGCTGCTTTGTAGTTTGTGCTGGGAAACCTTGCTTTGGCAAGTGCGAATTGACCGCATTCAGGCAGAAAGAAAAGAGAATAGCAAGAGGCCTTTTGTCCCCGGCTGCTTGGCCAAGCCCTTCCAGCTCAAACTATGTCGTTGCTCCTCTGGAAGGATCCCTGCAGCGCGGCGTAGTTTTTCCGAAGAAGCCCTGCTTTTGCAAGAGCAAATGAGGAATTCGTGGCAGGAAAGAGGAAGGAAAGAAAGTTTCTCTCCCTCTGCCTGCTTTGCTCAGAGGACTGGATGTAGTCAGGGAGTTCTCCCTTTCACTGAGAAACGTGCGGGCTGCTGTTGCCTGTGCGCTCTCTTCTTAGCAAAAGAGTCTGCAGTTCCACGCTTTGAACCGTGGAAAGGCGCCGGGCTCTGCTAAGACTTCCCCCGGCGCTTCGTTTGCCCTGGGCCAGAGCGAGCCTTCACAATAGCTGAACGCTAACACTGCATACTCGTTCCACTTCCAGAACAGGGCTACCGCGAGGCAGTTCTCCGGGGGAAAACGGCCCTTCGCGAAGGGCAGATCTGCCGAGCTCATTGCGGGAAAGCGAAAGCAAAGGACGCTTTTCTCCCTCTAACCGCTTTCGTCAGAGGAACGGGGGAAGTCACAGTGTTCTTTCTCTCACTGAGATACACACAATCTGACGTTGCCTCTGAGCTCCGTTGCTGGCAAAGAACTGAAACTGACATACATTCCTGTGGGGAAACACAGGGCTTTGCTAGGATTTCTCTAGGCAGTGTGTTTTCCCTGGGCCTCACTGTAGCAACACGATCTCGCAAGGGCAGAACTGCATGGGATTTCCTCTGCCAGGAGAGAGCTGCTGCTTTGGAGTTTGTGCTGGGAAACCTTGCTTTGGCAAGTGCGAATTGACCGCATTCAGGCAGAAAGAAAAGAGAATAGCAAGAGGCCTTTTGTCCCCGGCTGCTCTGCCAAGCCCTTCCAGCTCAAACTATGTCGTTGCTCCTCTGGAAGGATCCCTGCACCGCGGCGTAGTTTTTCCGAAGAAGCCCTGCGTTTGCAAGAGCAAATGAGGAATTCGTGGCAGGAAAGAGGAAGGAAAGAAAGTTTCTCTCCCTCTGCCTGCTTTGCTCAGAGGACCGGATGAAGTCAGGGAGTTCTCCCTTTCACTGAGAAACGTGCGGGCTGCTGTTGCCTGGGCGCTCTCTTCTTTGCAAAAGAGTCTGCAGTTCCACGCTTTGAACCGTGGAAAGGCGCCGGGCTCTGCTAAGATTTCCCCCGGCGCTTCGTTTGCCCTGGGCCAAAGCGAGCCTTCACAATAGCTGAACGCTAACACTGCATACTCGTTCCACTTCCAGAACCGGGCTACGGCGAGGCCGTTCTCCGGGGGAAAACGGCCCTTCGCGAAGGGCAGATCTGCCGAGCTCATTGCGGGAAAGCGAAAGCAAAGGACGCTTTTCTCCCTCTAACCGCTTTCGTCAGAGGAACGGGGGAAGTCACAGTGTTCTTTCTCTCACTGAGATACACACAATCTGACGTTGCCTCTGAGCTCCGTTGCTGGCAAAGAACTGAAACTGACATACATTCCTGTGGGGAAACACAGGGCTTTGCTAGGATTTCTCTAGGCAGTGTGATTTCCCTGGGCCTCACTGTAGCAACACTATCTCGCCAGGGCAACACTGCATGGCACTTCCTCTGCCAGGAGAGAGCTGCTGCTTTGGAGTTTGTGCTGGGAAACCTTGCTTTGGCAAGTGCGAATTGACCGCATTCAGGCAGAAAGAAAAGAGAATAGCAAGAGGCCTTTTGTCCCCGGCTGCTTGGCCAAGCCCTTCCAGCTCAAACTATGTCGTTGCTCCTCTGGAAGGATCCCTGCAGCGCGGCGTAGTTTTTCCGAAGAAGCCCTGCTTTTGCAAGAGCAAATGAGGAATTCGTGGCAGGAAAGAGGAAGGAAAGAAAGTTTCTCTCCCTCTGCCTGCTTTGCTCAGAGGACTGGATGTAGTCAGGGAGTTCTCCCTTTCACTGAGAAACGTGCGGGCTGCTGTTGCCTGTGCGCTCTCTTCTTTGCAAAAGAGTCTGCAGTTCCACGCTTTGAACCGTGGAAAGGCGCCGGGCTCTGCTAAGACTTCCCCCGGCGCTTCGTTTGCCCTGGGCCAGAGCGAGCCTTCACAATAGCTGAACGCTAACACTGCATACTCGTTCCACTTCCAGAACAGGGCTACCGCGAGGCAGTTCTCCGGGGGAAAACGGCCCTTCGCGAAGGGCAGATCTGCCGAGCTCATTGCGGGAAAGCGAAAGCAAAGGACGCTTTTCTCCCTCTAACCGCTTTCGTCAGAGGAACGGGGGAAGTCACAGTGTTCTTTCTCTCACTGAGATACACACAATCTGACGTTGCCTCTGAGCTCCGTTGCTGGCAAAGAACTGAAAGTGACATACATTCCTGTGGGGAAACACAGGGCTTTGCTAGGATTTCTCTAGGCAGTGTGTTTTCCCTGGGCCTCACTGTAGCAACACGATCTCGCCAGGGCAGAACTGCATGGGATTTCCTCTGCCAGGAGAGAGCTGCTGCTTTGGAGTTTGTGCTGGGAAACCTTGCTTTGGCAAGTGCGAATTGACCGCATTCAGGCAGAAAGAAAAGAGAATAGCAAGAGGCCTTTTCTCCCCGGCTGCTCTGCCAAGCCCTTCCAGCTCAAACTATGTCGTTGCTCCTCTGGAAGGATCCCTGCACCGCGACGTAGTTTTTCCGAAGAAGCCCTGCGTTTGCAAGAGCAAATGAGGAATTCGTGGCAGGAAAGAGGAAGGAAAGAAAGTTTCTCTCCCTCTGCCTGCTTTGCTCAGAGGACCGGATGAAGTCAGGGAGTTCTCCCTTTCACTGAGAAACGTGCGGGCTGCTGTTGCCTGGGCGCTCTCTTCTTTGCAAAAGAGTCTGCAGTTCCACGCTTTGAACCGTGGAAAGGCGCCGGGCTCTGCTAAGATTTCCCCCGGCGCTTCGTTTGCCCTGGGCCAAAGCGAGCCTTCACAATAGCTGAACGCTAACACTGCATACTCGTTCCACTTCCAGAACCGGGCTACGGCGAGGCCGTTCTCCGGGGGAAAACGGCCCTTCGCGAAGGGCAGATCTGCCGAGCTCATTGCGGGAAAGCGAAAGCAAAGGACGCTTTTCTCCCTCTAACCGCTTTCGTCAGAGGAACGGGGGAAGTCACAGTGTTCTTTCTCTCCCTGAGATACACACAATCTGACGTTGCCTCTGAGCTCCGTTGCTGGCAAAGAACTGAAAGTGACATACATTCCTGTGGGGAAACACAGGGCTTTGCTAGGATTTCTCTAGGCAGTGTGATTTCCCTGGGCCTCACTGTAGCAACACTATCTCGCCAGGGCAACACTGCATGGCACTTCCTCTGCCAGGAGAGAGCTGCTGCTTTGGAGTTTGTGCTGGGAAACCTTGCTTTGGCAAGTGCGAATTGACCGCATTCAGGCAGAAAGAAAAGAGAATAGCAAGAGGCCTTTTGTCCCCGGCTGCTTGGCCAAGCCCTTCCAGCTCAAACTATGTCGTTGCTCCTCTGGAAGGATCCCTGCACCGCGGCGTAGTTTTTCCGAAGAAGCCCTGCGTTTGCAAGAGCAAATGAGGAATTCGTGGCAGGAAAGAGGAAGGAAAGAAAGTTTCTCTCCCTCTGCCTGCTTTGCTCAGAGGACCGGATGAAGTCAGGGAGTTCTCCCTTTCACTGAGAAACGTGCGGGCTGCTGTTGCCTGGGCGCTCTCTTCTTTGCAAAAGAGTCTGCAGTTCCACGCTTTGAACCGTGGAAAGGCACCGGGCTCTGCTAAGATTTCCCCCGGCGCTTCGTTTGCCCTGGGCCAAAGCGAGCCTTCACAATAGCTGAACGCTAACACTGCATACTCGTTCCACTTCCAGAACCGGGCTACGGCGAGGCCGTTCTCCGGGGGAAAACGGCCCTTCGCGAAGGGCAGATCTGCCGAGCTCATTGCGGGAAAGCGAAAGCAAAGGACGCTTTTCTCCCTCTAACCGCTTTCGTCAGAGGAACGGGGGAAGTCACAGTGTTCTTTCTCTCCCTGAGATACACACAATCTGACGTTGCCTCTGAGCTCCGTTGCTGGCAAAGAACTGAAAGTGACATACATTCCTGTGGGGAAACACAGGGCTTTGCTAGGATTTCTCTAGGCAGTGTGATTTCCCTGGGCCTCACTGTAGCAACACGATCTCGCAAGGGCAGAACTGCATGGGATTTCCTCTGCCAGGAGAGAGCTGCTGCTTTGGAGTTTGTGCTGGGAAACCTTGCTTTGGCAAGTGCGAATTGACCGCATTCAGGCAGAAAGAAAAGAGAATAGCAAGAGGCCTTTTCTCCCCGGCTGCTCTGCCAAGCCCTTCCAGCTCAAACTATGTCGTTGCTCCTCTGGAAGGATCCCTGCACCGCGGCGTAGTTTTTCCGAAGAAGCCCTGCGTTTGCAAGAGCAAATGAGGAATTCGTGGCAGGAAAGAGGAAGGAAAGAAAGTTTCTCTCCCTCTGCCTGCTTTGCTCAGAGGACCGGATGAAGTCAGGGAGTTCTCCCTTTCACTGAGAAACGTGCGGGCTGCTGTTGCCTGGGCGCTCTCTTCTTTGCAAAAGAGTCTGCAGTTCCACGCTTTGAACCGTGGAAAGGCGCCGGGCTCTGCTAAGATTTCCCCCGGCGCTTCGTTTGCCCTGGGCCAAAGCGAGCCTTCACAATAGCTGAACGCTAACACTGCATACTCGTTCCACTTCCAGAACCGGGCTACGGCGAGGCCGTTCTCCCGGGGAAAACGGCCCTTCGCGAAGGGCAGATCTGCCGAGCTCATTGCGGGAAAGCGAAAGCAAAGGACGCTTTTCTCCCTCTAACCGCTTTCGTCAGAGGAACGGGGGAAGTCACAGTGTTCTTTCTCTCCCTGAGATACACACAATCTGACGTTGCCTCTGAGCTCCGTTGCTGGCAAAGAACTGAAAGTGACATACATTCCTGTGGGGAAACACAGGGCTTTGCTAGGATTTCTCTAGGCAGTGTGTTTTCCCTGGGCCTCACTGTAGCAACACGATCTCGCAAGGGCAGAACTGCATGGGATTTCCTCTGCCAGGAGAGAGCTGCTGCTTTGGAGTTTGTGCTGGGAAACCTTGCTTTGGCAAGTGCGAATTGACCGCATTCAGGCAGAAAGAAAAGAGAATAGCAAGAGGCCTTTTCTCCCCGGCTGCTCTGCCAAGCCCTTCCAGCTCAAACTATGTCGTTGCTCCTCTGGAAGGATCCCTGCACCGCGGCGTAGTTTTTCCGAAGAAGCCCTGCGTTTGCAAGAGCAAATGAGGAATTCGTGGCAGGAAAGAGGAAGGAAAGAAAGTTTCTCTCCCTCTGCCTGCTTTGCTCAGAGGACCGGATGAAGTCAGGGAGTTCTCCCTTTCACTGAGAAACGTGCGGGCTGCTGTTGCCTGGGCGCTCTCTTCTTTGCAAAAGAGTCTGCAGTTCCACGCTTTGAACCGTGGAAAGGCGCCGGGCTCTGCTAAGATTTCCCCCGGCGCTTCGTTTGCCCTGGGCCAAAGCGAGCCTTCACAATAGCTGAACGCTAACACTGCATACTCGTTCCACTTCCAGAACCGGGCTACGGCGAGGCAGTTCTCCGGGGGAAAACGGCCCTTCGCGAAGGGCAGATCTGCCGAGCTCATTGCGGGAAAGCGAAAGCAAAGGACGCTTTTCTCCCTCTAACCGCTTTCGTCAGAGGAACGGGGGAAGTCACAGTGTTCTTTCTCTCCCTGAGATACACACAATCTGACGTTGCCTCTGAGCTCCGTTGCTGGCAAAGAACTGAAAGTGACATACATTCCTGTGGGGAAACACAGGGCTTTGCTAGGATTTCTCTAGGCAGTGTGTTTTCCCTGGGCCTCACTGTAGCAACACGATCTCGCCAGGGCAGAACTGCATGGGATTTCCTCTGCCAGGAGAGAGCTGCTGCTTTGGAGTTTGTGCTGGGAAACCTTGCTTTGGCAAGTGCGAATTGACCGCATTCAGGCAGAAAGAAAAGAGAATAGCAAGAGGCCTTTTCTCCCCGGCTGCTCTGCCAAGCCCTTCCAGCTCAAACTATGTCGTTGCTCCTCTGGAAGGATCCCTGCACCGCGGCGTAGTTTTTCCGAAGAAGCCCTGCGTTTGCAAGAGCAAATGAGGAATTCGTGGCAGGAAAGAGGAAGGAAAGAAAGTTTCTCTCCCTCTGCCTGCTTTGCTCAGAGGACCGGATGAAGTCAGGGAGTTCTCCCTTTCACTGAGAAACGTGCGGGCTGCTGTTGCCTGGGCGCTCTCTTCTTTGCAAAAGAGTCTGCAGTTCCACGCTTTGAACCGTGGAAAGGCGCCGGGCTCTGCTAAGATTTCCCCCGGCGCTTCGTTTGCCCTGGGCCAAAGCGAGCCTTCACAATAGCTGAACGCTAACACTGCATACTCGTTCCACTTCCAGAACCGGGCTACGGCGAGGCCGTTCTCCGGGGGAAAACGGCCCTTCGCGAAGGGCAGATCTGCCGAGCTCATTGCGGGAAAGCGAAAGCAAAGGACGCTTTTCTCCCTCTAACCGCTTTCGTCAGAGGAACGGGGGAAGTCACAGTGTTCTTTCTCTCACTGAGATACACACAATCTGACGTTGCCTCTGAGCTCCGTTGCTGGCAAAGAACTGAAAGTGACATACATTCCTGTGGGGAAACACAGGGCTTTGCTAGGATTTCTCTAGGCAGTGTGATTTCCCTGGGCCTCACTGTAGCAACACTATCTCGCCAGGGCAACACTGCATGGCACTTCCTCTGCCAGGAGAGAGCTGCTGCTTTGGAGTTTGTGCTGGGAAACCTTGCTTTGGCAAGTGCGAATTGACCGCATTCAGGCAGAAAGAAAAGAGAATAGCAAGAGGCCTTTTGTCCCCGGCTGCTTGGCCAAGCCCTTCCAGCTCAAACTATGTCGTTGCTCCTCTGGAAGGATCCCTGCAGCGCGGCGTAGTTTTTCCGAAGAAGCCCTGCTTTTGCAAGAGCAAATGAGGAATTCGTGGCAGGAAAGAGGAAGGAAAGAAAGTTTCTCTCCCTCTGCCTGCTTTGCTCAGAGGACTGGATGTAGTCAGGGAGTTCTCCCTTTCACTGAGAAACGTGCGGGCTGCTGTTGCCTGTGCAGTCTCTTCTTTGCAAAAGAGTCTGCAGTTCCACGCTTTGAACCGTGGAAAGGCGCCGGGCTCTGCTAAGACTTCCCCCGGCGCTTCGTTTGCCCTGGGCCAGAGCGAGCCTTCACAATAGCTGAACGCTAACACTGCATACTCGTTCCACTTCCAGAACAGGGCTACCGCGAGGCAGTTCTCCGGGGGAAAACGGCCCTTCGCGAAGGGCAGATCTGCCGAGCTCATTGCGGGAAAGCGAAAGCAAAGGACGCTTTTCTCCCTCTAACCGCTTTCGTCAGAGGAACGGGGGAAGTCACAGTGTTCTTTCTCTCACTGAGATACACACAATCTGACGTTGCCTCTGAGCTCCGTTGCTGGCAAAGAACTGAAAGTGACATACATTCCTGTGGGGAAACACAGGGCTTTGCTAGGATTTCTCTAGGCAGTGTGTTTTCCCTGGGCCTCACTGTAGCAACACGATCTCGCCAGGGCAGAACTGCATGGGATTTCCTCTGCCAGGAGAGAGCTGCTGCTTTGGAGTTTGTGCTGGGAAACCTTGCTTTGGCAAGTGCGAATTGACCGCATTCAGGCAGAAAGAAAAGAGAATAGCAAGAGGCCTTTTCTCCCCGGCTGCTCTGCCAAGCCCTTCCAGCTCAAACTATGTCGTTGCTCCTCTGGAAGGATCCCTGCACCGCGACGTAGTTTTTCCGAAGAAGCCCTGCGTTTGCAAGAGCAAATGAGGAATTCGTGGCAGGAAAGAGGAAGGAAAGAAAGTTTCTCTCCCTCTGCCTGCTTTGCTCAGAGGACCGGATGAAGTCAGGGAGTTCTCCCTTTCACTGAGAAACGTGCGGGCTGCTGTTGCCTGGGCGCTCTCTTCTTTGCAAAAGAGTCTGCAGTTCCACGCTTTGAACCGTGGAAAGGCGCCGGGCTCTGCTAAGATTTCCCCCGGCGCTTCGTTTGCCCTGGGCCAAAGCGAGCCTTCACAATAGCTGAACGCTAACACTGCATACTCGTTCCACTTCCAGAACCGGGCTACGGCGAGGCCGTTCTCCGGGGGAAAACGGCCCTTCGCGAAGGGCAGATCTGCCGAGCTCATTGCGGGAAAGCGAAAGCAAAGGACGCTTTTCTCCCTCTAACCGCTTTCGTCAGAGGAACGGGGGAAGTCACAGTGTTCTTTCTCTCCCTGAGATACACACAATCTGACGTTGCCTCTGAGCTCCGTTGCTGGCAAAGAACTGAAAGTGACATACATTCCTGTGGGGAAACACAGGGCTTTGCTAGGATTTCTCTAGGCAGTGTGATTTCCCTGGGCCTCACTGTAGCAACACTATCTCGCCAGGGCAACACTGCATGGCACTTCCTCTGCCAGGAGAGAGCTGCTGCTTTGGAGTTTGTGCTGGGAAACCTTGCTTTGGCAAGTGCGAATTGACCGCATTCAGGCAGAAAGAAAAGAGAATAGCAAGAGGCCTTTTGTCCCCGGCTGCTTGGCCAAGCCCTTCCAGCTCAAACTATGTCGTTGCTCCTCTGGAAGGATCCCTGCACCGCGGCGTAGTTTTTCCGAAGAAGCCCTGCGTTTGCAAGAGCAAATGAGGAATTCGTGGCAGGAAAGAGGAAGGAAAGAAAGTTTCTCTCCCTCTGCCTGCTTTGCTCAGAGGACCGGATGAAGTCAGGGAGTTCTCCCTTTCACTGAGAAACGTGCGGGCTGCTGTTGCCTGGGCGCTCTCTTCTTTGCAAAAGAGTCTGCAGTTCCACGCTTTGAACCGTGGAAAGGCACCGGGCTCTGCTAAGATTTCCCCCGGCGCTTCGTTTGCCCTGGGCCAAAGCGAGCCTTCACAATAGCTGAACGCTAACACTGCATACTCGTTCCACTTCCAGAACCGGGCTACGGCGAGGCCGTTCTCCGGGGGAAAACGGCCCTTCGCGAAGGGCAGATCTGCCGAGCTCATTGCGGGAAAGCGAAAGCAAAGGACGCTTTTCTCCCTCTAACCGCTTTCGTCAGAGGAACGGGGGAAGTCACAGTGTTCTTTCTCTCCCTGAGATACACACAATCTGACGTTGCCTCTGAGCTCCGTTGCTGGCAAAGAACTGAAAGTGACATACATTCCTGTGGGGAAACACAGGGCTTTGCTAGGATTTCTCTAGGCAGTGTGATTTCCCTGGGCCTCACTGTAGCAACACGATCTCGCAAGGGCAGAACTGCATGGGATTTCCTCTGCCAGGAGAGAGCTGCTGCTTTGGAGTTTGTGCTGGGAAACCTTGCTTTGGCAAGTGCGAATTGACCGCATTCAGGCAGAAAGAAAAGAGAATAGCAAGAGGCCTTTTCTCCCCGGCTGCTCTGCCAAGCCCTTCCAGCTCAAACTATGTCGTTGCTCCTCTGGAAGGATCCCTGCACCGCGGCGTAGTTTTTCCGAAGAAGCCCTGCGTTTGCAAGAGCAAATGAGGAATTCGTGGCAGGAAAGAGGAAGGAAAGAAAGTTTCTCTCCCTCTGCCTGCTTTGCTCAGAGGACCGGATGAAGTCAGGGAGTTCTCCCTTTCACTGAGAAACGTGCGGGCTGCTGTTGCCTGGGCGCTCTCTTCTTTGCAAAAGAGTCTGCAGTTCCACGCTTTGAACCGTGGAAAGGCGCCGGGCTCTGCTAAGATTTCCCCCGGCGCTTCGTTTGCCCTGGGCCAAAGCGAGCCTTCACAATAGCTGAACGCTAACACTGCATACTCGTTCCACTTCCAGAACCGGGCTACGGCGAGGCCGTTCTCCCGGGGAAAACGGCCCTTCGCGAAGGGCAGATCTGCCGAGCTCATTGCGGGAAAGCGAAAGCAAAGGACGCTTTTCTCCCTCTAACCGCTTTCGTCAGAGGAACGGGGGAAGTCACAGTGTTCTTTCTCTCCCTGAGATACACACAATCTGACGTTGCCTCTGAGCTCCGTTGCTGGCAAAGAACTGAAAGTGACATACATTCCTGTGGGGAAACACAGGGCTTTGCTAGGATTTCTCTAGGCAGTGTGTTTTCCCTGGGCCTCACTGTAGCAACACGATCTCGCAAGGGCAGAACTGCATGGGATTTCCTCTGCCAGGAGAGAGCTGCTGCTTTGGAGTTTGTGCTGGGAAACCTTGCTTTGGCAAGTGCGAATTGACCGCATTCAGGCAGAAAGAAAAGAGAATAGCAAGAGGCCTTTTCTCCCCGGCTGCTCTGCCAAGCCCTTCCAGCTCAAACTATGTCGTTGCTCCTCTGGAAGGATCCCTGCACCGCGGCGTAGTTTTTCCGAAGAAGCCCTGCGTTTGCAAGAGCAAATGAGGAATTCGTGGCAGGAAAGAGGAAGGAAAGAAAGTTTCTCTCCCTCTGCCTGCTTTGCTCAGAGGACCGGATGAAGTCAGGGAGTTCTCCCTTTCACTGAGAAACGTGCGGGCTGCTGTTGCCTGGGCGCTCTCTTCTTTGCAAAAGAGTCTGCAGTTCCACGCTTTGAACCGTGGAAAGGCGCCGGGCTCTGCTAAGATTTCCCCCGGCGCTTCGTTTGCCCTGGGCCAAAGCGAGCCTTCACAATAGCTGAACGCTAACACTGCATACTCGTTCCACTTCCAGAACCGGGCTACGGCGAGGCAGTTCTCCGGGGGAAAACGGCCCTTCGCGAAGGGCAGATCTGCCGAGCTCATTGCGGGAAAGCGAAAGCAAAGGACGCTTTTCTCCCTCTAACCGCTTTCGTCAGAGGAACGGGGGAAGTCACAGTGTTCTTTCTCTCCCTGAGATACACACAATCTGACGTTGCCTCTGAGCTCCGTTGCTGGCAAAGAACTGAAAGTGACATACATTCCTGTGGGGAAACACAGGGCTTTGCTAGGATTTCTCTAGGCAGTGTGTTTTCCCTGGGCCTCACTGTAGCAACACGATCTCGCCAGGGCAGAACTGCATGGGATTTCCTCTGCCAGGAGAGAGCTGCTGCTTTGGAGTTTGTGCTGGGAAACCTTGCTTTGGCAAGTGCGAATTGACCGCATTCAGGCAGAAAGAAAAGAGAATAGCAAGAGGCCTTTTCTCCCCGGCTGCTCTGCCAAGCCCTTCCAGCTCAAACTATGTCGTTGCTCCTCTGGAAGGATCCCTGCACCGCGGCGTAGTTTTTCCGAAGAAGCCCTGCGTTTGCAAGAGCAAATGAGGAATTCGTGGCAGGAAAGAGGAAGGAAAGAAAGTTTCTCTCCCTCTGCCTGCTTTGCTCAGAGGACCGGATGAAGTCAGGGAGTTCTCCCTTTCACTGAGAAACGTGCGGGCTGCTGTTGCCTGGGCGCTCTCTTCTTTGCAAAAGAGTCTGCAGTTCCACGCTTTGAACCGTGGAAAGGCACCGGGCTCTGCTAAGATTTCCCCCGGCGCTTCGTTTGCCCTGGGCCAAAGCGAGCCTTCACAATAGCTGAACGCTAACACTGCATACTCGTTCCACTTCCAGAACCGGGCTACGGCGAGGCCGTTCTCCGGGGGAAAACGGCCCTTCGCGAAGGGCAGATCTGCCGAGCTCATTGCGGGAAAGCGAAAGCAAAGGACGCTTTTCTCCCTCTAACCGCTTTCGTCAGAGGAACGGGGGAAGTCACAGTGTTCTTTCTCTCCCTGAGATACACACAATCTGACGTTGCCTCTGAGCTCCGTTGCTGGCAAAGAACTGAAAGTGACATACATTCCTGTGGGGAAACACAGGGCTTTGCTAGGATTTCTCTAGGCAGTGTGATTTCCCTGGGCCTCACTGTAGCAACACGATCTCGCAAGGGCAGAACTGCATGGGATTTCCTCTGCCAGGAGAGAGCTGCTGCTTTGGAGTTTGTGCTGGGAAACCTTGCTTTGGCAAGTGCGAATTGACCGCATTCAGGCAGAAAGAAAAGAGAATAGCAAGAGGCCTTTTCTCCCCGGCTGCTCTGCCAAGCCCTTCCAGCTCAAACTATGTCGTTGCTCCTCTGGAAGGATCCCTGCACCGCGGCGTAGTTTTTCCGAAGAAGCCCTGCGTTTGCAAGAGCAAATGAGGAATTCGTGGCAGGAAAGAGGAAGGAAAGAAAGTTTCTCTCCCTCTGCCTGCTTTGCTCAGAGGACCGGATGAAGTCAGGGAGTTCTCCCTTTCACTGAGAAACGTGCGGGCTGCTGTTGCCTGGGCGCTCTCTTCTTTGCAAAAGAGTCTGCAGTTCCACGCTTTGAACCGTGGAAAGGCGCCGGGCTCTGCTAAGATTTCCCCCGGCGCTTCGTTTGCCCTGGGCCAAAGCGAGCCTTCACAATAGCTGAACGCTAACACTGCATACTCGTTCCACTTCCAGAACCGGGCTACGGCGAGGCCGTTCTCCCGGGGAAAACGGCCCTTCGCGAAGGGCAGATCTGCCGAGCTCATTGCGGGAAAGCGAAAGCAAAGGACGCTTTTCTCCCTCTAACCGCTTTCGTCAGAGGAACGGGGGAAGTCACAGTGTTCTTTCTCTCCCTGAGATACACACAATCTGACGTTGCCTCTGAGCTCCGTTGCTGGCAAAGAACTGAAAGTGACATACATTCCTGTGGGGAAACACAGGGCTTTGCTAGGATTTCTCTAGGCAGTGTGTTTTCCCTGGGCCTCACTGTAGCAACACGATCTCGCAAGGGCAGAACTGCATGGGATTTCCTCTGCCAGGAGAGAGCTGCTGCTTTGGAGTTTGTGCTGGGAAACCTTGCTTTGGCAAGTGCGAATTGACCGCATTCAGGCAGAAAGAAAAGAGAATAGCAAGAGGCCTTTTCTCCCCGGCTGCTCTGCCAAGCCCTTCCAGCTCAAACTATGTCGTTGCTCCTCTGGAAGGATCCCTGCACCGCGGCGTAGTTTTTCCGAAGAAGCCCTGCGTTTGCAAGAGCAAATGAGGAATTCGTGGCAGGAAAGAGGAAGGAAAGAAAGTTTCTCTCCCTCTGCCTGCTTTGCTCAGAGGACCGGATGAAGTCAGGGAGTTCTCCCTTTCACTGAGAAACGTGCGGGCTGCTGTTGCCTGGGCGCTCTCTTCTTTGCAAAAGAGTCTGCAGTTCCACGCTTTGAACCGTGGAAAGGCGCCGGGCTCTGCTAAGATTTCCCCCGGCGCTTCGTTTGCCCTGGGCCAAAGCGAGCCTTCACAATAGCTGAACGCTAACACTGCATACTCGTTCCACTTCCAGAACCGGGCTACGGCGAGGCAGTTCTCCGGGGGAAAACGGCCCTTCGCGAAGGGCAGATCTGCCGAGCTCATTGCGGGAAAGCGAAAGCAAAGGACGCTTTTCTCCCTCTAACCGCTTTCGTCAGAGGAACGGGGGAAGTCACAGTGTTCTTTCTCTCCCTGAGATACACACAATCTGACGTTGCCTCTGAGCTCCGTTGCTGGCAAAGAACTGAAAGTGACATACATTCCTGTGGGGAAACACAGGGCTTTGCTAGGATTTCTCTAGGCAGTGTGTTTTCCCTGGGCCTCACTGTAGCAACACGATCTCGCCAGGGCAGAACTGCATGGGATTTCCTCTGCCAGGAGAGAGCTGCTGCTTTGGAGTTTGTGCTGGGAAACCTTGCTTTGGCAAGTGCGAATTGACCGCATTCAGGCAGAAAGAAAAGAGAATAGCAAGAGGCCTTTTCTCCCCGGCTGCTCTGCCAAGCCCTTCCAGCTCAAACTATGTCGTTGCTCCTCTGGAAGGATCCCTGCACCGCGACGTAGTTTTTCCGAAGAAGCCCTGCGTTTGCAAGAGCAAATGAGGAATTCGTGGCAGGAAAGAGGAAGGAAAGAAAGTTTCTCTCCCTCTGCCTGCTTTGCTCAGAGGACCGGATGAAGTCAGGGAGTTCTCCCTTTCACTGAGAAACGTGCGGGCTGCTGTTGCCTGGGCGCTCTCTTCTTTGCAAAAGAGTCTGCAGTTCCACGCTTTGAACCGTGGAAAGGCGCCGGGCTCTGCTAAGATTTCCCCCGGCGCTTCGTTTGCCCTGGGCCAAAGCGAGCCTTCACAATAGCTGAACGCTAACACTGCATACTCGTTCCACTTCCAGAACCGGGCTACGGCGAGGCCGTTCTCCGGGGGAAAACGGCCCTTCGCGAAGGGCAGATCTGCCGAGCTCATTGCGGGAAAGCGAAAGCAAAGGACGCTTTTCTCCCTCTAACCGCTTTCGTCAGAGGAACGGGGGAAGTCACAGTGTTCTTTCTCTCCCTGAGATACACACAATCTGACGTTGCCTCTGAGCTCCGTTGCTGGCAAAGAACTGAAAGTGACATACATTCCTGTGGGGAAACACAGGGCTTTGCTAGGATTTCTCTAGGCAGTGTGATTTCCCTGGGCCTCACTGTAGCAACACTATCTCGCCAGGGCAACACTGCATGGCACTTCCTCTGCCAGGAGAGAGCTGCTGCTTTGGAGTTTGTGCTGGGAAACCTTGCTTTGGCAAGTGCGAATTGACCGCATTCAGGCAGAAAGAAAAGAGAATAGCAAGAGGCCTTTTGTCCCCGGCTGCTTGGCCAAGCCCTTCCAGCTCAAACTATGTCGTTGCTCCTCTGGAAGGATCCCTGCAGCGCGGCGTAGTTTTTCCGAAGAAGCCCTGCTTTTGCAAGAGCAAATGAGGAATTCGTGGCAGGAAAGAGGAAGGAAAGAAAGTTTCTCTCCCTCTGCCTGCTTTGCTCAGAGGACTGGATGTAGTCAGGGAGTTCTCCCTTTCACTGAGAAACGTGCGGGCTGCTGTTGCCTGTGCGCTCTCTTCTTTGCAAAAGAGTCTGCAGTTCCACGCTTTGAACCGTGGAAAGGCGCCGGGCTCTGCTAAGACTTCCCCCGGCGCTTCGTTTGCCCTGGGCCAGAGCGAGCCTTCACAATAGCTGAACGCTAACACTGCATACTCGTTCCACTTCCAGAACAGGGCTACCGCGAGGCAGTTCTCCGGGGGAAAACGGCCCTTCGCGAAGGGCAGATCTGCCGAGCTCATTGCGGGAAAGCGAAAGCAAAGGACGCTTTTCTCCCTCTAACCGCTTTCGTCAGAGGAACGGGGGAAGTCACAGTGTTCTTTCTCTCACTGAGATACACACAATCTGACGTTGCCTCTGAGCTCCGTTGCTGGCAAAGAACTGAAACTGACATACATTCCTGTGGGGAAACACAGGGCTTTGCTAGGATTTCTCTAGGCAGTGTGTTTTCCCTGGGCCTCACTGTAGCAACACGATCTCGCCAGGGCAGAACTGCATGGGATTTCCTCTGCCAGGAGAGAGCTGCTGCTTTGGAGTTTGTGCTGGGAAACCTTGCTTTGGCAAGTGCGAATTGACCGCATTCAGGCAGAAAGAAAAGAGAATAGCAAGAGGCCTTTTCTCCCCGGCTGCTCTGCCAAGCCCTTCCAGCTCAAACTATGTCGTTGCTCCTCTGGAAGGATCCCTGCACCGCGGCGTAGTTTTTCCGAAGAAGCCCTGCGTTTGCAAGAGCAAATGAGGAATTCGTGGCAGGAAAGAGGAAGGAAAGAAAGTTTCTCTCCCTCTGCCTGCTTTGCTCAGAGGACCGGATGAAGTCAGGGAGTTCTCCCTTTCACTGAGAAACGTGCGGGCTGCTGTTGCCTGGGCGCTCTCTTCTTTGCAAAAGAGTCTGCAGTTCCACGCTTTGAACCGTGGAAAGGCGCCGGGCTCTGCTAAGATTTCCCCCGGCGCTTCGTTTGCCCTGGGCCAAAGCGAGCCTTCAAAATAGCTGAACGCTAACACTGCATACTCGTTCCACTTCCAGAACCGGGCTACGGCGAGGCCGTTCTCCGGGGGAAAACGGCCCTTCGCGAAGGGCAGATCTGCCGAGCTCATTGCGGGAAAGCGAAAGCAAAGGACGCTTTTCTCCCTCTAACCGCTTTCGTCAGAGGAACGGGGGAAGTCACAGTGTTCTTTCTCTCCCTGAGATACACACAATCTGACGTTGCCTCTGAGCTCCGTTGCTGGCAAAGAACTGAAAGTGACATACATTCCTGTGGGGAAAAACAGGGCTTTGATAGGATTTCTCTAGGTAGTGTGATTTCCCTGGGCCTCACTGTAGCAACACTATCTCGCCAGGGCAACACTGCATGGCACTTCCTCTGCCAGGAGAGAGCTGCTGCTTTGGAGTTTGTGCTGGGAAACCTTGCTTTGGCAAGTGCGAATTGACCGCATTCAGGCAGAAAGAAAAGAGAATAGCAAGAGGCCTTTTGTCCCCGGCTGCTTGGCCAAGCCCTTCCAGCTCAAACTATGTCGTTGCTCCTCTGGAAGGATCCCTGCAGCGCGGCGTAGTTTTTCCGAAGAAGCCCTGCTTTTGCAAGAGCAAATGAGGAATTCGTGGCAGGAAAGAGGAAGGAAAGAAAGTTTCTCTCCCTCTGCCTGCTTTGCTCAGAGGACTGGATGTAGTCAGGGAGTTCTCCCTTTCACTGAGAAACGTGCGGGCTGCTGTTGCCTGTGCGCTCTCTTCTTTGCAAAAGAGTCTGCAGTTCCACGCTTTGAACCGTGGAAAGGCGCCGGGCTCTGCTAAGACTTCCCCCGGCGCTTCGTTTGCCCTGGGCCAGAGCGAGCCTTCACAATAGCTGAACGCTAACACTGCATACTCGTTCCACTTCCAGAACAGGGCTACCGCGAGGCAGTTCTCCGGGGGAAAACGGCCCTTCGCGAAGGGCAGATCTGCCGAGCTCATTGCGGGAAAGCGAAAGCAAAGGACGCTTTTCTCCCTCTAACCGCTTTCGTCAGAGGAACGGGGGAAGTCACAGTGTTCTTTCTCTCCCTGAGATACACACAATCTGACGTTGCCTCTGAGCTCCGTTGCTGGCAAAGAACTGAAAGTGACATACATTCCTGTGGGGAAACACAGGGCTTTGCTAGGATTTCTCTAGGCAGTGTGTTTTCCCTGGGCCTCACTGTAGCAACACGATCTCGCCAGGGCAGAACTGCATGGGATTTCCTCTGCCAGGAGAGAGCTGCTGCTTTGGAGTTTGTGCTGGGAAACCTTGCTTTGGCAAGTGCGAATTGACCGCATTCAGGCAGAAAGAAAAGAGAATAGCAAGAGGCCTTTTGTCCCCGGCTGCTTGGCCAAGCCCTTCCAGCTCAAACTATGTCGTTGCTCCTCTGGAAGGATCCCTGCAGCGCGGCGTAGTTTTTCCGAAGAAGCCCTGCTTTTGCAAGAGCAAATGAGGAATTCGTGGCAGGAAAGAGGAAGGAAAGAAAGTTTCTCTCCCTCTGCCTGCTTTGCTCAGAGGACTGGATGTAGTCAGGGAGTTCTCCCTTTCACTGAGAAACGTGCGGGCTGCTGTTGCCTGTGCGCTCTCTTCTTAGCAAAAGAGTCTGCAGTTCCACGCTTTGAACCGTGGAAAGGCGCCGGGCTCTGCTAAGACTTCCCCCGGCGCTTCGTTTGCCCTGGGCCAGAGCGAGCCTTCACAATAGCTGAACGCTAACACTGCATACTCGTTCCACTTCCAGAACAGGGCTACCGCGAGGCAGTTCTCCGGGGGAAAACGGCCCTTCGCGAAGGGCAGATCTGCCGAGCTCATTGCGGGAAAGCGAAAGCAAAGGACGCTTTTCTCCCTCTAACCGCTTTCGTCAGAGGAACGGGGGAAGTCACAGTGTTCTTTCTCTCACTGAGATACACACAATCTGACGTTGCCTCTGAGCTCCGTTGCTGGCAAAGAACTGAAAGTGACATACATTCCTGTGGGGAAACACAGGGCTTTGCTAGGATTTCTCTAGGCAGTGTGTTTTCCCTGGGCCTCACTGTAGCAACACGATCTCGCAAGGGCAGAACTGCATGGGATTTCCTCTGCCAGGAGAGAGCTGCTGCTTTGGAGTTTGTGCTGGGAAACCTTGCTTTGGCAAGTGCGAATTGACCGCATTCAGGCAGAAAGAAAAGAGAATAGCAAGAGGCCTTTTGTCCCCGGCTGCTCTGCCAAGCCCTTCCAGCTCAAACTATGTCGTTGCTCCTCTGGAAGGATCCCTGCACCGCGGCGTAGTTTTTCCGAAGAAGCCCTGCGTTTGCAAGAGCAAATGAGGAATTCGTGGCAGGAAAGAGGAAGGAAAGAAAGTTTCTCTCCCTCTGCCTGCTTTGCTCAGAGGACCGGATGAAGTCAGGGAGTTCTCCCTTTCACTGAGAAACGTGCGGGCTGCTGTTGCCTGGGCGCTCTCTTCTTTGCAAAAGAGTCTGCAGTTCCACGCTTTGAACCGTGGAAAGGCGCCGGGCTCTGCTAAGATTTCCCCCGGCGCTTCGTTTGCCCTGGGCCAAAGCGAGCCTTCACAATAGCTGAACGCTAACACTGCATACTCGTTCCACTTCCAGAACCGGGCTACGGCGAGGCCGTTCTCCGGGGGAAAACGGCCCTTCGCGAAGGGCAGATCTGCCGAGCTCATTGCGGGAAAGCGAAAGCAAAGGACGCTTTTCTCCCTCTAACCGCTTTCGTCAGAGGAACGGGGGAAGTCACAGTGTTCTTCCTCTCCCTGAGATACACACAATCTGACGTTGCCTCTGAGCTCCGTTGCTGGCAAAGAACTGAAAGTGACATACATTCCTGTGGGGAAACACAGGGCTTTGCTAGGATTTCTCTAGGCAGTGTGATTTCCCTGGGCCTCACTGTAGCAACACTATCTCGCCAGGGCAACACTGCATGGCACTTCCTCTGCCAGGAGAGAGCTGCTGCTTTGGAGTTTGTGCTGGGAAACCTTGCTTTGGCAAGTGCGAATTGACCGCATTCAGGCAGAAAGAAAAGAGAATAGCAAGAGGCCTTTTGTCCCCGGCTGCTTGGCCAAGCCCTTCCAGCTCAAACTATGTCGTTGCTCCTCTGGAAGGATCCCTGCAGCGCGGCGTAGTTTTTCCGAAGAAGCCCTGCTTTTGCAAGAGCAAATGAGGAATTCGTGGCAGGAAAGAGGAAGGAAAGAAAGTTTCTCTCCCTCTGCCTGCTTTGCTCAGAGGACTGGATGTAGTCAGGGAGTTCTCCCTTTCACTGAGAAACGTGCGGGCTGCTGTTGCCTGTGCGCTCTCTTCTTTGCAAAAGAGTCTGCAGTTCCACGCTTTGAACCGTGGAAAGGCGCCGGGCTCTGCTAAGACTTCCCCCGGCGCTTCGTTTGCCCTGGGCCAGAGCGAGCCTTCACAATAGCTGAACGCTAACACTGCATACTCGTTCCACTTCCAGAACAGGGCTACCGCGAGGCAGTTCTCCGGGGGAAAACGGCCCTTCGCGAAGGGCAGATCTGCCGAGCTCATTGCGGGAAAGCGAAAGCAAAGGACGCTTTTCTCCCTCTAACCGCTTTCGTCAGAGGAACGGGGGAAGTCACAGTGTTCTTTCTCTCACTGAGATACACACAATCTGACGTTGCCTCTGAGCTCCGTTGCTGGCAAAGAACTGAAAGTGACATACATTCCTGTGGGGAAACACAGGGCTTTGCTAGGATTTCTCTAGGCAGTGTGTTTTCCCTGGGCCTCACTGTAGCAACACGATCTCGCCAGGGCAGAACTGCATGGGATTTCCTCTGCCAGGAGAGAGCTGCTGCTTTGGAGTTTGTGCTGGGAAACCTTGCTTTGGCAAGTGCGAATTGACCGCATTCAGGCAGAAAGAAAAGAGAATAGCAAGAGGCCTTTTCTCCCCGGCTGCTCTGCCAAGCCCTTCCAGCTCAAACTATGTCGTTGCTCCTCTGGAAGGATCCCTGCACCGCGACGTAGTTTTTCCGAAGAAGCCCTGCGTTTGCAAGAGCAAATGAGGAATTCGTGGCAGGAAAGAGGAAGGAAAGAAAGTTTCTCTCCCTCTGCCTGCTTTGCTCAGAGGACCGGATGAAGTCAGGGAGTTCTCCCTTTCACTGAGAAACGTGCGGGCTGCTGTTGCCTGGGCGCTCTCTTCTTTGCAAAAGAGTCTGCAGTTCCACGCTTTGAACCGTGGAAAGGCGCCGGGCTCTGCTAAGATTTCCCCCGGCGCTTCGTTTGCCCTGGGCCAAAGCGAGCCTTCACAATAGCTGAACGCTAACACTGCATACTCGTTCCACTTCCAGAACCGGGCTACGGCGAGGCCGTTCTCCGGGGGAAAACGGCCCTTCGCGAAGGGCAGATCTGCCGAGCTCATTGCGGGAAAGCGAAAGCAAAGGACGCTTTTCTCCCTCTAACCGCTTTCGTCAGAGGAACGGGGGAAGTCACAGTGTTCTTTCTCTCCCTGAGATACACACAATCTGACGTTGCCTCTGAGCTCCGTTGCTGGCAAAGAACTGAAAGTGACATACATTCCTGTGGGGAAACACAGGGCTTTGCTAGGATTTCTCTAGGCAGTGTGATTTCCCTGGGCCTCACTGTAGCAACACGATCTCGCAAGGGCAGAACTGCATGGGATTTCCTCTGCCAGGAGAGAGCTGCTGCTTTGGAGTTTGTGCTGGGAAACCTTGCTTTGGCAAGTGCGAATTGACCGCATTCAGGCAGAAAGAAAAGAGAATAGCAAGAGGCCTTTTCTCCCCGGCTGCTCTGCCAAGCCCTTCCAGCTCAAACTATGTCGTTGCTCCTCTGGAAGGATCCCTGCACCGCGGCGTAGTTTTTCCGAAGAAGCCCTGCGTTTGCAAGAGCAAATGAGGAATTCGTGGCAGGAAAGAGGAAGGAAAGAAAGTTTCTCTCCCTCTGCCTGCTTTGCTCAGAGGACCGGATGAAGTCAGGGAGTTCTCCCTTTCACTGAGAAACGTGCGGGCTGCTGTTGCCTGGGCGCTCTCTTCTTTGCAAAAGAGTCTGCAGTTCCACGCTTTGAACCGTGGAAAGGCGCCGGGCTCTGCTAAGATTTCCCCCGGCGCTTCGTTTGCCCTGGGCCAAAGCGAGCCTTCACAATAGCTGAACGCTAACACTGCATACTCGTTCCACTTCCAGAACCGGGCTACGGCGAGGCCGTTCTCCGGGGGAAAACGGCCCTTCGCGAAGGGCAGATCTGCCGAGCTCATTGCGGGAAAGCGAAAGCAAAGGACGCTTTTCTCCCTCTAACCGCTTTCGTCAGAGGAACGGGGGAAGTCACAGTGTTCTTTCTCTCCCTGAGATACACACAATCTGACGTTGCCTCTGAGCTCCGTTGCTGGCAAAGAACTGAAAGTGACATACATTCCTGTGGGGAAACACAGGGCTTTGCTAGGATTTCTCTAGGCAGTGTGTTTTCCCTGGGCCTCACTGTAGCAACACGATCTCGCAAGGGCAGAACTGCATGGGATTTCCTCTGCCAGGAGAGAGCTGCTGCTTTGGAGTTTGTGCTGGGAAACCTTGCTTTGGCAAGTGCGAATTGACCGCATTCAGGCAGAAAGAAAAGAGAATAGCAAGAGGCCTTTTCTCCCCGGCTGCTCTGCCAAGCCCTTCCAGCTCAAACTATGTCGTTGCTCCTCTGGAAGGATCCCTGCACCGCGGCGTAGTTTTTCCGAAGAAGCCCTGCGTTTGCACGAGCAAATGAGGAATTCGTGGCAGGAAAGAGGAAGGAAAGAAAGTTTCTCTCCCTCTGCCTGCTTTGCTCAGAGGACTGGATGTAGTCAGGGAGTTCTCCCTTTCACTGAGAAACGTGCGGGCTGCTGTTGCCTGTGCGCTCTCTTCTTAGCAAAAGAGTCTGCAGTTCCACGCTTTGAACCGTGGAAAGGCGCCGGGCTCTGCTAAGACTTCCCCCGGCGCTTCGTTTGCCCTGGGCCAGAGCGAGCCTTCACAATAGCTGAACGCTAACACTGCATACTCGTTCCACTTCCAGAACAGGGCTACCGCGAGGCAGTTCTCCGGGGGAAAACGGCCCTTCGCGAAGGGCAGATCTGCCGAGCTCATTGCGGGAAAGCGAAAGCAAAGGACGCTTTTCTCCCTCTAACCGCTTTCGTCAGAGGAACGGGGGAAGTCACAGTGTTCTTTCTCTCACTGAGATACACACAATCTGACGTTGCCTCTGAGCTCCGTTGCTGGCAAAGAACTGAAACTGACATACATTCCTGTGGGGAAACACAGGGCTTTGCTAGGATTTCTCTAGGCAGTGTGTTTTCCCTGGGCCTCACTGTAGCAACACGATCTCGCAAGGGCAGAACTGCATGGGATTTCCTCTGCCAGGAGAGAGCTGCTGCTTTGGAGTTTGTGCTGGGAAACCTTGCTTTGGCAAGTGCGAATTGACCGCATTCAGGCAGAAAGAAAAGAGAATAGCAAGAGGCCTTTTGTCCCCGGCTGCTCTGCCAAGCCCTTCCAGCTCAAACTATGTCGTTGCTCCTCTGGAAGGATCCCTGCACCGCGGCGTAGTTTTTCCGAAGAAGCCCTGCGTTTGCAAGAGCAAATGAGGAATTCGTGGCAGGAAAGAGGAAGGAAAGAAAGTTTCTCTCCCTCTGCCTGCTTTGCTCAGAGGACCGGATGAAGTCAGGGAGTTCTCCCTTTCACTGAGAAACGTGCGGGCTGCTGTTGCCTGGGCGCTCTCTTCTTTGCAAAAGAGTCTGCAGTTCCACGCTTTGAACCGTGCAAAGGCGCCGGGCTCTGCTAAGATTTCCCCCGGCGCTTCGTTTGCCCTGGGCCAAAGCGAGCCTTCACAATAGCTGAACGCTAACACTGCATACTCGTTCCACTTCCAGAACCGGGCTACGGCGAGGCCGTTCTCCGGGGGAAAACGGCCCTTCGCGAAGGGCAGATCTGCCGAGCTCATTGCGGGAAAGCGAAAGCAAAGGACGCTTTTCTCCCTCTAACCGCTTTCGTCAGAGGAACGGGGGAAGTCACAGTGTTCTTCCTCTCCCTGAGATACACACAATCTGACGTTGCCTCTGAGCTCCGTTGCTGGCAAAGAACTGAAAGTGACATACATTCCTGTGGGGAAACACAGGGCTTTGCTAGGATTTCTCTAGGCAGTGTGATTTCCCTGGGCCTCACTGTAGCAACACTATCTCGCCAGGGCAACACTGCATGGCACTTCCTCTGCCAGGAGAGAGCTGCTGCTTTGGAGTTTGTGCTGGGAAACCTTGCTTTGGCAAGTGCGAATTGACCGCATTCAGGCAGAAAGAAAAGAGAATAGCAAGAGGCCTTTTGTCCCCGGCTGCTTGGCCAAGCCCTTCCAGCTCAAACTATGTCGTTGCTCCTCTGGAAGGATCCCTGCAGCGCGGCGTAGTTTTTCCGAAGAAGCCCTGCTTTTGCAAGAGCAAATGAGGAATTCGTGGCAGGAAAGAGGAAGGAAAGAAAGTTTCTCTCCCTCTGCCTGCTTTGCTCAGAGGACTGGATGTAGTCAGGGAGTTCTCCCTTTCACTGAGAAACGTGCGGGCTGCTGTTGCCTGTGCGCTCTCTTCTTTGCAAAAGAGTCTGCAGTTCCACGCTTTGAACCGTGGAAAGGCGCCGGGCTCTGCTAAGACTTCCCCCGGCGCTTCGTTTGCCCTGGGCCAGAGCGAGCCTTCACAATAGCTGAACGCTAACACTGCATACTCGTTCCACTTCCAGAACAGGGCTACCGCGAGGCAGTTCTCCGGGGGAAAACGGCCCTTCGCGAAGGGCAGATCTGCCGAGCTCATTGCGGGAAAGCGAAAGCAAAGGACGCTTTTCTCCCTCTAACCGCTTTCGTCAGAGGAACGGGGGAAGTCACAGTGTTCTTTCTCTCACTGAGATACACACAATCTGACGTTGCCTCTGAGCTCCGTTGCTGGCAAAGAACTGAAAGTGACATACATTCCTGTGGGGAAACACAGGGCTTTGCTAGGATTTCTCTAGGCAGTGTGTTTTCCCTGGGCCTCACTGTAGCAACACGATCTCGCCAGGGCAGAACTGCATGGGATTTCCTCTGCCAGGAGAGAGCTGCTGCTTTGGAGTTTGTGCTGGGAAACCTTGCTTTGGCAAGTGCGAATTGACCGCATTCAGGCAGAAAGAAAAGAGAATAGCAAGAGGCCTTTTCTCCCCGGCTGCTCTGCCAAGCCCTTCCAGCTCAAACTATGTCGTTGCTCCTCTGGAAGGATCCCTGCACCGCGACGTAGTTTTTCCGAAGAAGCCCTGCGTTTGCAAGAGCAAATGAGGAATTCGTGGCAGGAAAGAGGAAGGAAAGAAAGTTTCTCTCCCTCTGCCTGCTTTGCTCAGAGGACCGGATGAAGTCAGGGAGTTCTCCCTTTCACTGAGAAACGTGCGGGCTGCTGTTGCCTGGGCGCTCTCTTCTTTGCAAAAGAGTCTGCAGTTCCACGCTTTGAACCGTGGAAAGGCGCCGGGCTCTGCTAAGATTTCCCCCGGCGCTTCGTTTGCCCTGGGCCAAAGCGAGCCTTCACAATAGCTGAACGCTAACACTGCATACTCGTTCCACTTCCAGAACCGGGCTACGGCGAGGCCGTTCTCCGGGGGAAAACGGCCCTTCGCGAAGGGCAGATCTGCCGAGCTCATTGCGGGAAAGCGAAAGCAAAGGACGCTTTTCTCCCTCTAACCGCTTTCGTCAGAGGAACGGGGGAAGTCACAGTGTTCTTTCTCTCCCTGAGATACACACAATCTGACGTTGCCTCTGAGCTCCGTTGCTGGCAAAGAACTGAAAGTGACATACATTCCTGTGGGGAAACACAGGGCTTTGCTAGGATTTCTCTAGGCAGTGTGATTTCCCTGGGCCTCACTGTAGCAACACTATCTCGCCAGGGCAACACTGCATGGCACTTCCTCTGCCAGGAGAGAGCTGCTGCTTTGGAGTTTGTGCTGGGAAACCTTGCTTTGGCAAGTGCGAATTGACCGCATTCAGGCAGAAAGAAAAGAGAATAGCAAGAGGCCTTTTGTCCCCGGCTGCTTGGCCAAGCCCTTCCAGCTCAAACTATGTCGTTGCTCCTCTGGAAGGATCCCTGCAGCGCGGCGTAGTTTTTCCGAAGAAGCCCTGCTTTTGCAAGAGCAAATGAGGAATTCGTGGCAGGAAAGAGGAAGGAAAGAAAGTTTCTCTCCCTCTGCCTGCTTTGCTCAGAGGACTGGATGTAGTCAGGGAGTTCTCCCTTTCACTGAGAAACGTGCGGGCTGCTGTTGCCTGTGCGCTCTCTTCTTTGCAAAAGAGTCTGCAGTTCCACGCTTTGAACCGTGGAAAGGCGCCGGGCTCTGCTAAGACTTCCCCCGGCGCTTCGTTTGCCCTGGGCCAGAGCGAGCCTTCACAATAGCTGAACGCTAACACTGCATACTCGTTCCACTTCCAGAACAGGGCTACCGCGAGGCAGTTCTCCGGGGGAAAACGGCCCTTCGCGAAGGGCAGATCTGCCGAGCTCATTGCGGGAAAGCGAAAGCAAAGGACGCTTTTCTCCCTCTAACCGCTTTCGTCAGAGGAACGGGGGAAGTCACAGTGTTCTTTCTCTCACTGAGATACACACAATCTGACGTTGCCTCTGAGCTCCGTTGCTGGCAAAGAACTGAAACTGACATACATTCCTGTGGGGAAACACAGGGCTTTGCTAGGATTTCTCTAGGCAGTGTGTTTTCCCTGGGCCTCACTGTAGCAACACGATCTCGCAAGGGCAGAACTGCATGGGATTTCCTCTGCCAGGAGAGAGCTGCTGCTTTGGAGTTTGTGCTGGGAAACCTTGCTTTGGCAAGTGCGAATTGACCGCATTCAGGCAGAAAGAAAAGAGAATAGCAAGAGGCCTTTTCTCCCCGGCTGCTCTGCCAAGCCCTTCCAGCTCAAACTATGTCGTTGCTCCTCTGGAAGGATCCCTGCACCGCGGCGTAGTTTTTCCGAAGAAGCCCTGCGTTTGCAAGAGCAAATGAGGAATTCGTGGCAGGAAAGAGGAAGGAAAGAAAGTTTCTCTCCCTCTGCCTGCTTTGCTCAGAGGACCGGATGAAGTCAGGGAGTTCTCCCTTTCACTGAGAAACGTGCGGGCTGCTGTTGCCTGGGCGCTCTCTTCTTTGCAAAAGAGTCTGCAGTTCCACGCTTTGAACCGTGGAAAGGCACCGGGCTCTGCTAAGATTTCCCCCGGCGCTTCGTTTGCCCTGGGCCAAAGCGAGCCTTCACAATAGCTGAACGCTAACACTGCATACTCGTTCCACTTCCAGAACCGGGCTACGGCGAGGCCGTTCTCCGGGGGAAAACGGCCCTTCGCGAAGGGCAGATCTGCCGAGCTCATTGCGGGAAAGCGAAAGCAAAGGACGCTTTTCTCCCTCTAACCGCTTTCGTCAGAGGAACGGGGGAAGTCACAGTGTTCTTTCTCTCCCTGAGATACACACAATCTGACGTTGCCTCTGAGCTCCGTTGCTGGCAAAGAACTGAAAGTGACATACATTCCTGTGGGGAAACACAGGGCTTTGCTAGGATTTCTCTAGGCAGTGTGATTTCCCTGGGCCTCACTGTAGCAACACGATCTCGCAAGGGCAGAACTGCATGGGATTTCCTCTGCCAGGAGAGAGCTGCTGCTTTGGAGTTTGTGCTGGGAAACCTTGCTTTGGCAAGTGCGAATTGACCGCATTCAGGCAGAAAGAAAAGAGAATAGCAAGAGGCCTTTTCTCCCCGGCTGCTCTGCCAAGCCCTTCCAGCTCAAACTATGTCGTTGCTCCTCTGGAAGGATCCCTGCACCGCGGCGTAGTTTTTCCGAAGAAGCCCTGCGTTTGCACGAGCAAATGAGGAATTCGTGGCAGGAAAGAGGAAGGAAAGAAAGTTTCTCTCCCTCTGCCTGCTTTGCTCAGAGGACCGGATGAAGTCAGGGAGTTCTCCCTTTCACTGAGAAACGTGCGGGCTGCTGTTGCCTGGGCGCTCTCTTCTTTGCAAAAGAGTCTGCAGTTCCACGCTTTGAACCGTGGAAAGGCGCCGGGCTCTGCTAAGATTTCCCCCGGCGCTTCGTTTGCCCTGGGCCAAAGCGAGCCTTCACAATAGCTGAACGCTAACACTGCATACTCGTTCCACTTCCAGAACCGGGCTACGGCGAGGCAGTTCTCCGGGGGAAAACGGCCCTTCGCGAAGGGCAGATCTGCCGAGCTCATTGCGGGAAAGCGAAAGCAAAGGACGCTTTTCTCCCTCTAACCGCTTTCGTCAGAGGAACGGGGGAAGTCACAGTGTTCTTTCTCTCCCTGAGATACACACAATCTGACGTTGCCTCTGAGCTCCGTTGCTGGCAAAGAACTGAAAGTGACATACATTCCTGTGGGGAAACACAGGGCTTTGCTAGGATTTCTCTAGGCAGTGTGTTTTCCCTGGGCCTCACTGTAGCAACACGATCTCGCCAGGGCAGAACTGCATGGGATTTCCTCTGCCAGGAGAGAGCTGCTGCTTTGGAGTTTGTGCTGGGAAACCTTGCTTTGGCAAGTGCGAATTGACCGCATTCAGGCAGAAAGAAAAGAGAATAGCAAGAGGCCTTTTCTCCCCGGCTGCTCTGCCAAGCCCTTCCAGCTCAAACTATGTCGTTGCTCCTCTGGAAGGATCCCTGCACCGCGACGTAGTTTTTCCGAAGAAGCCCTGCGTTTGCAAGAGCAAATGAGGAATTCGTGGCAGGAAAGAGGAAGGAAAGAAAGTTTCTCTCCCTCTGCCTGCTTTGCTCAGAGGACCGGATGAAGTCAGGGAGTTCTCCCTTTCACTGAGAAACGTGCGGGCTGCTGTTGCCTGGGCGCTCTCTTCTTTGCAAAAGAGTCTGCAGTTCCACGCTTTGAACCGTGGAAAGGCGCCGGGCTCTGCTAAGATTTCCCCCGGCGCTTCGTTTGCCCTGGGCCAAAGCGAGCCTTCACAATAGCTGAACGCTAACACTGCATACTCGTTCCACTTCCAGAACCGGGCTACGGCGAGGCCGTTCTCCGGGGGAAAACGGCCCTTCGCGAAGGGCAGATCTGCCGAGCTCATTGCGGGAAAGCGAAAGCAAAGGACGCTTTTCTCCCTCTAACCGCTTTCGTCAGAGGAACGGGGGAAGTCACAGTGTTCTTTCTCTCCCTGAGATACACACAATCTGACGTTGCCTCTGAGCTCCGTTGCTGGCAAAGAACTGAAAGTGACATACATTCCTGTGGGGAAACACAGGGCTTTGCTAGGATTTCTCTAGGCAGTGTGATTTCCCTGGGCCTCACTGTAGCAACACTATCTCGCCAGGGCAACACTGCATGGCACTTCCTCTGCCAGGAGAGAGCTGCTGCTTTGGAGTTTGTGCTGGGAAACCTTGCTTTGGCAAGTGCGAATTGACCGCATTCAGGCAGAAAGAAAAGAGAATAGCAAGAGGCCTTTTGTCCCCGGCTGCTTGGCCAAGCCCTTCCAGCTCAAACTATGTCGTTGCTCCTCTGGAAGGATCCCTGCAGCGCGGCGTAGTTTTTCCGAAGAAGCCCTGCTTTTGCAAGAGCAAATGAGGAATTCGTGGCAGGAAAGAGGAAGGAAAGAAAGTTTCTCTCCCTCTGCCTGCTTTGCTCAGAGGACTGGATGTAGTCAGGGAGTTCTCCCTTTCACTGAGAAACGTGCGGGCTGCTGTTGCCTGTGCGCTCTCTTCTTTGCAAAAGAGTCTGCAGTTCCACGCTTTGAACCGTGGAAAGGCGCCGGGCTCTGCTAAGACTTCCCCCGGCGCTTCGTTTGCCCTGGGCCAGAGCGAGCCTTCACAATAGCTGAACGCTAACACTGCATACTCGTTCCACTTCCAGAACAGGGCTACCGCGAGGCAGTTCTCCGGGGGAAAACGGCCCTTCGCGAAGGGCAGATCTGCCGAGCTCATTGCGGGAAAGCGAAAGCAAAGGACGCTTTTCTCCCTCTAACCGCTTTCGTCAGAGGAACGGGGGAAGTCACAGTGTTCTTTCTCTCACTGAGATACACACAATCTGACGTTGCCTCTGAGCTCCGTTGCTGGCAAAGAACTGAAACTGACATACATTCCTGTGGGGAAACACAGGGCTTTGCTAGGATTTCTCTAGGCAGTGTGTTTTCCCTGGGCCTCACTGTAGCAACACGATCTCGCAAGGGCAGAACTGCATGGGATTTCCTCTGCCAGGAGAGAGCTGCTGCTTTGGAGTTTGTGCTGGGAAACCTTGCTTTGGCAAGTGCGAATTGACCGCATTCAGGCAGAAAGAAAAGAGAATAGCAAGAGGCCTTTTCTCCCCGGCTGCTCTGCCAAGCCCTTCCAGCTCAAACTATGTCGTTGCTCCTCTGGAAGGATCCCTGCACCGCGGCGTAGTTTTTCCGAAGAAGCCCTGCGTTTGCAAGAGCAAATGAGGAATTCGTGGCAGGAAAGAGGAAGGAAAGAAAGTTTCTCTCCCTCTGCCTGCTTTGCTCAGAGGACCGGATGAAGTCAGGGAGTTCTCCCTTTCACTGAGAAACGTGCGGGCTGCTGTTGCCTGGGCGCTCTCTTCTTTGCAAAAGAGTCTGCAGTTCCACGCTTTGAACCGTGGAAAGGCACCGGGCTCTGCTAAGATTTCCCCCGGCGCTTCGTTTGCCCTGGGCCAAAGCGAGCCTTCACAATAGCTGAACGCTAACACTGCATACTCGTTCCACTTCCAGAACCGGGCTACGGCGAGGCCGTTCTCCGGGGGAAAACGGCCCTTCGCGAAGGGCAGATCTGCCGAGCTCATTGCGGGAAAGCGAAAGCAAAGGACGCTTTTCTCCCTCTAACCGCTTTCGTCAGAGGAACGGGGGAAGTCACAGTGTTCTTTCTCTCCCTGAGATACACACAATCTGACGTTGCCTCTGAGCTCCGTTGCTGGCAAAGAACTGAAAGTGACATACATTCCTGTGGGGAAACACAGGGCTTTGCTAGGATTTCTCTAGGCAGTGTGATTTCCCTGGGCCTCACTGTAGCAACACTATCTCGCCAGGGCAACACTGCATGGCACTTCCTCTGCCAGGAGAGAGCTGCTGCTTTGGAGTTTGTGCTGGGAAACCTTGCTTTGGCAAGTGCGAATTGACCGCATTCAGGCAGAAAGAAAAGAGAATAGCAAGAGGCCTTTTGTCCCCGGCTGCTTGGCCAAGCCCTTCCAGCTCAAACTATGTCGTTGCTCCTCTGGAAGGATCCCTGCAGCGCGGCGTAGTTTTTCCGAAGAAGCCCTGCTTTTGCAAGAGCAAATGAGGAATTCGTGGCAGGAAAGAGGAAGGAAAGAAAGTTTCTCTCCCTCTGCCTGCTTTGCTCAGAGGACTGGATGTAGTCAGGGAGTTCTCCCTTTCACTGAGAAACGTGCGGGCTGCTGTTGCCTGTGCGCTCTCTTCTTAGCAAAAGAGTCTGCAGTTCCACGCTTTGAACCGTGGAAAGGCGCCGGGCTCTGCTAAGACTTCCCCCGGCGCTTCGTTTGCCCTGGGCCAGAGCGAGCCTTCACAATAGCTGAACGCTAACACTGCATACTCGTTCCACTTCCAGAACAGGGCTACCGCGAGGCAGTTCTCCGGGGGAAAACGGCCCTTCGCGAAGGGCAGATCTGCCGAGCTCATTGCGGGAAAGCGAAAGCAAAGGACGCTTTTCTCCCTCTAACCGCTTTCGTCAGAGGAACGGGGGAAGTCACAGTGTTCTTTCTCTCCCTGAGATACACACAATCTGACGTTGCCTCTGAGCTCCGTTGCTGGCAAAGAACTGAAAGTGACATACATTCCTGTGGGGAAACACAGGGCTTTGCTAGGATTTCTCTAGGCAGTGTGTTTTCCCTGGGCCTCACTGTAGCAACACGATCTCGCAAGGGCAGAACTGCATGGGATTTCCTCTGCCAGGAGAGAGCTGCTGCTTTGGAGTTTGTGCTGGGAAACCTTGCTTTGGCAAGTGCGAATTGACCGCATTCAGGCAGAAAGAAAAGAGAATAGCAAGAGGCCTTTTCTCCCCGGCTGCTCTGCCAAGCCCTTCCAGCTCAAACTATGTCGTTGCTCCTCTGGAAGGATCCCTGCACCGCGGCGTAGTTTTTCCGAAGAAGCCCTGCGTTTGCACGAGCAAATGAGGAATTCGTGGCAGGAAAGAGGAAGGAAAGAAAGTTTCTCTCCCTCTGCCTGCTTTGCTCAGAGGACCGGATGAAGTCAGGGAGTTCTCCCTTTCACTGAGAAACGTGCGGGCTGCTGTTGCCTGGGCGCTCTCTTCTTTGCAAAAGAGTCTGCAGTTCCACGCTTTGAACCGTGGAAAGGCGCCGGGCTCTGCTAAGATTTCCCCCGGCGCTTCGTTTGCCCTGGGCCAAAGCGAGCCTTCACAATAGCTGAACGCTAACACTGCATACTCGTTCCACTTCCAGAACCGGGCTACGGCGAGGCAGTTCTCCGGGGGAAAACGGCCCTTCGCGAAGGGCAGATCTGCCGAGCTCATTGCGGGAAAGCGAAAGCAAAGGACGCTTTTCTCCCTCTAACCGCTTTCGTCAGAGGAACGGGGGAAGTCACAGTGTTCTTTCTCTCCCTGAGATACACACAATCTGACGTTGCCTCTGAGCTCCGTTGCTGGCAAAGAACTGAAAGTGACATACATTCCTGTGGGGAAACACAGGGCTTTGCTAGGATTTCTCTAGGCAGTGTGTTTTCCCTGGGCCTCACTGTAGCAACACGATCTCGCCAGGGCAGAACTGCATGGGATTTCCTCTGCCAGGAGAGAGCTGCTGCTTTGGAGTTTGTGCTGGGAAACCTTGCTTTGGCAAGTGCGAATTGACCGCATTCAGGCAGAAAGAAAAGAGAATAGCAAGAGGCCTTTTCTCCCCGGCTGCTCTGCCAAGCCCTTCCAGCTCAAACTATGTCGTTGCTCCTCTGGAAGGATCCCTGCAGCGCGGCGTAGTTTTTCCGAAGAAGCCCTGCGTTTGCAAGAGCAAATGAGGAATTCGTGGCAGGAAAGAGGAAGGAAAGAAAGTTTCTCTCCCTCTGCCTGCTTTGCTCAGAGGACCGGATGAAGTCAGGGAGTTCTCCCTTTCACTGAGAAACGTGCGGGCTGCTGTTGCCTGGGCGCTCTCTTCTTTGCAAAAGAGTCTGCAGTTCCACGCTTTGAACCGTGGAAAGGCGCCGGGCTCTGCTAAGATTTCCCCCGGCGCTTCGTTTGCCCTGGGCCAAAGCGAGCCTTCACAATAGCTGAACGCTAACACTGCATACTCGTTCCACTTCCAGAACCGGGCTACGGCGAGGCCGTTCTCCGGGGGAAAACGGCCCTTCGCGAAGGGCAGATCTGCCGAGCTCATTGCGGGAAAGCGAAAGCAAAGGACGCTTTTCTCCCTCTAACCGCTTTCGTCAGAGGAACGGGGGAAGTCACAGTGTTCTTTCTCTCCCTGAGATACACACAATCTGACGTTGCCTCTGAGCTCCGTTGCTGGCAAAGAACTGAAAGTGACATACATTCCTGTGGGGAAACACAGGGCTTTGCTAGGATTTCTCTAGGCAGTGTGATTTCCCTGGGCCTCACTGTAGCAACACTATCTCGCCAGGGCAACACTGCATGGCACTTCCTCTGCCAGGAGAGAGCTGCTGCTTTGGAGTTTGTGCTGGGAAACCTTGCTTTGGCAAGTGCGAATTGACCGCATTCAGGCAGAAAGAAAAGAGAATAGCAAGAGGCCTTTTGTCCCCGGCTGCTTGGCCAAGCCCTTCCAGCTCAAACTATGTCGTTGCTCCTCTGGAAGGATCCCTGCAGCGCGGCGTAGTTTTTCCGAAGAAGCCCTGCTTTTGCAAGAGCAAATGAGGAATTCGTGGCAGGAAAGAGGAAGGAAAGAAAGTTTCTCTCCCTCTGCCTGCTTTGCTCAGAGGACTGGATGTAGTCAGGGAGTTCTCCCTTTCACTGAGAAACGTGCGGGCTGCTGTTGCCTGTGCGCTCTCTTCTTAGCAAAAGAGTCTGCAGTTCCACGCTTTGAACCGTGGAAAGGCGCCGGGCTCTGCTAAGACTTCCCCCGGCGCTTCGTTTGCCCTGGGCCAGAGCGAGCCTTCACAATAGCTGAACGCTAACACTGCATACTCGTTCCACTTCCAGAACAGGGCTACCGCGAGGCAGTTCTCCGGGGGAAAACGGCCCTTCGCGAAGGGCAGATCTGCCGAGCTCATTGCGGGAAAGCGAAAGCAAAGGACGCTTTTCTCCCTCTAACCGCTTTCGTCAGAGGAACGGGGGAAGTCACAGTGTTCTTTCTCTCCCTGAGATACACACAATCTGACGTTGCCTCTGAGCTCCGTTGCTGGCAAAGAACTGAAAGTGACATACATTCCTGTGGGGAAACACAGGGCTTTGCTAGGATTTCTCTAGGCAGTGTGTTTTCCCTGGGCCTCACTGTAGCAACACGATCTCGCCAGGGCAGAACTGCATGGGATTTCCTCTGCCAGGAGAGAGCTGCTGCTTTGGAGTTTGTGCTGGGAAACCTTGCTTTGGCAAGTGCGAATTGACCGCATTCAGGCAGAAAGAAAAGAGAATAGCAAGAGGCCTTTTCTCCCCGGCTGCTCTGCCAAGCCCTTCCAGCTCAAACTATGTCGTTGCTCCTCTGGAAGGATCCCTGCACCGCGGCGTAGTTTTTCCGAAGAAGCCCTGCGTTTGCAAGAGCAAATGAGGAATTCGTGGCAGGAAAGAGGAAGGAAAGAAAGTTTCTCTCCCTCTGCCTGCTTTGCTCAGAGGACCGGATGAAGTCAGGGAGTTCTCCCTTTCACTGAGAAACGTGCGGGCTGCTGTTGCCTGGGCGCTCTCTTCTTTGCAAAAGAGTCTGCAGTTCCACGCTTTGAACCGTGGAAAGGCGCCGGGCTCTGCTAAGATTTCCCCCGGCGCTTCGTTTGCCCTGGGCCAAAGCGAGCCTTCACAATAGCTGAACGCTAACACTGCATACTCGTTCCACTTCCAGAACCGGGCTACGGCGAGGCCGTTCTCCGGGGGAAAACGGCCCTTCGCGAAGGGCAGATCTGCCGAGCTCATTGCGGGAAAGCGAAAGCAAAGGACGCTTTTCTCCCTCTAACCGCTTTCGTCAGAGGAACGGGGGAAGTCACAGTGTTCTTTCTCTCCCTGAGATACACACAATCTGACGTTGCCTCTGAGCTCCGTTGCTGGCAAAGAACTGAAAGTGACATACATTCCTGTGGGGAAACACAGGGCTTTGCTAGGATTTCTCTAGGCAGTGTGATTTCCCTGGGCCTCACTGTAGCAACACTATCTCGCCAGGGCAACACTGCATGGCACTTCCTCTGCCAGGAGAGAGCTGCTGCTTTGGAGTTTGTGCTGGGAAACCTTGCTTTGGCAAGTGCGAATTGACCGCATTCAGGCAGAAAGAAAAGAGAATAGCAAGAGGCCTTTTGTCCCCGGCTGCTTGGCCAAGCCCTTCCAGCTCAAACTATGTCGTTGCTCCTCTGGAAGGATCCCTGCAGCGCGGCGTAGTTTTTCCGAAGAAGCCCTGCTTTTGCAAGAGCAAATGAGGAATTCGTGGCAGGAAAGAGGAAGGAAAGAAAGTTTCTCTCCCTCTGCCTGCTTTGCTCAGAGGACTGGATGTAGTCAGGGAGTTCTCCCTTTCACTGAGAAACGTGCGGGCTGCTGTTGCCTGTGCGCTCTCTTCTTAGCAAAAGAGTCTGCAGTTCCACGCTTTGAACCGTGGAAAGGCGCCGGGCTCTGCTAAGACTTCCCCCGGCGCTTCGTTTGCCCTGGGCCAGAGCGAGCCTTCACAATAGCTGAACGCTAACACTGCATACTCGTTCCACTTCCAGAACCGGGCTACCGCGAGGCAGTTCTCCGGGGGAAAACGGCCCTTCGCGAAGGGCAGATCTGCCGAGCTCATTGCGGGAAAGCGAAAGCAAAGGACGCTTTTCTCCCTCTAACCGCTTTCGTCAGAGGAACGGGGGAAGTCACAGTGTTCTTTCTCTCACTGAGATACACACAATCTGACGTTGCCTCTGAGCTCCGTTGCTGGCAAAGAACTGAAACTGACATACATTCCTGTGGGGAAACACAGGGCTTTGCTAGGATTTCTCTAGGCAGTGTGTTTTCCCTGGGCCTCACTGTAGCAACACGATCTCGCAAGGGCAGAACTGCATGGGATTTCCTCTGCCAGGAGAGAGCTGCTGCTTTGGAGTTTGTGCTGGGAAACCTTGCTTTGGCAAGTGCGAATTGACCGCATTCAGGCAGAAAGAAAAGAGAATAGCAAGAGGCCTTTTCTCCCCGGCTGCTCTGCCAAGCCCTTCCAGCTCAAACTATGTCGTTGCTCCTCTGGAAGGATCCCTGCACCGCGGCGTAGTTTTTCCGAAGAAGCCCTGCGTTTGCAAGAGCAAATGAGGAATTCGTGGCAGGAAAGAGGAAGGAAAGAAAGTTTCTCTCCCTCTGCCTGCTTTGCTCAGAGGACCGGATGAAGTCAGGGAGTTCTCCCTTTCACTGAGAAACGTGCGGGCTGCTGTTGCCTGGGCGCTCTCTTCTTTGCAAAAGAGTCTGCAGTTCCACGCTTTGAACCGTGGAAAGGCGCCGGGCTCTGCTAAGATTTCCCCCGGCGCTTCGTTTGCCCTGGGCCAAAGCGAGCCTTCACAATAGCTGAACGCTAACACTGCATACTCGTTCCACTTCCAGAACCGGGCTACGGCGAGGCCGTTCTCCGGGGGAAAACGGCCCTTCGCGAAGGGCAGATCTGCCGAGCTCATTGCGGGAAAGCGAAAGCAAAGGACGCTTTTCTCCCTCTAACCGCTTTCGTCAGAGGAACGGGGGAAGTCACAGTGTTCTTTCTCTCCCTGAGATACACACAATCTGACGTTGCCTCTGAGCTCCGTTGCTGGCAAAGAACTGAAAGTGACATACATTCCTGTGGGGAAACACAGGGCTTTGCTAGGATTTCTCTAGGCAGTGTGTTTTCCCTGGGCCTCACTGTAGCAACACGATCTCGCCAGGGCAGAACTGCATGGGATTTCCTCTGCCAGGAGAGAGCTGCTGCTTTGGAGTTTGTGCTGGGAAACCTTGCTTTGGCAAGTGCGAATTGACCGCATTCAGGCAGAAAGAAAAGAGAATAGCAAGAGGCCTTTTCTCCCCGGCTGCTCTGCCAAGCCCTTCCAGCTCAAACTATGTCGTTGCTCCTCTGGAAGGATCCCTGCACCGCGGCGTAGTTTTTCCGAAGAAGCCCTGCGTTTGCACGAGCAAATGAGGAATTCGTGGCAGGAAAGAGGAAGGAAAGAAAGTTTCTCTCCCTCTGCCTGCTTTGCTCAGAGGACCGGATGAAGTCAGGGAGTTCTCCCTTTCACTGAGAAACGTGCGGGCTGCTGTTGCCTGGGCGCTCTCTTCTTTGCAAAAGAGTCTGCAGTTCCACGCTTTGAACCGTGGAAAGGCGCCGGGCTCTGCTAAGATTTCCCCCGGCGCTTCGTTTGCCCTGGGCCAAAGCGAGCCTTCACAATAGCTGAACGCTAACACTGCATACTCGTTCCACTTCCAGAACCGGGCTACGGCGAGGCAGTTCTCCGGGGGAAAACGGCCCTTCGCGAAGGGCAGATCTGCCGAGCTCATTGCGGGAAAGCGAAAGCAAAGGACGCTTTTCTCCCTCTAACCGCTTTCGTCAGAGGAACGGGGGAAGTCACAGTGTTCTTTCTCTCCCTGAGATACACACAATCTGACGTTGCCTCTGAGCTCCGTTGCTGGCAAAGAACTGAAAGTGACATACATTCCTGTGGGGAAACACAGGGCTTTGCTAGGATTTCTCTAGGCAGTGTGTTTTCCCTGGGCCTCACTGTAGCAACACGATCTCGCCAGGGCAGAACTGCATGGGATTTCCTCTGCCAGGAGAGAGCTGCTGCTTTGGAGTTTGTGCTGGGAAACCTTGCTTTGGCAAGTGCGAATTGACCGCATTCAGGCAGAAAGAAAAGAGAATAGCAAGAGGCCTTTTCTCCCCGGCTGCTCTGCCAAGCCCTTCCAGCTCAAACTATGTCGTTGCTCCTCTGGAAGGATCCCTGCACCGCGGCGTAGTTTTTCCGAAGAAGCCCTGCGTTTGCAAGAGCAAATGAGGAATTCGTGGCAGGAAAGAGGAAGGAAAGAAAGTTTCTCTCCCTCTGCCTGCTTTGCTCAGAGGACCGGATGAAGTCAGGGAGTTCTCCCTTTCACTGAGAAACGTGCGGGCTGCTGTTGCCTGGGCGCTCTCTTCTTTGCAAAAGAGTCTGCAGTTCCACGCTTTGAACCGTGGAAAGGCGCCGGGCTCTGCTAAGATTTCCCCCGGCGCTTCGTTTGCCCTGGGCCAAAGCGAGCCTTCAAAATAGCTGAACGCTAACACTGCATACTCGTTCCACTTCCAGAACCGAGCTACGGCGAGGCCGTTCTCCGGGGGAAAACGGCCCTTCGCGAAGGGCAGATCTGCCGAGCTCATTGCGGGAAAGCGAAAGCAAAGGACGCTTTTCTCCCTCTAACCGCTTTCGTCAGAGGAACGGGGGAAGTCACAGTGTTCTTTCTCTCCCTGAGATACACACAATCTGACGTTGCCTCTGAGCTCCGTTGCTGGCAAAGAACTGAAAGTGACATACATTCCTGTGGGGAAACACAGGGCTTTGCTAGGATTTCTCTAGGCAGTGTGTTTTCCCTGGGCCTCACTGTAGCAACACGATCTCGCCAGGGCAGAACTGCATGGGATTTCCTCTGCCAGGAGAGAGCTGCTGCTTTGGAGTTTGTGCTGGGAAACCTTGCTTTGGCAAGTGCGAATTGACCGCATTCAGGCAGAAAGAAAAGAGAATAGCAAGAGGCCTTTTCTCCCCGGCTGCTCTGCCAAGCCCTTCCAGCTCAAACTATGTCGTTGCTCCTCTGGAAGGATCCCTGCACCGCGGCGTAGTTTTTCCGAAGAAGCCCTGCGTTTGCAAGAGCAAATGAGGAATTCGTGGCAGGAAAGAGGAAGGAAAGAAAGTTTCTCTCCCTCTGCCTGCTTTGCTCAGAGGACCGGATGAAGTCAGGGAGTTCTCCCTTTCACTGAGAAACGTGCGGGCTGCTGTTGCCTGGGCGCTCTCTTCTTTGCAAAAGAGTCTGCAGTTCCACGCTTTGAACCGTGGAAAGGCGCCGGGCTCTGCTAAGATTTCCCCCGGCGCTTCGTTTGCCCTGGGCCAAAGCGAGCCTTCACAATAGCTGAACGCTAACACTGCATACTCGTTCCACTTCCAGAACCGGGCTACGGCGAGGCCGTTCTCCGGGGGAAAACGGCCCTTCGCGAAGGGCAGATCTGCCGAGCTCATTGCGGGAAAGCGAAAGCAAAGGACGCTTTTCTCCCTCTAACCGCTTTCGTCAGAGGAACGGGGGAAGTCACAGTGTTCTTTCTCTCCCTGAGATACACACAATCTGACGTTGCCTCTGAGCTCCGTTGCTGGCAAAGAACTGAAAGTGACATACATTCCTGTGGGGAAACACAGGGCTTTGCTAGGATTTCTCTAGGCAGTGTGTTTTCCCTGGGCCTCACTGTAGCAACACGATCTCGCCAGGGCAGAACTGCATGGGATTTCCTCTGCCAGGAGAGAGCTGCTGCTTTGGAGTTTGTGCTGGGAAACCTTGCTTTGGCAAGTGCGAATTGACCGCATTCAGGCAGAAAGAAAAGAGAATAGCAAGAGGCCTTTTCTCCCCGGCTGCTCTGCCAAGCCCTTCCAGCTCAAACTATGTCGTTGCTCCTCTGGAAGGATCCCTGCACCGCGGCGTAGTTTTTCCGAAGAAGCCCTGCGTTTGCACGAGCAAATGAGGAATTCGTGGCAGGAAAGAGGAAGGAAAGAAAGTTTCTCTCCCTCTGCCTGCTTTGCTCAGAGGACCGGATGAAGTCAGGGAGTTCTCCCTTTCACTGAGAAACGTGCGGGCTGCTGTTGCCTGGGCGCTCTCTTCTTTGCAAAAGAGTCTGCAGTTCCACGCTTTGAACCGTGGAAAGGCGCCGGGCTCTGCTAAGATTTCCCCCGGCGCTTCGTTTGCCCTGGGCCAAAGCGAGCCTTCACAATAGCTGAACGCTAACACTGCATACTCGTTCCACTTCCAGAACCGGGCTACGGCGAGGCAGTTCTCCGGGGGAAAACGGCCCTTCGCGAAGGGCAGATCTGCCGAGCTCATTGCGGGAAAGCGAAAGCAAAGGACGCTTTTCTCCCTCTAACCGCTTTCGTCAGAGGAACGGGGGAAGTCACAGTGTTCTTTCTCTCCCTGAGATACACACAATCTGACGTTGCCTCTGAGCTCCGTTGCTGGCAAAGAACTGAAAGTGACATACATTCCTGTGGGGAAACACAGGGCTTTGCTAGGATTTCTCTAGGCAGTGTGATTTCCCTGGGCCTCACTGTAGCAACACTATCTCGCCAGGGCAACACTGCATGGCACTTCCTCTGCCAGGAGAGAGCTGCTGCTTTGGAGTTTGTGCTGGGAAACCTTGCTTTGGCAAGTGCGAATTGACCGCATTCAGGCAGAAAGAAAAGAGAATAGCAAGAGGCCTTTTGTCCCCGGCTGCTTGGCCAAGCCCTTCCAGCTCAAACTATGTCGTTGCTCCTCTGGAAGGATCCCTGCAGCGCGGCGTAGTTTTTCCGAAGAAGCCCTGCTTTTGCAAGAGCAAATGAGGAATTCGTGGCAGGAAAGAGGAAGGAAAGAAAGTTTCTCTCCCTCTGCCTGCTTTGCTCAGAGGACTGGATGTAGTCAGGGAGTTCTCCCTTTCACTGAGAAACGTGCGGGCTGCTGTTGCCTGTGCGCTCTCTTCTTAGCAAAAGAGTCTGCAGTTCCACGCTTTGAACCGTGGAAAGGCGCCGGGCTCTGCTAAGACTTCCCCCGGCGCTTCGTTTGCCCTGGGCCAGAGCGAGCCTTCACAATAGCTGAACGCTAACACTGCATACTCGTTCCACTTCCAGAACAGGGCTACCGCGAGGCAGTTCTCCGGGGGAAAACGGCCCTTCGCGAAGGGCAGATCTGCCGAGCTCATTGCGGGAAAGCGAAAGCAAAGGACGCTTTTCTCCCTCTAACCGCTTTCGTCAGAGGAACGGGGGAAGTCACAGTGTTCTTTCTCTCACTGAGATACACACAATCTGACGTTGCCTCTGAGCTCCGTTGCTGGCAAAGAACTGAAACTGACATACATTCCTGTGGGGAAACACAGGGCTTTGCTAGGATTTCTCTAGGCAGTGTGTTTTCCCTGGGCCTCACTGTAGCAACACGATCTCGCAAGGGCAGAACTGCATGGGATTTCCTCTGCCAGGAGAGAGCTGCTGCTTTGGAGTTTGTGCTGGGAAACCTTGCTTTGGCAAGTGCGAATTGACCGCATTCAGGCAGAAAGAAAAGAGAATAGCAAGAGGCCTTTTCTCCCCGGCTGCTCTGCCAAGCCCTTCCAGCTCAAACTATGTCGTTGCTCCTCTGGAAGGATCCCTGCACCGCGGCGTAGTTTTTCCGAAGAAGCCCTGCGTTTGCAAGAGCAAATGAGGAATTCGTGGCAGGAAAGAGGAAGGAAAGAAAGTTTCTCTCCCTCTGCCTGCTTTGCTCAGAGGACCGGATGAAGTCAGGGAGTTCTCCCTTTCACTGAGAAACGTGCGGGCTGCTGTTGCCTGGGCGCTCTCTTCTTTGCAAAAGAGTCTGCAGTTCCACGCTTTGAACCGTGGAAAGGCGCCGGGCTCTGCTAAGATTTCCCCCGGCGCTTCGTTTGCCCTGGGCCAAAGCGAGCCTTCACAATAGCTGAACGCTAACACTGCATACTCGTTCCACTTCCAGAACCGGGCTACGGCGAGGCCGTTCTCCGGGGGAAAACGGCCCTTCGCGAAGGGCAGATCTGCCGAGCTCATTGCGGGAAAGCGAAAGCAAAGGACGCTTTTCTCCCTCTAACCGCTTTCGTCAGAGGAACGGGGGAAGTCACAGTGTTCTTTCTCTCCCTGAGATACACACAATCTGACGTTGCCTCTGAGCTCCGTTGCTGGCAAAGAACTGAAAGTGACATACATTCCTGTGGGGAAACACAGGGCTTTGCTAGGATTTCTCTAGGCAGTGTGATTTCCCTGGGCCTCACTGTAGCAACACTATCTCGCCAGGGCAACACTGCATGGCACTTCCTCTGCCAGGAGAGAGCTGCTGCTTTGGAGTTTGTGCTGGGAAACCTTGCTTTGGCAAGTGCGAATTGACCGCATTCAGGCAGAAAGAAAAGAGAATAGCAAGAGGCCTTTTGTCCCCGGCTGCTTGGCCAAGCCCTTCCAGCTCAAACTATGTCGTTGCTCCTCTGGAAGGATCCCTGCAGCGCGGCGTAGTTTTTCCGAAGAAGCCCTGCTTTTGCAAGAGCAAATGAGGAATTCGTGGCAGGAAAGAGGAAGGAAAGAAAGTTTCTCTCCCTCTGCCTGCTTTGCTCAGAGGACTGGATGTAGTCAGGGAGTTCTCCCTTTCACTGAGAAACGTGCGGGCTGCTGTTGCCTGTGCGCTCTCTTCTTAGCAAAAGAGTCTGCAGTTCCACGCTTTGAACCGTGGAAAGGCACCGGGCTCTGCTAAGATTTCCCCCGGCGCTTCGTTTGCCCTGGGCCAGAGCGAGCCTTCACAATAGCTGAACGCTAACACTGCATACTCGTTCCACTTCCAGAACAGGGCTACCGCGAGGCAGTTCTCCGGGGGAAAACGGCCCTTCGCGAAGGGCAGATCTGCCGAGCTCATTGCGGGAAAGCGAAAGCAAAGGACGCTTTTCTCCCTCTAACCGCTTTCGTCAGAGGAACGGGGGAAGTCACAGTGTTCTTTCTCTCCCTGAGATACACACAATCTGACGTTGCCTCTGAGCTCCGTTGCTGGCAAAGAACTGAAAGTGACATACATTCCTGTGGGGAAACACAGGGCTTTGCTAGGATTTCTCTAGGCAGTGTGTTTTCCCTGGGCCTCACTGTAGCAACACGATCTCGCCAGGGCAGAACTGCATGGGATTTCCTCTGCCAGGAGAGAGCTGCTGCTTTGGAGTTTGTGCTGGGAAACCTTGCTTTGGCAAGTGCGAATTGACCGCATTCAGGCAGAAAGAAAAGAGAATAGCAAGAGGCCTTTTCTCCCCGGCTGCTCTGCCAAGCCCTTCCAGCTCAAACTATGTCGTTGCTCCTCTGGAAGGATCCCTGCACCGCGGCGTAGTTTTTCCGAAGAAGCCCTGCGTTTGCAAGAGCAAATGAGGAATTCGTGGCAGGAAAGAGGAAGGAAAGAAAGTTTCTCTCCCTCTGCCTGCTTTGCTCAGAGGACCGGATGAAGTCAGGGAGTTCTCCCTTTCACTGAGAAACGTGCGGGCTGCTGTTGCCTGGGCGCTCTCTTCTTTGCAAAAGAGTCTGCAGTTCCACGCTTTGAACCGTGGAAAGGCGCCGGGCTCTGCTAAGATTTCCCCCGGCGCTTCGTTTGCCCTGGGCCAAAGCGAGCCTTCACAATAGCTGAACGCTAACACTGCATACTCGTTCCACTTCCAGAACCGGGCTACGGCGAGGCCGTTCTCCGGGGGAAAACGGCCCTTCGCGAAGGGCAGATCTGCCGAGCTCATTGCGGGAAAGCGAAAGCAAAGGACGCTTTTCTCCCTCTAACCGCTTTCGTCAGAGGAACGGGGGAAGTCACAGTGTTCTTTCTCTCCCTGAGATACACACAATCTGACGTTGCCTCTGAGCTCCGTTGCTGGCAAAGAACTGAAAGTGACATACATTCCTGTGGGGAAACACAGGGCTTTGCTAGGATTTCTCTAGGCAGTGTGATTTCCCTGGGCCTCACTGTAGCAACACTATCTCGCCAGGGCAACACTGCATGGCACTTCCTCTGCCAGGAGAGAGCTGCTGCTTTGGAGTTTGTGCTGGGAAACCTTGCTTTGGCAAGTGCGAATTGACCGCATTCAGGCAGAAAGAAAAGAGAATAGCAAGAGGCCTTTTGTCCCCGGCTGCTTGGCCAAGCCCTTCCAGCTCAAACTATGTCGTTGCTCCTCTGGAAGGATCCCTGCAGCGCGGCGTAGTTTTTCCGAAGAAGCCCTGCTTTTGCAAGAGCAAATGAGGAATTCGTGGCAGGAAAGAGGAAGGAAAGAAAGTTTCTCTCCCTCTGCCTGCTTTGCTCAGAGGACTGGATGTAGTCAGGGAGTTCTCCCTTTCACTGAGAAACGTGCGGGCTGCTGTTGCCTGTGCGCTCTCTTCTTAGCAAAAGAGTCTGCAGTTCCACGCTTTGAACCGTGGAAAGGCGCCGGGCTCTGCTAAGACTTCCCCCGGCGCTTCGTTTGCCCTGGGCCAGAGCGAGCCTTCACAATAGCTGAACGCTAACACTGCATACTCGTTCCACTTCCAGAACAGGGCTACCGCGAGGCAGTTCTCCGGGGGAAAACGGCCCTTCGCGAAGGGCAGATCTGCCGAGCTCATTGCGGGAAAGCGAAAGCAAAGGACGCTTTTCTCCCTCTAACCGCTTTCGTCAGAGGAACGGGGGAAGTCACAGTGTTCTTTCTCTCCCTGAGATACACACAATCTGACGTTGCCTCTGAGCTCCGTTGCTGGCAAAGAACTGAAAGTGACATACATTCCTGTGGGGAAACACAGGGCTTTGCTAGGATTTCTCTAGGCAGTGTGATTTCCCTGGGCCTCACTGTAGCAACACTATCTCGCCAGGGCAACACTGCATGGCACTTCCTCTGCCAGGAGAGAGCTGCTGCTTTGGAGTTTGTGCTGGGAAACCTTGCTTTGGCAAGTGCGAATTGACCGCATTCAGGCAGAAAGAAAAGAGAATAGCAAGAGGCCTTTTGTCCCCGGCTGCTTGGCCAAGCCCTTCCAGCTCAAACTATGTCGTTGCTCCTCTGGAAGGATCCCTGCAGCGCGGCGTAGTTTTTCCGAAGAAGCCCTGCTTTTGCAAGAGCAAATGAGGAATTCGTGGCAGGAAAGAGGAAGGAAAGAAAGTTTCTCTCCCTCTGCCTGCTTTGCTCAGAGGACTGGATGTAGTCAGGGAGTTCTCCCTTTCACTGAGAAACGTGCGGGCTGCTGTTGCCTGTGCGCTCTCTTCTTTGCAAAAGAGTCTGCAGTTCCACGCTTTGAACCGTGGAAAGGCGCCGGGCTCTGCTAAGACTTCCCCCGGCGCTTCGTTTGCCCTGGGCCAGAGCGAGCCTTCACAATAGCTGAACGCTAACACTGCATACTCGTTCCACTTCCAGAACAGGGCTACCGCGAGGCAGTTCTCCGGGGGAAAACGGCCCTTCGCGAAGGGCAGATCTGCCGAGCTCATTGCGGGAAAGCGAAAGCAAAGGACGCTTTTCTCCCTCTAACCGCTTTCGTCAGAGGAACGGGGGAAGTCACAGTGTTCTTTCTCTCACTGAGATACACACAATCTGACGTTGCCTCTGAGCTCCGTTGCTGGCAAAGAACTGAAAGTGACATACATTCCTGTGGGGAAACACAGGGCTTTGCTAGGATTTCTCTAGGCAGTGTGTTTTCCCTGGGCCTCACTGTAGCAACACGATCTCGCCAGGGCAGAACTGCATGGGATTTCCTCTGCCAGGAGAGAGCTGCTGCTTTGGAGTTTGTGCTGGGAAACCTTGCTTTGGCAAGTGCGAATTGACCGCATTCAGGCAGAAAGAAAAGAGAATAGCAAGAGGCCTTTTCTCCCCGGCTGCTCTGCCAAGCCCTTCCAGCTCAAACTATGTCGTTGCTCCTCTGGAAGGATCCCTGCACCGCGGCGTAGTTTTTCCGAAGAAGCCCTGCGTTTGCAAGAGCAAATGAGGAATTCGTGGCAGGAAAGAGGAAGGAAAGAAAGTTTCTCTCCCTCTGCCTGCTTTGCTCAGAGGACCGGATGAAGTCAGGGAGTTCTCCCTTTCACTGAGAAACGTGCGGGCTGCTGTTGCCTGGGCGCTCTCTTCTTTGCAAAAGAGTCTGCAGTTCCACGCTTTGAACCGTGGAAAGGCGCCGGGCTCTGCTAAGATTTCCCCCGGCGCTTCGTTTGCCCTGGGCCAAAGCGAGCCTTCACAATAGCTGAACGCTAACACTGCATACTCGTTCCACTTCCAGAACCGGGCTACGGCGAGGCCGTTCTCCGGGGGAAAACGGCCCTTCGCGAAGGGCAGATCTGCCGAGCTCATTGCGGGAAAGCGAAAGCAAAGGACGCTTTTCTCCCTCTAACCGCTTTCGTCAGAGGAACGGGGGAAGTCACAGTGTTCTTTCTCTCCCTGAGATACACACAATCTGACGTTGCCTCTGAGCTCCGTTGCTGGCAAAGAACTGAAAGTGACATACATTCCTGTGGGGAAACACAGGGCTTTGCTAGGATTTCTCTAGGCAGTGTGTTTTCCCTGGGCCTCACTGTAGCAACACGATCTCGCCAGGGCAGAACTGCATGGGATTTCCTCTGCCAGGAGAGAGCTGCTGCTTTGGAGTTTGTGCTGGGAAACCTTGCTTTGGCAAGTGCGAATTGACCGCATTCAGGCAGAAAGAAAAGAGAATAGCAAGAGGCCTTTTCTCCCCGGCTGCTCTGCCAAGCCCTTCCAGCTCAAACTATGTCGTTGCTCCTCTGGAAGGATCCCTGCAGCGCGGCGTAGTTTTTCCGAAGAAGCCCTGCGTTTGCACGAGCAAATGAGGAATTCGTGGCAGGAAAGAGGAAGGAAAGAAAGTTTCTCTCCCTCTGCCTGCTTTGCTCAGAGGACCGGATGAAGTCAGGGAGTTCTCCCTTTCACTGAGAAACGTGCGGGCTGCTGTTGCCTGGGCGCTCTCTTCTTTGCAAAAGAGTCTGCAGTTCCACGCTTTGAACCGTGGAAAGGCGCCGGGCTCTGCTAAGATTTCCCCCGGCGCTTCGTTTGCCCTGGGCCAAAGCGAGCCTTCACAATAGCTGAACGCTAACACTGCATACTCGTTCCACTTCCAGAACCGGGCTACGGCGAGGCCGTTCTCCGGGGGAAAACGGCCCTTCGCGAAGGGCAGATCTGCCGAGCTCATTGCGGGAAAGCGAAAGCAAAGGACGCTTTTCTCCCTCTAACCGCTTTCGTCAGAGGAACGGGGGAAGTCACAGTGTTCTTTCTCTCCCTGAGATACACACAATCTGACGTTGCCTCTGAGCTCCGTTGCTGGCAAAGAACTGAAAGTGACATACATTCCTGTGGGGAAACACAGGGCTTTGCTAGGATTTCTCTAGGCAGTGTGATTTCCCTGGGCCTCACTGTAGCAACACTATCTCGCCAGGGCAACACTGCATGGCACTTCCTCTGCCAGGAGAGAGCTGCTGCTTTGGAGTTTGTGCTGGGAAACCTTGCTTTGGCAAGTGCGAATTGACCGCATTCAGGCAGAAAGAAAAGAGAATAGCAAGAGGCCTTTTGTCCCCGGCTGCTTGGCCAAGCCCTTCCAGCTCAAACTATGTCGTTGCTCCTCTGGAAGGATCCCTGCAGCGCGGCGTAGTTTTTCCGAAGAAGCCCTGCTTTTGCAAGAGCAAATGAGGAATTCGTGGCAGGAAAGAGGAAGGAAAGAAAGTTTCTCTCCCTCTGCCTGCTTTGCTCAGAGGACTGGATGTAGTCAGGGAGTTCTCCCTTTCACTGAGAAACGTGCGGGCTGCTGTTGCCTGTGCGCTCTCTTCTTAGCAAAAGAGTCTGCAGTTCCACGCTTTGAACCGTGGAAAGGCGCCGGGCTCTGCTAAGACTTCCCCCGGCGCTTCGTTTGCCCTGGGCCAGAGCGAGCCTTCACAATAGCTGAACGCTAACACTGCATACTCGTTCCACTTCCAGAACAGGGCTACCGCGAGGCAGTTCTCCGGGGGAAAACGGCCCTTCGCGAAGGGCAGATCTGCCGAGCTCATTGCGGGAAAGCGAAAGCAAAGGACGCTTTTCTCCCTCTAACCGCTTTCGTCAGAGGAACGGGGGAAGTCACAGTGTTCTTTCTCTCCCTGAGATACACACAATCTGACGTTGCCTCTGAGCTCCGTTGCTGGCAAAGAACTGAAAGTGACATACATTCCTGTGGGGAAACACAGGGCTTTGCTAGGATTTCTCTAGGCAGTGTGATTTCCCTGGGCCTCACTGTAGCAACACTATCTCGCCAGGGCAACACTGCATGGCACTTCCTCTGCCAGGAGAGAGCTGCTGCTTTGGAGTTTGTGCTGGGAAACCTTGCTTTGGCAAGTGCGAATTGACCGCATTCAGGCAGAAAGAAAAGAGAATAGCAAGAGGCCTTTTGTCCCCGGCTGCTTGGCCAAGCCCTTCCAGCTCAAACTATGTCGTTGCTCCTCTGGAAGGATCCCTGCAGCGCGGCGTAGTTTTTCCGAAGAAGCCCTGCTTTTGCAAGAGCAAATGAGGAATTCGTGGCAGGAAAGAGGAAGGAAAGAAAGTTTCTCTCCCTCTGCCTGCTTTGCTCAGAGGACTGGATGTAGTCAGGGAGTTCTCCCTTTCACTGAGAAACGTGCGGGCTGCTGTTGCCTGTGCGCTCTCTTCTTTGCAAAAGAGTCTGCAGTTCCACGCTTTGAACCGTGGAAAGGCGCCGGGCTCTGCTAAGACTTCCCCCGGCGCTTCGTTTGCCCTGGGCCAGAGCGAGCCTTCACAATAGCTGAACGCTAACACTGCATACTCGTTCCACTTCCAGAACAGGGCTACCGCGAGGCAGTTCTCCGGGGGAAAACGGCCCTTCGCGAAGGGCAGATCTGCCGAGCTCATTGCGGGAAAGCGAAAGCAAAGGACGCTTTTCTCCCTCTAACCGCTTTCGTCAGAGGAACGGGGGAAGTCACAGTGTTCTTTCTCTCACTGAGATACACACAATCTGACGTTGCCTCTGAGCTCCGTTGCTGGCAAAGAACTGAAAGTGACATACATTCCTGTGGGGAAACACAGGGCTTTGCTAGGATTTCTCTAGGCAGTGTGTTTTCCCTGGGCCTCACTGTAGCAACACGATCTCGCCAGGGCAGAACTGCATGGGATTTCCTCTGCCAGGAGAGAGCTGCTGCTTTGGAGTTTGTGCTGGGAAACCTTGCTTTGGCAAGTGCGAATTGACCGCATTCAGGCAGAAAGAAAAGAGAATAGCAAGAGGCCTTTTCTCCCCGGCTGCTCTGCCAAGCCCTTCCAGCTCAAACTATGTCGTTGCTCCTCTGGAAGGATCCCTGCACCGCGGCGTAGTTTTTCCGAAGAAGCCCTGCGTTTGCAAGAGCAAATGAGGAATTCGTGGCAGGAAAGAGGAAGGAAAGAAAGTTTCTCTCCCTCTGCCTGCTTTGCTCAGAGGACCGGATGAAGTCAGGGAGTTCTCCCTTTCACTGAGAAACGTGCGGGCTGCTGTTGCCTGGGCGCTCTCTTCTTTGCAAAAGAGTCTGCAGTTCCACGCTTTGAACCGTGGAAAGGCGCCGGGCTCTGCTAAGATTTCCCCCGGCGCTTCGTTTGCCCTGGGCCAAAGCGAGCCTTCACAATAGCTGAACGCTAACACTGCATACTCGTTCCACTTCCAGAACCGGGCTACGGCGAGGCCGTTCTCCGGGGGAAAACGGCCCTTCGCGAAGGGCAGATCTGCCGAGCTCATTGCGGGAAAGCGAAAGCAAAGGACGCTTTTCTCCCTCTAACCGCTTTCGTCAGAGGAACGGGGGAAGTCACAGTGTTCTTTCTCTCCCTGAGATACACACAATCTGACGTTGCCTCTGAGCTCCGTTGCTGGCAAAGAACTGAAAGTGACATACATTCCTGTGGGGAAACACAGGGCTTTGCTAGGATTTCTCTAGGCAGTGTGTTTTCCCTGGGCCTCACTGTAGCAACACGATCTCGCCAGGGCAGAACTGCATGGGATTTCCTCTGCCAGGAGAGAGCTGCTGCTTTGGAGTTTGTGCTGGGAAACCTTGCTTTGGCAAGTGCGAATTGACCGCATTCAGGCAGAAAGAAAAGAGAATAGCAAGAGGCCTTTTCTCCCCGGCTGCTCTGCCAAGCCCTTCCAGCTCAAACTATGTCGTTGCTCCTCTGGAAGGATCCCTGCAGCGCGGCGTAGTTTTTCCGAAGAAGCCCTGCGTTTGCACGAGCAAATGAGGAATTCGTGGCAGGAAAGAGGAAGGAAAGAAAGTTTCTCTCCCTCTGCCTGCTTTGCTCAGAGGACCGGATGAAGTCAGGGAGTTCTCCCTTTCACTGAGAAACGTGCGGGCTGCTGTTGCCTGGGCGCTCTCTTCTTTGCAAAAGAGTCTGCAGTTCCACGCTTTGAACCGTGGAAAGGCGCCGGGCTCTGCTAAGATTTCCCCCGGTGCTTCGTTTGCCCTGGGCCAAAGCGAGCCTTCACAATAGCTGAACGCTAACACTGCATACTCGTTCCACTTCCAGAACCGGGCTACGGCGAGGCCGTTCTCCGGGGGAAAACGGCCCTTCGCGAAGGGCAGATCTGCCGAGCTCATTGCGGGAAAGCGAAAGCAAAGGACGCTTTTCTCCCTCTAACCGCTTTCGTCAGAGGAACGGGGGAAGTCACAGTGTTCTTTCTCTCCCTGAGATACACACAATCTGACGTTGCCTCTGAGCTCCGTTGCTGGCAAAGAACTGAAAGTGACATACATTCCTGTGGGGAAACACAGGGCTTTGCTAGGATTTCTCTAGGCAGTGTGATTTCCCTGGGCCTCACTGTAGCAACACTATCTCGCCAGGGCAACACTGCATGGCACTTCCTCTGCCAGGAGAGAGCTGCTGCTTTGGAGTTTGTGCTGGGAAACCTTGCTTTGGCAAGTGCGAATTGACCGCATTCAGGCAGAAAGAAAAGAGAATAGCAAGAGGCCTTTTGTCCCCGGCTGCTTGGCCAAGCCCTTCCAGCTCAAACTATGTCGTTGCTCCTCTGGAAGGATCCCTGCAGCGCGGCGTAGTTTTTCCGAAGAAGCCCTGCTTTTGCAAGAGCAAATGAGGAATTCGTGGCAGGAAAGAGGAAGGAAAGAAAGTTTCTCTCCCTCTGCCTGCTTTGCTCAGAGGACTGGATGTAGTCAGGGAGTTCTCCCTTTCACTGAGAAACGTGCGGGCTGCTGTTGCCTGTGCGCTCTCTTCTTAGCAAAAGAGTCTGCAGTTCCACGCTTTGAACCGTGGAAAGGCACCGGGCTCTGCTAAGATTTCCCCCGGCGCTTCGTTTGCCCTGGGCCAGAGCGAGCCTTCACAATAGCTGAACGCTAACACTGCATACTCGTTCCACTTCCAGAACAGGGCTACCGCGAGGCAGTTCTCCGGGGGAAAACGGCCCTTCGCGAAGGGCAGATCTGCCGAGCTCATTGCGGGAAAGCGAAAGCAAAGGACGCTTTTCTCCCTCTAACCGCTTTCGTCAGAGGAACGGGGGAAGTCACAGTGTTCTTTCTCTCCCTGAGATACACACAATCTGACGTTGCCTCTGAGCTCCGTTGCTGGCAAAGAACTGAAAGTGACATACATTCCTGTGGGGAAACACAGGGCTTTGCTAGGATTTCTCTAGGCAGTGTGTTTTCCCTGGGCCTCACTGTAGCAACACGATCTCGCCAGGGCAGAACTGCATGGGATTTCCTCTGCCAGGAGAGAGCTGCTGCTTTGGAGTTTGTGCTGGGAAACCTTGCTTTGGCAAGTGCGAATTGACCGCATTCAGGCAGAAAGAAAAGAGAATAGCAAGAGGCCTTTTCTCCCCGGCTGCTCTGCCAAGCCCTTCCAGCTCAAACTATGTCGTTGCTCCTCTGGAAGGATCCCTGCACCGCGGCGTAGTTTTTCCGAAGAAGCCCTGCGTTTGCAAGAGCAAATGAGGAATTCGTGGCAGGAAAGAGGAAGGAAAGAAAGTTTCTCTCCCTCTGCCTGCTTTGCTCAGAGGACCGGATGAAGTCAGGGAGTTCTCCCTTTCACTGAGAAACGTGCGGGCTGCTGTTGCCTGGGCGCTCTCTTCTTTGCAAAAGAGTCTGCAGTTCCACGCTTTGAACCGTGGAAAGGCGCCGGGCTCTGCTAAGATTTCCCCCGGCGCTTCGTTTGCCCTGGGCCAAAGCGAGCCTTCACAATAGCTGAACGCTAACACTGCATACTCGTTCCACTTCCAGAACCGGGCTACGGCGAGGCCGTTCTCCGGGGGAAAACGGCCCTTCGCGAAGGGCAGATCTGCCGAGCTCATTGCGGGAAAGCGAAAGCAAAGGACGCTTTTCTCCCTCTAACCGCTTTCGTCAGAGGAACGGGGGAAGTCACAGTGTTCTTTCTCTCCCTGAGATACACACAATCTGACGTTGCCTCTGAGCTCCGTTGCTGGCAAAGAACTGAAAGTGACATACATTCCTGTGGGGAAACACAGGGCTTTGCTAGGATTTCTCTAGGCAGTGTGATTTCCCTGGGCCTCACTGTAGCAACACTATCTCGCCAGGGCAACACTGCATGGCACTTCCTCTGCCAGGAGAGAGCTGCTGCTTTGGAGTTTGTGCTGGGAAACCTTGCTTTGGCAAGTGCGAATTGACCGCATTCAGGCAGAAAGAAAAGAGAATAGCAAGAGGCCTTTTGTCCCCGGCTGCTTGGCCAAGCCCTTCCAGCTCAAACTATGTCGTTGCTCCTCTGGAAGGATCCCTGCAGCGCGGCGTAGTTTTTCCGAAGAAGCCCTGCTTTTGCAAGAGCAAATGAGGAATTCGTGGCAGGAAAGAGGAAGGAAAGAAAGTTTCTCTCCCTCTGCCTGCTTTGCTCAGAGGACTGGATGTAGTCAGGGAGTTCTCCCTTTCACTGAGAAACGTGCGGGCTGCTGTTGCCTGTGCGCTCTCTTCTTAGCAAAAGAGTCTGCAGTTCCACGCTTTGAACCGTGGAAAGGCGCCGGGCTCTGCTAAGACTTCCCCCGGCGCTTCGTTTGCCCTGGGCCAGAGCGAGCCTTCACAATAGCTGAACGCTAACACTGCATACTCGTTCCACTTCCAGAACAGGGCTACCGCGAGGCAGTTCTCCGGGGGAAAACGGCCCTTCGCGAAGGGCAGATCTGCCGAGCTCATTGCGGGAAAGCGAAAGCAAAGGACGCTTTTCTCCCTCTAACCGCTTTCGTCAGAGGAACGGGGGAAGTCACAGTGTTCTTTCTCTCCCTGAGATACACACAATCTGACGTTGCCTCTGAGCTCCGTTGCTGGCAAAGAACTGAAAGTGACATACATTCCTGTGGGGAAACACAGGGCTTTGCTAGGATTTCTCTAGGCAGTGTGATTTCCCTGGGCCTCACTGTAGCAACACTATCTCGCCAGGGCAACACTGCATGGCACTTCCTCTGCCAGGAGAGAGCTGCTGCTTTGGAGTTTGTGCTGGGAAACCTTGCTTTGGCAAGTGCGAATTGACCGCATTCAGGCAGAAAGAAAAGAGAATAGCAAGAGGCCTTTTGTCCCCGGCTGCTTGGCCAAGCCCTTCCAGCTCAAACTATGTCGTTGCTCCTCTGGAAGGATCCCTGCAGCGCGGCGTAGTTTTTCCGAAGAAGCCCTGCTTTTGCAAGAGCAAATGAGGAATTCGTGGCAGGAAAGAGGAAGGAAAGAAAGTTTCTCTCCCTCTGCCTGCTTTGCTCAGAGGACTGGATGTAGTCAGGGAGTTCTCCCTTTCACTGAGAAACGTGCGGGCTGCTGTTGCCTGTGCGCTCTCTTCTTTGCAAAAGAGTCTGCAGTTCCACGCTTTGAACCGTGGAAAGGCGCCGGGCTCTGCTAAGACTTCCCCCGGCGCTTCGTTTGCCCTGGGCCAGAGCGAGCCTTCACAATAGCTGAACGCTAACACTGCATACTCGTTCCACTTCCAGAACAGGGCTACCGCGAGGCAGTTCTCCGGGGGAAAACGGCCCTTCGCGAAGGGCAGATCTGCCGAGCTCATTGCGGGAAAGCGAAAGCAAAGGACGCTTTTCTCCCTCTAACCGCTTTCGTCAGAGGAACGGGGGAAGTCACAGTGTTCTTTCTCTCACTGAGATACACACAATCTGACGTTGCCTCTGAGCTCCGTTGCTGGCAAAGAACTGAAACTGACATACATTCCTGTGGGGAAACACAGGGCTTTGCTAGGATTTCTCTAGGCAGTGTGTTTTCCCTGGGCCTCACTGTAGCAACACGATCTCGCCAGGGCAGAACTGCATGGGATTTCCTCTGCCAGGAGAGAGCTGCTGCTTTGGAGTTTGTGCTGGGAAACCTTGCTTTGGCAAGTGCGAATTGACCGCATTCAGGCAGAAAGAAAAGAGAATAGCAAGAGGCCTTTTCTCCCCGGCTGCTCTGCCAAGCCCTTCCAGCTCAAACTATGTCGTTGCTCCTCTGGAAGGATCCCTGCACCGCGGCGTAGTTTTTCCGAAGAAGCCCTGCGTTTGCAAGAGCAAATGAGGAATTCGTGGCAGGAAAGAGGAAGGAAAGAAAGTTTCTCTCCCTCTGCCTGCTTTGCTCAGAGGACCGGATGAAGTCAGGGAGTTCTCCCTTTCACTGAGAAACGTGCGGGCTGCTGTTGCCTGGGCGCTCTCTTCTTTGCAAAAGAGTCTGCAGTTCCACGCTTTGAACCGTGGAAAGGCGCCGGGCTCTGCTAAGATTTCCCCCGGCGCTTCGTTTGCCCTGGGCCAAAGCGAGCCTTCACAATAGCTGAACGCTAACACTGCATACTCGTTCCACTTCCAGAACCGGGCTACGGCGAGGCCGTTCTCCGGGGGAAAACGGCCCTTCGCGAAGGGCAGATCTGCCGAGCTCATTGCGGGAAAGCGAAAGCAAAGGACGCTTTTCTCCCTCTAACCGCTTTCGTCAGAGGAACGGGGGAAGTCACAGTGTTCTTTCTCTCCCTGAGATACACACAATCTGACGTTGCCTCTGAGCTCCGTTGCTGGCAAAGAACTGAAAGTGACATACATTCCTGTGGGGAAACACAGGGCTTTGCTAGGATTTCTCTAGGCAGTGTGTTTTCCCTGGGCCTCACTGTAGCAACACGATCTCGCCAGGGCAGAACTGCATGGGATTTCCTCTGCCAGGAGAGAGCTGCTGCTTTGGAGTTTGTGCTGGGAAACCTTGCTTTGGCAAGTGCGAATTGACCGCATTCAGGCAGAAAGAAAAGAGAATAGCAAGAGGCCTTTTCTCCCCGGCTGCTCTGCCAAGCCCTTCCAGCTCAAACTATGTCGTTGCTCCTCTGGAAGGATCCCTGCAGCGCGGCGTAGTTTTTCCGAAGAAGCCCTGCGTTTGCACGAGCAAATGAGGAATTCGTGGCAGGAAAGAGGAAGGAAAGAAAGTTTCTCTCCCTCTGCCTGCTTTGCTCAGAGGACCGGATGAATTCAGGGAGTTCTCCCTTTCACTGAGAAACGTGCGGGCTGCTGTTGCCTGGGCGCTCTCTTCTTTGCAAAAGAGTCTGCAGTTCCACGCTTTGAACCGTGGAAAGGCGCCGGGCTCTGCTAAGATTTCCCCCGGCGCTTCGTTTGCCCTGGGCCAAAGCGAGCCTTCACAATAGCTGAACGCTAACACTGCATACTCGTTCCACTTCCAGAACCGGGCTACGGCGAGGCCGTTCTCCGGGGGAAAACGGCCCTTCGCGAAGGGCAGATCTGCCGAGCTCATTGCGGGAAAGCGAAAGCAAAGGACGCTTTTCTCCCTCTAACCGCTTTCGTCAGAGGAACGGGGGAAGTCACAGTGTTCTTTCTCTCACTGAGATACACACAATCTGACGTTGCCTCTGAGCTCCGTTGCTGGCAAAGAACTGAAACTGACATACATTCCTGTGGGGAAACACAGGGCTTTGCTAGGATTTCTCTAGGCAGTGTGTTTTCCCTGGGCCTCACTGTAGCAACACGATCTCGCAAGGGCAGAACTGCATGGGATTTCCTCTGCCAGGAGAGAGCTGCTGCTTTGGAGTTTGTGCTGGGAAACCTTGCCTTGGCAAGTGCGAATTGACCGCATTCAGGCAGAAAGAAAAGAGAATAGCAAGAGGCCTTTTCTCCCCGGCTGCTCTGCCAAGCCCTTCCAGCTCAAACTATGTCGTTGCTCCTCTGGAAGGATCCCTGCACCGCGGCGTAGTTTTTCCGAAGAAGCCCTGCGTTTGCAAGAGCAAATGAGGAATTCGTGGCAGGAAAGAGGAAGGAAAGAAAGTTTCTCTCCCTCTGCCTGCTTTGCTCAGAGGACCGGATGAAGTCAGGGAGTTCTCCCTTTCACTGAGAAACGTGCGGGCTGCTGTTGCCTGGGCGCTCTCTTCTTTGCAAAAGAGTCTGCAGTTCCACGCTTTGAACCGTGGAAAGGCGCCGGGCTCTGCTAAGATTTCCCCCGGCGCTTCGTTTGCCCTGGGCCAAAGCGAGCCTTCACAATAGCTGAACGCTAACACTGCATACTCGTTCCACTTCCAGAACCGGGCTACGGCGAGGCCGTTCTCCGGGGGAAAACGGCCCTTCGCGAAGGGCAGATCTGCCGAGCTCATTGCGGGAAAGCGAAAGCAAAGGACGCTTTTCTCCCTCTAACCGCTTTCGTCAGAGGAACGGGGGAAGTCACAGTGTTCTTTCTCTCCCTGAGATACACACAATCTGACGTTGCCTCTGAGCTCCGTTGCTGGCAAAGAACTGAAAGTGACATACATTCCTGTGGGGAAACACAGGGCTTTGCTAGGATTTCTCTAGGCAGTGTGATTTCCCTGGGCCTCACTGTAGCAACACGATCTCGCCAGGGCAACACTGCATGGGACTTCCTCTGCCAGGAGAGAGCTGCTGCTTTGGAGTTTGTGCTGGGAAACCTTGCTTTGGCAAGTGCGAATTGACCGCATTCAGGCAGAAAGAAAAGAGAATAGCAAGAGGCCTTTTGTCCCCGGCTGCTTGGCCAAGCCCTTCCAGCTCAAACTATGTCGTTGCTCCTCTGGAAGGATCCCTGCAGCGCGGCGTAGTTTTTCCGAAGAAGCCCTGCTTTTGCAAGAGCAAATGAGGAATTCGTGGCAGGAAAGAGGAAGGAAAGAAAGTTTCTCTCCCTCTGCCTGCTTTGCTCAGAGGACTGGATGTAGTCAGGGAGTTCTCCCTTTCACTGAGAAACGTGCGGGCTGCTGTTGCCTGTGCGCTCTCTTCTTAGCAAAAGAGTCTGCAGTTCCACGCTTTGAACCGTGGAAAGGCGCCGGGCTCTGCTAAGACTTCCCCCGGCGCTTCGTTTGCCCTGGGCCAGAGCGAGCCTTCACAATAGCTGAACGCTAACACTGCATACTCGTTCCACTTCCAGAACAGGGCTACCGCGAGGCAGTTCTCCGGGGGAAAACGGCCCTTCGCGAAGGGCAGATCTGCCGAGCTCATTGCGGGAAAGCGAAAGCAAAGGACGCTTTTCTCCCTCTAACCGCTTTCGTCAGAGGAACGGGGGAAGTCACAGTGTTCTTTCTCTCCCTGAGATACACACAATCTGACGTTGCCTCTGAGCTCCGTTGCTGGCAAAGAACTGAAACTGACATACATTCCTGTGGGGAAACACAGGGCTTTGCTAGGATTTCTCTAGGCAGTGTGTTTTCCCTGGGCCTCACTGTAGCAACACGATCTCGCAAGGGCAGAACTGCATGGGATTTCCTCTGCCAGGAGAGAGCTGCTGCTTTGGAGTTTGTGCTGGGAAACCTTGCTTTGGCAAGTGCGAATTGACCGCATTCAGGCAGAAAGAAAAGAGAATAGCAAGAGGCCTTTTCTCCCCGGCTGCTCTGCCAAGCCCTTCCAGCTCAAACTATGTCGTTGCTCCTCTGGAAGGATCCCTGCACCGCGGCGTAGTTTTTCCGAAGAAGCCCTGCGTTTGCAAGAGCAAATGAGGAATTCGTGGCAGGAAAGAGGAAGGAAAGAAAGTTTCTCTCCCTCTGCCTGCTTTGCTCAGAGGACCGGATGAAGTCAGGGAGTTCTCCCTTTCACTGAGAAACGTGCGGGCTGCTGTTGCCTGGGCGCTCTCTTCTTTGCAAAAGAGTCTGCAGTTCCACGCTTTGAACCGTGGAAAGGCGCCGGGCTCTGCTAAGATTTCCCCCGGCGCTTCGTTTGCCCTGGGCCAAAGCGAGCCTTCACAATAGCTGAACGCTAACACTGCATACTCGTTCCACTTCCAGAACCGGGCTACGGCGAGGCCGTTCTCCGGGGGAAAACGGCCCTTCGCGAAGGGCAGATCTGCCGAGCTCATTGCGGGAAAGCGAAAGCAAAGGACGCTTTTCTCCCTCTAACCGCTTTCGTCAGAGGAACGGGGGAAGTCACAGTGTTCTTTCTCTCCCTGAGATACACACAATCTGACGTTGCCTCTGAGCTCCGTTGCTGGCAAAGAACTGAAAGTGACATACATTCCTGTGGGGAAACACAGGGCTTTGCTAGGATTTCTCTAGGCAGTGTGTTTTCCCTGGGCCTCACTGTAGCAACACGATCTCGCCAGGGCAGAACTGCATGGGATTTCCTCTGCCAGGAGAGAGCTGCTGCTTTGGAGTTTGTGCTGGGAAACCTTGCTTTGGCAAGTGCGAATTGACCGCATTCAGGCAGAAAGAAAAGAGAATAGCAAGAGGCCTTTTCTCCCCGGCTGCTCTGCCAAGCCCTTCCAGCTCAAACTATGTCGTTGCTCCTCTGGAAGGATCCCTGCACCGCGGCGTAGTTTTTCCGAAGAAGCCCTGCGTTTGCAAGAGCAAATGAGGAATTCGTGGCAGGAAAGAGGAAGGAAAGAAAGTTTCTCTCCCTCTGCCTGCTTTGCTCAGAGGACCGGATGAAGTCAGGGAGTTCTCCCTTTCACTGAGAAACGTGCGGGCTGCTGTTGCCTGGGCGCTCTCTTCTTTGCAAAAGAGTCTGCAGTTCCACGCTTTGAACCGTGGAAAGGCGCCGGGCTCTGCTAAGATTTCCCCCGGCGCTTCGTTTGCCCTGGGCCAAAGCGAGCCTTCAAAATAGCTGAACGCTAACACTGCATACTCGTTCCACTTCCAGAACCGGGCTACGGCGAGGCCGTTCTCCGGGGGAAAACGGCCCTTCGCGAAGGGCAGATCTGCCGAGCTCATTGCGGGAAAGCGAAAGCAAAGGACGCTTTTCTCCCTCTAACCGCTTTCGTCAGAGGAACGGGGGAAGTCACAGTGTTCTTTCTCTCCCTGAGATACACACAATCTGACGTTGCCTCTGAGCTCCGTTGCTGGCAAAGAACTGAAAGTGACATACATTCCTGTGGGGAAACACAGGGCTTTGCTAGGATTTCTCTAGGCAGTGTGTTTTCCCTGGGCCTCACTGTAGCAACACGATCTCGCCAGGGCAGAACTGCATGGGATTTCCTCTGCCAGGAGAGAGCTGCTGCTTTGTAGTTTGTGCTGGGAAACCTTGCTTTGGCAAGTGCGAATTGACCGCATTCAGGCAGAAAGAAAAGAGAATAGCAAGAGGCCTTTTGTCCCCGGCTGCTTGGCCAAGCCCTTCCAGCTCAAACTATGTCGTTGCTCCTCTGGAAGGATCCCTGCAGCGCGGCTTAGTTTTTCCGAAGAAGCCCTGCTTTTGCAAGAGCAAATGAGGAATTCGTGGCAGGAAAGAGGAAGGAAAGAAAGTTTCTCTCCCTCTGCCTGCTTTGCTCAGAGGACTGGATGTAGTCAGGGAGTTCTCCCTTTCACTGAGAAACGTGCGGGCTGCTGTTGCCTGTGCGCTCTCTTCTTAGCAAAAGAGTCTGCAGTTCCACGCTTTGAACCGTGGAAAGGCGCCGGGCTCTGCTAAGACTTCCCCCGGCGCTTCGTTTGCCCTGGGCCAGAGCGAGCCTTCACAATAGCTGAACGCTAACACTGCATACTCGTTCCACTTCCAGAACAGGGCTACCGCGAGGCAGTTCTCCGGGGGAAAACGGCCCTTCGCGAAGGGCAGATCTGCCGAGCTCATTGCGGGAAAGCGAAAGCAAAGGACGCTTTTCTCCCTCTAACCGCTTTCGTCAGAGGAACGGGGGAAGTCACAGTGTTCTTTCTCTCACTGAGATACACACAATCTGACGTTGCCTCTGAGCTCCGTTGCTGGCAAAGAACTGAAACTGACATACATTCCTGTGGGGAAACACAGGGCTTTGCTAGGATTTCTCTAGGCAGTGTGTTTTCCCTGGGCCTCACTGTAGCAACACGATCTCGCAAGGGCAGAACTGCATGGGATTTCCTCTGCCAGGAGAGAGCTGCTGCTTTGGAGTTTGTGCTGGGAAACCTTGCTTTGGCAAGTGCGAATTGACCGCATTCAGGCAGAAAGAAAAGAGAATAGCAAGAGGCCTTTTGTCCCCGGCTGCTCTGCCAAGCCCTTCCAGCTCAAACTATGTCGTTGCTCCTCTGGAAGGATCCCTGCACCGCGGCGTAGTTTTTCCGAAGAAGCCCTGCGTTTGCAAGAGCAAATGAGGAATTCGTGGCAGGAAAGAGGAAGGAAAGAAAGTTTCTCTCCCTCTGCCTGCTTTGCTCAGAGGACCGGATGAAGTCAGGGAGTTCTCCCTTTCACTGAGAAACGTGCGGGCTGCTGTTGCCTGGGCGCTCTCTTCTTTGCAAAAGAGTCTGCAGTTCCACGCTTTGAACCGTGGAAAGGCGCCGGGCTCTGCTAAGATTTCCCCCGGCGCTTCGTTTGCCCTGGGCCAAAGCGAGCCTTCACAATAGCTGAACGCTAACACTGCATACTCGTTCCACTTCCAGAACCGGGCTACGGCGAGGCCGTTCTCCGGGGGAAAACGGCCCTTCGCGAAGGGCAGATCTGCCGAGCTCATTGCGGGAAAGCGAAAGCAAAGGACGCTTTTCTCCCTCTAACCGCTTTCGTCAGAGGAACGGGGGAAGTCACAGTGTTCTTTCTCTCACTGAGATACACACAATCTGACGTTGCCTCTGAGCTCCGTTGCTGGCAAAGAACTGAAAGTGACATACATTCCTGTGGGGAAACACAGGGCTTTGCTAGGATTTCTCTAGGCAGTGTGATTTCCCTGGGCCTCACTGTAGCAACACTATCTCGCCAGGGCAACACTGCATGGCACTTCCTCTGCCAGGAGAGAGCTGCTGCTTTGGAGTTTGTGCTGGGAAACCTTGCTTTGGCAAGTGCGAATTGACCGCATTCAGGCAGAAAGAAAAGAGAATAGCAAGAGGCCTTTTGTCCCCGGCTGCTTGGCCAAGCCCTTCCAGCTCAAACTATGTCGTTGCTCCTCTGGAAGGATCCCTGCAGCGCGGCGTAGTTTTTCCGAAGAAGCCCTGCTTTTGCAAGAGCAAATGAGGAATTCGTGGCAGGAAAGAGGAAGGAAAGAAAGTTTCTCTCCCTCTGCCTGCTTTGCTCAGAGGACTGGATGTAGTCAGGGAGTTCTCCCTTTCACTGAGAAACGTGCGGGCTGCTGTTGCCTGTGCGCTCTCTTCTTTGCAAAAGAGTCTGCAGTTCCACGCTTTGAACCGTGGAAAGGCGCCGGGCTCTGCTAAGACTTCCCCCGGCGCTTCGTTTGCCCTGGGCCAGAGCGAGCCTTCACAATAGCTGAACGCTAACACTGCATACTCGTTCCACTTCCAGAACAGGGCTACCGCGAGGCAGTTCTCCGGGGGAAAACGGCCCTTCGCGAAGGGCAGATCTGCCGAGCTCATTGCGGGAAAGCGAAAGCAAAGGACGCTTTTCTCCCTCTAACCGCTTTCGTCAGAGGAACGGGGGAAGTCACAGTGTTCTTTCTCTCACTGAGATACACACAATCTGACGTTGCCTCTGAGCTCCGTTGCTGGCAAAGAACTGAAACTGACATACATTCCTGTGGGGAAACACAGGGCTTTGCTAGGATTTCTCTAGGCAGTGTGTTTTCCCTGGGCCTCACTGTAGCAACACGATCTCGCCAGGGCAGAACTGCATGGGATTTCCTCTGCCAGGAGAGAGCTGCTGCTTTGGAGTTTGTGCTGGGAAACCTTGCTTTGGCAAGTGCGAATTGACCGCATTCAGGCAGAAAGAAAAGAGAATAGCAAGAGGCCTTTTCTCCCCGGCTGCTCTGCCAAGCCCTTCCAGCTCAAACTATGTCGTTGCTCCTCTGGAAGGATCCCTGCACCGCGACGTAGTTTTTCCGAAGAAGCCCTGCGTTTGCAAGAGCAAATGAGGAATTCGTGGCAGGAAAGAGGAAGGAAAGAAAGTTTCTCTCCCTCTGCCTGCTTTGCTCAGAGGACCGGATGAAGTCAGGGAGTTCTCCCTTTCACTGAGAAACGTGCGGGCTGCTGTTGCCTGGGCGCTCTCTTCTTTGCAAAAGAGTCTGCAGTTCCACGCTTTGAACCGTGGAAAGGCGCCGGGCTCTGCTAAGATTTCCCCCGGCGCTTCGTTTGCCCTGGGCCAAAGCGAGCCTTCACAATAGCTGAACGCTAACACTGCATACTCGTTCCACTTCCAGAACAGGGCTACGGCGAGGCCGTTCTCCGGGGGAAAACGGCCCTTCGCGAAGGGCAGATCTGCCGAGCTCATTGCGGGAAAGCGAAAGCAAAGGACGCTTTTCTCCCTCTAACCGCTTTCGTCAGAGGAACGGGGGAAGTCACAGTGTTCTTTCTCTCCCTGAGATACACACAATCTGACGTTGCCTCTGAGCTCCGTTGCTGGCAAAGAACTGAAAGTGACATACATTCCTGTGGGGAAACACAGGGCTTTGCTAGGATTTCTCTAGGCAGTGTGTTTTCCCTGGGCCTCACTGTAGCAACACGATCTCGCCAGGGCAGAACTGCATGGGATTTCCTCTGCCAGGAGAGAGCTGCTGCTTTGGAGTTTGTGCTGGGAAACCTTGCTTTGGCAAGTGCGAATTGACCGCATTCAGGCAGAAAGAAAAGAGAATAGCAAGAGGCCTTTTGTCCCCGGCTGCTTGGCCAAGCCCTTCCAGCTCAAACTATGTCGTTGCTCCTCTGGAAGGATCCCTGCAGCGCGGCGTAGTTTTTCCGAAGAAGCCCTGCTTTTGCAAGAGCAAATGAGGAATTCGTGGCAGGAAAGAGGAAGGAAAGAAAGTTTCTCTCCCTCTGCCTGCTTTGCTCAGAGGACTGGATGTAGTCAGGGAGTTCTCCCTTTCACTGAGAAACGTGCGGGCTGCTGTTGCCTGTGCGCTCTCTTCTTAGCAAAAGAGTCTGCAGTTCCACGCTTTGAACCGTGGAAAGGCGCCGGGCTCTGCTAAGACTTCCCCCGGCGCTTCGTTTGCCCTGGGCCAGAGCGAGCCTTCACAATAGCTGAACGCTAACACTGCATACTCGTTCCACTTCCAGAACAGGGCTACCGCGAGGCAGTTCTCCGGGGGAAAACGGCCCTTCGCGAAGGGCAGATCTGCCGAGCTCATTGCGGGAAAGCGAAAGCAAAGGACGCTTTTCTCCCTCTAACCGCTTTCGTCAGAGGAACGGGGGAAGTCACAGTGTTCTTTCTCTCACTGAGATACACACAATATGACGTTGCCTCTGAGCTCCGTTGCTGGCAAAGAACTGAAACTGACATACATTCCTGTGGGGAAACACAGGGCTTTGCTAGGATTTCTCTAGGCAGTGTGTTTTCCCTGGGCCTCACTGTAGCAACACGATCTCGCAAGGGCAGAACTGCATGGGATTTCCTCTGCCAGGAGAGAGCTGCTGCTTTGGAGTTTGTGCTGGGAAACCTTGCTTTGGCAAGTGCGAATTGACCGCATTCAGGCAGAAAGAAAAGAGAATAGCAAGAGGCCTTTTCTCCCCGGCTGCTCTGCCAAGCCCTTCCAGCTCAAACTATGTCGTTGCTCCTCTGGAAGGATCCCTGCACCGCGGCGTAGTTTTTCCGAAGAAGCCCTGCGTTTGCAAGAGCAAATGAGGAATTCGTGGCAGGAAAGAGGAAGGAAAGAAAGTTTCTCTCCCTCTGCCTGCTTTGCTCAGAGGACCGGATGAAGTCAGGGAGTTCTCCCTTTCACTGAGAAACGTGCGGGCTGCTGTTGCCTGGGCGCTCTCTTCTTTGCAAAAGAGTCTGCAGTTCCACGCTTTGAACCGTGGAAAGGCGCCGGGCTCTGCTAAGATTTCCCCCGGCGCTTCGTTTGCCCTGGGCCAAAGCGAGCCTTCACAATAGCTGAACGCTAACACTGCATACTCGTTCCACTTCCAGAACCGGGCTACGGCGAGGCCGTTCTCCGGGGGAAAACGGCCCTTCGCGAAGGGCAGATCTGCCGAGCTCATTGCGGGAAAGCGAAAGCAAAGGACGCTTTTCTCCCTCTAACCGCTTTCGTCAGAGGAACGGGGGAAGTCACAGTGTTCTTTCTCTCCCTGAGATACACACAATCTGACGTTGCCTCTGAGCTCCGTTGCTGGCAAAGAACTGAAAGTGACATACATTCCTGTGGGGAAACACAGGGCTTTGCTAGGATTTCTCTAGGCAGTGTGTTTTCCCTGGGCCTCACTGTAGCAACACGATCTCGCAAGGGCAGAACTGCATGGGATTTCCTCTGCCAGGAGAGAGCTGCTGCTTTGGAGTTTGTGCTGGGAAACCTTGCTTTGGCAAGTGCGAATTGACCGCATTCAGGCAGAAAGAAAAGAGAATAGCAAGAGGCCTTTTCTCCCCGGCTGCTCTGCCAAGCCCTTCCAGCTCAAACTATGTCGTTGCTCCTCTGGAAGGATCCCTGCACCGCGGCGTAGTTTTTCCGAAGAAGCCCTGCGTTTGCACGAGCAAATGAGGAATTCGTGGCAGGAAAGAGGAAGGAAAGAAAGTTTCTCTCCCTCTGCCTGCTTTGCTCAGAGGACCGGATGAAGTCAGGGAGTTCTCCCTTTCACTGAGAAACGTGCGGGCTGCTGTTGCCTGGGCGCTCTCTTCTTTGCAAAAGAGTCTGCAGTTCCACGCTTTGAACCGTGGAAAGGCGCCGGGCTCTGCTAAGATTTCCCCCGGCGCTTCGTTTGCCCTGGGCCAAAGCGAGCCTTCACAATAGCTGAACGCTAACACTGCATACTCGTTCCACTTCCAGAACCGGGCTACGGCGAGGCAGTTCTCCGGGGGAAAACGGCCCTTCGCGAAGGGCAGATCTGCCGAGCTCATTGCGGGAAAGCGAAAGCAAAGGACGCTTTTCTCCCTCTAACCGCTTTCGTCAGAGGAACGGGGGAAGTCACAGTGTTCTTTCTCTCCCTGAGATACACACAATCTGACGTTGCCTCTGAGCTCCGTTGCTGGCAAAGAACTGAAAGTGACATACATTCCTGTGGGGAAACACAGGGCTTTGCTAGGATTTCTCTAGGCAGTGTGTTTTCCCTGGGCCTCACTGTAGCAACACGATCTCGCAAGGGCAGAACTGCATGGGATTTCCTCTTCCAGGAGAGAGCTGCTGCTTTGGAGTTTGTGCTGGGAAACCTTGCTTTGGCAAGTGCGAATTGACCGCATTCAGGCAGAAAGAAAAGAGAATAGCAAGAGGCCTTTTCTCCCCGGCTGCTCTGCCAAGCCCTTCCAGCTCAAACTATGTCGTTGCTCCTCTGGAAGGATCCCTGCAGCGCGGCGTAGTTTTTCCGAAGAAGCCCTGCGTTTGCAAGAGCAAATGAGGAATTCGTGGCAGGAAAGAGGAAGGAAAGAAAGTTTCTCTCCCTCTGCCTGCTTTGCTCAGAGGACCGGATGAAGTCAGGGAGTTCTCCCTTTCACTGAGAAACGTGCGGGCTGCTGTTGCCTGGGCGCTCTCTTCTTTGCAAAAGAGTCTGCAGTTCCACGCTTTGAACCGTGGAAAGGCGCCGGGCTCTGCTAAGATTTCCCCCGGCGCTTCGTTTGCCCTGGGCCAAAGCGAGCCTTCACAATAGCTGAACGCTAACACTGCATACTCGTTCCACTTCCAGAACCGGGCTACGGCGAGGCCGTTCTCCGGGGGAAAACGGCCCTTCGCGAAGGGCAGATCTGCCGAGCTCATTGCGGGAAAGCGAAAGCAAAGGACGCTTTTCTCCCTCTAACCGCTTTCGTCAGAGGAACGGGGGAAGTCACAGTGTTCTTTCTCTCCCTGAGATACACACAATCTGACGTTGCCTCTGAGCTCCGTTGCTGGCAAAGAACTGAAAGTGACATACATTCCTGTGGGGAAACACAGGGCTTTGCTAGGATTTCTCTAGGCAGTGTGTTTTCCCTGGGCCTCACTGTAGCAACACGATCTCGCCAGGGCAACACTGCATGGCACTTCCTCTGCCAGGAGAGAGCTGCTGCTTTGGAGTTTGTGCTGGGAAACCTTGCTTTGGCAAGTGCGAATTGACCGCATTCAGGCAGAAAGAAAAGAGAATAGCAAGAGGCCTTTTGTCCCCGGCTGCTTGGCCAAGCCCTTCCAGCTCAAACTATGTCGTTGCTCCTCTGGAAGGATCCCTGCAGCGCGGCGTAGTTTTTCCGAAGAAGCCCTGCTTTTGCAAGAGCAAATGAGGAATTCGTGGCAGGAAAGAGGAAGGAAAGAAAGTTTCTCTCCCTCTGCCTGCTTTGCTCAGAGGACTGGATGTAGTCAGGGAGTTCTCCCTTTCACTGAGAAACGTGCGGGCTGCTGTTGCCTGTGCGCTCTCTTCTTAGCAAAAGAGTCTGCAGTTCCACGCTTTGAACCGTGGAAAGGCGCCGGGCTCTGCTAAGACTTCCCCCGGCGCTTCGTTTGCCCTGGGCCAGAGCGAGCCTTCACAATAGCTGAACGCTAACACTGCATACTCGTTCCACTTCCAGAACAGGGCTACCGCGAGGCAGTTCTCCGGGGGAAAACGGCCCTTCGCGAAGGGCAGATCTGCCGAGCTCATTGCGGGAAAGCGAAAGCAAAGGACGCTTTTCTCCCTCTAACCGCTTTCGTCAGAGGAACGGGGGAAGTCACAGTGTTCTTTCTCTCCCTGAGATACACACAATCTGACGTTGCCTCTGAGCTCCGTTGCTGGCAAAGAACTGAAAGTGACATACATTCCTGTGGGGAAACACAGGGCTTTGCTAGGATTTCTCTAGGCAGTGTGTTTTCCCTGGGCCTCACTGTAGCAACACGATCTCGCCAGGGCAGAACTGCATGGGATTTCCTCTGCCAGGAGAGAGCTGCTGCTTTGGAGTTTGTGCTGGGAAACCTTGCTTTGGCAAGTGCGAATTGACCGCATTCAGGCAGAAAGAAAAGAGAATAGCAAGAGGCCTTTTCTCCCCGGCTGCTCTGCCAAGCCCTTCCAGCTCAAACTATGTCGTTGCTCCTCTGGAAGGATCCCTGCACCGCGGCGTAGTTTTTCCGAAGAAGCCCTGCGTTTGCAAGAGCAAATGAGGAATTCGTGGCAGGAAAGAGGAAGGAAAGAAAGTTTCTCTCCCTCTGCCTGCTTTGCTCAGAGGACCGGATGAAGTCAGGGAGTTCTCCCTTTCACTGAGAAACGTGCGGGCTGCTGTTGCCTGGGCGCTCTCTTCTTTGCAAAAGAGTCTGCAGTTCCACGCTTTGAACCGTGGAAAGGCGCCGGGCTCTGCTAAGATTTCCCCCGGCGCTTCGTTTGCCCTGGGCCAAAGCGAGCCTTCACAATAGCTGAACGCTAACACTGCATACTCGTTCCACTTCCAGAACCGGGCTACGGCGAGGCCGTTCTCCGGGGGAAAACGGCCCTTCGCGAAGGGCAGATCTGCCGAGCTCATTGCGGGAAAGCGAAAGCAAAGGACGCTTTTCTCCCTCTAACCGCTTTCGTCAGAGGAACGGGGGAAGTCACAGTGTTCTTTCTCTCCCTGAGATACACACAATCTGACGTTGCCTCTGAGCTCCGTTGCTGGCAAAGAACTGAAAGTGACATACATTCCTGTGGGGAAACACAGGGCTTTGCTAGGATTTCTCTAGGCAGTGTGATTTCCCTGGGCCTCACTGTAGCAACACTATCTCGCCAGGGCAACACTGCATGGCACTTCCTCTGCCAGGAGAGAGCTGCTGCTTTGGAGTTTGTGCTGGGAAACCTTGCTTTGGCAAGTGCGAATTGACCGCATTCAGGCAGAAAGAAAAGAGAATAGCAAGAGGCCTTTTGTCCCCGGCTGCTTGGCCAAGCCCTTCCAGCTCAAACTATGTCGTTGCTCCTCTGGAAGGATCCCTGCAGCGCGGCGTAGTTTTTCCGAAGAAGCCCTGCTTTTGCAAGAGCAAATGAGGAATTCGTGGCAGGAAAGAGGAAGGAAAGAAAGTTTCTCTCCCTCTGCCTGCTTTGCTCAGAGGACTGGATGTAGTCAGGGAGTTCTCCCTTTCACTGAGAAACGTGCGGGCTGCTGTTGCCTGTGCGCTCTCTTCTTAGCAAAAGAGTCTGCAGTTCCACGCTTTGAACCGTGGAAAGGCGCCGGGCTCTGCTAAGACTTCCCCCGGCGCTTCGTTTGCCCTGGGCCAGAGCGAGCCTTCACAATAGCTGAACGCTAACACTGCATACTCGTTCCACTTCCAGAACAGGGCTACCGCGAGGCAGTTCTCCGGGGGAAAACGGCCCTTCGCGAAGGGCAGATCTGCCGAGCTCATTGCGGGAAAGCGAAAGCAAAGGACGCTTTTCTCCCTCTAACCGCTTTCGTCAGAGGAACGGGGGAAGTCACAGTGTTCTTTCTCTCCCTGAGATACACACAATCTGACGTTGCCTCTGAGCTCCGTTGCTGGCAAAGAACTGAAAGTGACATACATTCCTGTGGGGAAACACAGGGCTTTGCTAGGATTTCTCTAGGCAGTGTGATTTCCCTGGGCCTCACTGTAGCAACACTATCTCGCCAGGGCAACACTGCATGGCACTTCCTCTGCCAGGAGAGAGCTGCTGCTTTGGAGTTTGTGCTGGGAAACCTTGCTTTGGCAAGTGCGAATTGACCGCATTCAGGCAGAAAGAAAAGAGAATAGCAAGAGGCCTTTTGTCCCCGGCTGCTTGGCCAAGCCCTTCCAGCTCAAACTATGTCGTTGCTCCTCTGGAAGGATCCCTGCAGCGCGGCGTAGTTTTTCCGAAGAAGCCCTGCTTTTGCAAGAGCAAATGAGGAATTCGTGGCAGGAAAGAGGAAGGAAAGAAAGTTTCTCTCCCTCTGCCTGCTTTGCTCAGAGGACTGGATGTAGTCAGGGAGTTCTCCCTTTCACTGAGAAACGTGCGGGCTGCTGTTGCCTGTGCGCTCTCTTCTTTGCAAAAGAGTCTGCAGTTCCACGCTTTGAACCGTGGAAAGGCGCCGGGCTCTGCTAAGACTTCCCCCGGCGCTTCGTTTGCCCTGGGCCAGAGCGAGCCTTCACAATAGCTGAACGCTAACACTGCATACTCGTTCCACTTCCAGAACCGGGCTACGGCGAGGCCGTTCTCCGGGGGAAAACGGCCCTTCGCGAAGGGCAGATCTGCCGAGCTCATTGCGGGAAAGCGAAAGCAAAGGACGCTTTTCTCCCTCTAACCGCTTTCGTCAGAGGAACGGGGGAAGTCACAGTGTTCTTTCTCTCCCTGAGATACACACAATCTGACGTTGCCTCTGAGCTCCGTTGCTGGCAAAGAACTGAAAGTGACATACATTCCTGTGGGGAAACACAGGGCTTTGCTAGGATTTCTCTAGGCAGTGTGTTTTCCCTGGGCCTCACTGTAGCAACACGATCTCGCCAGGGCAGAACTGCATGGGATTTCCTCTGCCAGGAGAGAGCTGCTGCTTTGGAGTTTGTGCTGGGAAACCTTGCTTTGGCAAGTGCGAATTGACCGCATTCAGGCAGAAAGAAAAGAGAATAGCAAGAGGCCTTTTCTCCCCGGCTGCTCTGCCAAGCCCTTCCAGCTCAAACTATGTCGTTGCTCCTCTGGAAGGATCCCTGCACCGCGGCGTAGTTTTTCCGAAGAAGCCCTGCGTTTGCACGAGCAAATGAGGAATTCGTGGCAGGAAAGAGGAAGGAAAGAAAGTTTCTCTCCCTCTGCCTGCTTTGCTCAGAGGACCGGATGAAGTCAGGGAGTTCTCCCTTTCACTGAGAAACGTGCGGGCTGCTGTTGCCTGGGCGCTCTCTTCTTTGCAAAAGAGTCTGCAGTTCCACGCTTTGAACCGTGGAAAGGCGCCGGGCTCTGCTAAGATTTCCCCCGGCGCTTCGTTTGCCCTGGGCCAAAGCGAGCCTTCACAATAGCTGAACGCTAACACTGCATACTCGTTCCACTTACAGAACCGGGCTACGGCGAGGCCGTTCTCCGGGGGAAAACGGCCCTTCGCGAAGGGCAGATCTGCCGAGCTCATTGCGGGAAAGCGAAAGCAAAGGACGCTTTTCTCCCTCTAACCGCTTTCGTCAGAGGAACGGGGGAAGTCACAGTGTTCTTTCTCTCACTGAGATACACACAATCTGACGTTGCCTCTGAGCTCCGTTGCTGGCAAAGAACTGAAACTGACATACATTCCTGTGGGGAAACACAGGGCTTTGCTAGGATTTCTCTAGGCAGTGTGTTTTCCCTGGGCCTCACTGTAGCAACACGATCTCGCAAGGGCAGAACTGCATGGGATTTCCTCTGCCAGGAGAGAGCTGCTGCTTTGGAGTTTGTGCTGGGAAACCTTGCCTTGGCAAGTGCGAATTGACCGCATTCAGGCAGAAAGAAAAGAGAATAGCAAGAGGCCTTTTCTCCCCGGCTGCTCTGCCAAGCCCTTCCAGCTCAAACTATGTCGTTGCTCCTCTGGAAGGATCCCTGCACCGCGGCGTAGTTTTTCCGAAGAAGCCCTGCGTTTGCAAGAGCAAATGAGGAATTCGTGGCAGGAAAGAGGAAGGAAAGAAAGTTTCTCTCCCTCTGCCTGCTTTGCTCAGAGGACCGGATGAAGTCAGGGAGTTCTCCCTTTCACTGAGAAACGTGCGGGCTGCTGTTGCCTGGGCGCTCTCTTCTTTGCAAAAGAGTCTGCAGTTCCACGCTTTGAACCGTGGAAAGGCGCCGGGCTCTGCTAAGATTTCCCCCGGCGCTTCGTTTGCCCTGGGCCAAAGCGAGCCTTCACAATAGCTGAACGCTAACACTGCATACTCGTTCCACTTCCAGAACCGGGCTACGGCGAGGCCGTTCTCCGGGGGAAAACGGCCCTTCGCGAAGGGCAGATCTGCCGAGCTCATTGCGGGAAAGCGAAAGCAAAGGACGCTTTTCTCCCTCTAACCGCTTTCGTCAGAGGAACGGGGGAAGTCACAGTGTTCTTTCTCTCCCTGAGATACACACAATCTGACGTTGCCTCTGAGCTCCGTTGCTGGCAAAGAACTGAAAGTGACATACATTCCTGTGGGGAAACACAGGGCTTTGCTAGGATTTCTCTAGGCAGTGTGATTTCCCTGGGCCTCACTGTAGCAACACGATCTCGCCAGGGCAACACTGCATGGGACTTCCTCTGCCAGGAGAGAGCTGCTGCTTTGGAGTTTGTGCTGGGAAACCTTGCTTTGGCAAGTGCGAATTGACCGCATTCAGGCAGAAAGAAAAGAGAATAGCAAGAGGCCTTTTGTCCCCGGCTGCTTGGCCAAGCCCTTCCAGCTCAAACTATGTCGTTGCTCCTCTGGAAGGATCCCTGCAGCGCGGCGTAGTTTTTCCGAAGAAGCCCTGCTTTTGCAAGAGCAAATGAGGAATTCGTGGCAGGAAAGAGGAAGGAAAGAAAGTTTCTCTCCCTCTGCCTGCTTTGCTCAGAGGACTGGATGTAGTCAGGGAGTTCTCCCTTTCACTGAGAAACGTGCGGGCTGCTGTTGCCTGTGCGCTCTCTTCTTAGCAAAAGAGTCTGCAGTTCCACGCTTTGAACCGTGGAAAGGCGCCGGGCTCTGCTAAGACTTCCCCCGGCGCTTCGTTTGCCCTGGGCCAGAGCGAGCCTTCACAATAGCTGAACGCTAACACTGCATACTCGTTCCACTTCCAGAACCGGGCTACCGCGAGGCAGTTCTCCGGGGGAAAACGGCCCTTCGCGAAGGGCAGATCTGCCGAGCTCATTGCGGGAAAGCGAAAGCAAAGGACGCTTTTCTCCCTCTAACCGCTTTCGTCAGAGGAACGGGGGAAGTCACAGTGTTCTTTCTCTCCCTGAGATACACACAATCTGACGTTGCCTCTGAGCTCCGTTGCTGGCAAAGAACTGAAACTGACATACATTCCTGTGGGGAAACACAGGGCTTTGCTAGGATTTCTCTAGGCAGTGTGTTTTCCCTGGGCCTCACTGTAGCAACACGATCTCGCAAGGGCAGAACTGCATGGGATTTCCTCTGCCAGGAGAGAGCTGCTGCTTTGGAGTTTGTGCTGGGAAACCTTGCTTTGGCAAGTGCGAATTGACCGCATTCAGGCAGAAAGAAAAGAGAATAGCAAGAGGCCTTTTCTCCCCGGCTGCTCTGCCAAGCCCTTCCAGCTCAAACTATGTCGTTGCTCCTCTGGAAGGATCCCTGCACCGCGGCGTAGTTTTTCCGAAGAAGCCCTGCGTTTGCAAGAGCAAATGAGGAATTCGTGGCAGGAAAGAGGAAGGAAAGAAAGTTTCTCTCCCTCTGCCTGCTTTGCTCAGAGGACCGGATGAAGTCAGGGAGTTCTCCCTTTCACTGAGAAACGTGCGGGCTGCTGTTGCCTGGGCGCTCTCTTCTTTGCAAAAGAGTCTGCAGTTCCACGCTTTGAACCGTGGAAAGGCGCCGGGCTCTGCTAAGATTTCCCCCGGCGCTTCGTTTGCCCTGGGCCAAAGCGAGCCTTCACAATAGCTGAACGCTAACACTGCATACTCGTTCCACTTCCAGAACCGGGCTACGGCGAGGCCGTTCTCCGGGGGAAAACGGCCCTTCGCGAAGGGCAGATCTGCCGAGCTCATTGCGGGAAAGCGAAAGCAAAGGACGCTTTTCTCCCTCTAACCGCTTTCGTCAGAGGAACGGGGGAAGTCACAGTGTTCTTTCTCTCCCTGAGATACACACAATCTGACGTTGCCTCTGAGCTCCGTTGCTGGCAAAGAACTGAAAGTGACATACATTCCTGTGGGGAAACACAGGGCTTTGCTAGGATTTCTCTAGGCAGTGTGTTTTCCCTGGGCCTCACTGTAGCAACACGATCTCGCCAGGGCAACACTGCATGGCACTTCCTCTGCCAGGAGAGAGCTGCTGCTTTGGAGTTTGTGCTGGGAAACCTTGCTTTGGCAAGTGCGAATTGACCGCATTCAGGCAGAAAGAAAAGAGAATAGCAAGAGGCCTTTTGTCCCCGGCTGCTTGGCCAAGCCCTTCCAGCTCAAACTATGTCGTTGCTCCTCTGGAAGGATCCCTGCACCGCGGCGTAGTTTTTCCGAAGAAGCCCTGCGTTTGCACGAGCAAATGAGGAATTCGTGGCAGGAAAGAGGAAGGAAAGAAAGTTTCTCTCCCTCTGCCTGCTTTGCTCAGAGGACCGGATGAAGTCAGGGAGTTCTCCCTTTCACTGAGAAACGTGCGGGCTGCTGTTGCCTGGGTGCTCTCTTCTTTGCAAAAGAGTCTGCAGTTCCACGCTTTGAACCGTGGAAAGGCGCCGGGCTCTGCTAAGATTTCCCCCGGCGCTTCGTTTGCCCTGGGCCAAAGCGAGCCTTCACAATAGCTGAACGCTAACACTGCATACTCGTTCCACTTCCAGAACCGGGCTACGGCGAGGCCGTTCTCCGGGGGAAAACGGCCCTTCGCGAAGGGCAGATCTGCCGAGCTCATTGCGGGAAAGCGAAAGCAAAGGACGCTTTTCTCCCTCTAACCGCTTTCGTCAGAGGAACGGGGGAAGTCACAGTGTTCTTTCTCTCCCTGAGATACACACAATCTGACGTTGCCTCTGAGCTCCGTTGCTGGCAAAGAACTGAAAGTGACATACATTCCTGTGGGGAAACACAGGGCTTTGCTAGGATTTCTCTAGGCAGTGTGTTTTCCCTGGGCCTCACTGTAGCAACACGATCTCGCCAGGGCAGAACTGCATGGGATTTCCTCTGCCAGGAGAGAGCTGCTGCTTTGGAGTTTGTGCTGGGAAACCTTGCTTTGGCAAGTGCGAATTGACCGCATTCAGGCAGAAAGAAAAGAGAATAGCAAGAGGCCTTTTCTCCCCGGCTGCTCTGCCAAGCCCTTCCAGCTCAAACTATGTCGTTGCTCCTCTGGAAGGATCCCTGCACCGCGGCGTAGTTTTTCCGAAGAAGCCCTGCGTTTGCAAGAGCAAATGAGGAATTCGTGGCAGGAAAGAGGAAGGAAAGAAAGTTTCTCTCCCTCTGCCTGCTTTGCTCAGAGGACCGGATGAAGTCAGGGAGTTCTCCCTTTCACTGAGAAACGTGCGGGCTGCTGTTGCCTGGGCGCTCTCTTCTTTGCAAAAGAGTCTGCAGTTCCACGCTTTGAACCGTGGAAAGGCGCCGGGCTCTGCTAAGATTTCCCCCGGCGCTTCGTTTGCCCTGGGCCAAAGCGAGCCTTCAAAATAGCTGAACGCTAACACTGCATACTCGTTCCACTTCCAGAACCGGGCTACGGCGAGGCCGTTCTCCGGGGGAAAACGGCCCTTCGCGAAGGGCAGATCTGCCGAGCTCATTGCGGGAAAGCGAAAGCAAAGGACGCTTTTCTCCCTCTAACCGCTTTCGTCAGAGGAACGGGGGAAGTCACAGTGTTCTTTCTCTCCCTGAGATACACACAATCTGACGTTGCCTCTGAGCTCCGTTGCTGGCAAAGAACTGAAAGTGACATACATTCCTGTGGGGAAAAACAGGGCTTTGATAGGATTTCTCTAGGTAGTGTGATTTCCCTGGGCCTCACTGTAGCAACACTATCTCGCCAGGGCAACACTGCATGGCACTTCCTCTGCCAGGAGAGAGCTGCTGCTTTGGAGTTTGTGCTGGGAAACCTTGCTTTGGCAAGTGCGAATTGACCGCATTCAGGCAGAAAGAAAAGAGAATAGCAAGAGGCCTTTTGTCCCCGGCTGCTTGGCCAAGCCCTTCCAGCTCAAACTATGTCGTTGCTCCTCTGGAAGGATCCCTGCAGCGCGGCGTAGTTTTTCCGAAGAAGCCCTGCTTTTGCAAGAGCAAATGAGGAATTCGTGGCAGGAAAGAGGAAGGAAAGAAAGTTTCTCTCCCTCTGCCTGCTTTGCTCAGAGGACTGGATGTAGTCAGGGAGTTCTCCCTTTCACTGAGAAACGTGCGGGCTGCTGTTGCCTGTGCGCTCTCTTCTTTGCAAAAGAGTCTGCAGTTCCACGCTTTGAACCGTGGAAAGGCGCCGGGCTCTGCTAAGACTTCCCCCGGCGCTTCGTTTGCCCTGGGCCAGAGCGAGCCTTCACAATAGCTGAACGCTAACACTGCATACTCGTTCCACTTCCAGAACAGGGCTACCGCGAGGCAGTTCTCCGGGGGAAAACGGCCCTTCGCGAAGGGCAGATCTGCCGAGCTCATTGCGGGAAAGCGAAAGCAAAGGACGCTTTTCTCCCTCTAACCGCTTTCGTCAGAGGAACGGGGGAAGTCACAGTGTTCTTTCTCTCCCTGAGATACACACAATCTGACGTTGCCTCTGAGCTCCGTTGCTGGCAAAGAACTGAAAGTGACATACATTCCTGTGGGGAAACACAGGGCTTTGCTAGGATTTCTCTAGGCAGTGTGTTTTCCCTGGGCCTCACTGTAGCAACACGATCTCGCCAGGGCAGAACTGCATGGGATTTCCTCTGCCAGGAGAGAGCTGCTGCTTTGGAGTTTGTGCTGGGAAACCTTGCTTTGGCAAGTGCGAATTGACCGCATTCAGGCAGAAAGAAAAGAGAATAGCAAGAGGCCTTTTCTCCCCGGCTGCTCTGCCAAGCCCTTCCAGCTCAAACTATGTCGTTGCTCCTCTGGAAGGATCCCTGCACCGCGGCGTAGTTTTTCCGAAGAAGCCCTGCGTTTGCAAGAGCAAATGAGGAATTCGTGGCAGGAAAGAGGAAGGAAAGAAAGTTTCTCTCCCTCTGCCTGCTTTGCTCAGAGGACCGGATGAAGTCAGGGAGTTCTCCCTTTCACTGAGAAACGTGCGGGCTGCTGTTGCCTGGGCGCTCTCTTCTTTGCAAAAGAGTCTGCAGTTCCACGCTTTGAACCGTGGAAAGGCGCCGGGCTCTGCTAAGATTTCCCCCGGCGCTTCGTTTGCCCTGGGCCAAAGCGAGCCTTCACAATAGCTGAACGCTAACACTGCATACTCGTTCCACTTCCAGAACCGGGCTACGGCGAGGCCGTTCTCCGGGGGAAAACGGCCCTTCGCGAAGGGCAGATCTGCCGAGCTCATTGCGGGAAAGCGAAAGCAAAGGACGCTTTTCTCCCTCTAACCGCTTTCGTCAGAGGAACGGGGGAAGTCACAGTGTTCTTTCTCTCCCTGAGATACACACAATCTGACGTTGCCTCTGAGCTCCGTTGCTGGCAAAGAACTGAAAGTGACATACATTCCTGTGGGGAAACACAGGGCTTTGCTAGGATTTCTCTAGGCAGTGTGTTTTCCCTGGGCCTCACTGTAGCAACACGATCTCGCCAGGGCAGAACTGCATGGGATTTCCTCTGCCAGGAGAGAGCTGCTGCTTTGGAGTTTGTGCTGGGAAACCTTGCTTTGGCAAGTGCGAATTGACCGCATTCAGGCAGAAAGAAAAGAGAATAGCAAGAGGCCTTTTCTCCCCGGCTGCTCTGCCAAGCCCTTCCAGCTCAAACTATGTCGTTGCTCCTCTGGAAGGATCCCTGCACCGCGGCGTAGTTTTTCCGAAGAAGCCCTGCGTTTGCACGAGCAAATGAGGAATTCGTGGCAGGAAAGAGGAAGGAAAGAAAGTTTCTCTCCCTCTGCCTGCTTTGCTCAGAGGACCGGATGAAGTCAGGGAGTTCTCCCTTTCACTGAGAAACGTGCGGGCTGCTGTTGCCTGGGCGCTCTCTTCTTTGCAAAAGAGTCTGCAGTTCCACGCTTTGAACCGTGGAAAGGCGCCGGGCTCTGCTAAGATTTCCCCCGGCGCTTCGTTTGCCCTGGGCCAAAGCGAGCCTTCACAATAGCTGAACGCTAACACTGCATACTCGTTCCACTTACAGAACCGGGCTACGGCGAGGCCGTTCTCCGGGGGAAAACGGCCCTTCGCGAAGGGCAGATCTGCCGAGCTCATTGCGGGAAAGCGAAAGCAAAGGACGCTTTTCTCCCTCTAACCGCTTTCGTCAGAGGAACGGGGGAAGTCACAGTGTTCTTTCTCTCACTGAGATACACACAATCTGACGTTGCCTCTGAGCTCCGTTGCTGGCAAAGAACTGAAACTGACATACATTCCTGTGGGGAAACACAGGGCTTTGCTAGGATTTCTCTAGGCAGTGTGTTTTCCCTGGGCCTCACTGTAGCAACACGATCTCGCAAGGGCAGAACTGCATGGGATTTCCTCTGCCAGGAGAGAGCTGCTGCTTTGGAGTTTGTGCTGGGAAACCTTGCCTTGGCAAGTGCGAATTGACCGCATTCAGGCAGAAAGAAAAGAGAATAGCAAGAGGCCTTTTCTCCCCGGCTGCTCTGCCAAGCCCTTCCAGCTCAAACTATGTCGTTGCTCCTCTGGAAGGATCCCTGCACCGCGGCGTAGTTTTTCCGAAGAAGCCCTGCGTTTGCAAGAGCAAATGAGGAATTCGTGGCAGGAAAGAGGAAGGAAAGAAAGTTTCTCTCCCTCTGCCTGCTTTGCTCAGAGGACCGGATGAAGTCAGGGAGTTCTCCCTTTCACTGAGAAACGTGCGGGCTGCTGTTGCCTGGGCGCTCTCTTCTTTGCAAAAGAGTCTGCAGTTCCACGCTTTGAACCGTGGAAAGGCGCCGGGCTCTGCTAAGATTTCCCCCGGCGCTTCGTTTGCCCTGGGCCAAAGCGAGCCTTCACAATAGCTGAACGCTAACACTGCATACTCGTTCCACTTCCAGAACCGGGCTACGGCGAGGCCGTTCTCCGGGGGAAAACGGCCCTTCGCGAAGGGCAGATCTGCCGAGCTCATTGCGGGAAAGCGAAAGCAAAGGACGCTTTTCTCCCTCTAACCGCTTTCGTCAGAGGAACGGGGGAAGTCACAGTGTTCTTTCTCTCCCTGAGATACACACAATCTGACGTTGCCTCTGAGCTCCGTTGCTGGCAAAGAACTGAAAGTGACATACATTCCTGTGGGGAAACACAGGGCTTTGCTAGGATTTCTCTAGGCAGTGTGATTTCCCTGGGCCTCACTGTAGCAACACGATCTCGCCAGGGCAACACTGCATGGGACTTCCTCTGCCAGGAGAGAGCTGCTGCTTTGGAGTTTGTGCTGGGAAACCTTGCTTTGGCAAGTGCGAATTGACCGCATTCAGGCAGAAAGAAAAGAGAATAGCAAGAGGCCTTTTGTCCCCGGCTGCTTGGCCAAGCCCTTCCAGCTCAAACTATGTCGTTGCTCCTCTGGAAGGATCCCTGCAGCGCGGCGTAGTTTTTCCGAAGAAGCCCTGCTTTTGCAAGAGCAAATGAGGAATTCGTGGCAGGAAAGAGGAAGGAAAGAAAGTTTCTCTCCCTCTGCCTGCTTTGCTCAGAGGACTGGATGTAGTCAGGGAGTTCTCCCTTTCACTGAGAAACGTGCGGGCTGCTGTTGCCTGTGCGCTCTCTTCTTAGCAAAAGAGTCTGCAGTTCCACGCTTTGAACCGTGGAAAGGCGCCGGGCTCTGCTAAGACTTCCCCCGGCGCTTCGTTTGCCCTGGGCCAGAGCGAGCCTTCACAATAGCTGAACGCTAACACTGCATACTCGTTCCACTTCCAGAACCGGGCTACCGCGAGGCAGTTCTCCGGGGGAAAACGGCCCTTCGCGAAGGGCAGATCTGCCGAGCTCATTGCGGGAAAGCGAAAGCAAAGGACGCTTTTCTCCCTCTAACCGCTTTCGTCAGAGGAACGGGGGAAGTCACAGTGTTCTTTCTCTCCCTGAGATACACACAATCTGACGTTGCCTCTGAGCTCCGTTGCTGGCAAAGAACTGAAACTGACATACATTCCTGTGGGGAAACACAGGGCTTTGCTAGGATTTCTCTAGGCAGTGTGTTTTCCCTGGGCCTCACTGTAGCAACACGATCTCGCAAGGGCAGAACTGCATGGGATTTCCTCTGCCAGGAGAGAGCTGCTGCTTTGGAGTTTGTGCTGGGAAACCTTGCTTTGGCAAGTGCGAATTGACCGCATTCAGGCAGAAAGAAAAGAGAATAGCAAGAGGCCTTTTGTCCCCGGCTGCTCTGCCAAGCCCTTCCAGCTCAAACTATGTCGTTGCTCCTCTGGAAGGATCCCTGCACCGCGGCGTAGTTTTTCCGAAGAAGCCCTGCGTTTGCAAGAGCAAATGAGGAATTCGTGGCAGGAAAGAGGAAGGAAAGAAAGTTTCTCTCCCTCTGCCTGCTTTGCTCAGAGGACCGGATGAAGTCAGGGAGTTCTCCCTTTCACTGAGAAACGTGCGGGCTGCTGTTGCCTGGGCGCTCTCTTCTTTGCAAAAGAGTCTGCAGTTCCACGCTTTGAACCGTGGAAAGGCGCCGGGCTCTGCTAAGATTTCCCCCGGCGCTTCGTTTGCCCTGGGCCAAAGCGAGCCTTCACAATAGCTGAACGCTAACACTGCATACTCGTTCCACTTCCAGAACCGGGCTACGGCGAGGCCGTTCTCCGGGGGAAAACGGCCCTTCGCGAAGGGCAGATCTGCCGAGCTCATTGCGGGAAAGCGAAAGCAAAGGACGCTTTTCTCCCTCTAACCGCTTTCGTCAGAGGAACGGGGGAAGTCACAGTGTTCTTTCTCTCCCTGAGATACACACAATCTGACGTTGCCTCTGAGCTCCGTTGCTGGCAAAGAACTGAAAGTGACATACATTCCTGTGGGGAAACACAGGGCTTTGCTAGGATTTCTCTAGGCAGTGTGTTTTCCCTGGGCCTCACTGTAGCAACACGATCTCGCCAGGGCAACACTGCATGGCACTTCCTCTGCCAGGAGAGAGCTGCTGCTTTGGAGTTTGTGCTGGGAAACCTTGCTTTGGCAAGTGCAAATTGACCGCATTCAGGCAGAAAGAAAAGAGAATAGCAAGAGGCCTTTTGTCCCCGGCTGCTTGGCCAAGCCCTTCCAGCTCAAACTATGTCGTTGCTCCTCTGGAAGGATCCCTGCACCGCGGCGTAGTTTTTCCGAAGAAGCCCTGCGTTTGCACGAGCAAATGAGGAATTCGTGGCAGGAAAGAGGAAGGAAAGAAAGTTTCTCTCCCTCTGCCTGCTTTGCTCAGAGGACCGGATGAAGTCAGGGAGTTCTCCCTTTCACTGAGAAACGTGCGGGCTGCTGTTGCCTGGGTGCTCTCTTCTTTGCAAAAGAGTCTGCAGTTCCACGCTTTGAACCGTGGAAAGGCGCCGGGCTCTGCTAAGATTTCCCCCGGCGCTTCGTTTGCCCTGGGCCAAAGCGAGCCTTCACAATAGCTGAACGCTAACACTGCATACTCGTTCCACTTCCAGAACCGGGCTACGGCGAGGCCGTTCTCCGGGGGAAAACGGCCCTTCGCGAAGGGCAGATCTGCCGAGCTCATTGCGGGAAAGCGAAAGCAAAGGACGCTTTTCTCCCTCTAACCGCTTTCGTCAGAGGAACGGGGGAAGTCACAGTGTTCTTTCTCTCCCTGAGATACACACAATCTGACGTTGCCTCTGAGCTCCGTTGCTGGCAAAGAACTGAAAGTGACATACATTCCTGTGGGGAAACACAGGGCTTTGCTAGGATTTCTCTAGGCAGTGTGTTTTCCCTGGGCCTCACTGTAGCAACACGATCTCGCCAGGGCAGAACTGCATGGGATTTCCTCTGCCAGGAGAGAGCTGCTGCTTTGGAGTTTGTGCTGGGAAACCTTGCTTTGGCAAGTGCGAATTGACCGCATTCAGGCAGAAAGAAAAGAGAATAGCAAGAGGCCTTTTCTCCCCGGCTGCTCTGCCAAGCCCTTCCAGCTCAAACTATGTCGTTGCTCCTCTGGAAGGATCCCTGCACCGCGGCGTAGTTTTTCCGAAGAAGCCCTGCGTTTGCAAGAGCAAATGAGGAATTCGTGGCAGGAAAGAGGAAGGAAAGAAAGTTTCTCTCCCTCTGCCTGCTTTGCTCAGAGGACCGGATGAAGTCAGGGAGTTCTCCCTTTCACTGAGAAACGTGCGGGCTGCTGTTGCCTGGGCGCTCTCTTCTTTGCAAAAGAGTCTGCAGTTCCACGCTTTGAACCGTGGAAAGGCGCCGGGCTCTGCTAAGATTTCCCCCGGCGCTTCGTTTGCCCTGGGCCAAAGCGAGCCTTCAAAATAGCTGAACGCTAACACTGCATACTCGTTCCACTTCCAGAACCGGGCTACGGCGAGGCCGTTCTCCGGGGGAAAACGGCCCTTCGCGAAGGGCAGATCTGCCGAGCTCATTGCGGGAAAGCGAAAGCAAAGGACGCTTTTCTCCCTCTAACCGCTTTCGTCAGAGGAACGGGGGAAGTCACAGTGTTCTTTCTCTCCCTGAGATACACACAATCTGACGTTGCCTCTGAGCTCCGTTGCTGGCAAAGAACTGAAAGTGACATACATTCCTGTGGGGAAAAACAGGGCTTTGATAGGATTTCTCTAGGTAGTGTGATTTCCCTGGGCCTCACTGTAGCAACACTATCTCGCCAGGGCAACACTGCATGGCACTTCCTCTGCCAGGAGAGAGCTGCTGCTTTGGAGTTTGTGCTGGGAAACCTTGCTTTGGCAAGTGCGAATTGACCGCATTCAGGCAGAAAGAAAAGAGAATAGCAAGAGGCCTTTTGTCCCCGGCTGCTTGGCCAAGCCCTTCCAGCTCAAACTATGTCGTTGCTCCTCTGGAAGGATCCCTGCAGCGCGGCGTAGTTTTTCCGAAGAAGCCCTGCTTTTGCAAGAGCAAATGAGGAATTCGTGGCAGGAAAGAGGAAGGAAAGAAAGTTTCTCTCCCTCTGCCTGCTTTGCTCAGAGGACTGGATGTAGTCAGGGAGTTCTCCCTTTCACTGAGAAACGTGCGGGCTGCTGTTGCCTGTGCGCTCTCTTCTTTGCAAAAGAGTCTGCAGTTCCACGCTTTGAACCGTGGAAAGGCGCCGGGCTCTGCTAAGACTTCCCCCGGCGCTTCGTTTGCCCTGGGCCAGAGCGAGCCTTCACAATAGCTGAACGCTAACACTGCATACTCGTTCCACTTCCAGAACAGGGCTACCGCGAGGCAGTTCTCCGGGGGAAAACGGCCCTTCGCGAAGGGCAGATCTGCCGAGCTCATTGCGGGAAAGCGAAAGCAAAGGACGCTTTTCTCCCTCTAACCGCTTTCGTCAGAGGAACGGGGGAAGTCACAGTGTTCTTTCTCTCACTGAGATACACACAATCTGACGTTGCCTCTGAGCTCCGTTGCTGGCAAAGAACTGAAAGTGACATACATTCCTGTGGGGAAACACAGGGCTTTGCTAGGATTTCTCTAGGCAGTGTGTTTTCCCTGGGCCTCACTGTAGCAACACGATCTCGCCAGGGCAGAACTGCATGGGATTTCCTCTGCCAGGAGAGAGCTGCTGCTTTGTAGTTTGTGCTGGGAAACCTTGCTTTGGCAAGTGCGAATTGACCGCATTCAGGCAGAAAGAAAAGAGAATAGCAAGAGGCCTTTTGTCCCCGGCTGCTTGGCCAAGCCCTTCCAGCTCAAACTATGTCGTTGCTCCTCTGGAAGGATCCCTGCAGCGCGGCTTAGTTTTTCCGAAGAAGCCCTGCTTTTGCAAGAGCAAATGAGGAATTCGTGGCAGGAAAGAGGAAGGAAAGAAAGTTTCTCTCCCTCTGCCTGCTTTGCTCAGAGGACTGGATGTAGTCAGGGAGTTCTCCCTTTCACTGAGAAACGTGCGGGCTGCTGTTGCCTGTGCGCTCTCTTCTTAGCAAAAGAGTCTGCAGTTCCACGCTTTGAACCGTGGAAAGGCGCCGGGCTCTGCTAAGACTTCCCCCGGCGCTTCGTTTGCCCTGGGCCAGAGCGAGCCTTCACAATAGCTGAACGCTAACACTGCATACTCGTTCCACTTCCAGAACAGGGCTACCGCGAGGCAGTTCTCCGGGGGAAAACGGCCCTTCGCGAAGGGCAGATCTGCCGAGCTCATTGCGGGAAAGCGAAAGCAAAGGACGCTTTTCTCCCTCTAACCGCTTTCGTCAGAGGAACGGGGGAAGTCACAGTGTTCTTTCTCTCACTGAGATACACACAATCTGACGTTGCCTCTGAGCTCCGTTGCTGGCAAAGAACTGAAACTGACATACATTCCTGTGGGGAAACACAGGGCTTTGCTAGGATTTCTCTAGGCAGTGTGTTTTCCCTGGGCCTCACTGTAGCAACACGATCTCGCAAGGGCAGAACTGCATGGGATTTCCTCTGCCAGGAGAGAGCTGCTGCTTTGGAGTTTGTGCTGGGAAACCTTGCTTTGGCAAGTGCGAATTGACCGCATTCAGGCAGAAAGAAAAGAGAATAGCAAGAGGCCTTTTGTCCCCGGCTGCTCTGCCAAGCCCTTCCAGCTCAAACTATGTCGTTGCTCCTCTGGAAGGATCCCTGCACCGCGGCGTAGTTTTTCCGAAGAAGCCCTGCGTTTGCAAGAGCAAATGAGGAATTCGTGGCAGGAAAGAGGAAGGAAAGAAAGTTTCTCTCCCTCTGCCTGCTTTGCTCAGAGGACCGGATGAAGTCAGGGAGTTCTCCCTTTCACTGAGAAACGTGCGGGCTGCTGTTGCCTGGGCGCTCTCTTCTTTGCAAAAGAGTCTGCAGTTCCACGCTTTGAACCGTGGAAAGGCGCCGGGCTCTGCTAAGATTTCCCCCGGCGCTTCGTTTGCCCTGGGCCAAAGCGAGCCTTCACAATAGCTGAACGCTAACACTGCATACTCGTTCCACTTCCAGAACCGGGCTACGGCGAGGCCGTTCTCCGGGGGAAAACGGCCCTTCGCGAAGGGCAGATCTGCCGAGCTCATTGCGGGAAAGCGAAAGCAAAGGACGCTTTTCTCCCTCTAACCGCTTTCGTCAGAGGAACGGGGGAAGTCACAGTGTTCTTTCTCTCACTGAGATACACACAATCTGACGTTGCCTCTGAGCTCCGTTGCTGGCAAAGAACTGAAAGTGACATACATTCCTGTGGGGAAACACAGGGCTTTGCTAGGATTTCTCTAGGCAGTGTGATTTCCCTGGGCCTCACTGTAGCAACACTATCTCGCCAGGGCAACACTGCATGGCACTTCCTCTGCCAGGAGAGAGCTGCTGCTTTGTAGTTTGTGCTGGGAAACCTTGCTTTGGCAAGTGCGAATTGACCGCATTCAGGCAGAAAGAAAAGAGAATAGCAAGAGGCCTTTTGTCCCCGGCTGCTTGGCCAAGCCCTTCCAGCTCAAACTATGTCGTTGCTCCTCTGGAAGGATCCCTGCAGCGCGGCGTAGTTTTTCCGAAGAAGCCCTGCTTTTGCAAGAGCAAATGAGGAATTCGTGGCAGGAAAGAGGAAGGAAAGAAAGTTTCTCTCCCTCTGCCTGCTTTGCTCAGAGGACTGGATGTAGTCAGGGAGTTCTCCCTTTCACTGAGAAACGTGCGGGCTGCTGTTGCCTGTGCGCTCTCTTCTTTGCAAAAGAGTCTGCAGTTCCACGCTTTGAACCGTGGAAAGGCGCCGGGCTCTGCTAAGACTTCCCCCGGCGCTTCGTTTGCCCTGGGCCAGAGCGAGCCTTCACAATAGCTGAACGCTAACACTGCATACTCGTTCCACTTCCAGAACAGGGCTACCGCGAGGCAGTTCTCCGGGGGAAAACGGCCCTTCGCGAAGGGCAGATCTGCCGAGCTCATTGCGGGAAAGCGAAAGCAAAGGACGCTTTTCTCCCTCTAACCGCTTTCGTCAGAGGAACGGGGGAAGTCACAGTGTTCTTTCTCTCTCTGAGATACACACAATCTGACGTTGCCTCTGAGCTCCGTTGCTGGCAAAGAACTGAAAGTGACATACATTCCTGTGGGGAAACACAGGGCTTTGCTAGGATTTCTCTAGGCAGTGTGTTTTCCCTGGGCCTCACTGTAGCAACACGATCTCGCCAGGGCAGAACTGCATGGGATTTCCTCTGCCAGGAGAGAGCTGCTGCTTTGGAGTTTGTGCTGGGAAACCTTGCTTTGGCAAGTGCGAATTGACCGCATTCAGGCAGAAAGAAAAGAGAATAGCAAGAGGCCTTTTCTCCCCGGCTGCTCTGCCAAGCCCTTCCAGCTCAAACTATGTCGTTGCTCCTCTGGAAGGATCCCTGCACCGCGACGTAGTTTTTCCGAAGAAGCCCTGCGTTTGCAAGAGCAAATGAGGAATTCGTGGCAGGAAAGAGGAAGGAAAGAAAGTTTCTCTCCCTCTGCCTGCTTTGCTCAGAGGACCGGATGAAGTCAGGGAGTTCTCCCTTTCACTGAGAAACGTGCGGGCTGCTGTTGCCTGGGCGCTCTCTTCTTTGCAAAAGAGTCTGCAGTTCCACGCTTTGAACCGTGGAAAGGCGCCGGGCTCTGCTAAGATTTCCCCCGGCGCTTCGTTTGCCCTGGGCCAAAGCGAGCCTTCACAATAGCTGAACGCTAACACTGCATACTCGTTCCACTTCCAGAACCGGGCTACGGCGAGGCCGTTCTCCGGGGGAAAACGGCCCTTCGCGAAGGGCAGATCTGCCGAGCTCATTCCGGGAAAGCGAAAGCAAAGGACGCTTTTCTCCCTCTAACCGCTTTCGTCAGAGGAACGGGGGAAGTCACAGTGTTCTTTCTCTCCCTGAGATACACACAATCTGACGTTGCCTCTGAGCTCCGTTGCTGGCAAAGAACTGAAAGTGACATACATTCCTGTGGGGAAACACAGGGCTTTGCTAGGATTTCTCTAGGCAGTGTGTTTTCCCTGGGCCTCACTGTAGCAACACGATCTCGCCAGGGCAGAACTGCATGGGATTTCCTCTGCCAGGAGAGAGCTGCTGCTTTGGAGTTTGTGCTGGGAAACCTTGCTTTGGCAAGTGCGAATTGACCGCATTCAGGCAGAAAGAAAAGAGAATAGCAAGAGGCCTTTTCTCCCCGGCTGCTCTGCCAAGCCCTTCCAGCTCAAACTATGTCGTTGCTCCTCTGGAAGGATCCCTGCACCGCGGCGTAGTTTTTCCGAAGAAGCCCTGCGTTTGCAAGAGCAAATGAGGAATTCGTGGCAGGAAAGAGGAAGGAAAGAAAGTTTCTCTCCCTCTGCCTGCTTTGCTCAGAGGACCGGATGAAGTCAGGGAGTTCTCCCTTTCACTGAGAAACGTGCGGGCTGCTGTTGCCTGGGCGCTCTCTTCTTTGCAAAAGAGTCTGCAGTTCCACGCTTTGAACCGTGGAAAGGCGCCGGGCTCTGCTAAGATTTCCCCCGGCGCTTGGTTTGCCCTGGGCCAAAGCGAGCCTTCACAATAGCTGAACGCTAACACTGCATACTCGTTCCACTTCCAGAACCGGGCTACGGCGAGGCCGTTCTCCGGGGGAAAACGGCCCTTCGCGAAGGGCAGATCTGCCGAGCTCCTTGCGGGAAAGCGAAAGCAAAGGACGCTTTTCTCCCTCTAACCGCTTTCGTCAGAGGAACGGGGGAAGTCACAGTGTTCTTTCTCTCACTGAGATACACACAATCTGACGTTGCCTCTGAGCTCCGTTGCTGGCAAAGAACTGAAACTGACATACATTCCTGTGGGGAAACACAGGGCTTTGCTAGGATTTCTCTAGGCAGTGTGTTTTCCCTGGGCCTCACTGTAGCAACACGATCTCGCAAGGGCAGAACTGCATGGGATTTCCTCTGCCAGGAGAGAGCTGCTGCTTTGGAGTTTGTGCTGGGAAACCTTGCTTTGGCAAGTGCGAATTGACCGCATTCAGGCAGAAAGAAAAGAGAATAGCAAGAGGCCTTTTCTCCCCGGCTGCTCTGCCAAGCCCTTCCAGCTCAAACTATGTCGTTGCTCCTCTGGAAGGATCCCTGCACCGCGGCGTAGTTTTTCCGAAGAAGCCCTGCGTTTGCAAGAGCAAATGAGGAATTCGTGGCAGGAAAGAGGAAGGAAAGAAAGTTTCTCTCCCTCTGCCTGCTTTGCTCAGAGGACCGGATGAAGTCAGGGAGTTCTCCCTTTCACTGAGAAACGTGCGGGCTGCTGTTGCCTGGGCGCTCTCTTCTTTGCAAAAGAGTCTGCAGTTCCACGCTTTGAACCGTGGAAAGGCACCGGGCTCTGCTAAGATTTCCCCCGGCGCTTCGTTTGCCCTGGGCCAAAGCGAGCCTTCACAATAGCTGAACGCTAACACTGCATACTCGTTCCACTTCCAGAACCGGGCTACGGCGAGGCCGTTCTCCGGGGGAAAACGGCCCTTCGCGAAGGGCAGATCTGCCGAGCTCATTGCGGGAAAGCGAAAGCAAAGGACGCTTTTCTCCCTCTAACCGCTTTCGTCAGAGGAACGGGGGAAGTCACAGTGTTCTTTCTCTCCCTGAGATACACACAATCTGACGTTGCCTCTGAGCTCCGTTGCTGGCAAAGAACTGAAAGTGACATACATTCCTGTGGGGAAACACAGGGCTTTGCTAGGATTTCTCTAGGCAGTGTGATTTCCCTGGGCCTCACTGTAGCAACACTATCTCGCCAGGGCAACACTGCATGGCACTTCCTCTGCCAGGAGAGAGCTGCTGCTTTGGAGTTTGTGCTGGGAAACCTTGCTTTGGCAAGTGCGAATTGACCGCATTCAGGCAGAAAGAAAAGAGAATAGCAAGAGGCCTTTTGTCCCCGGCTGCTTGGCCAAGCCCTTCCAGCTCAAACTATGTCGTTGCTCCTCTGGAAGGATCCCTGCAGCGCGGCGTAGTTTTTCCGAAGAAGCCCTGCTTTTGCAAGAGCAAATGAGGAATTCGTGGCAGGAAAGAGGAAGGAAAGAAAGTTTCTCTCCCTCTGCCTGCTTTGCTCAGAGGACTGGATGTAGTCAGGGAGTTCTCCCTTTCACTGAGAAACGTGCGGGCTGCTGTTGCCTGTGCGCTCTCTTCTTAGCAAAAGAGTCTGCAGTTCCACGCTTTGAACCGTGGAAAGGCGCCGGGCTCTGCTAAGACTTCCCCCGGCGCTTCGTTTGCCCTGGGCCAGAGCGAGCCTTCACAATAGCTGAACGCTAACACTGCATACTCGTTCCACTTCCAGAACAGGGCTACCGCGAGGCAGTTCTCCGGGGGAAAACGGCCCTTCGCGAAGGGCAGATCTGCCGAGCTCATTGCGGGAAAGCGAAAGCAAAGGACGCTTTTCTCCCTCTAACCGCTTTCGTCAGAGGAACGGGGGAAGTCACAGTGTTCTTTCTCTCACTGAGATACACACAATCTGACGTTGCCTCTGAGCTCCGCTGCTGGCAAAGAACTGAAACTGACATACATTCCTGTGGGGAAACACAGGGCTTTGCTAGGATTTCTCTAGGCAGTGTGTTTTCCCTGGGCCTCACTGTAGCAACACGATCTCGCAAGGGCAGAACTGCATGGGATTTCCTCTGCCAGGAGAGAGCTGCTGCTTTGGAGTTTGTGCTGGGAAACCTTGCTTTGGCAAGTGCGAATTGACCGCATTCAGGCAGAAAGAAAAGAGAATAGCAAGAGGCCTTTTCTCCCCGGCTGCTCTGCCAAGCCCTTCCAGCTCAAACTATGTCGTTGCTCCTCTGGAAGGATCCCTGCACCGCGGCGTAGTTTTTCCGAAGAAGCCCTGCGTTTGCAAGAGCAAATGAGGAATTCGTGGCAGGAAAGAGGAAGGAAAGAAAGTTTCTCTCCCTCTGCCTGCTTTGCTCAGAGGACCGGATGAAGTCAGGGAGTTCTCCCTTTCACTGAGAAACGTGCGGGCTGCTGTTGCCTGGGCGCTCTCTTCTTTGCAAAAGAGTCTGCAGTTCCACGCTTTGAACCGTGGAAAGGCGCCGGGCTCTGCTAAGATTTCCCCCGGCGCTTCGTTTGCCCTGGGCCAAAGCGAGCCTTCACAATAGCTGAACGCTAACACTGCATACTCGTTCCACTTCCAGAACCGGGCTACGGCGAGGCCGTTCTCCGGGGGAAAACGGCCCTTCGCGAAGGGCAGATCTGCCGAGCTCATTGCGGGAAAGCGAAAGCAAAGGACGCTTTTCTCCCTCTAACCGCTTTCGTCAGAGGAACGGGGGAAGTCACAGTGTTCTTTCTCTCCCTGAGATACACACAATCTGACGTTGCCTCTGAGCTCCGTTGCTGGCAAAGAACTGAAAGTGACATACATTCCTGTGGGGAAACACAGGGCTTTGCTAGGATTTCTCTAGGCAGTGTGTTTTCCCTGGGCCTCACTGTAGCAACACGATCTCGCAAGGGCAGAACTGCATGGGATTTCCTCTGCCAGGAGAGAGCTGCTGCTTTGGAGTTTGTGCTGGGAAACCTTGCTTTGGCAAGTGCGAATTGACCGCATTCAGGCAGAAAGAAAAGAGAATAGCAAGAGGCCTTTTCTCCCCGGCTGCTCTGCCAAGCCCTTCCAGCTCAAACTATGTCGTTGCTCCTCTGGAAGGATCCCTGCACCGCGGCGTAGTTTTTCCGAAGAAGCCCTGCGTTTGCACGAGCAAATGAGGAATTCGTGGCAGGAAAGAGGAAGGAAAGAAAGTTTCTCTCCCTCTGCCTGCTTTGCTCAGAGGACCGGATGAAGTCAGGGAGTTCTCCCTTTCACTGAGAAACGTGCGGGCTGCTGTTGCCTGGGCGCTCTCTTCTTTGCAAAAGAGTCTGCAGTTCCACGCTTTGAACCGTGGAAAGGCGCCGGGCTCTGCTAAGATTTCCCCCGGCGCTTCGTTTGCCCTGGGCCAAAGCGAGCCTTCACAATAGCTGAACGCTAACACTGCATACTCGTTCCACTTCCAGAACCGGGCTACGGCGAGGCAGTTCTCCGGGGGAAAACGGCCCTTCGCGAAGGGCAGATCTGCCGAGCTCATTGCGGGAAAGCGAAAGCAAAGGACGCTTTTCTCCCTCTAACCGCTTTCGTCAGAGGAACGGGGGAAGTCACAGTGTTCTTTCTCTCCCTGAGATACACACAATCTGACGTTGCCTCTGAGCTCCGTTGCTGGCAAAGAACTGAAAGTGACATACATTCCTGTGGGGAAACACAGGGCTTTGCTAGGATTTCTCTAGGCAGTGTGTTTTCCCTGGGCCTCACTGTAGCAACACGATCTCGCCAGGGCAGAACTGCATGGGATTTCCTCTGCCAGGAGAGAGCTGCTGCTTTGGAGTTTGTGCTGGGAAACCTTGCTTTGGCAAGTGCGAATTGACCGCATTCAGGCAGAAAGAAAAGAGAATAGCAAGAGGCCTTTTCTCCCCGGCTGCTCTGCCAAGCCCTTCCAGCTCAAACTATGTCGTTGCTCCTCTGGAAGGATCCCTGCAGCGCGGCGTAGTTTTTCCGAAGAAGCCCTGCGTTTGCAAGAGCAAATGAGGAATTCGTGGCAGGAAAGAGGAAGGAAAGAAAGTTTCTCTCCCTCTGCCTGCTTTGCTCAGAGGACCGGATGAAGTCAGGGAGTTCTCCCTTTCACTGAGAAACGTGCGGGCTGCTGTTGCCTGGGCGCTCTCTTCTTTGCAAAAGAGTCTGCAGTTCCACGCTTTGAACCGTGGAAAGGCGCCGGGCTCTGCTAAGATTTCCCCCGGCGCTTCGTTTGCCCTGGGCCAAAGCGAGCCTTCACAATAGCTGAACGCTAACACTGCATACTCGTTCCACTTCCAGAACCGGGCTACGGCGAGGCCGTTCTCCGGGGGAAAACGGCCCTTCGCGAAGGGCAGATCTGCCGAGCTCATTGCGGGAAAGCGAAAGCAAAGGACGCTTTTCTCCCTCTAACCGCTTTCGTCAGAGGAACGGGGGAAGTCACAGTGTTCTTTCTCTCCCTGAGATACACACAATCTGACGTTGCCTCTGAGCTCCGTTGCTGGCAAAGAACTGAAAGTGACATACATTCCTGTGGGGAAACACAGGGCTTTGCTAGGATTTCTCTAGGCAGTGTGATTTCCCTGGGCCTCACTGTAGCAACACTATCTCGCCAGGGCAACACTGCATGGCACTTCCTCTGCCAGGAGAGAGCTGCTGCTTTGGAGTTTGTGCTGGGAAACCTTGCTTTGGCAAGTGCGAATTGACCGCATTCAGGCAGAAAGAAAAGAGAATAGCAAGAGGCCTTTTGTCCCCGGCTGCTTGGCCAAGCCCTTCCAGCTCAAACTATGTCGTTGCTCCTCTGGAAGGATCCCTGCAGCGCGGCGTAGTTTTTCCGAAGAAGCCCTGCTTTTGCAAGAGCAAATGAGGAATTCGTGGCAGGAAAGAGGAAGGAAAGAAAGTTTCTCTCCCTCTGCCTGCTTTGCTCAGAGGACTGGATGTAGTCAGGGAGTTCTCCCTTTCACTGAGAAACGTGCGGGCTGCTGTTGCCTGTGCGCTCTCTTCTTAGCAAAAGAGTCTGCAGTTCCACGCTTTGAACCGTGGAAAGGCGCCGGGCTCTGCTAAGACTTCCCCCGGCGCTTCGTTTGCCCTGGGCCAGAGCGAGCCTTCACAATAGCTGAACGCTAACACTGCATACTCGTTCCACTTCCAGAACAGGGCTACCGCGAGGCAGTTCTCCGGGGGAAAACGGCCCTTCGCGAAGGGCAGATCTGCCGAGCTCATTGCGGGAAAGCGAAAGCAAAGGACGCTTTTCTCCCTCTAACCGCTTTCGTCAGAGGAACGGGGGAAGTCACAGTGTTCTTTCTCTCCCTGAGATACACACAATCTGACGTTGCCTCTGAGCTCCGTTGCTGGCAAAGAACTGAAAGTGACATACATTCCTGTGGGGAAACACAGGGCTTTGCTAGGATTTCTCTAGGCAGTGTGTTTTCCCTGGGCCTCACTGTAGCAACACGATCTCGCCAGGGCAGAACTGCATGGGATTTCCTCTGCCAGGAGAGAGCTGCTGCTTTGGAGTTTGTGCTGGGAAACCTTGCTTTGGCAAGTGCGAATTGACCGCATTCAGGCAGAAAGAAAAGAGAATAGCAAGAGGCCTTTTCTCCCCGGCTGCTCTGCCAAGCCCTTCCAGCTCAAACTATGTCGTTGCTCCTCTGGAAGGATCCCTGCACCGCGGCGTAGTTTTTCCGAAGAAGCCCTGCGTTTGCAAGAGCAAATGAGGAATTCGTGGCAGGAAAGAGGAAGGAAAGAAAGTTTCTCTCCCTCTGCCTGCTTTGCTCAGAGGACCGGATGAAGTCAGGGAGTTCTCCCTTTCACTGAGAAACGTGCGGGCTGCTGTTGCCTGGGCGCTCTCTTCTTTGCAAAAGAGTCTGCAGTTCCACGCTTTGAACCGTGGAAAGGCGCCGGGCTCTGCTAAGATTTCCCCCGGCGCTTCGTTTGCCCTGGGCCAAAGCGAGCCTTCACAATAGCTGAACGCTAACACTGCATACTCGTTCCACTTCCAGAACCGGGCTACGGCGAGGCCGTTCTCCGGGGGAAAACGGCCCTTCGCGAAGGGCAGATCTGCCGAGCTCATTGCGGGAAAGCGAAAGCAAAGGACGCTTTTCTCCCTCTAACCGCTTTCGTCAGAGGAACGGGGGAAGTCACAGTGTTCTTTCTCTCCCTGAGATACACACAATCTGACGTTGCCTCTGAGCTCCGTTGCTGGCAAAGAACTGAAAGTGACATACATTCCTGTGGGGAAACACAGGGCTTTGCTAGGATTTCTCTAGGCAGTGTGATTTCCCTGGGCCTCACTGTAGCAACACTATCTCGCCAGGGCAACACTGCATGGCACTTCCTCTGCCAGGAGAGAGCTGCTGCTTTGGAGTTTGTGCTGGGAAACCTTGCTTTGGCAAGTGCGAATTGACCGCATTCAGGCAGAAAGAAAAGAGAATAGCAAGAGGCCTTTTGTCCCCGGCTGCTTGGCCAAGCCCTTCCAGCTCAAACTATGTCGTTGCTCCTCTGGAAGGATCCCTGCAGCGCGGCGTAGTTTTTCCGAAGAAGCCCTGCTTTTGCAAGAGCAAATGAGGAATTCGTGGCAGGAAAGAGGAAGGAAAGAAAGTTTCTCTCCCTCTGCCTGCTTTGCTCAGAGGACTGGATGTAGTCAGGGAGTTCTCCCTTTCACTGAGAAACGTGCGGGCTGCTGTTGCCTGTGCGCTCTCTTCTTAGCAAAAGAGTCTGCAGTTCCACGCTTTGAACCGTGGAAAGGCGCCGGGCTCTGCTAAGACTTCCCCCGGCGCTTCGTTTGCCCTGGGCCAGAGCGAGCCTTCACAATAGCTGAACGCTAACACTGCATACTCGTTCCACTTCCAGAACAGGGCTACCGCGAGGCAGTTCTCCGGGGGAAAACGGCCCTTCGCGAAGGGCAGATCTGCCGAGCTCATTGCGGGAAAGCGAAAGCAAAGGACGCTTTTCTCCCTCTAACCGCTTTCGTCAGAGGAACGGGGGAAGTCACAGTGTTCTTTCTCTCACTGAGATACACACAATCTGACGTTGCCTCTGAGCTCCGTTGCTGGCAAAGAACTGAAACTGACATACATTCCTGTGGGGAAACACAGGGCTTTGCTAGGATTTCTCTAGGCAGTGTGTTTTCCCTGGGCCTCACTGTAGCAACACGATCTCGCAAGGGCAGAACTGCATGGGATTTCCTCTGCCAGGAGAGAGCTGCTGCTTTGGAGTTTGTGCTGGGAAACCTTGCTTTGGCAAGTGCGAATTGACCGCATTCAGGCAGAAAGAAAAGAGAATAGCAAGAGGCCTTTTCTCCCCGGCTGCTCTGCCAAGCCCTTCCAGCTCAAACTATGTCGTTGCTCCTCTGGAAGGATCCCTGCACCGCGGCGTAGTTTTTCCGAAGAAGCCCTGCGTTTGCAAGAGCAAATGAGGAATTCGTGGCAGGAAAGAGGAAGGAAAGAAAGTTTCTCTCCCTCTGCCTGCTTTGCTCAGAGGACCGGATGAAGTCAGGGAGTTCTCCCTTTCACTGAGAAACGTGCGGGCTGCTGTTGCCTGGGCGCTCTCTTCTTTGCAAAAGAGTCTGCAGTTCCACGCTTTGAACCGTGGAAAGGCGCCGGGCTCTGCTAAGATTTCCCCCGGCGCTTCGTTTGCCCTGGGCCAAAGCGAGCCTTCACAATAGCTGAACGCTAACACTGCATACTCGTTCCACTTCCAGAACCGGGCTACGGCGAGGCCGTTCTCCGGGGGAAAACGGCCCTTCGCGAAGGGCAGATCTGCCGAGCTCATTGCGGGAAAGCGAAAGCAAAGGACGCTTTTCTCCCTCTAACCGCTTTCGTCAGAGGAACGGGGGAAGTCACAGTGTTCTTTCTCTCCCTGAGATACACACAATCTGACGTTGCCTCTGAGCTCCGTTGCTGGCAAAGAACTGAAAGTGACATACATTCCTGTGGGGAAACACAGGGCTTTGCTAGGATTTCTCTAGGCAGTGTGTTTTCCCTGGGCCTCACTGTAGCAACACGATCTCGCCAGGGCAGAACTGCATGGGATTTCCTCTGCCAGGAGAGAGCTGCTGCTTTGGAGTTTGTGCTGGGAAACCTTGCTTTGGCAAGTGCGAATTGACCGCATTCAGGCAGAAAGAAAAGAGAATAGCAAGAGGCCTTTTCTCCCCGGCTGCTCTGCCAAGCCCTTCCAGCTCAAACTATGTCGTTGCTCCTCTGGAAGGATCCCTGCACCGCGGCGTAGTTTTTCCGAAGAAGCCCTGCGTTTGCAAGAGCAAATGAGGAATTCGTGGCAGGAAAGAGGAAGGAAAGAAAGTTTCTCTCCCTCTGCCTGCTTTGCTCAGAGGACCGGATGAAGTCAGGGAGTTCTCCCTTTCACTGAGAAACGTGCGGGCTGCTGTTGCCTGGGCGCTCTCTTCTTTGCAAAAGAGTCTGCAGTTCCACGCTTTGAACCGTGGAAAGGCGCCGGGCTCTGCTAAGATTTCCCCCGGCGCTTCGTTTGCCCTGGGCCAAAGCGAGCCTTCACAATAGCTGAACGCTAACACTGCATACTCGTTCCACTTCCAGAACCGGGCTACGGCGAGGCAGTTCTCCGGGGGAAAACGGCCCTTCGCGAAGGGCAGATCTGCCGAGCTCATTGCGGGAAAGCGAAAGCAAAGGACGCTTTTCTCCCTCTAACCGCTTTCGTCAGAGGAACGGGGGAAGTCACAGTGTTCTTTCTCTCCCTGAGATACACACAATCTGACGTTGCCTCTGAGCTCCGTTGCTGGCAAAGAACTGAAAGTGACATACATTCCTGTGGGGAAACACAGGGCTTTGCTAGGATTTCTCTAGGCAGTGTGTTTTCCCTGGGCCTCACTGTAGCAACACGATCTCGCCAGGGCAGAACTGCATGGGATTTCCTCTGCCAGGAGAGAGCTGCTGCTTTGGAGTTTGTGCTGGGAAACCTTGCTTTGGCAAGTGCGAATTGACCGCATTCAGGCAGAAAGAAAAGAGAATAGCAAGAGGCCTTTTCTCCCCGGCTGCTCTGCCAAGCCCTTCCAGCTCAAACTATGTCGTTGCTCCTCTGGAAGGATCCCTGCACCGCGGCGTAGTTTTTCCGAAGAAGCCCTGCGTTTGCAAGAGCAAATGAGGAATTCGTGGCAGGAAAGAGGAAGGAAAGAAAGTTTCTCTCCCTCTGCCTGCTTTGCTCAGAGGACCGGATGAAGTCAGGGAGTTCTCCCTTTCACTGAGAAACGTGCGGGCTGCTGTTGCCTGGGCGCTCTCTTCTTTGCAAAAGAGTCTGCAGTTCCACGCTTTGAACCGTGGAAAGGCGCCGGGCTCTGCTAAGATTTCCCCCGGCGCTTCGTTTGCCCTGGGCCAAAGCGAGCCTTCAAAATAGCTGAACGCTAACACTGCATACTCGTTCCACTTCCAGAACCGAGCTACGGCGAGGCCGTTCTCCGGGGGAAAACGGCCCTTCGCGAAGGGCAGATCTGCCGAGCTCATTGCGGGAAAGCGAAAGCAAAGGACGCTTTTCTCCCTCTAACCGCTTTCGTCAGAGGAACGGGGGAAGTCACAGTGTTCTTTCTCTCCCTGAGATACACACAATCTGACGTTGCCTCTGAGCTCCGTTGCTGGCAAAGAACTGAAAGTGACATACATTCCTGTGGGGAAACACAGGGCTTTGCTAGGATTTCTCTAGGCAGTGTGTTTTCCCTGGGCCTCACTGTAGCAACACGATCTCGCCAGGGCAGAACTGCATGGGATTTCCTCTGCCAGGAGAGAGCTGCTGCTTTGGAGTTTGTGCTGGGAAACCTTGCTTTGGCAAGTGCGAATTGACCGCATTCAGGCAGAAAGAAAAGAGAATAGCAAGAGGCCTTTTGTCCCCGGCTGCTTGGCCAAGCCCTTCCAGCTCAAACTATGTCGTTGCTCCTCTGGAAGGATCCCTGCAGCGCGGCGTAGTTTTTCCGAAGAAGCCCTGCTTTTGCAAGAGCAAATGAGGAATTCGTGGCAGGAAAGAGGAAGGAAAGAAAGTTTCTCTCCCTCTGCCTGCTTTGCTCAGAGGACTGGATGTAGTCAGGGAGTTCTCCCTTTCACTGAGAAACGTGCGGGCTGCTGTTGCCTGTGCGCTCTCTTCTTAGCAAAAGAGTCTGCAGTTCCACGCTTTGAACCGTGGAAAGGCGCCGGGCTCTGCTAAGACTTCCCCCGGCGCTTCGTTTGCCCTGGGCCAGAGCGAGCCTTCACAATAGCTGAACGCTAACACTGCATACTCGTTCCACTTCCAGAACAGGGCTACCGCGAGGCAGTTCTCCGGGGGAAAACGGCCCTTCGCGAAGGGCAGATCTGCCGAGCTCATTGCGGGAAAGCGAAAGCAAAGGACGCTTTTCTCCCTCTAACCGCTTTCGTCAGAGGAACGGGGGAAGTCACAGTGTTCTTTCTCTCCCTGAGATACACACAATCTGACGTTGCCTCTGAGCTCCGTTGCTGGCAAAGAACTGAAAGTGACATACATTCCTGTGGGGAAACACAGGGCTTTGCTAGGATTTCTCTAGGCAGTGTGTTTTCCCTGGGCCTCACTGTAGCAACACGATCTCGCCAGGGCAGAACTGCATGGGATTTCCTCTGCCAGGAGAGAGCTGCTGCTTTGGAGTTTGTGCTGGGAAACCTTGCTTTGGCAAGTGCGAATTGACCGCATTCAGGCAGAAAGAAAAGAGAATAGCAAGAGGCCTTTTCTCCCCGGCTGCTCTGCCAAGCCCTTCCAGCTCAAACTATGTCGTTGCTCCTCTGGAAGGATCCCTGCACCGCGGCGTAGTTTTTCCGAAGAAGCCCTGCGTTTGCAAGAGCAAATGAGGAATTCGTGGCAGGAAAGAGGAAGGAAAGAAAGTTTCTCTCCCTCTGCCTGCTTTGCTCAGAGGACCGGATGAAGTCAGGGAGTTCTCCCTTTCACTGAGAAACGTGCGGGCTGCTGTTGCCTGGGCGCTCTCTTCTTTGCAAAAGAGTCTGCAGTTCCACGCTTTGAACCGTGGAAAGGCGCCGGGCTCTGCTAAGATTTCCCCCGGCGCTTCGTTTGCCCTGGGCCAAAGCGAGCCTTCACAATAGCTGAACGCTAACACTGCATACTCGTTCCACTTCCAGAACCGGGCTACGGCGAGGCCGTTCTCCGGGGGAAAACGGCCCTTCGCGAAGGGCAGATCTGCCGAGCTCATTGCGGGAAAGCGAAAGCAAAGGACGCTTTTCTCCCTCTAACCGCTTTCGTCAGAGGAACGGGGGAAGTCACAGTGTTCTTTCTCTCCCTGAGATACACACAATCTGACGTTGCCTCTGAGCTCCGTTGCTGGCAAAGAACTGAAAGTGACATACATTCCTGTGGGGAAACACAGGGCTTTGCTAGGATTTCTCTAGGCAGTGTGATTTCCCTGGGCCTCACTGTAGCAACACTATCTCGCCAGGGCAACACTGCATGGCACTTCCTCTGCCAGGAGAGAGCTGCTGCTTTGGAGTTTGTGCTGGGAAACCTTGCTTTGGCAAGTGCGAATTGACCGCATTCAGGCAGAAAGAAAAGAGAATAGCAAGAGGCCTTTTGTCCCCGGCTGCTTGGCCAAGCCCTTCCAGCTCAAACTATGTCGTTGCTCCTCTGGAAGGATCCCTGCAGCGCGGCGTAGTTTTTCCGAAGAAGCCCTGCTTTTGCAAGAGCAAATGAGGAATTCGTGGCAGGAAAGAGGAAGGAAAGAAAGTTTCTCTCCCTCTGCCTGCTTTGCTCAGAGGACTGGATGTAGTCAGGGAGTTCTCCCTTTCACTGAGAAACGTGCGGGCTGCTGTTGCCTGTGCGCTCTCTTCTTAGCAAAAGAGTCTGCAGTTCCACGCTTTGAACCGTGGAAAGGCACCGGGCTCTGCTAAGATTTCCCCCGGCGCTTCGTTTGCCCTGGGCCAGAGCGAGCCTTCACAATAGCTGAACGCTAACACTGCATACTCGTTCCACTTCCAGAACAGGGCTACCGCGAGGCAGTTCTCCTGGGGAAAACGGCCCTTCGCGAAGGGCAGATCTGCCGAGCTCATTGCGGGAAAGCGAAAGCAAAGGACGCTTTTCTCCCTCTAACCGCTTTCGTCAGAGGAACGGGGGAAGTCACAGTGTTCTTTCTCTCCCTGAGATACACACAATCTGACGTTGCCTCTGAGCTCCGTTGCTGGCAAAGAACTGAAACTGACATACATTCCTGTGGGGAAACACAGGGCTTTGCTAGGATTTCTCTAGGCAGTGTGTTTTCCCTGGGCCTCACTGTAGCAACACGATCTCGCCAGGGCAGAACTGCATGGGATTTCCTCTGCCAGGAGAGAGCTGCTGCTTTGGAGTTTGTGCTGGGAAACCTTGCTTTGGCAAGTGCGAATTGACCGCATTCAGGCAGAAAGAAAAGAGAATAGCAAGAGGCCTTTTCTCCCCGGCTGCTCTGCCAAGCCCTTCCAGCTCAAACTATGTCGTTGCTCCTCTGGAAGGATCCCTGCACCGCGGCGTAGTTTTTCCGAAGAAGCCCTGCGTTTGCAAGAGCAAATGAGGAATTCGTGGCAGGAAAGAGGAAGGAAAGAAAGTTTCTCTCCCTCTGCCTGCTTTGCTCAGAGGACCGGATGAAGTCAGGGAGTTCTCCCTTTCACTGAGAAACGTGCGGGCTGCTGTTGCCTGGGCGCTCTCTTCTTTGCAAAAGAGTCTGCAGTTCCACGCTTTGAACCGTGGAAAGGCGCCGGGCTCTGCTAAGATTTCCCCCGGCGCTTCGTTTGCCCTGGGCCAAAGCGAGCCTTCACAATAGCTGAACGCTAACACTGCATACTCGTTCCACTTCCAGAACCGGGCTACGGCGAGGCCGTTCTCCGGGGGAAAACGGCCCTTCGCGAAGGGCAGATCTGCCGAGCTCATTGCGGGAAAGCGAAAGCAAAGGACGCTTTTCTCCCTCTAACCGCTTTCGTCAGAGGAACGGGGGAAGTCACAGTGTTCTTTCTCTCCCTGAGATACACACAATCTGACGTTGCCTCTGAGCTCCGTTGCTGGCAAAGAACTGAAAGTGACATACATTCCTGTGGGGAAACACAGGGCTTTGCTAGGATTTCTCTAGGCAGTGTGATTTCCCTGGGCCTCACTGTAGCAACACTATCTCGCCAGGGCAACACTGCATGGCACTTCCTCTGCCAGGAGAGAGCTGCTGCTTTGGAGTTTGTGCTGGGAAACCTTGCTTTGGCAAGTGCGAATTGACCGCATTCAGGCAGAAAGAAAAGAGAATAGCAAGAGGCCTTTTGTCCCCGGCTGCTTGGCCAAGCCCTTCCAGCTCAAACTATGTCGTTGCTCCTCTGGAAGGATCCCTGCAGCGCGGCGTAGTTTTTCCGAAGAAGCCCTGCTTTTGCAAGAGCAAATGAGGAATTCGTGGCAGGAAAGAGGAAGGAAAGAAAGTTTCTCTCCCTCTGCCTGCTTTGCTCAGAGGACTGGATGTAGTCAGGGAGTTCTCCCTTTCACTGAGAAACGTGCGGGCTGCTGTTGCCTGTGCGCTCTCTTCTTAGCAAAAGAGTCTGCAGTTCCACGCTTTGAACCGTGGAAAGGCACCGGGCTCTGCTAAGATTTCCCCCGGCGCTTCGTTTGCCCTGGGCCAGAGCGAGCCTTCACAATAGCTGAACGCTAACACTGCATACTCGTTCCACTTCCAGAACAGGGCTACCGCGAGGCAGTTCTCCGGGGGAAAACGGCCCTTCGCGAAGGGCAGATCTGCCGAGCTCATTGCGGGAAAGCGAAAGCAAAGGACGCTTTTCTCCCTCTAACCGCTTTCGTCAGAGGAACGGGGGAAGTCACAGTGTTCTTTCTCTCACTGAGATACACACAATCTGACGTTGCCTCTGAGCTCCGTTGCTGGCAAAGAACTGAAAGTGACATACATTCCTGTGGGGAAACACAGGGCTTTGCTAGGATTTCTCTAGGCAGTGTGTTTTCCCTGGGCCTCACTGTAGCAACACGATCTCGCCAGGGCAGAACTGCATGGGATTTCCTCTGCCAGGAGAGAGCTGCTGCTTTGGAGTTTGTGCTGGGAAACCTTGCTTTGGCAAGTGCGAATTGACCGCATTCAGGCAGAAAGAAAAGAGAATAGCAAGAGGCCTTTTCTCCCCGGCTGCTCTGCCAAGCCCTTCCAGCTCAAACTATGTCGTTGCTCCTCTGGAAGGATCCCTGCAGCGCGGCGTAGTTTTTCCGAAGAAGCCCTGCTTTTGCAAGAGCAAATGAGGAATTCGTGGCAGGAAAGAGGAAGGAAAGAAAGTTTCTCTCCCTCTGCCTGCTTTGCTCAGAGGACTGGATGTAGTCAGGGAGTTCTCCCTTTCACTGAGAAACGTGCGGGCTGCTGTTGCCTGTGCGCTCTCTTCTTAGCAAAAGAGTCTGCAGTTCCACGCTTTGAACCGTGGAAAGGCGCCGGGCTCTGCTAAGATTTCCCCCGGCGCTTCGTTTGCCCTGGGCCAGAGCGAGCCTTCACAATAGCTGAACGCTAACACTGCATACTCGTTCCACTTCCAGAACAGGGCTACCGCGAGGCAGTTCTCCGGGGGAAAACGGCCCTTCGCGAAGGGCAGATCTGCCGAGCTCATTGCGGGAAAGCGAAAGCAAAGGACGCTTTTCTCCCTCTAACCGCTTTCGTCAGAGGAACGGGGGAAGTCACAGTGTTCTTTCTCTCACTGAGATACACACAATCTGACGTTGCCTCTGAGCTCCGTTGCTGGCAAAGAACTGAAAGTGACATACATTCCTGTGGGGAAACACAGGGCTTTGCTAGGATTTCTCTAGGCAGTGTGTTTTCCCTGGGCCTCACTGTAGCAACACGATCTCGCCAGGGCAGAACTGCATGGGATTTCCTCTGCCAGGAGAGAGCTGCTGCTTTGGAGTTTGTGCTGGGAAACCTTGCTTTGGCAAGTGCGAATTGACCGCATTCAGGCAGAAAGAAAAGAGAATAGCAAGAGGCCTTTTCTCCCCGGCTGCTCTGCCAAGCCCTTCCAGCTCAAACTATGTCGTTGCTCCTCTGGAAGGATCCCTGCACCGCGGCGTAGTTTTTCCGAAGAAGCCCTGCGTTTGCACGAGCAAATGAGGAATTCGTGGCAGGAAAGAGGAAGGAAAGAAAGTTTCTCTCCCTCTGCCTGCTTTGCTCAGAGGACCGGATGAAGTCAGGGAGTTCTCCCTTTCACTGAGAAACGTGCGGGCTGCTGTTGCCTGGGCGCTCTCTTCTTTGCAAAAGAGTCTGCAGTTCCACGCTTTGAACCGTGGAAAGGCGCCGGGCTCTGCTAAGATTTCCCCCGGCGCTTCGTTTGCCCTGGGCCAAAGCGAGCCTTCACAATAGCTGAACGCTAACACTGCATACTCGTTCCACTTCCAGAACCGGGCTACGGCGAGGCCGTTCTCCGGGGGAAAACGGCCCTTCGCGAAGGGCAGATCTGCCGAGCTCATTGCGGGAAAGCGAAAGCAAAGGACGCTTTTCTCCCTCTAACCGCTTTCGTCAGAGGAACGGGGGAAGTCACAGTGTTCTTTCTCTCCCTGAGATACACACAATCTGACGTTGCCTCTGAGCTCCGTTGCTGGCAAAGAACTGAAAGTGACATACATTCCTGTGGGGAAACACAGGGCTTTGCTAGGATTTCTCTAGGCAGTGTGATTTCCCTGGGCCTCACTGTAGCAACACTATCTCGCCAGGGCAACACTGCATGGCACTTCCTCTGCCAGGAGAGAGCTGCTGCTTTGGAGTTTGTGCTGGGAAACCTTGCTTTGGCAAGTGCGAATTGACCGCATTCAGGCAGAAAGAAAAGAGAATAGCAAGAGGCCTTTTGTCCCCGGCTGCTCTGCCAAGCCCTTCCAGCTCAAACTATGTCGTTGCTCCTCTGGAAGGATCCCTGCAGCGCGGCGTAGTTTTTCCGAAGAAGCCCTGCTTTTGCAAGAGCAAATGAGGAATTCGTGGCAGGAAAGAGGAAGGAAAGAAAGTTTCTCTCCCTCTGCCTGCTTTGCTCAGAGGACTGGATGTAGTCAGGGAGTTCTCCCTTTCACTGAGAAACGTGCGGGCTGCTGTTGCCTGTGCGCTCTCTTCTTAGCAAAAGAGTCTGCAGTTCCACGCTTTGAACCGTGGAAAGGCGCCGGGCTCTGCTAAGACTTCCCCCGGCGCTTCGTTTGCCCTGGGCCAGAGCGAGCCTTCACAATAGCTGAACGCTAACACTGCATACTCGTTCCACTTCCAGAACAGGGCTACCGCGAGGCAGTTCTCCGGGGGAAAACGGCCCTTCGCGAAGGGCAGATCTGCCGAGCTCATTGCGGGAAAGCGAAAGCAAAGGACGCTTTTCTCCCTCTAACCGCTTTCGTCAGAGGAACGGGGGAAGTCACAGTGTTCTTTCTCTCCCTGAGATACACACAATCTGACGTTGCCTCTGAGCTCCGTTGCTGGCAAAGAACTGAAAGTGACATACATTCCTGTGGGGAAACACAGGGCTTTGCTAGGATTTCTCTAGGCAGTGTGTTTTCCCTGGGCCTCACTGTAGCAACACGATCTCGCCAGGGCAAAACTACATGGCACTTCCTCTGCCAGGAGAGAGCTGCTGCTTTGGAGTTTGTGCTGGGAAACCTTGCTTTGGCAAGTGCGAATTGACCGCATTCAGGCAGAAAGAAAAGAGAATAGCAAGAGGCCTTTTGTCCCCGGCTGCTCTGCCAAGCCCTTCCAGCTCAAACTATGTCGTTGCTCCTCTGGAAGGATCCCTGCACCGCGGCGTAGTTTTTCCGAAGAAGCCCTGCGTTTGCACGAGCAAATGAGGAATTCGTGGCAGGAAAGAGGAAGGAAAGAAAGTTTCTCTCCCTCTGCCTGCTTTGCTCAGAGGACCGGATGAAGTCAGGGAGTTCTCCCTTTCACTGAGAAACGTGCGGGCTGCTGTTGCCTGGGCGCTCTCTTCTTTGCAAAAGAGTCTGCAGTTCCACGCTTTGAACCGTGGAAAGGCGCCGGGCTCTGCTAAGATTTCCCCCGGCGCTTCGTTTGCCCTGGGCCAAAGCGAGCCTTCACAATAGCTGAACGCTAACACTGCATACTCGTTCCACTTCCAGAACCGGGCTACCGCGAGGCAGTTCTCCGGGGGAAAACGGCCCTTCGCGAAGGGCAGATCTGCCGAGCTCATTGCGGGAAAGCGAAAGCAAAGGACGCTTTTCTCCCTCTAACCGCTTTCGTCAGAGGAACGGGGGAAGTCACAGTGTTCTTTCTCTCACTGAGATACACACAATCTGACGTTGCCTCTGAGCTCCGTTGCTGGCAAAGAACTGAAACTGACATACATTCCTGTGGGGAAACACAGGGCTTTGCTAGGATTTCTCTAGGCAGTGTGATTTCCCTGGGCCTCACTGTAGCAACACTATCTCGCCAGGGCAACACTGCATGGCACTTCCTCTGCCAGGAGAGAGCTGCTGCTTTGGAGTTTGTGCTGGGAAACCTTGCTTTGGCAAGTGCGAATTGACCGCATTCAGGCAGAAAGAAAAGAGAATAGCAAGAGGCCTTTTGTCCCCGGCTGCTTGGCCAAGCCCTTCCAGCTCAAACTATGTCGTTGCTCCTCTGGAAGGATCCCTGCAGCGCGGCGTAGTTTTTCCGAAGAAGCCCTGCTTTTGCAAGAGCAAATGAGGAATTCGTGGCAGGAAAGAGGAAGGAAAGAAAATTTCTCTCCCTCTGCCTGCTTTGCTCAGAGGACTGGATGTAGTCAGGGAGTTCTCCCTTTCACTGAGAAACGTGCGGGCTGCTGTTGCCTGTGCGCTCTCTTCTTAGCAAAAGAGTCTGCAGTTCCACGCTTTGAACCGTGGAAAGGCGCCGGGCTCTGCTAAGACTTCCCCCGGCGCTTCGTTTGCCCTGGGCCAGAGCGAGCCTTCACAATAGCTGAACGCTAACACTGCATACTCGTTCCACTTCCAGAACAGGGCTACCGCGAGGCAGTTCTCCGGGGGAAAACGGCCCTTCGCGAAGGGCAGATCTGCCGAGCTCATTGCGGGAAAGCGAAAGCAAAGGACGCTTTTCTCCCTCTAACCGCTTTCGTCAGAGGAACGGGGGAAGTCACAGTGTTCTTTCTCTCACTGAGATACACACAATCTGACGTTGCCTCTGAGCTCCGTTGCTGGCAAAGAACTGAAACTGACATACATTCCTGTGGGGAAACACAGGGCTTTGCTAGGATTTCTCTAGGCAGTGTGTTTTCCCTGGGCCTCACTGTAGCAACACGATCTCGCAAGGGCAGAACTGCATGGGATTTCCTCTGCCAGGAGAGAGCTGCTGCTTTGGAGTTTGTGCTGGGAAACCTTGCTTTGGCAAGTGCGAATTGACCGCATTCAGGCAGAAAGAAAAGAGAATAGCAAGAGGCCTTTTCTCCCCGGCTGCTCTGCCAAGCCCTTCCAGCTCAAACTATGTCGTTGCTCCTCTGGAAGGATCCCTGCACCGCGGCGTAGTTTCTCAGAAGAAGAAGGCCTGCGTTTGCAAGAGCAAATGAGGAATTCGTGGCAGGAAAGAGGAAGGAAAGAAAGTTTCTCTCCCTCTGCCTGCTTTGCTCAGAGGACCGGATGAAGTCAGGGAGTTCTCCCTTTCACTGAGAAACGTGCGGGCTGCTGTTGCCTGGGCGCTCTCTTCTTTGCAAAAGAGTCTGCAGTTCCACGCTTTGAACCGTGGAAAGGCGCCGGGCTCTGCTAAGATTTCCCCCGGCGCTTCGTTTGCCCTGGGCCAAAGCGAGCCTTCACAATAGCTGAACGCTAACACTGCATACTCGTTCCACTTCCAGAACCGGGCTACGGCGAGGCCGTTCTCCGGGGGAAAACGGCCCTTCGCGAAGGGCAGATCTGCCGAGCTCATTGCGGGAAAGCGAAAGCAAAGGACGCTTTTCTCCCTCTAACCGCTTTCGTCAGAGGAACGGGGGAAGTCACAGTGTTCTTTCTCTCCCTGAGATACACACAATCTGACGTTGCCTCTGAGCTCCGTTGCTGGCAAAGAACTGAAAGTGACATACATTCCTGTGGGGAAACACAGGGCTTTGCTAGGATTTCTCTAGGCAGTGTGTTTTCCCTGGGCCTCACTGTAGCAACACGATCTCGCCAGGGCAACACTGCATGGCACTTCCTCTGCCAGGAGAGAGCTGCTGCTTTGGAGTTTGTGCTGGGAAACCTTGCTTTCGCAAGTGCGAATTGACCGCATTCAGGCAGAAAGAAAAGAGAATAGCAAGAGGCCTTTTCTCCCCGGCTGCTCTGCCAAGCCCTTCCAGCTCAAACTATGTCGTTGCTCCTCTGGAAGGATCCCTGCACCGCGGCGTAGTTTTTCCGAAGAAGCCCTGCGTTTGCACGAGCAAATGAGGAATTCATGGCAGGAAAGAGGAAGGAAAGAAAGTTTCTCTCCCTCTGCCTGCTTTGCTCAGAGGACCGGATGAAGTCAGGGAGTTCTCCCTTTCACTGAGAAACGTGCGGGCTGCTGTTGCCTGGGCGCTCTCTTCTTTGCAAAAGAGTCTGCAGTTCCACGCTTTGAACCGTGGAAAGGCGCCGGGCTCTGCTAAGATTTCCCCCGGCGCTTCGTTTGCCCTGGGCCAAAGCGAGCCTTCACAATAGCTGAACGCTAACACTGCATACTCGTTCCACTTCCAGAACCGGGCTACGGCGAGGCAGTTCTCCGGGGGAAAACGGCCCTTCGCGAAGGGCAGATCTGCCGAGCTCATTGCGGGAAAGCGAAAGCAAAGGACGCTTTTCTCCCTCTAACCGCTTTCGTCAGAGGAACGGGGGAAGTCACAGTGTTCTTTCTCTCCCTGAGATACACACAATCTGACGTTGCCTCTGAGCTCCGTTGCTGGCAAAGAACTGAAAGTGACATACATTCCTGTGGGGAAACACAGGGCTTTGCTAGGATTTCTCTAGGCAGTGTGTTTTCCCTGGGCCTCACTGTAGCAACACGATCTCGCAAGGGCAGAACTGCATGGGATTTCCTCTGCCAGGAGAGAGCTGCTGCTTTGGAGTTTGTGCTGGGAAACCTTGCTTTGGCAAGTGCGAATTGACCGCATTCAGGCAGAAAGAAAAGAGAATAGCAAGAGGCCTTTTCTCCCCGGCTGCTCTGCCAAGCCCTTCCAGCTCAAACTATGTCGTTGCTCCTCTGGAAGGATCCCTGCACCGCGGCGTAGTTTTTCCGAAGAAGCCCTGCGTTTGCACGAGCAAATGAGGAATTCGTGGCAGGAAAGAGGAAGGAAAGAAAGTTTCTCTCCCTCTGCCTGCTTTGCTCAGAGAACTGGATGAAGTCAGGGAGTTCTCCCTTTCATTGAGAAACGTGCGGGCTGCTGTTGCCTGCGCGCTCTCTTCTTTGCAAAAGAGTCTGCAGTTCCACGCTTTGAACCGTGGAAAGGCGCCGGGCTCTGCTAAGACTTCCCCCGGCGCTTCGTTTGCCCTGGGCCAAAGCGAACCTTCACAATAGCTGAACGCTAACACTGCATACTCGTTCCACTTCCAGAACAGGGCTACCGCGAGGCAGTTCTCCGGGGGAAAACGGCCCTTCGCGAAGGGCAGATCTGCCGAGCTCATTGCGGGAAAGCGAAAGCAAAGGACGCTTTTCTCCCTCTAACCGCTTTCTTCAGAGGTACGGGGGAAGTCACAGTGTTCTTTCTCTCACTGAGATACACACAATCTGACGTTGCCTCTGAGCTCCGTTGCTGGCAAAGAACTGAAAGTGACATACATTCCTGTGGGGAAACACAGGGCTTTGCTAGGATTTCTCTAGGCAGTGTGATTTCCCTGGGCCTCACTGTAGCAACACTATCTCGCCAGGGCAACACTGCGTGGGATTTCCTCTGCCAGGAGAGAGCTGCTGCTTTGTAGTTTGTGCTGGGAAACCTTGCTTTGGCAAGTGCGAATTGACCGCATTCAGGCAGAAAGAAAAGAGAACAGCAAGAGGCCTTTTCTCCCCGGCTGCTTTCCCAAGCCCTTCCAGCTCAAACTATGTCGTTGCTCCTCTGGAAGGATCCCTGCACCGCGACGTAGTTTCTCAGAAGAAGCCCTGCGTTTGCAAGAGCAAATGAGGAATTCGTTGCAGGAAAGAGGAAGGAAAGAAAGTTTCTCTCCCTCTGCCTGCTTTGCTCAGAGGACTGGATGTAGTCAGGGAGTTCTCCCTTTCACTGAGAAACGTGCGGGCTGCTGTTGCCTGTGCGCTCTCTTCTTTGCAAAAGAGTCTGCAGTTCCACGCTTTGAACCGTGGAAAGGCGCGGGGCTCTGCTAAAACTTCCCCCGGCGCTTCGTTTGCCCTGGGCCAGAGCGAGCCTTCACAATAGCTGAACGCTAACACTGCATACTCGTTCCACTTCCAGAACAGGGCTACCGCGAGGCAGTTCTCCGGGGGAAAACGGCCCTTCGCGAAGGGCAGATCTGCCGAGCTCATTGCGGGAAAGCGAAAGCAAAGGACGCTTTTCTCCCTCTAACCGCTTTCGTCAGAGGAACGGGGGAAGTCACAGTGTTCTTTCTCTCACTGAGATACACACAATCTGACGTTGCCTCTGAGCTCCGTTGCTGGCAAAGAACTGAAAGTGACATACATTCCTGTGGGGAAACACAGGGCTTTGCTAGGATTTCTCTAGGCAGTGTGTTTTCCCTGGGCCTCACTGTAGCAACACGATCTCGCAAGGGCAGAACTGCATGGGATTTCCTCTGCCAGGAGAGAGCTGCTGCTTTGTAGTTTGTGCTGGGAAACCTTGCTTTGGCAAGTGCGAATTGACCGCATTCAGGCAGAAAGAAAAGAGAATAGCAAGAGGCCTTTTGTCCCCGGCTGCTCTGCCAAGCCCTTCCAGCTCAAACTATGTCGTTGCTCCTCTGGAAGGATCCCTGCACCGCGGCGTAGTTTTTCCGAAGAAGCCCTGCGTTTGCACGAGCAAATGAGGAATTCATGGCAGGTAAGAGGAAGGAAAGAAAGTTTCTCTCCCTCTGCCTGCTTTGCTCAGAGAACCGGATGAAGTCAGGGAGTTCTCCCTTTCACTGAGAAACGTGCGGGCTGCTGTTGCCTGGGCGCTCTCTTCTTTGCAAAAGAGTCTGCAGTTCCACGCTTTGAACCGTGGAAAGGCGCCGGGCTCTGCTAAGATTTCCCCCGGCGCTTCGTTTGCCCTGGGCCAAAGCGAGCCTTCACAATAGCTGAACGCTAACACTGCATACTCGTTCCACTTCCAGAACCGGGCTACGGCGAGGCCGTTCTCCGGGGGAAAACGGCCCTTCGCGAAGGGCAGATCTGCCGAGCTTATTGCGGGAAAGCGAAAGCAAAGGACGCTTTTCTCCCTCTAACCGCTTTCGTCAGAGGAACGGGGGAAGTCACAGTGTTCTTTCTCTCCCTGAGATACACACAATCTGACGTTGCCTCTGAGCTCCGTTGCTGGCAAAGAACTGAAAGTGACATACATTCCTGTGGGGAAACACAGGGCTTTGCTAGGATTTCTCTAGGCAGTGTGTTTTCCCTGGGCCTCACTGTAGCAACACGATCTCGCCAGGGCAGAACTGCATGGGATTTCCTCTGCCAGGAGAGAGCTGCTGCTTTGTAGTTTGTGCTGGGAAACCTTGCTTTGGCAAGTGCGAATTGACCGCATTCAGGCAGAAAGAAAAGAGAATAGCAAGAGGCCTTTTCTCCCCGGCTGCTCTGCCAAGCCCTTCCAGCTCAAACTATGTCGTTGCTCCTCTGGAAGGATCCCTGCACCGCGGCGTAGTTTTTCCGAAGAAGCCCTGCGTTTGCACGAGCAAATGAGGAATTTGTGGCAGGAAAGAGGAAGGAAAGAAAGTTTCTCTCCCTCTGCCTGCTTTGCTCAGAGGACCGGATGAAGTCAGGGAGTTCTCCCTTTCACTGAGAAACGTGCGGGCTGCTGTTGCCTGGGCGCTCTCTTCTTTGCAAAAGAGTCTGCAGTTCCACGCTTTGAACCGTGGAAAGGCGCCGGGCTCTGCTAAGATTTCCCCCGGCGCTTCGTTTGCCCTGGGCCAAAGCGAGCCTTCACAATAGCTGAACGCTAACACTGCATACTCGTTCCACTTCCAGAACCGGGCTACGGCGAGGCCGTTCTCCGGGGGAAAACGGCCCTTCGCGAAGGGCAGATCTGCCGAGCTCATTGCGGGAAAGCGAAAGCAAAGGACGCTTTTCTCCCTCTAACCGCTTTCGTCAGAGGAACGGGGGAAGTCACAGTGTTCTTTCTCTCCCTGAGATACACACAATCTGACGTTGCCTCTGAGCTCCGTTGCTGGCAAAGAACTGGAAGTGACATACATTCCTGTGGGGAAACACAGGGCTTTGCTAGGATTTCTCTAGGCAGTGTGTTTTCCCTGGGCCTCACTGTAGCAACACGATCTCGCAAGGGCAGAACTGCATGGGATTTCCTCTGCCAGGAGAGAGCTGCTGCTTTGGAGTTTGTGCTGGGAAACCTTGCTTTGGCAAGTGCGAATTGACCGCATTCAGGCAGAAAGAAAAGAGAATAGCAAGAGGCCTTTTCTCCCCGGCTGCTCTGCCAAGCCCTTCCAGCTCAAACTATGTCGTTGCTCCTCTGGAAGGATCCCTGCACCGCGGCGTAGTTTTTCCGAAGAAGCCCTGCGTTTGCAAGAGCAAATGAGGAATTCGTGGCAGGAAAGAGGAAGGAAAGAAAGTTTCTCTCCCTCTGCCTGCTTTGCTCAGAGGACCGGATGAAGTCAGGGAGTTCTCCCTTTCACTGAGAAACGTGCGGGCTGCTGTTGCCTGGGCGCTCTCTTCTTTGCAAAAGAGTCTGCAGTTCCACGCTTTGAACCGTGGAAAGGCGCCGGGCTCTGCTAAGATTTCCCCCGGCGCTTCGTTTGCCCTGGGCCAAAGCGAGCCTTCACAATAGCTGAACGCTAACACTGCATACTCGTTCCACTTCCAGAACCGGGCTACGGCGAGGCCATTCTCCGGGGGAAAACGGCCCTTCGCGAAGGGCAGATCTGCCGAGCTTATTGCGGGAAAGCGAAAGCAAAGGACGCTTTTCTCCCTCTAACCGCTTTCGTCAGAGGAACGGGGGAAGTCACAGTGTTCTTTCTCTCCCTGAGATACACACAATCTGACGTTGCCTCTGAGCTCCGTTGCTGGCAAAGAACTGAAAGTGACATACATTCCTGTGGGGAAACACAGGGCTTTGCTAGGATTTCTCTAGGCAGTGTGTTTTCCCTGGGCCTCACTGTAGCAACACGATCTCGCAAGGGCAGAACTGCATGGGATTTCCTCTGCCAGGAGAGAGCTGCTGCTTTGGAGTTTGTGCTGGGAAACCTTGCTTTGGCAAGTGCGAATTGACCGCATTCAGGCAGAAAGAAAAGAGAATAGCAAGAGGCCTTTTCTCCCCGGCTGCTCTGCCAAGCCCTTCCAGCTCAAACTATGTCGTTGCTCCTCTGGAAGGATCCCTGCACCGCGGCGTAGTTTTTCCGAAGAAGCCCTGCGTTTGCACGAGCAAATGAGGAATTTGTGGCAGGAAAGAGGAAGGAAAGAAAGTTTCTCTCCCTCTGCCTGCTTTGCTCAGAGGACCGGATGAAGTCAGGGAGTTCTCCCTTTCACTGAGAAACGTGCGGGCTGCTGTTGCCTGGGCGCTCTCTTCTTTGCAAAAGAGTCTGCAGTTCCACGCTTTGAACCGTGGAAAGGCGCCGGGCTCTGCTAAGATTTCCCCCGGCGCTTCGTTTGCCCTGGGCCAAAGCGAGCCTTCACAATAGCTGAACGCTAACACTGCATACTCGTTCCACTTCCAGAACCGGGCTACGGCGAGGCCGTTCTCCGGTGGAAAACCGCCCTTCGCGAAGGGCAGATCTGCCGAGCTCATTGCGGGAAAGCGAAAGCAAAGGACGCTTTTCTCCCTCTAACCGCTTTCGTCAGAGGAACGGGGGAAGTCACAGTGTTCTTTCTCTCCCTGAGATACACACAATCTGACGTTGCCTCTGAGCTCCGTTGCTGGCAAAGAACTGGAAGTGACATACATTCCTGTGGGGAAACACAGGGCTTTGCTAGGATTTCTCTAGGCAGTGTGATTTCCCTGGGCCTCACTGTAGCAACACGATCTCGCCAGGGCAACACTGCGTGGGATTTCCTCTGCCAGGAGAGAGCTGCTGCTTTGGAGTTTGTGCTGGGAAACCTTGCTTTGGCAAGTGCGAATTGACCGCATTCAGGCAGAAAGAAAAGAGAACAGCAAGAGGCCTTTTCTCCCCGGCTGCTTTCCCAAGCCCTTCCAGCTCAAACTACGTCGTTGCTCCTCTGGAAGGATCCCTGCACCGCGACGTAGTTTCTCAGAAGAAGCCCTGCGTTTGCAAGAGCAAATGAGGAATTCGTTGCAGGAAAGAGGAAGGAAAGAAAGTTTCTCTCCCTCTGCCTGCTTTGCTCAGAGAACTGGATGAAGTCAGGGAGTTCTCACTTTCACTGAGAAACGTGCGGGCTGCTGTTGCCTGTGCGCTCTCTTCTTTGCAAAAGAGTCTGCAGTTCCACGCTTTGAACCGTGGAAAGGCGCCGGGCTCTGCTAAGACTTCCCCCGGCGCTTCGTTTGCCCTGGGCCAAAGCGAGCCTTCACAATAGCTGAACGCTAACACTGCATACTCGTTCCACTTCCAGAACAGGGCTACCGCGAGGCAGTTCTCCGGGGGAAAACGGCCCTTCGCGAAGGGCAGATCTGCCGAGCTTATTGCGGGAAAGCGAAAGCAAAGGACGCTTTTCTCCCTCTAACCGCTTTCGTCAGAGGAACGGGGGAAGTCACAGTGTTCTTTCTCTCCCTGAGATACACACAATCTGACGTTGCCTCTGAGCTCCGTTGCTGGCAAAGAACTGAAACTGACATACATTCCTGTGGGGAAACACAGGGCTTTGCTAGGATTTCTCTAGGCAGTGTGTTTTCCCTGGGCCTCACTGTAGCAACACGATCTCGCCAGGGCAGAACTGCATGGGATTTCCTCTGCCAGGAGAGAGCTGCTGCTTTGGAGTTTGTGCTGGGAAACCTTGCTTTGGCAAGTGCGAATTGACCGCATTCAGGCAGAAAGAAAAGAGAATAGCAAGAGGCCTTTTCTCCCCGGCTGCTCTGCCAAGCCCTTCCAGCTCAAACTATGTCGTTGCTCCTCTGGAAGGATCCCTGCACCGCGGCGTAGTTTTTCCGAAGAAGCCCTGCGTTTGCACGAGCAAATGAGGAATTTGTGGCAGGAAAGAGGAAGGAAAGAAAGTTTCTCTCCCTCTGCCTGCTTTGCTCAGAGGACCGGATGAAGTCAGGGAGTTCTCCCTTTCACTGAGAAACGTGCGGGCTGCTGTTGCCTGGGCGCTCTCTTCTTTGCAAAAGAGTCTGCAGTTCCACGCTTTGAACCGTGGAAAGGCGCCGGGCTCTGCTAAGATTTCCCCCGGCGCTTCGTTTGCCCTGGGCCAAAGCGAGCCTTCACAATAGCTGAACGCTAACACTGCATACTCGTTCCACTTCCAGAACCGGGCTACGGCGAGGCCGTTCTCCGGGGGAAAACGGCCCTTCGCGAAGGGCAGATCTGCCGAGCTCATTGCGGGAAAGCGAAAGCAAAGGACGCTTTTCTCCCTCTAACCGCTTTCGTCAGAGGAACGGGGGAAGTCACAGTGTTCTTTCTCTCCCTGAGATACACACAATCTGACGTTGCCTCTGAGCTCCGTTGCTGGCAAAGAACTGGAAGTGACATACATTCCTGTGGGGAAACACAGGGCTTTGCTAGGATTTCTCTAGGCAGTGTGTTTTCCCTGGGCCTCACTGTAGCAACACGATCTCGCCAGGGCAGAACTGCATGGGATTTCCTCTGCCAGGAGAGAGCTGCTGCTTTGGAGTTTGTGCTGGGAAACCTTGCTTTGGCAAGTGCGAATTGACCGCATTCAGGCAGAAAGAAAAGAGAATAGCAAGAGGCCTTTTCTCCCCGGCTGCTCTGCCAAGCCCTTCCAGCTCAAACTATGTCGTTGCTCCTCTGGAAGGATCCCTGTACCGCGGCGTAGTTTTTCCGAAGAAGCCCTGCGTTTGCAAGAGCAAATGAGGAATTTGTGGCAGGAAAGAGGAAGGAAAGAAAGTTTCTCTCCCTCTGCCTGCTTTGCTCAGAGGACCGGATGAAGTCAGGGAGTTCTCCCTTTCACTGAGAAACGTGCGGGCTGCTGTTGCCTGGGCGCTCTCTTCTTTGCAAAAGAGTCTGCAGTTCCACGCTTTGAACCGTGGAAAGGCGCCGGGCTCTGCTAAGATTTCCCCCGGCGCTTCGTTTGCCCTGGGCCAAAGCGAGCCTTCACAATAGCTGAACGCTAACACTGCATACTCGTTCCACTTCCAGAACAGGGCTACGGCGAGGCCGTTCTCCGGGGGAAAACGGCCCTTCGCGAAGGGCAGATCTGCCGAGCTCATTGCGGGAAAGCGAAAGCAAAGGACGCTTTTCTCCCTCTAACTGCTTTCGTCAGAGGAACGGGGGAAGTCACAGTGTTCTTTCTCTCACTGAGATACACACAATCTGACGTTGCCTCTGAGCTCCGTTGCTGGCAAAGAACTGAAAGTGACATACATTCCTGTGGGGAAACACAGGGCTTTGCTAGGATTTCTCTAGGCAGTGTGATTTCCCTGGGCCTCACTGTAGCAACACTATCTCGCCAGGGCAACACTGCGTGGGATTTCCTCTGCCAGGAGAGAGCTGCTGCTTTGGAGTTTGTGCTGGGAAACCTTGCTTTGGCAAGTGCGAATTGACCGCATTCAGGCAGAAAGAAAAGAGAATAGCAAGAGGCCTTTTCTCCCCGGCTGCTCTGCCAAGCCCTTCCAGCTCAAACTATGTCGTTGCTCCTCTGGAAGGATCCCTGCACCGCGACGTAGTTTCTCAGAAGAAGCCCTGCGTTTGCAAGAGCAAAGGAGCAATTCGTTGCAGGAAAGAGGAAGGAAAGAAAGTTTCTCTCCCTCTGCCTGCTTTGCTCAGAGAACTGGATGAAGTCAGGGAGTTCTCCCTTTCACTGAGAAACGTGCGGGGTGCTGTTGCCTGTGCGCTCTCTTCTTTGCAAAAGAGTCTGCAGTTCCACGCTTTGAACCGTGGAAAGGCGCCGGGCTCTGCTAAGACTTCCCCCGGCGCTTCGTTTGCCCTGGGCCAAAGCGAGCCTTCACAATAGCTGAACGCTAACACTGCATACTCGTTCCACTTCCAGAACAGGGCTACCGCGAGGCAGTTCTCCGGGGGAAAACGGCCCTTCGCGAAGGGCAGATCTGCCGAGCTCATTGCGGGAAAGCGAAAGCAAAGGACGCTTTTCTCCCTCTAACCGCTTTCGTCAGACGAACGGGGGAAGTCACAGTGTTCTTTCTCTCACTGAGATACACACAATCTGACGTTGCCTCTGAGCTCCGTTGCTGGCAAAGAACTGAAAGTGACATACATTCCTGTGGGGAAACACAGGGCTTTGCTAGGATTTCTCTAGGCAGTGTGATTTCCCTGGGCCTCACTGTAGCAACACTATCTCGCCAGGGCAACACTGCGTGGGATTTCCTCTGCCAGGAGAGAGCTGCTGCTTTGTAGTTTGTGCTGGGAAACCTTGCTTTGGCAAGTGAGAATTGACCGCATTCAGGCAGAAAGAAAAGAGAACAGCAAGAGGCCATTTCTCCCCGGCTGCTTTCCCAAGCCCTTCCAGCTCAAACTATGTCGTTGCTCCTCTGGAAGGATCCCTGCACCGCGACGTAGTTTCTCAGAAGAAGCCCTGCGTTTGCAAGAGCAAATGAGGAATTCGTTGCAGGAAAGAGGAAGGAAAGAAAGTTTCTCTCCCTCTGCCTGCTTTGCTCAGAGAACTGGATGAAGTCAGGGAGTTCTCCCTTTCACTGAGAAACGTGCGGGCTGCTGTTGCCTGTGCGCTCTCTTCTTTGCAAAAGAGTCTGCAGTTCCACGCTTTGAACCGTGGAAAGGCGCCGGGCTCTGCTAAGACTTCCCCCGGCGCTTCGTTTGCCCTGGGCCAAAGCGAGCCTTCACAATAGCTGAACGCTAACACTGCATACTCGTTCCAGTTCCAGAACAGGGCTACCGCGAGGCAGTTCTCCGGGGGAAAACGGCCCTTCGCGAAGGGCAGATCTGCCGAGCTCATTGCGGGAAAGCGAAAGCAAAGGACGCTTTTCTCCCTCTAACCGCTTTCGTCAGAGGAACGGGGGAAGTCACAGTGTTCTTTCTCTCACTGAGATACACACAATCTGACGTTGCCTCTGAGCTCCGTTGCTGGCAAAGAACTGAAACTGACATACATTCCTGTGGGGAAACACAGGGCTTTGCTAGGATTTCTCTAGGCAGTGTGATTTCCCTGGGCCTCACTGTAGCAACACTATCTCGCCAGGGCAACACTGCGTGGGATTTCCTCTGCCAGGAGAGAGCTGCTGCTTTGTAGTTTGTGCTGGGAAACCTTGCTTTGGCAAGTGAGAATTGACCGCATTCAGGCAGAAAGAAAAGAGAATAGCAAGAGGCCTTTTCTCCCCGGCTGCTCTGCCAAGCCCTTCCAGCTCAAACTATGTCGTTGCTCCTCTGGAAGGATCCCTGCACCGCGGCGTAGTTTTTCCGAAGAAGCCCTGCGTTTGCACGAGCAAATGAGGAATTTGTGGCAGGAAAGAGGAAGGAAAGAAAGTTTCTCTCCCTCTGCCTGCTTTGCTCAGAGGACCGGATGAAGTCAGGGAGTTCTCCCTTTCACTGAGAAACGTGCGGGCTGCTGTTGCCTGGGCGCTCTCTTCTTTGCAAAAGAGTCTGCAGTTCCACGCTTTGAACCGTGGAAAGGCGCCGGGCTCTGCTAAGATTTCCCCCGGCGCTTCGTTTGCCCTGGGCCAAAGCGAGCCTTCACAATAGCTGAACGCTAACACTGCATACTCGTTCCACTTCCAGAACCGGGCTACGGCGAGGCCGTTCTCCGGGGGAAAACGGCCCTTCGCGAAGGGCAGATCTGCCGAGCTCATTGCGGGAAAGCGAAAGCAAAGGACGCTTTTCTCCCTCTAACCGCTTTCGTCAGAGGAACGGGGGAAGTCACAGTGTTCTTTCTCTCCCTGAGATACACACAATCTGACGTTGCCTCTGAGCTCCGTTGCTGGCAAAGAACTGGAAGTGACATACATTCCTGTGGGGAAACACAGGGCTTTGCTAGGATTTCTCTAGGCAGTGTGTTTTCCCTGGGCCTCACTGTAGCAACACGATCTCGCCAGGGCAGAACTGCATGGGATTTCCTCTGCCAGGAGAGAGCTGCTGCTTTGGAGTTTGTGCTGGGAAACCTTGCTTTGGCAAGTGCGAATTGACCGCATTCAGGCAGAAAGAAAAGAGAACAGCAAGAGGCCTTTTCTCCCCGGCTGCTTTCCCAAGCCCTTCCAGCTCAAACTACGTCGTTGCTCCTCTGGAAGGATCCCTGCACCGCGACGTAGTTTCTCAGAAGAAGCCCTGCGTTTGCAAGAGCAAAGGAGCAATTCGTTGCAGGAAAGAGGAAGGAAAGAAAGTTTCTCTCCCTCTGCCTGCTTTGCTCAGAGAACTGGATGAAGTCAGGGAGTTCTCCCTTTCACTGAGAAACGTGCGGGCTGCTGTTGCCTGTGCGCTCTCTTCTTTGCAAAAGAGTCTGCAGTTCCACGCTTTGAACCGTGGAAAGGCGCCGGGCTCTGCTAAGACTTCCCCCGGCGCTTCGTTTGCCCTGGGCCAAAGCGAGCCTTCACAATAGCTGAACGCTAACACTGCATACTCGTTCCACTTCCAGAACAGGGCTACCGCGAGGCAGTTCTCCGGGGGAAAACGGCCCTTCGCGAAGGGCAGATCTGCCGAGCTCATTGCGGGAAAGCGAAAGCAAAGGACGCTTTTCTCCCTCTAACCGCTTTCGTCAGAGGAACGGGGGAAGTCACAGTGTTCTTTCTCTCACTGAGATACACACAATCTGACGTTGCCTCTGAGCTCCGTTGCTGGCAAAGAACTGAAAGTGACATACATTCCTGTGGGGAAACACAGGGCTTTGCTAGGATTTCTCTAGGCAGTGTGTTTTCCCTGGGCCTCACTGTAGCAACACGATCTCGCCAGGGCAGAACTGCATGGGATTTCCTCTGCCAGGAGAGAGCTGCTGCTTTGTAGTTTGTGCTGGGAAACCTTGCTTTGGCAAGTGCGAATTGACCGCATTCAGGCAGAAAGAAAAGAGAATAGCAAGAGGCCTTTTGTCCCCGGCTGCTCTGCCAAGCCCTTCCAGCTCAAACTATGTCGTTGCTCCTCTGGAAGGATCCCTGCACCGCGGCGTAGTTTTTCCGAAGAAGCCTTGCTTTTGCAAGAGCAAATGAGGAATTCATGGCAGGTAAGAGGAAGGAAAGAAAGTTTCTCTCCCTCTGCCTGCTTTGCTCAGAGGACCGGATGAAGTCAGGGAGTTCTCCCTTTCACTGAGAAACGTGCGGGCTGCTGTTGCCTGGGCGCTCTCTTCTTTGCAAAAGAGTCTGCAGTTCCACGCTTTGAACCGTGGAAAGGCGCCGGGCTCTGCTAAGATTTCCCCCGGCGCTTCGTTTGCCCTGGGCCAAAGCGAGCCTTCACAATAGCTGAACGCTAACACTGCATACTCGTTCCACTTCCAGAACCGGGCTACGGCGAGGCCGTTCTCCGGGGGAAAACGGCCCTTCGCGAAGGGCAGATCTGCCGAGCTTATTGCGGGAAAGCGAAAGCAAAGGACGCTTTTCTCCCTCTAACCGCTTTCGTCAGAGGAACGGGGGAAGTCACAGTGTTCTTTCTCTCCCTGAGATACACACAATCTGACGTTGCCTCTGAGCTCCGTTGCTGGCAAAGAACTGAAAGTGACATACATTCCTGTGGGGAAACACAGGGCTTTGCTAGGATTTCTCTAGGCAGTGTGTTTTCCCTGGGCCTCACTGTAGCAACACGATCTCGCCAGGGCAGAACTGCATGGGATTTCCTCTGCCAGGAGAGAGCTACTGCTTTGGAGTTTGTGCTGGGAAACCTTGCTTTGGCAAGTGCGAATTGACCGCATTCAGGCAGAAAGAAAAGAGAATAGCAAGAGGCCTTTTCTCCCCGGCTGCTCTGCCAAGCCCTTCCAGCTCAAACTATGTCGTTGCTCCTCTGGAAGGATCCCTGCACCGCGGCGTAGTTTTTCCGAAGAAGCCCTGCGTTTGCAAGAGCAAATGAGGAATTCGTGGCAGGAAAGAGGAAGGAAAGAAAGTTTCTCTCCCTCTGCCTGCTTTGCTCAGAGGACCGGATGAAGTCAGGGAGTTCTCCCTTTCACTGAGAAACGTGCGGGCTGCTGTTGCCTGGGCGCTCTCTTCTTTGCAAAAGAGTCTGCAGTTCCACGCTTTGAACCGTGGAAAGGCGCAGGGCTCTGCTAAGATTTCCCCCGGCGCTTCGTTTGCCCTGGGCCAAAGCGAGCCTTCACAATAGCTGAACGCTAACACTGCATACTCGTTCCACTTCCAGAACCGGGCTACGGCGAGGCCGTTCTCCGGGGGAAAACGGCCCTTCGCGAAGGGCAGATCTGCCGAGCTCATTGCGGGAAAGCGAAAGCAAAGGACGCTTTTCTCCCTCTAACCGCTTTCGTCAGAGGAACGGGGGAAGTCACAGTGTTCTTTCTCTCCCTGAGATACACACAATCTGACGTTGCCTCTGAGCTCCGTTGCTGGCAAAGAACTGAAAGTGACATACATTCCTGTGGGGAAACACAGGGCTTTGCTAGGATTTCTCTAGGCAGTGTGATTTCCCTGGGCCTCACTGTAGCAACACTATCTCGCCAGGGCAACACTGCATGGCACTTCCTCTGCCAGGAGAGAGCTGCTGCTTTGGAGTTTGTGCTGGGAAACCTTGCTTTGGCAAGTGCGAATTGACCGCATTCAGGCAGAAAGAAAAGAGAATAGCAAGAGGCCTTTTGTCCCCGGCTGCTTGGCCAAGCCCTTCCAGCTCAAACTATGTCGTTGCTCCTCTGGAAGGATCCCTGCAGCGCGGCGTAGTTTTTCCGAAGAAGCCCTGCTTTTGCAAGAGCAAATGAGGAATTCGTGGCAGGAAAGAGGAAGGAAAGAAAGTTTCTCTCCCTCTGCCTGCTTTGCTCAGAGGACTGGATGTAGTCAGGGAGTTCTCCCTTTCACTGAGAAACGTGCGGGCTGCTGTTGCCTGTGCGCTCTCTTCTTTGCAAAAGAGTCTGCAGTTCCACGCTTTGAACCGTGGAAAGGCGCCGGGCTCTGCTAAGACATCCCCCGGCGCTTCGTTTGCCCTGGGCCAGAGCGAGCCTTCACAATAGCTGAACGCTAACACTGCATACTCGTTCCACTTCCAGAACAGGGCTACCGCGAGGCAGTTCTCCGGGGGAAAACGGCCCTTCGCGAAGGGCAGATCTGCCGAGCTCATTGCGGGAAAGCGAAAGCAAAGGACGCTTTTCTCCCTCTAACCGCTTTCGTCAGAGGAACGGGGGAAGTCACAGTGTTCTTTCTCTCCCTGAGATACACACAATCTGACGTTGCCTCTGAGCTCCGTTGCTGGCAAAGAACTGAAAGTGACATACATTCCTGTGGGGAAACACAGGGCTTTGCTAGGATTTCTCTAGGCAGTGTGTTTTCCCTGGGCCTCACTGTAGCAACACGATCTCGCCAGGGCAGAACTGCATGGGATTTCCTCTGCCAGGAGAGAGCTGCTGCTTTGTAGTTTGTGCTGGGAAACCTTGCTTTGGCAAGTGCGAATTGACCGCATTCAGGCAGAAAGAAAAGAGAATAGCAAGAGGCCTTTTGTCCCCGGCTGCTCTGCCAAGCCCTTCCAGCTCAAACTATGTCGTTGCTCCTCTGGAAGGATCCCTGCAGCGCGGCGTAGTTTTTCCGAAGAAGCCTTGCTTTTGCAAGAGCAAATGAGGAATTCATGGCAGGTAAGAGGAAGGAAAGAAAGTTTCTCTCCCTCTGCCTGCTTTGCTCAGAGGACCGGATGAAGTCAGGGAGTTCTCCCTTTCACTGAGAAACGTGCGGGCTGCTGTTGCCTGGGCGCTCTCTTCTTTGCAAAAGAGTCTGCAGTTCCACGCTTTGAACCGTGGAAAGGCGCCGGGCTCTGCTAAGATTTCCCCCGGCGCTTCGTTTGCCCTGGGCCAAAGCGAGCCTTCACAATAGCTGAACGCTAACACTGCATACTCGTTCCACTTCCAGAACCGGGCTACGGCGAGGCCGTTCTCCGGGGGAAAACGGCCCTTCGCAAAGGGCAGATCTGCCGAGCTTATTGCGGGAAAGCGAAAGCAAAGGACGCTTTTCTCCCTCTAACCGCTTTCGTCAGAGGAACGGGGGAAGTCACAGTGTTCTTTCTCTCCCTGAGATACACACAATCTGACGTTGCCTCTGAGCTCCGTTGCTGGCAAAGAACTGAAACTGACATACATTCCTGTGGGGAAACACAGGGCTTTGCTAGGATTTCTCTAGGCAGTGTGTTTTCCCTGGGCCTCACTGTAGCAACACGATCTCGCCAGGGCAGAACTGCATGGGATTTCCTCTGCCAGGAGAGAGCTGCTGCTTTGGAGTTTGTGCTGGGAAACCTTGCTTTGGCAAGTGCGAATTGACCGCATTCAGGCAGAAAGAAAAGAGAATAGCAAGAGGCCTTTTCTCCCCGGCTGCTCTGCCAAGCCCTTCCAGCTCAAACTATGTCGTTGCTCCTCTGGAAGGATCCCTGCAGCGCGGCGTAGTTTTTCCGAAGAAGCCTTGCTTTTGCAAGAGCAAATGAGGAATTCATGGCAGGTAAGAGGAAGGAAAGAAAGTTTCTCTCCCTCTGCCTGCTTTGCTCAGAGGACCGGATGAAGTCAGGGAGTTCTCCCTTTCACTGAGAAACGTGCGGGCTGCTGTTGCCTGGGCGCTCTCTTCTTTGCAAAAGAGTCTGCAGTTCCACGCTTTGAACCGTGGAAAGGCGCCGGGCTCTGCTAAGATTTCCCCCGGCGCTTCGTTTGCCCTGGGCCAAAGCGAGCCTTCACAATAGCTGAACGCTAACACTGCATACTCGTTCCACTTCCAGAACCGGGCTACGGCGAGGCCGTTCTCCGGGGGAAAACGGCCCTTCGCGAAGGGCAGATCTGCCGAGCTTATTGCGGGAAAGCGAAAGCAAAGGACGCTTTTCTCCCTCTAACCGCTTTCGTCAGAGGAACGGGGGAAGTCACAGTGTTCTTTCTCTCCCTGAGATACACACAATCTGACGTTGCCTCTGAGCTCCGTTGCTGGCAAAGAACTGAAAGTGACATACATTCCTGTGGGGAAACACAGGGCTTTGCTAGGATTTCTCTAGGCAGTGTGTTTTCCCTGGGCCTCACTGTAGCAACACGATCTCGCAAGGGCAGAACTGCATGGGATTTCCTCTGCCAGGAGAGAGCTGCTGCTTTGGAGTTTGTGCTGGGAAACCTTGCTTTGGCAAGTGCGAATTGACCGCATTCAGGCAGAAAGAAAAGAGAATAGCAAGAGGCCTTTTCTCCCCGGCTGCTCTGCCAAGCCCTTCCAGCTCAAACTATGTCGTTGCTCCTCTGGAAGGATCCCTGCACCGCGGCGTAGTTTTTCCGAAGAAGCCCTGCGTTTGCACGAGCAAATGAGGAATTTGTGGCAGGAAAGAGGAAGGAAAGAAAGTTTCTCTCCCTCTGCCTGCTTTGCTCAGAGGACCGGATGAAGTCAGGGAGTTCTCCCTTTCACTGAGAAACGTGCGGGCTGCTGTTGCCTGGGCGCTCTCTTCTTTGCAAAAGAGTCTGCAGTTCCACGCTTTGAACCGTGGAAAGGCGCCGGGCTCTGCTAAGATTTCCCCCGGCGCTTCGTTTGCCCTGGGCCAAAGCGAGCCTTCACAATAGCTGAACGCTAACACTGCATACTCGTTCCACTTCCAGAACCGGGCTACGGCGAGGCCGTTCTCCGGGGGAAAACGGCCCTTCGCGAAGGGCAGATCTGCCGAGCTTATTGCGGGAAAGCGAAAGCAAAGGACGCTTTTCTCCCTCTAACCGCTTTCGTCAGAGGAACGGGGGAAGTCACAGTGTTCTTTCTCTCCCTGAGATACACACAATCTGACGTTGCCTCTGAGCTCCGTTGCTGGCAAAGAACTGAAAGTGACATACATTCCTGTGGGGAAACACAGGGCTTTGCTAGGATTTCTCTAGGCAGTGTGTTTTCCCTGGGCCTCACTGTAGCAACACGATCTCGCCAGGGCAGAACTGCATGGGATTTCCTCTGCCAGGAGAGAGCTGCTGCTTTGGAGTTTGTGCTGGGAAACCTTGCTTTGGCAAGTGCGAATTGACCGCATTCAGGCAGAAAGAAAAGAGAATAGCAAGAGGCCTTTTCTCCCCGGCTGCTCTGCCAAGCCCTTCCAGCTCAAACTATGTCGTTGCTCCTCTGGAAGGATCCCTGCACCGCGGCGTAGTTTTTCCGAAGAAGCCCTGCGTTTGCAAGAGCAAATGAGGAATTCGTGGCAGGAAAGAGGAAGGAAAGAAAGTTTCTCTCCCTCTGCCTGCTTTGCTCAGAGGACCGGATGAAGTCAGGGAGTTCTCCCTTTCACTGAGAAACGTGCGGGCTGCTGTTGCCTGGGCGCTCTCTTCTTTGCAAAAGAGTCTGCAGTTCCACGCTTTGAACCGTGGAAAGGCGCCGGGCTCTGCTAAGATTTCCCCCGGCGCTTCGTTTGCCCTGGGCCAAAGCGAGCCTTCACAATAGCTGAACGCTAACACTGCATACTCGTTCCACTTCCAGAACCGGGCTACGGCGAGGCCGTTCTCCGGGGGAAAACGGCCCTTCGCGAAGGGCAGATCTGCCGAGCTCATTGCGGGAAAGCGAAAGCAAAGGACGCTTTTCTCCCTCTAACCGCTTTCGTCAGAGGAACGGGGGAAGTCACAGTGTTCTTTCTCTCCCTGAGATACACACAATCTGACGTTGCCTCTGAGCTCCGTTGCTGGCAAAGAACTGAAAGTGACATACATTCCTGTGGGGAAACACAGGGCTTTGCTAGGATTTCTCTAGGCAGTGTGATTTCCCTGGGCCTCACTGTAGCAACACTATCTCGCCAGGGCAACACTGCATGGCACTTCCTCTGCCAGGAGAGAGCTGCTGCTTTGGAGTTTGTGCTGGGAAACCTTGCTTTGGCAAGTGCGAATTGACCGCATTCAGGCAGAAAGAAAAGAGAATAGCAAGAGGCCTTTTGTCCCCGGCTGCTTGGCCAAGCCCTTCCAGCTCAAACTATGTCGTTGCTCCTCTGGAAGGATCCCTGCAGCGCGGCGTAGTTTTTCCGAAGAAGCCCTGCTTTTGCAAGAGCAAATGAGGAATTCGTGGCAGGAAAGATGAAGGAAAGAAAGTTTCTCTCCCTCTGCCTGCTTTGCTCAGAGGACTGGATGTAGTCAGGGAGTTCTCCCTTTCACTGAGAAACGTGCGGGCTGCTGTTGCCTGTGCGCTCTCTTCTTTGCAAAAGAGTCTGCAGTTCCACGCTTTGAACCGTGGAAAGGCGCCGGGCTCTGCTAAGACATCCCCCGGCGCTTCGTTTGCCCTGGGCCAGAGCGAGCCTTCACAATAGCTGAACGCTAACACTGCATACTCGTTCCACTTCCAGAACAGGGCTACCGCGAGGCAGTTCTCCGGGGGAAAACGGCCCTTCGCGAAGGGCAGATCTGCCGAGCTCATTGCGGGAAAGCGAAAGCAAAGGACGCTTTTCTCCCTCTAACCGCTTTCGTCAGAGGAACGGGGGAAGTCACAGTGTTCTTTCTCTCACTGAGATACACACAATCTGACGTTGCCTCTGAGCTCCGTTGCTGGCAAAGAACTGAAACTGACATACATTCCTGTGGGGAAACACAGGGCTTTGCTAGGATTTCTCTAGGCAGTGTGTTTTCCCTGGAGCTCACCGCAGCAACACTATCTCGCCAGGGCAACACTGCGTGGGATTTCCTCTTCCAAGAGAGCTGCTGCTTTGTAGTTTGTGCTGGGAAACCTTGCTTTGGCAAGTGCGAATTGACCGCATTCAGGCAGAAAGAAAAGAGAATAGCAAGAGGCCTTTTGTCCCCGGCTGCTCTGCCAAGCCCTTCCAGCTCAAACTATGTCGTTGCTCCTCTGGAAGGATCCCTGCAGCGCGGCGTAGTTTTTCCGAAGAAGCCTTGCTTTTGCAAGAGCAAATGAGGAATTCATGGCAGGTAAGAGGAAGGAAAGAAAGTTTCTCTCCCTCTGCCTGCTTTGCTCAGAGGACCGGATGAAGTCAGGGAGTTCTCCCTTTCACTGAGAAACGTGCGGGCTGCTGTTGCCTGGGCGCTCTCTTCTTTGCAAAAGAGTCTGCAGTTCCACGCTTTGAACCGTGGAAAGGCGCCGGGCTCTGCTAAGATTTCCCCCGGCGCTTCGTTTGCCCTGGGCCAAAGCGAGCCTTCACAATAGCTGAACGCTAACACTGCATACTCGTTCCACTTCCAGAACCGGGCTACGGCGAGGCCGTTCTCCGGGGGAAAACGGCCCTTCGCGAAGGGCAGATCTGCCGAGCTTATTGCGGGAAAGCGAAAGCAAAGGACGCTTTTCTCCCTCTAACCGCTTTCGTCAGAGGAACGGGGGAAGTCACAGTGTTCTTTCTCTCCCTGAGATACACACAATCTGACGTTGCCTCTGAGCTCCGTTGCTGGCAAAGAACTGAAAGTGACATACATTCCTGTGGGGAAACACAGGGCTTTGCTAGGATTTCTCTAGGCAGTGTGTTTTCCCTGGGCCTCACTGTAGCAACACGATCTCGCCAGGGCAGAACTGCATGGGATTTCCTCTGCCAGGAGAGAGCTACTGCTTTGGAGTTTGTGCTGGGAAACCTTGCTTTGGCAAGTGCGAATTGACCGCATTCAGGCAGAAAGAAAAGAGAATAGCAAGAGGCCTTTTCTCCCCGGCTGCTCTGCCAAGCCCTTCCAGCTCAAACTATGTCGTTGCTCCTCTGGAAGGATCCCTGCACCGCGGCGTAGTTTTTCCGAAGAAGCCCTGCGTTTGCACGAGCAAATGAGGAATTCGTGGCAGGAAAGAGGAAGGAAAGAAAGTTTCTCTCCCTCTGCCTGCTTTGCTCAGAGGACCGGATGAAGTCAGGGAGTTCTCCCTTTCACTGAGAAACGTGCGGGCTGCTGTTGCCTGGGCGCTCTCTTCTTTGCAAAAGAGTCTGCAGTTCCACGCTTTGAACCGTGGAAAGGCGCCGGGCTCTGCTAAGATTTCCCCCGGCGCTTCGTTTGCCCTGGGCCAAAGCGAGCCTTCACAATAGCTGAACCCTAACACTCCATACTCGTTCCACTTCCAGAACCGGGCTACGGCGAGGCAGTTCTCCGGGGGAAAACGGCCCTTCGCGAAGGGCAGATCTGCCGAGCTCATTGCGGGAAAGCGAAAGCAAAGGACGCTTTTCTCCCTCTAACCGCTTTCGTCAGAGGAACGGGGGAAGTCACAGTGTTCTTTCTCTCCCTGAGATACACACAATCTGACGTTGCCTCTGAGCTCCGTTGCTGGAAAAGAACTGAAAGTGACATACATTCCTGTGGGGAAACACAGGGCTTTACTAGGATTACTCTAGGCAGTGTGTTTTCCCTGGGCCTCACTGTAGCAACACGATCTCGCCAGGGCAGAACTGCATGGGATTTCCTCTGCCAGGAGAGAGCTGCTGCTTTGGAGTTTGTGCTGGGAAACCTTGCTTTGGCAAGTGCGAATTGACCGCATTCAGGCAGAAAGAAAAGAGAATAGCAAGAGGCCTTTTCTCCCCGGCTGCTCTGCCAAGCCCTTCCAGCTCAAACTATGTCGTTGCTCCTCTGGAAGGATCCCTGCACCGCGGCGTAGTTTTTCCGAAGAAGCCCTGCGTTTGCAAGAGCAAATGAGGAATTCGTGGCAGGAAAGAGGAAGGAAAGAAAGTTTCTCTCCCTCTGCCTGCTTTGCTCAGAGGACCGGATGAAGTCAGGGAGTTCTCCCTTTCACTGAGAAACGTGCGGGCTGCTGTTGCCTGGGCGCTCTCTTCTTTGCAAAAGAGTCTGCAGTTCCACGCTTTGAACCGTGGAAAGGCGCCGGGCTCTGCTAAGATTTCCCCCGGCGCTTCGTTTGCCCTGGGCCAAAGCGAGCCTTCACAATAGCTGAACGCTAACACTGCATACTCGTTCCACTTCCAGAACCGGGCTACGGCGAGGCCGTTCTCCGGGGGAAAACGGCCCTTCGCGAAGGGCAGATCTGCCGAGCTCATTGCGGGAAAGCGAAAGCAAAGGACGCTTTTCTCCCTCTAACCGCTTTCGTCAGAGGAACGGGGGAAGTCACAGTGTTCTTTCTCTCCCTGAGATACACACAATCTGACGTTGCCTCTGAGCTCCGTTGCTGGCAAAGAACTGAAAGTGACATACATTCCTGTGGGGAAACACAGGGCTTTGCTAGGATTTCTCTAGGCAGTGTGATTTCCCTGGGCCTCACTGTAGCAACACTATCTCGCCAGGGCAACACTGCATGGCACTTCCTCTGCCAGGAGAGAGCTGCTGCTTTGGAGTTTGTGCTGGGAAACCTTGCTTTGGCAAGTGCGAATTGACCGCATTCAGGCAGAAAGAAAAGAGAATAGCAAGAGGCCTTTTGTCCCCGGCTGCTTGGCCAAGCCCTTCCAGCTCAAACTATGTCGTTGCTCCTCTGGAAGGATCCCTGCAGCGCGGCGTAGTTTTTCCGAAGAAGCCCTGCTTTTGCAAGAGCAAATGAGGAATTCGTGGCAGGAAAGAGGAAGGAAAGAAAGTTTCTCTCCCTCTGCCTGCTTTGCTCAGAGGACTGGATGTAGTCAGGGAGTTCTCCCTTTCACTGAGAAACGTGCGGGCTGCTGTTGCCTGTGCGCTCTCTTCTTTGCAAAAGAGTCTGCAGTTCCACGCTTTGAACCGTGGAAAGGCGCCGGGCTCTGCTAAGACATCCCCCGGCGCTTCGTTTGCCCTGGGCCAGAGCGAGCCTTCACAATAGCTGAACGCTAACACTGCATACTCGTTCCACTTCCAGAACAGGGCTACCGCGAGGCAGTTCTCCGGGGGAAAACGGCCCTTCGCGAAGGGCAGATCTGCCGAGCTCATTGCGGGAAAGCGAAAGCAAAGGACGCTTTTCTCCCTCTAACCGCTTTCGTCAGAGGAACGGGGGAAGTCACAGTGTTCTTTCTCTCACTGAGATACACACAATCTGACGTTGCCTCTGAGCTCCGTTGCTGGCAAAGAACTGAAACTGACATACATTCCTGTGGGGAAACACAGGGCTTTGCTAGGATTTCTCTAGGCAGTGTGTTTTCCCTGGAGCTCACCGCAGCAACACTATCTTGCCAGGGCAACACTGCGTGGGATTTACTCTTCCAAGAGAGCTGCTGCTTTGTAGTTTGTGCTGGGAAACCTTGCTTTGGCAAGTGCGAATTGACAGCATTCAGGCAGAAAGAAAAGAGAACAGCAAGAGGCCTTTTTTCCCCGGCTGCTTTCCCAAGCCCTTCCAGCTCAAACTATGTCGTTGCTCCTCTGGAAGGATCCCTGCACCGCGACGTAGTTTCTCAGAAGAAGCCCTGCGTTTGCAAGAGCAAAGGAGCAATTCGTTGCAGGAAAGAGGAAGGAAAGAAAGTTTCTCTCCCTCTGCCTGCTTTGCTCAGAGAACTGGATGAAGTCAGGGAGTTCTCCCTTTCACTGAGAAACGTGCGGGGTGCTGTTGCCTGTGCGCTCTCTTCTTTGCAAAAGAGTCTGCAGTTCCACGCTTTGAACCGTGGAAAGGCGCCGGGCTCTGCTAAGACTTCCCCCGGCGCTTCGTTTGCCCTGGGCCAAAGCGAGCCTTCACAATAGCTGAACGCTAACACTGCATACTCGTTCCACTTCCAGAACAGGGCTACCGCGAGGCAGTTCTCCGGGGGAAAACGGCCCTTCGCGAAGGGCAGATCTGCCGAGCTCATTGCGGGAAAGCGAAAGCAAAGGACGCTTTTCTCCCTCTAACCGCTTTCGTCAGAGGAACGGGGGAAGTCACAGTGTTCTTTCTCTCACTGAGATACACACAATCTGACGTTGCCTCTGAGCTCCGTTGCTGGCAAAGAACTGAAAGTGACATACATTCCTGTGGGGAAACACAGGGCTTTGCTAGGATTTCTCTAGGCAGTGTGTTTTCCCTGGGCCTCACTGTAGCAACACGATCTCGCCAGGGCAGAACTGCATGGGATTTCCTCTGCCAGGAGAGAGCTGCTGCTTTGTAGTTTGTGCTGGGAAACCTTGCTTTGGCAAGTGCGAATTGACCGCATTCAGGCAGAAAGAAAAGAGAATAGCAAGAGGCCTTTTGTCCCCGGCTGCTCTGCCAAGCCCTTCCAGCTCAAACTATGTCGTTGCTCCTCTGGAAGGATCCCTGCAGCGCGGCGTAGTTTTTCCGAAGAAGCCTTGCTTTTGCAAGAGCAAATGAGGAATTCATGGCAGGTAAGAGGAAGGAAAGAAAGTTTCTCTCCCTCTGCCTGCTTTGCTCAGAGGACCGGATGAAGTCAGGGAGTTCTCCCTTTCACTGAGAAACGTGCGGGCTGCTGTTGCCTGGGCGCTCTCTTCTTTGCAAAAGAGTCTGCAGTTCCACGCTTTGAACCGTGGAAAGGCGCCGGGCTCTGCTAAGATTTCCCCCGGCGCTTCGTTTGCCCTGGGCCAAAGCGAGCCTTCACAATAGCTGAACGCTAACACTGCATACTCGTTCCACTTCCAGAACCGGGCTACGGCGAGGCCGTTCTCCGGGGGAAAACGGCCCTTCGCGAAGGGCAGATCTGCCGAGCTTATTGCGGGAAAGCGAAAGCAAAGGACGCTTTTCTCCCTCTAACCGCTTTCGTCAGAGGAACGGGGGAAGTCACAGTGTTCTTTCTCTCCCTGAGATACACACAATCTGACGTTGCCTCTGAGCTCCGTTGCTGGCAAAGAACTGAAAGTGACATACATTCCTGTGGGGAAACACAGGGCTTTGCTAGGATTTCTCTAGGCAGTGTGTTTTCCCTGGGCCTCACTGTAGCAACACGATCTCGCAAGGGCAGAACTGCATGGGATTTCCTCTGCCAGGAGAGAGCTGCTGCTTTGGAGTTTGTGCTGGGAAACCTTGCTTTGGCAAGTGCGAATTGACCGCATTCAGGCAGAAAGAAAAGAGAATAGCAAGAGGCCTTTTGTCCCCGGCTGCTCTGCCAAGCCCTTCCAGCTCAAACTATGTCGTTGCTCCTCTGGAAGGATCCCTGCACCGCGGCGTAGTTTTTCCGAAGAAGCCCTGCGTTTGCACGAGCAAATGAGGAATTCGTGGCAGGAAAGAGGAAGGAAAGAAAGTTTCTCTCCCTCTGCCTGCTTTGCTCAGAGGACCGGATGAAGTTAGGGAGTTCTCCCTTTCACTGAGAAACGTGCGGGCTGCTGTTGCCTGGGCGCTCTCTTCTTTGCAAAAGAGTCTGCAGTTCCACGCTTTGAACCGTGGAAAGGCGCAGGGCTCTGCTAAGATTTCCCCCGGCGCTTCGTTTGCCCTGGGCCAAAGCGAGCCTTCACAATAGCTGAACGCTAACACTGCATACTCGTTCCACTTCCAGAACCGGGCTACGGCGAGGCCGTTCTCCGGGGGAAAACGGCCCTTCGCGAAGGGCAGATCTGCCGAGCTCATTGCGGGAAAGCGAAAGCAAAGGACGCTTTTCTCCCTCTAACCGCTTTCGTCAGAGGAACGGGGGAAGTCACAGTGTTCTTTCTCTCCCTGAGATACACACAATCTGACGTTGCCTCTGAGCTCCGTTGCTGGCAAAGAACTGAAAGTGACATACATTCCTGTGGGGAAACACAGGGCTTTGCTAGGATTTCTCTAGGCAGTGTGATTTCCCTGGGCCTCACTGTAGCAACACTATCTCGCCAGGGCAACACTGCATGGCACTTCCTCTGCCAGGAGAGAGCTGCTGCTTTGGAGTTTGTGCTGGGAAACCTTGCTTTGGCAAGTGCGAATTGACCGCATTCAGGCAGAAAGAAAAGAGAATAGCAAGAGGCCTTTTGTCCCCGGCTGCTTGGCCAAGCCCTTCCAGCTCAAACTATGTCGTTGCTCCTCTGGAAGGATCCCTGCAGCGCGGCGTAGTTTTTCCGAAGAAGCCCTGCTTTTGCAAGAGCAAATGAGGAATTCGTGGCAGGAAAGAGGAAGGAAAGAAAGTTTCTCTCCCTCTGCCTGCTTTGCTCAGAGGACTGGATGTAGTCAGGGAGTTCTCCCTTTCACTGAGAAACGTGCGGGCTGCTGTTGCCTGTGCGCTCTCTTCTTTGCAAAAGAGTCTGCAGTTCCACGCTTTGAACCGTGGAAAGGCGCCGGGCTCTGCTAAGACATCCCCCGGCGCTTCGTTTGCCCTGGGCCAGAGCGAGCCTTCACAATAGCTGAACGCTAACACTGCATACTCGTTCCACTTCCAGAACAGGGCTACCGCGAGGCAGTTCTCCGGGGGAAAACGGCCCTTCGCGAAGGGCAGATCTGCCGAGCTCATTGCGGGAAAGCGAAAGCAAAGGACGCTTTTCTCCCTCTAACCGCTTTCGTCAGAGGAACGGGGGAAGTCACAGTGTTCTTTCTCTCACTGAGATACACACAATCTGACGTTGCCTCTGAGCTCCGTTGCTGGCAAAGAACTGAAACTGACATACATTCCTGTGGGGAAACACAGGGCTTTGCTAGGATTTCTCTAGGCAGTGTGTTTTCCCTGGAGCTCACCGCAGCAACACTATCTCGCCAGGGCAACACTGCGTGGGATTTACTCTTCCAAGAGAGCTGCTGCTTTGTAGTTTGTGCTGGGAAACCTTGCTTTGGCAAGTGCGAATTGACAGCATTCAGGCAGAAAGAAAAGAGAACAGCAAGAGGCCTTTTTTCCCCGGCTGCTTTCCCAAGCCCTTCCAGCTCAAACTATGTCGTTGCTCCTCTGGAAGGATCCCTGCACCGCGACGTAGTTTCTCAGAAGAAGCCCTGCGTTTGCAAGAGCAAAGGAGCAATTCGTTGCAGGAAAGAGGAAGGAAAGAAAGTTTCTCTCCCTCTGCCTGCTTTGCTCAGAGAACTGGATGAAGTCAGGGAGTTCTCCCTTTCACTGAGAAACGTGCGGGCTGCTGTTGCCTGTGCGCTCTCTTCTTTGCAAAAGAGTCTGCAGTTCCACGCTTTGAACCGTGGAAAGGCGCCGGGCTCTGCTAAGACTTCCCCCGGCGCTTCGTTTGCCCTGGGCCAAAGCGAGCCTTCACAATAGCTGAACGCTAACACTGCATACTCGTTCCACTTCCAGAACAGGGCTACCGCGAGGCAGTTCTCCGGGGGAAAACGGCCCTTCGCGAAGGGCAGATCTGCCGAGCTCATTGCGGGAAAGCGAAAGCAAAGGACGCTTTTCTCCCTCTAACCGCTTTCGTCAGAGGAACGGGGGAAGTCACAGTGTTCTTTCTCTCACTGAGATACACACAATCTGACGTTGCCTCTGAGCTCCGTTGCTGGCAAAGAACTGAAAGTGACATACATTCCTGTGGGGAAACACAGGGCTTTGCTAGGATTTCTCTAGGCAGTGTGATTTCCCTGGGCCTCACTGTAGCAACACTATCTCGCCAGGGCAACACTGCGTGGGATTTCCTCTGCCAGGAGAGAGCTGCTGCTTTGTAGTTTGTGCTGGGAAACCTTGCTTTGGCAAGTGCGAATTGACCGCATTCAGGCAGAAAGAAAAGAGAACAGCAAGAGGCCTTTTCTCCCCGGCTGCTTTCCCAAGCCCTTCCAGCTCAAACTATGTCGTTGCTCCTCTGGAAGGATCCCTGCACCGCGACGTAGTTTCTCAGAAGAAGCCCTGCGTTTGCAAGAGCAAATGAGGAATTCGTTGCAGGAAAGAGGAAGGAAAGAAAGTTTCTCTCCCTCTGCCTGCTTTGCTCAGAGAACTGGATGAAGTCAGGGAGTTCTCCCTTTCACTGAGAAACGTGCGGGCTGCTGTTGCCTGTGCGCTCTCTTCTTTGCAAAAGAGTCTGCAGTTCCACGCTTTGAACCGTGGAAAGGCGCCGGGCTCTGCTAAGACTTCCCCCGGCGGTTCGTTTGCCCTGGGCCAAAGCGAGCCTTCACAATAGCTGAACGCTAACACTGCATACTCGTTCCACTTCCAGAACAGGGCTACCGTGAGGCAGTTCTCCGGGGGAAAACGGCCCTTCGCGAAGGGCAGATCTGCCGAGCTCATTGCGGGAAAGCGAAAGCAAAGGACGCTTTTCTCCCTCTAACCGCTTTCGTCAGAGGAACGGGGGAAGTCACAGTGTTCTTTCTCTCACTGAGATACACACAATCTGACGTTGCCTCTGAGCTCCGTTGCTGGCAAAGAACTGAAAGTGACATACATTCCTGTGGGGAAACACAGGGCTTTGCTAGGATTTCTCTAGGCAGTGTGTTTTCCCTGGGCCTCACTGTAGCAACACGATCTCGCCAGGGCAGAACTGCATGGGATTTCCTCTGCCAGGAGAGAGCTGCTGCTTTGTAGTTTGTGCTGGGAAACCTTGCTTTGGCAAGTGCGAATTGACCGCATTCAGGCAGAAAGAAAAGAGAATAGCAAGAGGCCTTTTGTCCCCGGCTGCTCTGCCAAGCCCTTCCAGCTCAAACTATGTCGTTGCTCCTCTGGAAGGATCCCTGCAGCGCGGCGTAGTTTTTCCGAAGAAGCCTTGCTTTTGCAAGAGCAAATGAGGAATTCATGGCAGGTAAGAGGAAGGAAAGAAAGTTTCTCTCCCTCTGCCTGCTTTGCTCAGAGGACCGGATGAAGTCAGGGAGTTCTCCCTTTCACTGAGAAACGTGCGGGCTGCTGTTGCCTGGGCGCTCTCTTCTTTGCAAAAGAGTCTGCAGTTCCACGCTTTGAACCGTGGAAAGGCGCCGGGCTCTGCTAAGATTTCCCCCGGCGCTTCGTTTGCCCTGGGCCAAAGCGAGCCTTCACAATAGCTGAACGCTAACACTGCATACTCGTTCCACTTCCAGAACCGGGCTACGGCGAGGCCGTTCTCCGGGGGAAAACGGCCCTTCGCGAAGGGCAGATCTGCCGAGCTTATTGCGGGAAAGCGAAAGCAAAGGACGCTTTTCTCCCTCTAACCGCTTTCGTCAGAGGAACGGGGGAAGTCACAGTGTTCTTTCTCTCCCTGAGATACACACAATCTGACGTTGCCTCTGAGCTCCGTTGCTGGCAAAGAACTGAAAGTGACATACATTCCTGTGGGGAAACACAGGGCTTTGCTAGGATTTCTCTAGGCAGTGTGTTTTCCCTGGGCCTCACTGTAGCAACACGATCTCGCCAGGGCAGAACTGCATGGGATTTCCTCTGCCAGGAGAGAGCTGCTGCTTTGGAGTTTGTGCTGGGAAACCTTGCTTTGGCAAGTGCGAATTGACCGCATTCAGGCAGAAAGAAAAGAGAATAGCAAGAGGCCTTTTCTCCCCGGCTGCTCTGCCAAGCCCTTCCAGCTCAAACTATGTCGTTGCTCCTCTGGAAGGATCCCTGCACCGCGGCGTAGTTTTTCCGAAGAAGCCCTGCGTTTGCACGAGCAAATGAGGAATTCGTGGCAGGAAAGAGGAAGGAAAGAAAGTTTCTCTCCCTCTGCCTGCTTTGCTCAGAGGACCGGATGAAGTCAGGGAGTTCTCCCTTTCACTGAGAAACGTGCGGGCTGCTGTTGCCTGGGCGCTCTCTTCTTTGCAAAAGAGTCTGCAGTTCCACGCTTTGAACCGTGGAAAGGCGCAGGGCTCTGCTAAGATTTCCCCCGGCGCTTCGTTTGCCCTGGGCCAAAGCGAGCCTTCACAATAGCTGAACGCTAACACTGCATACTCGTTCCACTTCCAGAACCGGGCTACGGCGAGGCCGTTCTCCGGGGGAAAACGGCCCTTCGCGAAGGGCAGATCTGCCGAGCTCATTGCGGGAAAGCGAAAGCAAAGGACGCTTTTCTCCCTCTAACCGCTTTCGTCAGAGGAACGGGGGAAGTCACAGTGTTCTTTCTCTCCCTGAGATACACACAATCTGACGTTGCCTCTGAGCTCCGTTGCTGGCAAAGAACTGAAAGTGACATACATTCCTGTGGGGAAACACAGGGCTTTGCTAGGATTTCTCTAGGCAGTGTGATTTCCCTGGGCCTCACTGTAGCAACACTATCTCGCCAGGGCAACACTGCATGGCACTTCCTCTGCCAGGAGAGAGCTGCTGCTTTGGAGTTTGTGCTGGGAAACCTTGCTTTGGCAAGTGCGAATTGACCGCATTCAGGCAGAAAGAAAAGAGAATAGCAAGAGGCCTTTTGTCCCCGGCTGCTTGGCCAAGCCCTTCCAGCTCAAACTATGTCGTTGCTCCTCTGGAAGGATCCCTGCAGCGCGGCGTAGTTTTTCCGAAGAAGCCCTGCTTTTGCAAGAGCAAATGAGGAATTCGTGGCAGGAAAGAGGAAGGAAAGAAAGTTTCTCTCCCTCTGCCTGCTTTGCTCAGAGGACTGGATGTAGTCAGGGAGTTCTCCCTTTCACTGAGAAACGTGCGGGCTGCTGTTGCCTGTGCGCTCTCTTCTTTGCAAAAGAGTCTGCAGTTCCACGCTTTGAACCGTGGAAAGGCGCCGGGCTCTGCTAAGACATCCCCCGGCGCTTCGTTTGCCCTGGGCCAGAGCGAGCCTTCACAATAGCTGAACGCTAACACTGCATACTCGTTCCACTTCCAGAACAGGGCTACCGCGAGGCAGTTCTCCGGGGGAAAACGGCCCTTCGCGAAGGGCAGATCTGCCGAGCTCATTGCGGGAAAGCGAAAGCAAAGGACGCTTTTCTCCCTCTAACCGCTTTCGTCAGAGGAACGGGGGAAGTCACAGTGTTCTTTCTCTCACTGAGATACACACAATCTGACGTTGCCTCTGAGCTCCGTTGCTGGCAAAGAACTGAAACTGACATACATTCCTGTGGGGAAACACAGGGCTTTGCTAGGATTTCTCTAGGCAGTGTGTTTTCCCTGGAGCTCACCGCAGCAACACTATCTCGCCAGGGCAACACTGCGTGGGATTTACTCTTCCAAGAGAGCTGCTGCTTTGTAGTTTGTGCTGGGAAACCTTGCTTTGGCAAGTGCGAATTGACAGCATTCAGGCAGAAAGAAAAGAGAACAGCAAGAGGCCTTTTTTCCCCGGCTGCTTTCCCAAGCCCTTCCAGCTCAAACTATGTCGTTGCTCCTCTGGAAGGATCCCTGCACCGCGACGTAGTTTCTCAGAAGAAGCCCTGCGTTTGCAAGAGCAAAGGAGCAATTCGTTGCAGGAAAGAGGAAGGAAAGAAAGTTTCTCTCCCTCTGCCTGCTTTGCTCAGAGAACTGGATGAAGTCAGGGAGTTCTCCCTTTCACTGAGAAACGTGCGGGCTGCTGTTGCCTGTGCGCTCTCTTCTTTGCAAAAGAGTCTGCAGTTCCACGCTTTGAACCGTGGAAAGGCGCCGGGCTCTGCTAAGACTTCCCCCGGCGCTTCGTTTGCCCTGGGCCAAAGCGAGCCTTCACAATAGCTGAACGCTAACACTGCATACTCGTTCCACTTCCAGAACAGGGCTACCGCGAGGCAGTTCTCCGGGGGAAAACGGCCCTTCGCGAAGGGCAGATCTGCCGAGCTCATTGCGGGAAAGCGAAAGCAAAGGACGCTTTTCTCCCTCTAACCGCTTTCGTCAGAGGAACGGGGGAAGTCACAGTGTTCTTTCTCTCACTGAGATACACACAATCTGACGTTGCCTCTGAGCTCCGTTGCTGGCAAAGAACTGAAAGTGACATACATTCCTGTGGGGAAACACAGGGCTTTGCTAGGATTTCTCTAGGCAGTGTGATTTCCCTGGGCCTCACTGTAGCAACACTATCTCGCCAGGGCAACACTGCGTGGGATTTCCTCTGCCAGGAGAGAGCTGCTGCTTTGTAGTTTGTGCTGGGAAACCTTGCTTTGGCAAGTGCGAATTGACCGCATTCAGGCAGAAAGAAAAGAGAACAGCAAGAGGCCTTTTCTCCCCGGCTGCTTTCCCAAGCCCTTCCAGCTCAAACTATGTCGTTGCTCCTCTGGAAGGATCCCTGCACCGCGACGTAGTTTCTCAGAAGAAGCCCTGCGTTTGCAAGAGCAAATGAGGAATTCGTTGCAGGAAAGAGGAAGGAAAGAAAGTTTCTCTCCCTCTGCCTGCTTTGCTCAGAGAACTGGATGAAGTCAGGGAGTTCTCCCTTTCACTGAGAAACGTGCGGGCTGCTGTTGCCTGTGCGCTCTCTTCTTTGCAAAAGAGTCTGCAGTTCCACGCTTTGAACCGTGGAAAGGCGCCGGGCTCTGCTAAGACTTCCCCCGGCGGTTCGTTTGCCCTGGGCCAAAGCGAGCCTTCACAATAGCTGAACGCTAACACTGCATACTCGTTCCACTTCCAGAACAGGGCTACCGCGAGGCAGTTCTCCGGGGGAAAACGGCCCTTCGCGAAGGGCAGATCTGCCGAGCTCATTGCGGGAAAGCGAAAGCAAAGGACGCTTTTCTCCCTCTAACCGCTTTCGTCAGAGGAACGGGGGAAGTCACAGTGTTCTTTCTCTCACTGAGATACACACAATCTGACGTTGCCTCTGAGCTCCGTTGCTGGCAAAGAACTGAAAGTGACATACATTCCTGTGGGGAAACACAGGGCTTTGCTAGGATTTCTCTAGGCAGTGTGTTTTCCCTGGGCCTCACTGTAGCAACACGATCTCGCCAGGGCAGAACTGCATGGGATTTCCTCTGCCAGGAGAGAGCTGCTGCTTTGTAGTTTGTGCTGGGAAACCTTGCTTTGGCAAGTGCGAATTGACCGCATTCAGGCAGAAAGAAAAGAGAATAGCAAGAGGCCTTTTGTCCCCGGCTGCTCTGCCAAGCCCTTCCAGCTCAAACTATGTCGTTGCTCCTCTGGAAGGATCCCTGCAGCGCGGCGTAGTTTTTCCGAAGAAGCCTTGCTTTTGCAAGAGCAAATGAGGAATTCATGGCAGGTAAGAGGAAGGAAAGAAAGTTTCTCTCCCTCTGCCTGCTTTGCTCAGAGGACCGGATGAAGTCAGGGAGTTCTCCCTTTCACTGAGAAACGTGCGGGCTGCTGTTGCCTGGGCGCTCTCTTCTTTGCAAAAGAGTCTGCAGTTCCACGCTTTGAACCGTGGAAAGGCGCCGGGCTCTGCTAAGATTTCCCCCGGCGCTTCGTTTGCCCTGGGCCAAAGCGAGCCTTCACAATAGCTGAACGCTAACACTGCATACTCGTTCCACTTCCAGAACCGGGCTACGGCGAGGCCGTTCTCCGGGGGAAAACGGCCCTTCGCGAAGGGCAGATCTGCCGAGCTTATTGCGGGAAAGCGAAAGCAAAGGACGCTTTTCTCCCTCTAACCGCTTTCGTCAGAGGAACGGGGGAAGTCACAGTGTTCTTTCTCTCCCTGAGATACACACAATCTGACGTTGCCTCTGAGCTCCGTTGCTGGCAAAGAACTGAAAGTGACATACATTCCTGTGGGGAAACACAGGGCTTTGCTAGGATTTCTCTAGGCAGTGTGTTTTCCCTGGGCCTCACTGTAGCAACACGATCTCGCCAGGGCAGAACTGCATGGGATTTCCTCTGCCAGGAGAGAGCTGCTGCTTTGGAGTTTGTGCTGGGAAACCTTGCTTTGGCAAGTGCGAATTGACCGCATTCAGGCAGAAAGAAAAGAGAATAGCAAGAGGCCTTTTGTCCCCGGCTGCTCTGCCAAGCCCTTCCAGCTCAAACTATGTCGTTGCTCCTCTGGAAGGATCCCTGCACCGCGGCGTAGTTTTTCCGAAGAAGCCCTGCGTTTGCACGAGCAAATGAGGAATTCGTGGCAGGAAAGAGGAAGGAAAGAAAGTTTCTCTCCCTCTGCCTGCTTTGCTCAGAGGACCGGATGAAGTCAGGGAGTTCTCCCTTTCACTGAGAAACGTGCGGGCTGCTGTTGCCTGGGCGCTCTCTTCTTTGCAAAAGAGTCTGCAGTTCCACGCTTTGAACCGTGGAAAGGCGCAGGGCTCTGCTAAGATTTCCCCCGGCGCTTCGTTTGCCCTGGGCCAAAGCGAGCCTTCACAATAGCTGAACGCTAACACTGCATACTCGTTCCACTTCCAGAACCGGGCTACGGCGAGGCCGTTCTCCGGGGGAAAACGGCCCTTCGCGAAGGGCAGATCTGCCGAGCTCATTGCGGGAAAGCGAAAGCAAAGGACGCTTTTCTCCCTCTAACCGCTTTCGTCAGAGGAACGGGGGAAGTCACAGTGTTCTTTCTCTCCCTGAGATACACACAATCTGACGTTGCCTCTGAGCTCCGTTGCTGGCAAAGAACTGAAAGTGACATACATTCCTGTGGGGAAACACAGGGCTTTGCTAGGATTTCTCTAGGCAGTGTGATTTCCCTGGGCCTCACTGTAGCAACACTATCTCGCCAGGGCAACACTGCATGGCACTTCCTCTGCCAGGAGAGAGCTGCTGCTTTGGAGTTTGTGCTGGGAAACCTTGCTTTGGCAAGTGCGAATTGACCGCATTCAGGCAGAAAGAAAAGAGAATAGCAAGAGGCCTTTTGTCCCCGGCTGCTTGGCCAAGCCCTTCCAGCTCAAACTATGTCGTTGCTCCTCTGGAAGGATCCCTGCAGCGCGGCGTAGTTTTTCCGAAGAAGCCCTGCTTTTGCAAGAGCAAATGAGGAATTCGTGGCAGGAAAGAGGAAGGAAAGAAAGTTTCTCTCCCTCTGCCTGCTTTGCTCAGAGGACTGGATGTAGTCAGGGAGTTCTCCCTTTCACTGAGAAACGTGCGGGCTGCTGTTGCCTGTGCGCTCTCTTCTTTGCAAAAGAGTCTGCAGTTCCACGCTTTGAACCGTGGAAAGGCGCCGGGCTCTGCTAAGACATCCCCCGGCGCTTCGTTTGCCCTGGGCCAGAGCGAGCCTTCACAATAGCTGAACGCTAACACTGCATACTCGTTCCACTTCCAGAACAGGGCTACCGCGAGGCAGTTCTCCGGGGGAAAACGGCCCTTCGCGAAGGGCAGATCTGCCGAGCTCATTGCGGGAAAGCGAAAGCAAAGGACGCTTTTCTCCCTCTAACCGCTTTCGTCAGAGGAACGGGGGAAGTCACAGTGTTCTTTCTCTCACTGAGATACACACAATCTGACGTTGCCTCTGAGCTCCGTTGCTGGCAAAGAACTGAAAGTGACATACATTCCTGTGGGGAAACACAGGGCTTTGCTAGGATTTCTCTAGGCAGTGTGTTTTCCCTGGAGCTCACCGCAGCAACACTATCTCGCCAGGGCAACACTGCGTGGGATTTACTCTTCCAAGAGAGCTGCTGCTTTGTAGTTTGTGCTGGGAAACCTTGCTTTGGCAAGTGCGAATTGACAGCATTCAGGCAGAAAGAAAAGAGAACAGCAAGAGGCCTTTTTTCCCCGGCTGCTTTCCCAAGCCCTTCCAGCTCAAACTATGTCGTTGCTCCTCTGGAAGGATCCCTGCACCGCGACGTAGTTTCTCAGAAGAAGCCCTGCGTTTGCAAGAGCAAAGGAGCAATTCGTTGCAGGAAAGAGGAAGGAAAGAAAGTTTCTCTCCCTCTGCCTGCTTTGCTCAGAGAACTGGATGAAGTCAGGGAGTTCTCCCTTTCACTGAGAAACGTGCGGGCTGCTGTTGCCTGTGCGCTCTCTTCTTTGCAAAAGAGTCTGCAGTTCCACGCTTTGAACCGTGGAAAGGCGCCGGGCTCTGCTAAGACTTCCCCCGGCGCTTCGTTTGCCCTGGGCCAAAGCGAGCCTTCACAATAGCTGAACGCTAACACTGCATACTCGTTCCACTTCCAGAACAGGGCTACCGCGAGGCAGTTCTCCGGGGGAAAACGGCCCTTCGCGAAGGGCAGATCTGCCGAGCTCATTGCGGGAAAGCGAAAGCAAAGGACGCTTTTCTCCCTCTAACCGCTTTCGTCAGAGGAACGGGGGAAGTCACAGTGTTCTTTCTCTCACTGAGATACACACAATCTGACGTTGCCTCTGAGCTCCGTTGCTGGCAAAGAACTGAAAGTGACATACATTCCTGTGGGGAAACACAGGGCTTTGCTAGGATTTCTCTAGGCAGTGTGATTTCCCTGGGCCTCACTGTAGCAACACTATCTCGCCAGGGCAACACTGCGTGGGATTTCCTCTGCCAGGAGAGAGCTGCTGCTTTGTAGTTTGTGCTGGGAAACCTTGCTTTGGCAAGTGCGAATTGACCGCATTCAGGCAGAAAGAAAAGAGAACAGCAAGAGGCCTTTTCTCCCCGGCTGCTTTCCCAAGCCCTTCCAGCTCAAACTATGTCGTTGCTCCTCTGGAAGGATCCCTGCACCGCGACGTAGTTTCTCAGAAGAAGCCCTGCGTTTGCAAGAGCAAATGAGGAATTCGTTGCAGGAAAGAGGAAGGAAAGAAAGTTTCTCTCCCTCTGCCTGCTTTGCTCAGAGAACTGGATGAAGTCAGGGAGTTCTCCCTTTCACTGAGAAACGTGCGGGCTGCTGTTGCCTGTGCGCTCTCTTCTTTGCAAAAGAGTCTGCAGTTCCACGCTTTGAACCGTGGAAAGGCGCCGGGCTCTGCTAAGACTTCCCCCGGCGGTTCGTTTGCCCTGGGCCAAAGCGAGCCTTCACAATAGCTGAACGCTAACACTGCATACTCGTTCCACTTCCAGAACAGGGCTACCGCGAGGCAGTTCTCCGGGGGAAAACGGCCCTTCGCGAAGGGCAGATCTGCCGAGCTCATTGCGGGAAAGCGAAAGCAAAGGACGCTTTTCTCCCTCTAACCGCTTTCGTCAGAGGAACGGGGGAAGTCACAGTGTTCTTTCTCTCACTGAGATACACACAATCTGACGTTGCCTCTGAGCTCCGTTGCTGGCAAAGAACTGAAAGTGACATACATTCCTGTGGGGAAACACAGGGCTTTGCTAGGATTTCTCTAGGCAGTGTGTTTTCCCTGGGCCTCACTGTAGCAACACGATCTCGCCAGGGCAGAACTGCATGGGATTTCCTCTGCCAGGAGAGAGCTGCTGCTTTGTAGTTTGTGCTGGGAAACCTTGCTTTGGCAAGTGCGAATTGACCGCATTCAGGCAGAAAGAAAAGAGAATAGCAAGAGGCCTTTTGTCCCCGGCTGCTCTGCCAAGCCCTTCCAGCTCAAACTATGTCGTTGCTCCTCTGGAAGGATCCCTGCAGCGCGGCGTAGTTTTTCCGAAGAAGCCTTGCTTTTGCAAGAGCAAATGAGGAATTCATGGCAGGTAAGAGGAAGGAAAGAAAGTTTCTCTCCCTCTGCCTGCTTTGCTCAGAGGACCGGATGAAGTCAGGGAGTTCTCCCTTTCACTGAGAAACGTGCGGGCTGCTGTTGCCTGGGCGCTCTCTTCTTTGCAAAAGAGTCTGCAGTTCCACGCTTTGAACCGTGGAAAGGCGCCGGGCTCTGCTAAGATTTCCCCCGGCGCTTCGTTTGCCCTGGGCCAAAGCGAGCCTTCACAATAGCTGAACGCTAACACTGCATACTCGTTCCACTTCCAGAACCGGGCTACGGCGAGGCCGTTCTCCGGGGGAAAACGGCCCTTCGCGAAGGGCAGATCTGCCGAGCTTATTGCGGGAAAGCGAAAGCAAAGGACGCTTTTCTCCCTCTAACCGCTTTCGTCAGAGGAACGGGGGAAGTCACAGTGTTCTTTCTCTCCCTGAGATACACACAATCTGACGTTGCCTCTGAGCTCCGTTGCTGGCAAAGAACTGAAAGTGACATACATTCCTGTGGGGAAACACAGGGCTTTGCTAGGATTTCTCTAGGCAGTGTGTTTTCCCTGGGCCTCACTGTAGCAACACGATCTCGCCAGGGCAGAACTGCATGGGATTTCCTCTGCCAGGAGAGAGCTGCTGCTTTGGAGTTTGTGCTGGGAAACCTTGCTTTGGCAAGTGCGAATTGACCGCATTCAGGCAGAAAGAAAAGAGAATAGCAAGAGGCCTTTTGTCCCCGGCTGCTCTGCCAAGCCCTTCCAGCTCAAACTATGTCGTTGCTCCTCTGGAAGGATCCCTGCACCGCGGCGTAGTTTTTCCGAAGAAGCCCTGCGTTTGCACGAGCAAATGAGGAATTCGTGGCAGGAAAGAGGAAGGAAAGAAAGTTTCTCTCCCTCTGCCTGCTTTGCTCAGAGGACCGGATGAAGTCAGGGAGTTCTCCCTTTCACTGAGAAACGTGCGGGCTGCTGTTGCCTGGGCGCTCTCTTCTTTGCAAAAGAGTCTGCAGTTCCACGCTTTGAACCGTGGAAAGGCGCAGGGCTCTGCTAAGATTTCCCCCGGCGCTTCGTTTGCCCTGGGCCAAAGCGAGCCTTCACAATAGCTGAACGCTAACACTGCATACTCGTTCCACTTCCAGAACCGGGCTACGGCGAGGCCGTTCTCCGGGGGAAAACGGCCCTTCGCGAAGGGCAGATCTGCCGAGCTCATTGCGGGAAAGCGAAAGCAAAGGACGCTTTTCTCCCTCTAACCGCTTTCGTCAGAGGAACGGGGGAAGTCACAGTGTTCTTTCTCTCCCTGAGATACACACAATCTGACGTTGCCTCTGAGCTCCGTTGCTGGCAAAGAACTGAAAGTGACATACATTCCTGTGGGGAAACACAGGGCTTTGCTAGGATTTCTCTAGGCAGTGTGATTTCCCTGGGCCTCACTGTAGCAACACTATCTCGCCAGGGCAACACTGCATGGCACTTCCTCTGCCAGGAGAGAGCTGCTGCTTTGGAGTTTGTGCTGGGAAACCTTGCTTTGGCAAGTGCGAATTGACCGCATTCAGGCAGAAAGAAAAGAGAATAGCAAGAGGCCTTTTGTCCCCGGCTGCTTGGCCAAGCCCTTCCAGCTCAAACTATGTCGTTGCTCCTCTGGAAGGATCCCTGCAGCGCGGCGTAGTTTTTCCGAAGAAGCCCTGCTTTTGCAAGAGCAAATGAGGAATTCGTGGCAGGAAAGAGGAAGGAAAGAAAGTTTCTCTCCCTCTGCCTGCTTTGCTCAGAGGACTGGATGTAGTCAGGGAGTTCTCCCTTTCACTGAGAAACGTGCGGGCTGCTGTTGCCTGTGCGCTCTCTTCTTTGCAAAAGAGTCTGCAGTTCCACGCTTTGAACCGTGGAAAGGCGCCGGGCTCTGCTAAGACATCCCCCGGCGCTTCGTTTGCCCTGGGCCAGAGCGAGCCTTCACAATAGCTGAACGCTAACACTGCATACTCGTTCCACTTCCAGAACAGGGCTACCGCGAGGCAGTTCTCCGGGGGAAAACGGCCCTTCGCGAAGGGCAGATCTGCCGAGCTCATTGCGGGAAAGCGAAAGCAAAGGACGCTTTTCTCCCTCTAACCGCTTTCGTCAGAGGAACGGGGGAAGTCACAGTGTTCTTTCTCTCACTGAGATACACACAATCTGACGTTGCCTCTGAGCTCCGTTGCTGGCAAAGAACTGAAACTGACATACATTCCTGTGGGGAAACACAGGGCTTTGCTAGGATTTCTCTAGGCAGTGTGTTTTCCCTGGAGCTCACCGCAGCAACACTATCTCGCCAGGGCAACACTGCGTGGGATTTACTCTTCCAAGAGAGCTGCTGCTTTGTAGTTTGTGCTGGGAAACCTTGCTTTGGCAAGTGCGAATTGACAGCATTCAGGCAGAAAGAAAAGAGAACAGCAAGAGGCCTTTTTTCCCCGGCTGCTTTCCCAAGCCCTTCCAGCTCAAACTATGTCGTTGCTCCTCTGGAAGGATCCCTGCACCGCGACGTAGTTTCTCAGAAGAAGCCCTGCGTTTGCAAGAGCAAAGGAGCAATTCGTTGCAGGAAAGAGGAAGGAAAGAAAGTTTCTCTCCCTCTGCCTGCTTTGCTCAGAGAACTGGATGAAGTCAGGGAGTTCTCCCTTTCACTGAGAAACGTGCGGGCTGCTGTTGCCTGTGCGCTCTCTTCTTTGCAAAAGAGTCTGCAGTTCCACGCTTTGAACCGTGGAAAGGCGCCGGGCTCTGCTAAGACTTCCCCCGGCGCTTCGTTTGCCCTGGGCCAAAGCGAGCCTTCACAATAGCTGAACGCTAACACTGCATACTCGTTCCACTTCCAGAACAGGGCTACCGCGAGGCAGTTCTCCGGGGGAAAACGGCCCTTCGCGAAGGGCAGATCTGCCGAGCTCATTGCGGGAAAGCGAAAGCAAAGGACGCTTTTCTCCCTCTAACCGCTTTCGTCAGAGGAACGGGGGAAGTCACAGTGTTCTTTCTCTCACTGAGATACACACAATCTGACGTTGCCTCTGAGCTCCGTTGCTGGCAAAGAACTGAAAGTGACATACATTCCTGTGGGGAAACACAGGGCTTTGCTAGGATTTCTCTAGGCAGTGTGATTTCCCTGGGCCTCACTGTAGCAACACTATCTCGCCAGGGCAACACTGCGTGGGATTTCCTCTGCCAGGAGAGAGCTGCTGCTTTGTAGTTTGTGCTGGGAAACCTTGCTTTGGCAAGTGCGAATTGACCGCATTCAGGCAGAAAGAAAAGAGAACAGCAAGAGGCCTTTTCTCCCCGGCTGCTTTCCCAAGCCCTTCCAGCTCAAACTATGTCGTTGCTCCTCTGGAAGGATCCCTGCACCGCGACGTAGTTTCTCAGAAGAAGCCCTGCGTTTGCAAGAGCAAATGAGGAATTCGTTGCAGGAAAGAGGAAGGAAAGAAAGTTTCTCTCCCTCTGCCTGCTTTGCTCAGAGAACTGGATGAAGTCAGGGAGTTCTCCCTTTCACTGAGAAACGTGCGGGCTGCTGTTGCCTGTGCGCTCTCTTCTTTGCAAAAGAGTCTGCAGTTCCACGCTTTGAACCGTGGAAAGGCGCCGGGCTCTGCTAAGACTTCCCCCGGCGGTTCGTTTGCCCTGGGCCAAAGCGAGCCTTCACAATAGCTGAACGCTAACACTGCATACTCGTTCCACTTCCAGAACAGGGCTACCGCGAGGCAGTTCTCCGGGGGAAAACGGCCCTTCGCGAAGGGCAGATCTGCCGAGCTCATTGCGGGAAAGCGAAAGCAAAGGACGCTTTTCTCCCTCTAACCGCTTTCGTCAGAGGAACGGGGGAAGTCACAGTGTTCTTTCTCTCACTGAGATACACACAATCTGACGTTGCCTCTGAGCTCCGTTGCTGGCAAAGAACTGAAAGTGACATACATTCCTGTGGGGAAACACAGGGCTTTGCTAGGATTTCTCTAGGCAGTGTGTTTTCCCTGGGCCTCACTGTAGCAACACGATCTCGCCAGGGCAGAACTGCATGGGATTTCCTCTGCCAGGAGAGAGCTGCTGCTTTGTAGTTTGTGCTGGGAAACCTTGCTTTGGCAAGTGCGAATTGACCGCATTCAGGCAGAAAGAAAAGAGAATAGCAAGAGGCCTTTTGTCCCCGGCTGCTCTGCCAAGCCCTTCCAGCTCAAACTATGTCGTTGCTCCTCTGGAAGGATCCCTGCAGCGCGGCGTAGTTTTTCCGAAGAAGCCTTGCTTTTGCAAGAGCAAATGAGGAATTCATGGCAGGTAAGAGGAAGGAAAGAAAGTTTCTCTCCCTCTGCCTGCTTTGCTCAGAGGACCGGATGAAGTCAGGGAGTTCTCCCTTTCACTGAGAAACGTGCGGGCTGCTGTTGCCTGGGCGCTCTCTTCTTTGCAAAAGAGTCTGCAGTTCCACGCTTTGAACCGTGGAAAGGCGCCGGGCTCTGCTAAGATTTCCCCCGGCGCTTCGTTTGCCCTGGGCCAAAGCGAGCCTTCACAATAGCTGAACGCTAACACTGCATACTCGTTCCACTTCCAGAACCGGGCTACGGCGAGGCCGTTCTCCGGGGGAAAACGGCCCTTCGCGAAGGGCAGATCTGCCGAGCTTATTGCGGGAAAGCGAAAGCAAAGGACGCTTTTCTCCCTCTAACCGCTTTCGTCAGAGGAACGGGGGAAGTCACAGTGTTCTTTCTCTCCCTGAGATACACACAATCTGACGTTGCCTCTGAGCTCCGTTGCTGGCAAAGAACTGAAAGTGACATACATTCCTGTGGGGAAACACAGGGCTTTGCTAGGATTTCTCTAGGCAGTGTGTTTTCCCTGGGCCTCACTGTAGCAACACGATCTCGCAAGGGCAGAACTGCATGGGATTTCCTCTGCCAGGAGAGAGCTGCTGCTTTGGAGTTTGTGCTGGGAAACCTTGCTTTGGCAAGTGCGAATTGACCGCATTCAGGCAGAAAGAAAAGAGAATAGCAAGAGGCCTTTTCTCCCCGGCTGCTCTGCCAAGCCCTTCCAGCTCAAACTATGTCGTTGCTCCTCTGGAAGGATCCCTGCACCGCGGCGTAGTTTTTCCGAAGAAGCCCTGCGTTTGCAAGAGCAAATGAGGAATTCGTGGCAGGAAAGAGGAAGGAAAGAAAGTTTCTCTCCCTCTGCCTGCTTTGCTCAGAGGACCGGATGAAGTCAGGGAGTTCTCCCTTTCACTGAGAAACGTGCGGGCTGCTGTTGCCTGGGCGCTCTCTTCTTTGCAAAAGAGTCTGCAGTTCCACGCTTTGAACCGTGGAAAGGCGCAGGGCTCTGCTAAGATTTCCCCCGGCGCTTCGTTTGCCCTGGGCCAAAGCGAGCCTTCACAATAGCTGAACGCTAACACTGCATACTCGTTCCACTTCCAGAACCGGGCTACGGCGAGGCCGTTCTCCGGGGGAAAACGGCCCTTCGCGAAGGGCAGATCTGCCGAGCTCATTGCGGGAAAGCGAAAGCAAAGGACGCTTTTCTCCCTCTAACCGCTTTCGTCAGAGGAACGGGGGAAGTCACAGTGTTCTTTCTCTCCCTGAGATACACACAATCTGACGTTGCCTCTGAGCTCCGTTGCTGGCAAAGAACTGAAAGTGACATACATTCCTGTGGGGAAACACAGGGCTTTGCTAGGATTTCTCTAGGCAGTGTGATTTCCCTGGGCCTCACTGTAGCAACACTATCTCGCCAGGGCAACACTGCATGGCACTTCCTCTGCCAGGAGAGAGCTGCTGCTTTGGAGTTTGTGCTGGGAAACCTTGCTTTGGCAAGTGCGAATTGACCGCATTCAGGCAGAAAGAAAAGAGAATAGCAAGAGGCCTTTTGTCCCCGGCTGCTTGGCCAAGCCCTTCCAGCTCAAACTATGTCGTTGCTCCTCTGGAAGGATCCCTGCAGCGCGGCGTAGTTTTTCCGAAGAAGCCCTGCTTTTGCAAGAGCAAATGAGGAATTCGTGGCAGGAAAGAGGAAGGAAAGAAAGTTTCTCTCCCTCTGCCTGCTTTGCTCAGAGGACTGGATGTAGTCAGGGAGTTCTCCCTTTCACTGAGAAACGTGCGGGCTGCTGTTGCCTGTGCGCTCTCTTCTTAGCAAAAGAGTCTGCAGTTCCACGCTTTGAACCGTGGAAAGGCGCCGGGCTCTGCTAAGACTTCCCCCGGCGCTTCGTTTGCCCTGGGCCAGAGCGAGCCTTCACAATAGCTGAACGCTAACACTGCATACTCGTTCCACTTCCAGAACAGGGCTACCGCGAGGCAGTTCTCCGGGGGAAAACGGCCCTTCGCGAAGGGCAGATCTGCCGAGCTCATTGCGGGAAAGCGAAAGCAAAGGACGCTTTTCTCCCTCTAACCGCTTTCGTCAGAGGAACGGGGGAAGTCACAGTGTTCTTTCTCTCACTGAGATACACACAATCTGACGTTGCCTCTGAGCTCCGTTGCTGGCAAAGAACTGAAACTGACATACATTCCTGTGGGGAAACACAGGGCTTTGCTAGGATTTCTCTAGGCAGTGTGTTTTCCCTGGGCCTCACTGTAGCAACACGATCTCGCAAGGGCAGAACTGCATGGGATTTCCTCTGCCAGGAGAGAGCTGCTGCTTTGGAGTTTGTGCTGGGAAACCTTGCTTTGGCAAGTGCGAATTGACCGCATTCAGGCAGAAAGAAAAGAGAATAGCAAGAGGCCTTTTCTCCCCGGCTGCTCTGCCAAGCCCTTCCAGCTCAAACTATGTCGTTGCTCCTCTGGAAGGATCCCTGCACCGCGGCGTAGTTTCTCAGAAGAAGCCCTGCGTTTGCAAGAGCAAATGAGGAATTCGTTGCAGGAAAGAGGAAGGAAAGAAAGTTTCTCTCCCTCTGCCTGCTTTGCTCAGAGAACTGGATGAAGTCAGGGAGTTCTCCCTTTCACTGAGAAACGTGCGGGCTGCTGTTGCCTGTGCGCTCTCTTCTTTGCAAAAGAGTCTGCAGTTCCACGCTTTGAACCGTGGAAAGGCGCCGGGCTCTGCTAAGACTTCCCCCGGCGCTTCGTTTGCCCTGGGCCAAAGCGAGCCTTCACAATAGCTGAACGCTAACACTGCATACTCGTTCCACTTCCAGAACAGGGCTACCGCGAGGCAGTTCTCCGGGGGAAAACGGCCCTTCGCGAAGGGCAGATCTGCCGAGCTCATTGCGGGAAAGCGAAAGCAAAGGACGCTTTTCTCCCTCTAACCGCTTTCGTCAGAGGAACGGGGGAAGTCACAGTGTTCTTTCTCTCACTGAGATACACACAATCTGACGTTGCCTCTGAGCTCCGTTGCTGGCAAAGAACTGAAAGTGACATACATTCCTGTGGGGAAACACAGGGCTTTGCTAGGATTTCTCTAGGCAGTGTGATTTCCCTGGGCCTCACTGTAGCAACACTATCTCGCCAGGGCAACACTGCGTGGGATTTCCTCTGCCAGGAGAGAGCTGCTGCTTTGTAGTTTGTGCTGGGAAACCTTGCTTTGGCAAGTGCGAATTGACCGCATTCAGGCAGAAAGAAAAGAGAACAGCAAGAGGCCTTTTCTCCCCGGCTGCTTTCCCAAGCCCTTCCAGCTCAAACTATGTCGTTGCTCCTCTGGAAGGATCCCTGCACCGCGACGTAGTTTCTCAGAAGAAGCCCTGCGTTTGCAAGAGCAAATGAGGAATTCGTTGCAGGAAAGAGGAAGGAAAGAAAGTTTCTCTCCCTCTGCCTGCTTTGCTCAGAGAACTGGATGAAGTCAGGGAGTTCTCCCTTTCACTGAGAAACGTGCGGGCTGCTGTTGCCTGTGCGCTCTCTTCTTTGCAAAAGAGTCTGCAGTTCCACGCTTTGAACCGTGGAAAGGCGCCGGGCTCTGCTAAGACTTCCCCCGGCGCTTCGTTTGCCCTGGGCCAAAGCGAGCCTTCACAATAGCTGAACGCTAACACTGCATACTCGTTCCACTTCCAGAACAGGGCTACCGCGAGGCAGTTCTCCGGGGGAAAACGGCCCTTCGCGAAGGGCAGATCTGCCGAGCTCATTGCGGGAAAGCGAAAGCAAAGGACGCTTTTCTCCCTCTAACCGCTTTCGTCAGAGGAACGGGGGAAGTCACAGTGTTCTTTCTCTCACTGAGATACACACAATCTGACGTTGCCTCTGAGCTCCGTTGCTGGCAAAGAACTGAAAGTGACATACATTCCTGTGGGGAAACACAGGGCTTTGCTAGGATTTCTCTAGGCAGTGTGTTTTCCCTGGGCCTCACTGTAGCAACACGATCTCGCCAGGGCAGAACTGCATGGGATTTCCTCTGCCAGGAGAGAGCTGCTGCTTTGTAGTTTGTGCTGGGAAACCTTGCTTTGGCAAGTGCGAATTGACCGCATTCAGGCAGAAAGAAAAGAGAATAGCAAGAGGCCTTTTGTCCCCGGCTGCTCTGCCAAGCCCTTCCAGCTCAAACTATGTCGTTGCTCCTCTGGAAGGATCCCTGCAGCGCGGCGTAGTTTTTCCGAAGAAGCCTTGCTTTTGCAAGAGCAAATGAGGAATTCATGGCAGGTAAGAGGAAGGAAAGAAAGATTCTCTCCCTCTGCCTGCTTTGCTCAGAGGACCGGATGAAGTCAGGGAGTTCTCCCTTTCACTGAGAAACGTGCGGGCTGCTGTTGCCTGGGCGCTCTCTTCTTTGCAAAAGAGTCTGCAGTTCCACGCTTTGAACCGTGGAAAGGCGCCGGGCTCTGCTAAGATTTCCCCCGGCGCTTCGTTTGCCCTGGGCCAAAGCGAGCCTTCACAATAGCTGAACGCTAACACTGCATACTCGTTCCACTTCCAGAACCGGGCTACGGCGAGGCCGTTCTCCGGGGGAAAACGGCCCTTCGCGAAGGGCAGATCTGCCGAGCTTATTGCGGGAAAGCGAAAGCAAAGGACGCTTTTCTCCCTCTAACCGCTTTCGTCAGAGAAACGGGGGAAGTCACAGTGTTCTTTCTCTCCCTGAGATACACACAATCTGACGTTGCCTCTGAGCTCCGTTGCTGGCAAAGAACTGAAAGTGACATACATTCCTGTGGGGAAACACAGGGCTTTGCTAGGATTTCTCTAGGCAGTGTGTTTTCCCTGGGCCTCACTGTAGCAACACGATCTCGCAAGGGCAGAACTGCATGGGATTTCCTCTGCCAGGAGAGAGCTGCTGCTTTGGAGTTTGTGCTGGGAAACCTTGCTTTGGCAAGTGCGAATTGACCGCATTCAGGCAGAAAGAAAAGAGAATAGCAAGAGGCCTTTTCTCCCCGGCTGCTCTGCCAAGCCCTTCCAGCTCAAACTATGTCGTTGCTCCTCTGGAAGGATCCCTGCACCGCGGCGTAGTTTTTCCGAAGAAGCCCTGCGTTTGCACGAGCAAATGAGGAATTCGTGGCAGGAAAGAGGAAGGAAAGAAAGTTTCTCTCCCTCTGCCTGCTTTGCTCAGAGGACCGGATGAAGTCAGGGAGTTCTCCCTTTCACTGAGAAACGTGCGGGCTGCTGTTGCCTGGGCGCTCTCTTCTTTGCAAAAGAGTCTGCAGTTCCACGCTTTGAACCGTGGAAAGGCGCAGGGCTCTGCTAAGATTTCCCCCGGCGCTTCGTTTGCCCTGGGCCAAAGCGAGCCTTCACAATAGCTGAACGCTAACACTGCATACTCGTTCCACTTCCAGAACCGGGCTACGGCGAGGCCGTTCTCCGGGGGAAAACGGCCCTTCGCGAAGGGCAGATCTGCCGAGCTCATTGCGGGAAAGCGAAAGCAAAGGACGCTTTTCTCCCTCTAACCGCTTTCGTCAGAGGAACGGGGGAAGTCACAGTGTTCTTTCTCTCCCTGAGATACACACAATCTGACGTTGCCTCTGAGCTCCGTTGCTGGCAAAGAACTGAAAGTGACATACATTCCTGTGGGGAAACACAGGGCTTTGCTAGGATTTCTCTAGGCAGTGTGATTTCCCTGGGCCTCACTGTAGCAACACTATCTCGCCAGGGCAACACTGCATGGCACTTCCTCTGCCAGGAGAGAGCTGCTGCTTTGGAGTTTGTGCTGGGAAACCTTGCTTTGGCAAGTGCGAATTGACCGCATTCAGGCAGAAAGAAAAGAGAATAGCAAGAGGCCTTTTGTCCCCGGCTGCTTGGCCAAGCCCTTCCAGCTCAAACTATGTCGTTGCTCCTCTGGAAGGATCCCTGCAGCGCGGCGTAGTTTTTCCGAAGAAGCCCTGCTTTTGCAAGAGCAAATGAGGAATTCGTGGCAGGAAAGAGGAAGGAAAGAAAGTTTCTCTCCCTCTGCCTGCTTTGCTCAGAGGACTGGATGTAGTCAGGGAGTTCTCCCTTTCACTGAGAAACGTGCGGGCTGCTGTTGCCTGTGCGCTCTCTTCTTTGCAAAAGAGTCTGCAGTTCCACGCTTTGAACCGTGGAAAGGCGCCGGGCTCTGCTAAGACATCCCCCGGCGCTTCGTTTGCCCTGGGCCAGAGCGAGCCTTCACAATAGCTGAACGCTAACACTGCATACTCGTTCCACTTCCAGAACAGGGCTACCGCGAGGCAGTTCTCCGGGGGAAAACGGCCCTTCGCGAAGGGCAGATCTGCCGAGCTCATTGCGGGAAAGCGAAAGCAAAGGACGCTTTTCTCCCTCTAACCGCTTTCGTCAGAGGAACGGGGGAAGTCACAGTGTTCTTTCTCTCACTGAGATACACACAATCTGACGTTGCCTCTGAGCTCCGTTGCTGGCAAAGAACTGAAACTGACATACATTCCTGTGGGGAAACACAGGGCTTTGCTAGGATTTCTCTAGGCAGTGTGTTTTCCCTGGAGCTCACCGCAGCAACACTATCTCGCCAGGGCAACACTGCGTGGGATTTACTCTTCCAAGAGAGCTGCTGCTTTGTAGTTTGTGCTGGGAAACCTTGCTTTGGCAAGTGCGAATTGACAGCATTCAGGCAGAAAGAAAAGAGAACAGCAAGAGGCCTTTTTTCCCCGGCTGCTTTCCCAAGCCCTTCCAGCTCAAACTATGTCGTTGCTCCTCTGGAAGGATCCCTGCACCGCGACGTAGTTTCTCAGAAGAAGCCCTGCGTTTGCAAGAGCAAAGGAGCAATTCGTTGCAGGAAAGAGGAAGGAAAGAAAGTTTCTCTCCCTCTGCCTGCTTTGCTCAGAGAACTGGATGAAGTCAGGGAGTTCTCCCTTTCACTGAGAAACGTGCGGGCTGCTGTTGCCTGTGCGCTCTCTTCTTTGCAAAAGAGTCTGCAGTTCCACGCTTTGAACCGTGGAAAGGCGCCGGGCTCTGCTAAGACTTCCCCCGGCGCTTCGTTTGCCCTGGGCCAAAGCGAGCCTTCACAATAGCTGAACGCTAACACTGCATACTCGTTCCACTTCCAGAACAGGGCTACCGCGAGGCAGTTCTCCGGGGGAAAACGGCCCTTCGCGAAGGGCAGATCTGCCGAGCTCATTGCGGGAAAGCGAAAGCAAAGGACGCTTTTCTCCCTCTAACCGCTTTCGTCAGAGGAACGGGGGAAGTCACAGTGTTCTTTCTCTCACTGAGATACACACAATCTGACGTTGCCTCTGAGCTCCGTTGCTGGCAAAGAACTGAAAGTGACATACATTCCTGTGGGGAAACACAGGGCTTTGCTAGGATTTCTCTAGGCAGTGTGATTTCCCTGGGCCTCACTGTAGCAACACTATCTCGCCAGGGCAACACTGCGTGGGATTTCCTCTGCCAGGAGAGAGCTGCTGCTTTGTAGTTTGTGCTGGGAAACCTTGCTTTGGCAAGTGCGAATTGACCGCATTCAGGCAGAAAGAAAAGAGAACAGCAAGAGGCCTTTTCTCCCCGGCTGCTTTCCCAAGCCCTTCCAGCTCAAACTATGTCGTTGCTCCTCTGGAAGGATCCCTGCACCGCGACGTAGTTTCTCAGAAGAAGCCCTGCGTTTGCAAGAGCAAATGAGGAATTCGTTGCAGGAAAGAGGAAGGAAAGAAAGTTTCTCTCCCTCTGCCTGCTTTGCTCAGAGAACTGGATGAAGTCAGGGAGTTCTCCCTTTCACTGAGAAACGTGCGGGCTGCTGTTGCCTGTGCGCTCTCTTCTTTGCAAAAGAGTCTGCAGTTCCACGCTTTGAACCGTGGAAAGGCGCCGGGCTCTGCTAAGACTTCCCCCGGCGGTTCGTTTGCCCTGGGCCAAAGCGAGCCTTCACAATAGCTGAACGCTAACACTGCATACTCGTTCCACTTCCAGAACAGGGCTACCGCGAGGCAGTTCTCCGGGGGAAAACGGCCCTTCGCGAAGGGCAGATCTGCCGAGCTCATTGCGGGAAAGCGAAAGCAAAGGACGCTTTTCTCCCTCTAACCGCTTTCGTCAGAGGAACGGGGGAAGTCACAGTGTTCTTTCTCTCACTGAGATACACACAATCTGACGTTGCCTCTGAGCTCCGTTGCTGGCAAAGAACTGAAAGTGACATACATTCCTGTGGGGAAACACAGGGCTTTGCTAGGATTTCTCTAGGCAGTGTGTTTTCCCTGGGCCTCACTGTAGCAACACGATCTCGCCAGGGCAGAACTGCATGGGATTTCCTCTGCCAGGAGAGAGCTGCTGCTTTGTAGTTTGTGCTGGGAAACCTTGCTTTGGCAAGTGCGAATTGACCGCATTCAGGCAGAAAGAAAAGAGAATAGCAAGAGGCCTTTTGTCCCCGGCTGCTCTGCCAAGCCCTTCCAGCTCAAACTATGTCGTTGCTCCTCTGGAAGGATCCCTGCAGCGCGGCGTAGTTTTTCCGAAGAAGCCTTGCTTTTGCAAGAGCAAATGAGGAATTCATGGCAGGTAAGAGGAAGGAAAGAAAGTTTCTCTCCCTCTGCCTGCTTTGCTCAGAGGACCGGATGAAGTCAGGGAGTTCTCCCTTTCACTGAGAAACGTGCGGGCTGCTGTTGCCTGGGCGCTCTCTTCTTTGCAAAAGAGTCTGCAGTTCCACGCTTTGAACCGTGGAAAGGCGCCGGGCTCTGCTAAGATTTCCCCCGGCGCTTCGTTTGCCCTGGGCCAAAGCGAGCCTTCACAATAGCTGAACGCTAACACTGCATACTCGTTCCACTTCCAGAACCGGGCTACGGCGAGGCCGTTCTCCGGGGGAAAACGGCCCTTCGCGAAGGGCAGATCTGCCGAGCTTATTGCGGGAAAGCGAAAGCAAAGGACGCTTTTCTCCCTCTAACCGCTTTCGTCAGAGGAACGGGGGAAGTCACAGTGTTCTTTCTCTCCCTGAGATACACACAATCTGACGTTGCCTCTGAGCTCCGTTGCTGGCAAAGAACTGAAAGTGACATACATTCCTGTGGGGAAACACAGGGCTTTGCTAGGATTTCTCTAGGCAGTGTGTTTTCCCTGGGCCTCACTGTAGCAACACGATCTCGCAAGGGCAGAACTGCATGGGATTTCCTCTGCCAGGAGAGAGCTGCTGCTTTGGAGTTTGTGCTGGGAAACCTTGCTTTGGCAAGTGCGAATTGACCGCATTCAGGCAGAAAGAAAAGAGAATAGCAAGAGGCCTTTTCTCCCCGGCTGCTCTGCCAAGCCCTTCCAGCTCAAACTATGTCGTTGCTCCTCTGGAAGGATCCCTGCACCGCGGCGTAGTTTTTCCGAAGAAGCCCTGCGTTTGCACGAGCAAATGAGGAATTCGTGGCAGGAAAGAGGAAGGAAAGAAAGTTTCTCTCCCTCTGCCTGCTTTGCTCAGAGGACCGGATGAAGTCAGGGAGTTCTCCCTTTCACTGAGAAACGTGCGGGCTGCTGTTGCCTGGGCGCTCTCTTCTTTGCAAAAGAGTCTGCAGTTCCACGCTTTGAACCGTGGAAAGGCGCAGGGCTCTGCTAAGATTTCCCCCGGCGCTTCGTTTGCCCTGGGCCAAAGCGAGCCTTCACAATAGCTGAACGCTAACACTGCATACTCGTTCCACTTCCAGAACCGGGCTACGGCGAGGCCGTTCTCCGGGGGAAAACGGCCCTTCGCGAAGGGCAGATCTGCCGAGCTCATTGCGGGAAAGCGAAAGCAAAGGACGCTTTTCTCCCTCTAACCGCTTTCGTCAGAGGAACGGGGGAAGTCACAGTGTTCTTTCTCTCCCTGAGATACACACAATCTGACGTTGCCTCTGAGCTCCGTTGCTGGCAAAGAACTGAAAGTGACATACATTCCTGTGGGGAAACACAGGGCTTTGCTAGGATTTCTCTAGGCAGTGTGATTTCCCTGGGCCTCACTGTAGCAACACTATCTCGCCAGGGCAACACTGCATGGCACTTCCTCTGCCAGGAGAGAGCTGCTGCTTTGGAGTTTGTGCTGGGAAACCTTGCTTTGGCAAGTGCGAATTGACCGCATTCAGGCAGAAAGAAAAGAGAATAGCAAGAGGCCTTTTCTCCCCGGCTGCTCTGCCAAGCCCTTCCAGCTCAAACTATGTCGTTGCTCCTCTGGAAGGATCCCTGCACCGCGGCGTAGTTTCTCAGAAGAAGCCCTGCGTTTGCAAGAGCAAATGAGGAATTCGTTGCAGGAAAGAGGAAGGAAAGAAAGTTTCTCTCCCTCTGCCTGCTTTGCTCAGAGAACTGGATGAAGTCAGGGAGTTCTCCCTTTCACTGAGAAACGTGCGGGCTGCTGTTGCCTGTGCGCTCTCTTCTTTGCAAAAGAGTCTGCAGTTCCACGCTTTGAACCGTGGAAAGGCGCCGGGCTCTGCTAAGACTTCCCCCGGCGGTTCGTTTGCCCTGGGCCAAAGCGAGCCTTCACAATAGCTGAACGCTAACACTGCATACTCGTTCCACTTCCAGAACAGGGCTACCGCGAGGCAGTTCTCCGGGGGAAAACGACCCTTCGCGAAGGGCAGATCTGCCGAGCTCATTGCGGGAAAGCGAAAGCAAAGGACGCTTTTCTCCCTCTAACCGCTTTCGTCAGAGGAACGGGGGAAGTCACAGTGTTCTTTCTCTCACTGAGATACACACAATCTGACGTTGCCTCTGAGCTCCGTTGCTGGCAAAGAACTGAAAGTGACATACATTCCTGTGGGGAAACACAGGGCTTTGCTAGGATTTCTCTAGGCAGTGTGTTTTCCCTGGGCCTCACTGTAGCAACACGATCTCGCCAGGGCAGAACTGCATGGGATTTCCTCTGCCAGGAGAGAGCTGCTGCTTTGTAGTTTGTGCTGGGAAACCTTGCTTTGGCAAGTGCGAATTGACCGCATTCAGGCAGAAAGAAAAGAGAATAGCAAGAGGCCTTTTGTCCCCGGCTGCTCTGCCAAACCCTTCCAGCTCAAACTATGTCGTTGCTCCTCTGGAAGGATCCCTGCAGCGCGGCGTAGTTTTTCCGAAGAAGCCTTGCTTTTGCAAGAGCAAATGAGGAATTCATGGCAGGTAAGAGGAAGGAAAGAAAGTTTCTCTCCCTCTGCCTGCTTTGCTCAGAGGACCGGATGAAGTCAGGGAGTTCTCCCTTTCACTGAGAAACGTGCGGGCTGCTGTTGCCTGGGCGCTCTCTTCTTTGCAAAAGAGTCTGCAGTTCCACGCTTTGAACCGTGGAAAGGCGCCGGGCTCTGCTAAGATTTCCCCCGGCGCTTCGTTTGCCCTGGGCCAAAGCGAGCCTTCACAATAGCTGAACGCTAACACTGCATACTCGTTCCACTTCCAGAACCGGGCTACGGCGAGGCCGTTCTCCGGGGGAAAACGGCCCTTCGCGAAGGGCAGATCTGCCGAGCTTATTGCGGGAAAGCGAAAGCAAAGGACGCTTTTCTCCCTCTAACCGCTTTCGTCAGAGGAACGGGGGAAGTCACAGTGTTCTTTCTCTCCCTGAGATACACACAATCTGACGTTGCCTCTGAGCTCCGTTGCTGGCAAAGAACTGAAAGTGACATACATTCCTGTGGGGAAACACAGGGCTTTGCTAGGATTTCTCTAGGCAGTGTGTTTTCCCTGGGCCTCACTGTAGCAACACGATCTCGCAAGGGCAGAACTGCATGGGATTTCCTCTGCCAGGAGAGAGCTGCTGCTTTGGAGTTTGTGCTGGGAAACCTTGCTTTGGCAAGTGCGAATTGACCGCATTCAGGCAGAAAGAAAAGAGAATAGCAAGAGGCCTTTTCTCCCCGGCTGCTCTGCCAAGCCCTTCCAGCTCAAACTATGTCGTTGCTCCTCTGGAAGGATCCCTGCACCGCGGCGTAGTTTTTCCGAAGAAGCCCTGCGTTTGCACGAGCAAATGAGGAATTCGTGGCAGGAAAGAGGAAGGAAAGAAAGTTTCTCTCCCTCTGCCTGCTTTGCTCAGAGGACCGGATGAAGTCAGGGAGTTCTCCCTTTCACTGAGAAACGTGCGGGCTGCTGTTGCCTGGGCGCTCTCTTCTTTGCAAAAGAGTCTGCAGTTCCACGGTTTGAACCGTGGAAAGGCGCCGGGCTCTGCTAAGATTTCCCCCGGCGCTTCGTTTGCCCTGGGCCAAAGCGAGCCTTCACAATAGCTGAACCCTAACACTCCATACTCGTTCCACTTCCAGAACCGGGCTACGGCGAGGCAGTTCTCCGGGGGAAAACGGCCCTTCGCGAAGGGCAGATCTGCCGAGCTCATTGCGGGAAAGCGAAAGCAAAGGACGCTTTTCTCCCTCTAACCGCTTTCGTCAGAGGAACGGGGGAAGTCACAGTGTTCTTTCTCTCCCTGAGATACACACAATCTGACGTTGCCTCTGAGCTCCGTTGCTGGCAAAGAACTGAAAGTGACATACATTCCTGTGGGGAAACACAGGGCTTTGCTAGGATTTCTCTAGGCAGTGTGTTTTCCCTGGGCCTCACTGTAGCAACACGATCTCGCCAGGGCAGAACTGCATGGGATTTCCTCTGCCAGGAGAGAGCTGCTGCTTTGTAGTTTGTGCTGGGAAACCTTGCTTTGGCAAGTGCGAATTGACCGCATTCAGGCAGAAAGAAAAGAGAATAGCAAGAGGCCTTTTCTCCCCGGCTGCTCTGCCAAGCCCTTCCAGCTCAAACTATGTCGTTGCTCCTCTGGAAGGATCCCTGCACCGCGGCGTAGTTTTTCCGAAGAAGCCCTGCGTTTGCAAGAGCAAATGAGGAATTCGTGGCAGGAAAGAGGAAGGAAAGAAAGTTTCTCTCCCTCTGCCTGCTTTGCTCAGAGGACCGGATGAAGTCAGGGCGTTCTCCCTTTCACTGAGAAACGTGCGGGCTGCTGTTGCCTGGGCGCTCTCTTCTTTGCAAAAGAGTCTGCAGTTCCACGCTTTGAACCGTGGAAAGGCGCAGGGCTCTGCTAAGATTTCCCCCGGCGCTTCGTTTGCCCTGGGCCAAAGCGAGCCTTCACAATAGCTGAACGCTAACACTGCATACTCGTTCCACTTCCAGAACCGGGCTACGGCGAGGCCGTTCTCCGGGGGAAAACGGCCCTTCGCGAAGGGCAGATCTGCCGAGCTCATTGCGGGAAAGCGAAAGCAAAGGACGCTTTTCTCCCTCTAACCGCTTTCGTCAGAGGAACGGGGGAAGTCACAGTGTTCTTTCTCTCCCTGAGATACACACAATCTGACGTTGCCTCTGAGCTCCGTTGCTGGCAAAGAACTGAAACTGACATACATTCCTGTGGGGAAACACAGGGCTTTGCTAGGATTTCTCTAGGCAGTGTGTTTTCCCTGGAGCTCACCGCAGCAACACTATCTCGCCAGGGCAACGCTGCGTGGGATTTACTCTTCCAAGAGAGCTGCTGCTTTGTAGTTTGTGCTGGGAAACCTTGCTTTGGCAAGTGCGAATTGACAGCATTCAGGCAGAAAGAAAAGAGAACAGCAAGAGGCCTTTTTTCCCCGGCTGCTTTCCCAAGCCCTTCCAGCTCAAACTATGTCGTTGCTCCTCTGGAAGGATCCCTGCACCGCGACGTAGTTTCTCAGAAGAAGCCCTGCGTTTGCAAGAGCAAAGGAGCAATTCGTTGCAGGAAAGAGGAAGGAAAGAAAGTTTCTCTCCCTCTGCCTGCTTTGCTCAGAGAACTGGATGAAGTCAGGGAGTTCTCCCTTTCACTGAGAAACGTGCGGGCTGCTGTTGCCTGTGCGCTCTCTTCTTTGCAAAAGAGTCTGCAGTTCCACGCTTTGAACCGTGGAAAGGCGCCGGGCTCTGCTAAGACTTCCCCCGGCGGTTCGTTTGCCCTGGGCCAAAGCGAGCCTTCACAATAGCTGAACGCTAACACTGCATACTCGTTCCACTTCCAGAACAGGGCTACCGCGAGGCAGTTCTCCGGGGGAAAACGGCCCTTCGCGAAGGGCAGATCTGCCGAGCTCATTGCGGGAAAGCGAAAGCAAAGGACGCTTTTCTCCCTCTAACCGCTTTCGTCAGAGGAACGGGGGAAGTCACAGTGTTCTTTCTCTCACTGAGATACACACAATCTGACGTTGCCTCTGAGCTCCGTTGCTGGCAAAGAACTGAAACTGACATACATTCCTGTGGGGAAACACAGGGCTTTGCTAGGATTTCTCTAGGCAGTGTGATTTCCCTGGGCCTCACTGTAGCAACACTATCTCGCCAGGGTAACACTGCGTGGGATTTCCTCTGCCAGGAGAGAGCTGCTGCTTTGGAGTTTGTGCTGGGAAACCTTGCTTTGGCAAGTGTGAATTGACCGCATTCAGGCAGAAAGAAAAGAGAACAGCAAGAGGCCTTTTCTCCCCGGCTGCTTTCCCAAGCCCTTCCAGCTCAAACTATGTCGTTGCTCCTCTGGAAGGATCCCTGCACCGCGACGTAGTTTCTCAGAAGAAGCCCTGCGTTTGCAAGAGCAAATGAGGAATTCGTTGCAGGAAAGAGGAAGGAAAGAAAGTTTCTCTCCCTCTGCCTGCTTTGCTCAGAGAACTGGATGAAGTCAGGGAGTTCTCCCTTTCACTGAGAAACGTGCGGGCTGCTGTTGCCTGTGCGCTCTCTTCTTTGCAAAAGAGTCTGCAGTTCCACGCTTTGAACCCTGGAAAGGCGCCGGGCTCTGCTAAGACTTCCCCCGGCGCTTCGTTTGCCCTGGGCCAAAGCGAGCCTTCACAATAGCTGAACGCTAACACTGCATACTCGTTCCACTTCCAGAACAGGGCTACCGCGAGGCAGTTCTCCGGGGGAAAACGGCCCTTCGCGAAGGGCAGATCTGCCGAGCTCATTGCGGGAAAGCGAAAGCAAAGGACGCTTTTCTCCCTCTAACCGCTTTCGTCAGAGGAACGGGGGAAGTCACAGTGTTCTTTCTCTCACTGAGATACACACAATCTGACGTTGCCTCTGAGCTCCGTTGCTGGCAAAGAACTGAAACTGACATACATTCCTGTGGGGAAACACAGGGCTTTGCTAGGATTTCTCTAGGCAGTGTGATTTCCCTGGGCCTCACTGTAGCAACACTATCTCGCCAGGGCAACACTGCATGGCACTTCCTCTGCCAGGAGAGAGCTGCTGCTTTGTAGTTTGTGCTGGGAAACCTTGCTTTGGCAAGTGCGAATTGACCGCATTCAGGCAGAATAAAAGAGAATAGCAAGAGGCCTTTTCTCCCCGGCTGCTCTGCCAAGCCCTTCCAGCTCAAACTATGTCGTTGCTCCTCTGGAAGGATCCCTGCACCGCGGCGTAGTTTTTCCGAAGAAGCCCTGCGTTTGCACGAGCAAATGAGGAATTCGTGGCAGGAAAGAGGAAGGAAAGAAAGTTTCTCTCCCTCTGCCTGCTTTGCTCAGAGGACCGGATGAAGTCAGGGAGTTCTCCCTTTCACTGAGAAACGTGCGGGCTGCTGTTGCCTGGGCGCTCTCTTCTTTGCAAAAGAGTCTGCAGTTCCACGCTTTGAACCGTGGAAAGGCGCCGAGCTCTGCTAAGATTTCCCCCGGCGCTTCGTTTGCCCTGGGCCAAAGCGAGCCTTCACAATAGCTGAACGCTAACACTGCATACTCGTTCCACTTCCAGAACCGGGCTACGGCGAGGCCGTTCTCCGGGGGAAAACGGCCCTTCGCGAAGGGCAGATCTGCCGAGCTTATTGCGGGAAAGCGAAAGCAAAGGACGCTTTTCTCCCTCTAACCGCTTTCGTCAGAGGAACGGGGGAAGTCACAGTGTTCTTTCTCTCCCTGAGATACACACAATCTGACGTTGCCTCTGAGCTCCGTTGCTGGCAAAGAACTGAAAGTGACATACATTCCTGTGGGGAAACACAGGGCTTTGCTAGGATTTCTCTAGGCAGTGTGTTTTCCCTGGGCCTCACTGTAGCAACACGATCTCGCAAGGGCAGAACTGCATGGGATTTCCTCTGCCAGGAGAGAGCTGCTGCTTTGGAGTTTGTGCTGGGAAACCTTGCTTTGGCAAGTGCGAATTGACCGCATTCAGGCAGAAAGAAAAGAGAATAGCAAGAGGCCTTTTCTCCCCGGCTGCTCTGCCAAGCCCTTCCAGCTCAAACTATGTCGTTGCTCCTCTGGAAGGATCCCTGCACCGCGGCGTAGTTTTTCCGAAGAAGCCCTGCGTTTGCACGAGCAAATGAGGAATTTGTGGCAGGAAAGAGGAAGGAAAGAAAGTTTCTCTCCCTCTGCCTGCTTTGCTCAGAGGACCGGATGAAGTCAGGGAGTTCTCCCTTTCACTGAGAAACGTGCGGGCTGCTGTTGCCTGGGCGCTCTCTTCTTTGCAAAAGAGTCTGCAGTTCCACGCTTTGAACCGTGGAAAGGCGCAGGGCTCTGCTAAGATTTCCCCCGGCGCTTCGTTTGCCCTGGGCCAAAGCGAGCCTTCACAATAGCTGAACGCTAACACTGCATACTCGTTCCACTTCCAGAACCGGGCTACGGCGAGGCCGTTCTCCGGGGGAAAACGGCCCTTCGCGAAGGGCAGATCTGCCGAGCTCATTGCGGGAAAGCGAAAGCAAAGGACGCTTTTCTCCCTCTAACCGCTTTCGTCAGAGGAACGGGGGAAGTCACAGTGTTCTTTCTCTCCCTGAGATACACACAATCTGACGTTGCCTCTGAGCTCCGTTGCTGGCAAAGAACTGAAACTGACATACATTCCTGTGGGGAAACACAGGGCTTTGCTAGGATTTCTCTAGGCAGTGTGTTTTCCCTGGAGCTCACCGCAGCAACACTATCTCGCCAGGGCAACGCTGCGTGGGATTTACTCTTCCAAGAGAGCTGCTGCTTTGTAGTTTGTGCTGGGAAACCTTGCTTTGGCAAGTGCGAATTGACAGCATTCAGGCAGAAAGAAAAGAGAACAGCAAGAGGCCTTTTTTCCCCGGCTGCTTTCCCAAGCCCTTCCAGCTCAAACTATGTCGTTGCTCCTCTGGAAGGATCCCTGCACCGCGACGTAGTTTCTCAGAAGAAGCCCTGCGTTTGCAAGAGCAAAGGAGCAATTCGTTGCAGGAAAGAGGAAGGAAAGAAAGTTTCTCTCCCTCTGCCTGCTTTGCTCAGATAACTGGATGAAGTCAGGGAGTTCTCCCTTTCACTGAGAAACGTGCGGGCTGCTGTTGCCTGTGCGCTCTCTTCTTTGCAAAAGAGTCTGCAGTTCCACGCTTTGAACCGTGGAAAGGCGCCGGGCTCTGCTAAGACTTCCCCCGGCGCTTCGTTTGCCCTGGGCCAAAGCGAGCCTTCACAATAGCTGAACGCTAACACTGCATACTCGTTCCACTTCCAGAACAGGGCTACCGCGAGGCAGTTCTCCGGGGGAAAACGGCCCTTCGCGAAGGGCAGATCTGCCGAGCTCATTGCGGGAAAGCGAAAGCAAAGGACGCTTTTCTCCCTCTAACCGCTTTCGTCAGAGGAACGGGGGAAGTCACAGTGTTCTTTCTCTCACTGAGATACACACAATCTGACGTTGCCTCTGAGCTCCGTTGCTGGCAAAGAACTGAAAGTGACATACATTCCTGTGGGGAAACACAGGGCTTTGCTAGGATTTCTCTAGGCAGTGTGATTTCCCTGGGCCTCACTGTAGCAACACTATCTCGCCAGGGCAACACTGCGTGGGATTTCCTCTGCCAGGAGAGAGCTGCTGCTTTGTAGTTTGTGCTGGGAAACCTTGCTTTGGCAAGTGCGAATTGACCGCATTCAGGCAGAAAGAAAAGAGAACAGCAAGAGGCCTTTTCTCCCCGGCTGCTTTCCCAAGCCCTTCCAGCTCAAACTATGTCGTTGCTCCTCTGGAAGGATCCCTGCACCGCGACGTAGTTTCTCAGAAGAAGCCCTGCGTTTGCAAGAGCAAATGAGGAATTCGTTGCAGGAAAGAGGAAGGAAAGAAAGTTTCTCTCCCTCTGCCTGCTTTGCTCAGAGAACTGGATGAAGTCAGGGAGTTCTCCCTTTCACTGAGAAACGTGCGGGCTGCTGTTGCCTGTGCGCTCTCTTCTTTGCAAAAGAGTCTGCAGTTCCACGCTTTGAACCGTGGAAAGGCGCCGGGCTCTGCTAAGACTTCCCCCGGCGCTTCGTTTGCCCTGGGCCAAAGCGAGCCTTCACAATAGCTGAACGCTAACACTGCATACTCGTTCCACTTCCAGAACAGGGCTACCGCGAGGCAGTTCTCCGGGGGAAAACGGCCCTTCGCGAAGGGCAGATCTGCCGAGCTCATTGCGGGAAAGCGAAAGCAAAGGACGCTTTTCTCCCTCTAACCGCTTTCGTCAGAGGAACGGGGGAAGTCACAGTGTTCTTTCTCTCACTGAGATACACACAATCTGACGTTGCCTCTGAGCTCCGTTGCTGGCAAAGAACTGAAACTGACATACATTCCTGTGGGGAAACACAGGGCTTTGCTAGGATTTCTCTAGGCAGTGTGATTTCCCTGGGCCTCACTGTAGCAACACTATCTCGCCAGGGTAACACTGCGTGGGATTTCCTCTGCCAGGAGAGAGCTGCTGCTTTGGAGTTTGTGCTGGGAAACCTTGCTTTGGCAAGTGTGAATTGACCGCATTCAGGCAGAAAGAAAAGAGAACAGCAAGAGGCCTTTTCTCCCCGGCTGCTTTCCCAAGCCCTTCCAGCTCAAACTATGTCGTTGCTCCTCTGGAAGGATCCCTGCACCGCGACGTAGTTTCTCAGAAGAAGCCCTGCGTTTGCACGAGCAAATGAGGAATTCGTGGCAGGAAAGAGGAAGGAAAGAAAGTTTCTCTCCCTCTGCCTGCTTTGCTCAGAGGACCGGATGAAGTCAGGGAGTTCTCCCTTTCACTGAGAAACGTGCGGGCTGCTGTTGCCTGGGCGCTCTCTTCTTTGCAAAAGAGTCTGCAGTTCCACGCTTTGAACCGTGGAAAGGCGCCGGGCTCTGCTAAGATTTCCCCCGGCGCTTCGTTTGCCCTGGGCCAAAGCGAGCCTTCACAATAGCTGAACGCTAACACTGCATACTCGTTCCACTTCCAGAACCGGGCTACGGCGAGGCCGTTCTCCGGGGGAAAACGGCCCTTCGCGAAGGGCAGATCTGCCGAGCTTATTGCGGGAAAGCGAAAGCAAAGGACGCTTTTCTCCCTCTAACCGCTTTCGTCAGAGGAACGGGGGAAGTCACAGTGTTCTTTCTCTCCCTGAGATACACACAATCTGACGTTGCCTCTGAGCTCCGTTGCTGGCAAAGAACTGAAAGTGACATACATTCCTGTGGGGAAACACAGGGCTTTGCTAGGATTTCTCTAGGCAGTGTGTTTTCCCTGGGCCTCACTGTAGCAACACGATCTCGCAAGGGCAGAACTGCATGGGATTTCCTCTGCCAGGAGAGAGCTGCTGCTTTGGAGTTTGTGCTGGGAAACCTTGCTTTGGCAAGTGCGAATTGACCGCATTCAGGCAGAAAGAAAAGAGAATAGCAAGAGGCCTTTTCTCCCCGGCTGCTCTGCCAAGCCCTTCCAGCTCAAACTATGTCGTTGCTCCTCTGGAAGGATCCCTGCACCGCGGCGTAGTTTTTCCGAAGAAGCCCTGCGTTTGCACGAGCAAATGAGGAATTCGTGGCAGGAAAGAGGAAGGAAAGAAAGTTTCTCTCCCTCTGCCTGCTTTGCTCAGAGGACCGGATGAAGTCAGGGAGTTCTCCCTTTCACTGAGAAACGTGCGGGCTGCTGTTGCCTGGGCGCTCTCTTCTTTGCAAAAGAGTCTGCAGTTCCACGCTTTGAACCGTGGAAAGGCGCAGGGCTCTGCTAAGATTTCCCCCGGCGCTTCGTTTGCCCTGGGCCAAAGCGAGCCTTCACAATAGCTGAACGCTAACACTGCATACTCGTTCCACTTCCAGAACCGGGCTACGGCGAGGCCGTTCTCCGGGGGAAAACGGCCCTTCGCGAAGGGCAGATCTGCCGAGCTCATTGCGGGAAAGCGAAAGCAAAGGACGCTTTTCTCCCTCTAACCGCTTTCGTCAGAGGAACGGGGGAAGTCACAGTGTTCTTTCTCTCCCTGAGATACACACAATCTGACGTTGCCTCTGAGCTCCGTTGCTGGCAAAGAACTGAAAGTGACATACATTCCTGTGGGGAAACACAGGGCTTTGCTAGGATTTCTCTAGGCAGTGTGATTTCCCTGGGCCTCACTGTAGCAACACTATCTCGCCAGGGCAACACTGCATGGCACTTCCTCTGCCAGGAGAGAGCTGCTGCTTTGGAGTTTGTGCTGGGAAACCTTGCTTTGGCAAGTGCGAATTGACCGCATTCAGGCAGAAAGAAAAGAGAATAGCAAGAGGCCTTTTGTCCCCGGCTGCTTGGCCAAGCCCTTCCAGCTCAAACTATGTCGTTGCTCCTCTGGAAGGATCCCTGCAGCGCGGCGTAGTTTTTCCGAAGAAGCCCTGCTTTTGCAAGAGCAAATGAGGAATTCGTGGCAGGAAAGAGGAAGGAAAGAAAGTTTCTCTCCCTCTGCCTGCTTTGCTCAGAGGACTGGATGAAGTCAGGGAGTTCTCCCTTTCACTGAGAAACGTGCGGGCTGCTGTTGCCTGTGCGCTCTCTTCTTTGCAAAAGAGTCTGCAGTTCCACGCTTTGAACCGTGGAAAGGCGCCGGGCTCTGCTAAGACTTCCCCCGGCGCTTCGTTTGCCCTGGGCCAAAGCGAGCCTTCACAATAGCTGAACGCTAACACTGCATACTCGTTCCACTTCCAGAACAGGGCTACGGCGAGGCAGTTCTCCGGGGGAAAACGGCCCTTCGCGAAGGGCAGATCTGCCGAGCTCATTGCGGGAAAGCGAAAGCAAAGGACGCTTTTCTCCCTCTAACCGCTTTCGTCAGAGGAACGGGGGAAGTCACAGTGTTCTTTCTCTCACTGAGATACACACAATCTGACGTTGCCTCTGAGCTCCGTTGCTGGCAAAGAACTGAAAGTGACATACATTCCTGTGGGGAAACACAGGGCTTTGCTAGGATTTCTCTAGGCAGTGTGATTTCCCTGGGCCTCACTGTAGCAACACTATCTCGCCAGGGCAACACTGCGTGGGATTTCCTCTGCCAGGAGAGAGCTGCTGCTTTGTAGTTTGTGCTGGGAAACCTTGCTTTGGCAAGTGCGAATTGACCGCATTCAGGCAGAAAGAAAAGAGAACAGCAAGAGGCCTTTTCTCCCCGGCTGCTTTCCCAAGCCCTTCCAGCTCAAACTATGTCGTTGCTCCTCTGGAAGGATCCCTGCACCGCGACGTAGTTTCTCAGAAGAAGCCCTGCGTTTGCAAGAGCAAATGAGGAATTCGTTGCAGGAAAGAGGAAGGAAAGAAAGTTTCTCTCCCTCTGCCTGCTTTGCTCAGAGAACTGGATGAAGTCAGGGAGTTCTCCCTTTCACTGAGAAACGTGCGGGCTGCTGTTGCCTGTGCGCTCTCTTCTTTGCAAAAGAGTCTGCAGTTCCACGCTTTGAACCGTGGAAAGGCGCAGGGCTCTGCTAAGACTTCCCCCGGCGGTTCGTTTGCCCTGGGCCAAAGCGAGCCTTCACAATAGCTGAACGCTAACACTGCATACTCGTTCCACTTCCAGAACAGGGCTACCGCGAGGCAGTTCTCCGGGGGAAAACGGCCCTTCGCGAAGGGCAGATCTGCCGAGCTCATTGCGGGAAAGCGAAAGCAAAGGACGCTTTTCTCCCTCTAACCGCTTTCGTCAGAGGAACGGGGGAAGTCACAGTGTTCTTTCTCTCACTGAGATACACACAATCTGACGTTGCCTCTGAGCTCCGTTGCTGGCAAAGAACTGAAAGTGACATACATTCCTGTGGGGAAACACAGGGCTTTGCTAGGATTTCTCTAGGCAGTGTGTTTTCCCTGGGCCTCACTGTAGCAACACGATCTCGCCAGGGCAGAACTGCATGGGATTTCCTCTGCCAGGAGAGAGCTGCTGCTTTGTAGTTTGTGCTGGGAAACCTTGCTTTGGCAAGTGCGAATTGACCGCATTCAGGCAGAAAGAAAAGAGAATAGCAAGAGGCCTTTTGTCCCCGGCTGCTCTGCCAAGCCCTTCCAGCTCAAACTATGTCGTTGCTCCTCTGGAAGGATCCCTGCAGCGCGGCGTAGTTTTTCCGAAGAAGCCTTGCTTTTGCAAGAGCAAATGAGGAATTCATGGCAGGTAAGAGGAAGGAAAGAAAGTTTCTCTCCCTCTGCCTGCTTTGCTCAGAGGACCGGATGAAGTCAGGGAGTTCTCCCTTTCACTGAGAAACGTGCGGGCTGCTGTTGCCTGGGCGCTCTCTTCTTTGCAAAAGAGTCTGCAGTTCCACGCTTTGAACCGTGGAAAGGCGCCGGGCTCTGCTAAGATTTCCCCCGGCGCTTCGTTTGCCCTGGGCCAAAGCGAGCCTTCACAATAGCTGAACGCTAACACTGCATACTCGTTCCACTTCCAGAACCGGGCTACGGCGAGGCCGTTCTCCGGGGGAAAACGGCCCTTCGCGAAGGGCAGATCTGCCGAGCTTATTGCGGGAAAGCGAAAGCAAAGGACGCTTTTCTCCCTCTAACCGCTTTCGTCAGAGGAACGGGGGAAGTCACAGTGTTCTTTCTCTCCCTGAGATACACACAATCTGACGTTGCCTCTGAGCTCCGTTGCTGGCAAAGAACTGAAAGTGACATACATTCCTGTGGGGAAACACAGGGCTTTGCTAGGATTTCTCTAGGCAGTGTGTTTTCCCTGGGCCTCACTGTAGCAACACGATCTCGCAAGGGCAGAACTGCATGGGATTTCCTCTGCCAGGAGAGAGCTGCTGCTTTGGAGTTTGTGCTGGGAAACCTTGCTTTGGCAAGTGCGAATTGACCGCATTCAGGCAGAAAGAAAAGAGAATAGCAAGAGGCCTTTTCTCCCCGGCTGCTCTGCCAAGCCCTTCCAGCTCAAACTATGTCGTTGCTCCTCTGGAAGGATCCCTGCACCGCGGCGTAGTTTTTCCGAAGAAGCCCTGCGTTTGCACGAGCAAATGAGGAATTCGTGGCAGGAAAGAGGAAGGAAAGAAAGTTTCTCTCCCTCTGCCTGCTTTGCTCAGAGGACCGGATGAAGTCAGGGAGTTCTCCCTTTCACTGAGAAACGTGCGGGCTGCTGTTGCCTGGGCGCTCTCTTCTTTGCAAAAGAGTCTGCAGTTCCACGCTTTGAACCGTGGAAAGGCGCAGGGCTCTGCTAAGATTTCCCCCGGCGCTTCGTTTGCCCTGGGCCAAAGCGAGCCTTCACAATAGCTGAACGCTAACACTGCATACTCGTTCCACTTCCAGAACCGGGCTACGGCGAGGCCGTTCTCCGGGGGAAAACGGCCCTTCGCGAAGGGCAGATCTGCCGAGCTCATTGCGGGAAAGCGAAAGCAAAGGACGCTTTTCTCCCTCTAACCGCTTTCGTCAGAGGAACGGGGGAAGTCACAGTGTTCTTTCTCTCCCTGAGATACACACAATCTGACGTTGCCTCTGAGCTCCGTTGCTGGCAAAGAACTGAAAGTGACATACATTCCTGTGGGGAAACACAGGGCTTTGCTAGGATTTCTCTAGGCAGTGTGATTTCCCTGGGCCTCACTGTAGCAACACTATCTCGCCAGGGCAACACTGCATGGCACTTCCTCTGCCAGGAGAGAGCTGCTGCTTTGGAGTTTGTGCTGGGAAACCTTGCTTTGGCAAGTGCGAATTGACCGCATTCAGGCAGAAAGAAAAGAGAATAGCAAGAGGCCTTTTCTCCCCGGCTGCTCTGCCAAGCCCTTCCAGCTCAAACTATGTCGTTGCTCCTCTGGAAGGATCCCTGCACCGCGGCGTAGTTTCTCAGAAGAAGCCCTGCGTTTGCAAGAGCAAATGAGGAATTCGTTGCAGGAAAGAGGAAGGAAAGAAAGTTTCTCTCCCTCTGCCTGCTTTGCTCAGAGAACTGGATGAAGTCAGGGAGTTCTCCCTTTCACTGAGAAACGTGCGGGCTGCTGTTGCCTGTGCGCTCTCTTCTTTGCAAAAGAGTCTGCAGTTCCACGCTTTGAACCGTGGAAAGGCGCCGGGCTCTGCTAAGACTTCCCCCGGCGCTTCGTTTGCCCTGGGCCAAAGCGAGCCTTCACAATAGCTGAACGCTAACACTGCATACTCGTTCCACTTCCAGAACAGGGCTACGGCGAGGCAGTTCTCCGGGGGAAAACGGCCCTTCGCGAAGGGCAGATCTGCCGAGCTCATTGCGGGAAAGCGAAAGCAAAGGACGCTTTTCTCCCTCTAACCGCTTTCGTCAGAGGAACGGGGGAAGTCACAGTGTTCTTTCTCTCACTGAGATACACACAATCTGACGTTGCCTCTGAGCTCCGTTGCTGGCAAAGAACTGAAAGTGACATACATTCCTGTGGGGAAACACAGGGCTTTGCTAGGATTTCTCTAGGCAGTGTGATTTCCCTGGGCCTCACTGTAGCAACACTATCTCGCCAGGGCAACACTGCGTGGGATTTCCTCTGCCAGGAGAGAGCTGCTGCTTTGTAGTTTGTGCTGGGAAACCTTGCTTTGGCAAGTGCGAATTGACCGCATTCAGGCAGAAAGAAAAGAGAACAGCAAGAGGCCTTTTCTCCCCGGCTGCTTTCCCAAGCCCTTCCAGCTCAAACTATGTCGTTGCTCCTCTGGAAGGATCCCTGCACCGCGACGTAGTTTCTCAGAAGAAGCCCTGCGTTTGCAAGAGCAAATGAGGAATTCGTTGCAGGAAAGAGGAAGGAAAGAAAGTTTCTCTCCCTCTGCCTGCTTTGCTCAGAGAACTGGATGAAGTCAGGGAGTTCTCCCTTTCACTGAGAAACGTGCGGGCTGCTGTTGCCTGTGCGCTCTCTTCTTTGCAAAAGAGTCTGCAGTTCCACGCTTTGAACCGTGGAAAGGCGCAGGGCTCTGCTAAGACTTCCCCCGGCGGTTCGTTTGCCCTGGGCCAAAGCGAGCCTTCACAATAGCTGAACGCTAACACTGCATACTCGTTCCACTTCCAGAACAGGGCTACGGCGAGGCAGTTCTCCGGGGGAAAACGGCCCTTCGCGAAGGGCAGATCTGCCGAGCTCATTGCGGGAAAGCGAAAGCAAAGGACGCTTTTCTCCCTCTAACCGCTTTCGTCAGAGGAACGGGGGAAGTCACAGTGTTCTTTCTCTCACTGAGATACACACAATCTGACGTTGCCTCTGAGCTCCGTTGCTGGCAAAGAACTGAAAGTGACATACATTCCTGTGGGGAAACACAGGGCTTTGCTAGGATTTCTCTAGGCAGTGTGTTTTCCCTGGGCCTCACTGTAGCAACACGATCTCGCCAGGGCAGAACTGCATGGGATTTCCTCTGCCAGGAGAGAGCTGCTGCTTTGTAGTTTGTGCTGGGAAACCTTGCTTTGGCAAGTGCGAATTGACCGCATTCAGGCAGAAAGAAAAGAGAATAGCAAGAGGCCTTTTGTCCCCGGCTGCTCTGCCAAGCCCTTCCAGCTCAAACTATGTCGTTGCTCCTCTGGAAGGATCCCTGCAGCGCGGCGTAGTTTTTCCGAAGAAGCCTTGCTTTTGCAAGAGCAAATGAGGAATTCATGGCAGGTAAGAGGAAGGAAAGAAAGTTTCTCTCCCTCTGCCTGCTTTGCTCAGAGGACCGGATGAAGTCAGGGAGTTCTCCCTTTCACTGAGAAACGTGCGGGCTGCTGTTGCCTGGGCGCTCTCTTCTTTGCAAAAGAGTCTGCAGTTCCACGCTTTGAACCGTGGAAAGGCGCCGGGCTCTGCTAAGATTTCCCCCGGCGCTTCGTTTGCCCTGGGCCAAAGCGAGCCTTCACAATAGCTGAACGCTAACACTGCATACTCGTTCCACTTCCAGAACCGGGCTACGGCGAGGCCGTTCTCCGGGGGAAAACGGCCCTTCGCGAAGGGCAGATCTGCCGAGCTTATTGCGGGAAAGCGAAAGCAAAGGACGCTTTTCTCCCTCTAACCGCTTTCGTCAGAGGAACGGGGGAAGTCACAGTGTTCTTTCTCTCCCTGAGATACACACAATCTGACGTTGCCTCTGAGCTCCGTTGCTGGCAAAGAACTGAAAGTGACATACATTCCTGTGGGGAAACACAGGGCTTTGCTAGGATTTCTCTAGGCAGTGTGTTTTCCCTGGGCCTCACTGTAGCAACACGATCTCGCAAGGGCAGAACTGCATGGGATTTCCTCTGCCAGGAGAGAGCTGCTGCTTTGGAGTTTGTGCTGGGAAACCTTGCTTTGGCAAGTGCGAATTGACCGCATTCAGGCAGAAAGAAAAGAGAATAGCAAGAGGCCTTTTCTCCCCGGCTGCTCTGCCAAGCCCTTCCAGCTCAAACTATGTCGTTGCTCCTCTGGAAGGATCCCTGCACCGCGGCGTAGTTTTTCCGAAGAAGCCCTGCGTTTGCACGAGCAAATGAGGAATTCGTGGCAGGAAAGAGGAAGGAAAGAAAGTTTCTCTCCCTCTGCCTGCTTTGCTCAGAGGACCGGATGAAGTCAGGGAGTTCTCCCTTTCACTGAGAAACGTGCGGGCTGCTGTTGCCTGGGCGCTCTCTTCTTTGCAAAAGAGTCTGCAGTTCCACGCTTTGAACCGTGGAAAGGCGCAGGGCTCTGCTAAGATTTCCCCCGGCGCTTCGTTTGCCCTGGGCCAAAGCGAGCCTTCACAATAGCTGAACGCTAACACTGCATACTCGTTCCACTTCCAGAACCAGGCTACGGCGAGGCCGTTCTCCGGGGGAAAACGGCCCTTCGCGAAGGGCAGATCTGCCGAGCTCATTGCGGGAAAGCGAAAGCAAAGGACGCTTTTCTCCCTCTAACCGCTTTCGTCAGAGGAACGGGGGAAGTCACAGTGTTCTTTCTCTCCCTGAGATACACACAATCTGACGTTGCCTCTGAGCTCCGTTGCTGGCAAAGAACTGAAAGTGACATACATTCCTGTGGGGAAACACAGGGCTTTGCTAGGATTTCTCTAGGCAGTGTGATTTCCCTGGGCCTCACTGTAGCAACACTATCTCGCCAGGGCAACACTGCATGGCACTTCCTCTGCCAGGAGAGAGCTGCTGCTTTGGAGTTTGTGCTGGGAAACCTTGCTTTGGCAAGTGCGAATTGACCGCATTCAGGCAGAAAGAAAAGAGAATAGCAAGAGGCCTTTTCTCCCCGGCTGCTCTGCCAAGCCCTTCCAGCTCAAACTATGTCGTTGCTCCTCTGGAAGGATCCCTGCACCGCGGCGTAGTTTCTCAGAAGAAGCCCTGCGTTTGCAAGAGCAAATGAGGAATTCGTTGCAGGAAAGAGGAAGGAAAGAAAGTTTCTCTCCCTCTGCCTGCTTTGCTCAGAGAACTGGATGAAGTCAGGGAGTTCTCCCTTTCACTGAGAAACGTGCGGGCTGCTGTTGCCTGTGCGCTCTCTTCTTTGCAAAAGAGTCTGCAGTTCCACGCTTTGAACCGTGGAAAGGCGCCGGGCTCTGCTAAGACTTCCCCCGGCGGTTCGTTTGCCCTGGGCCAAAGCGAGCCTTCACAATAGCTGAACGCTAACACTGCATACTCGTTCCACTTCCAGAACAGGGCTACCGCGAGGCAGTTCTCCGGGGGAAAACGACCCTTCGCGAAGGGCAGATCTGCCGAGCTCATTGCGGGAAAGCGAAAGCAAAGGACGCTTTTCTCCCTCTAACCGCTTTCGTCAGAGGAACGGGGGAAGTCACAGTGTTCTTTCTCTCACTGAGATACACACAATCTGACGTTGCCTCTGAGCTCCGTTGCTGGCAAAGAACTGAAAGTGACATACATTCCTGTGGGGAAACACAGGGCTTTGCTAGGATTTCTCTAGGCAGTGTGTTTTCCCTGGGCCTCACTGTAGCAACACGATCTCGCCAGGGCAGAACTGCATGGGATTTCCTCTGCCAGGAGAGAGCTGCTGCTTTGTAGTTTGTGCTGGGAAACCTTGCTTTGGCAAGTGCGAATTGACCGCATTCAGGCAGAAAGAAAAGAGAATAGCAAGAGGCCTTTTGTCCCCGGCTGCTCTGCCAAACCCTTCCAGCTCAAACTATGTCGTTGCTCCTCTGGAAGGATCCCTGCAGCGCGGCGTAGTTTTTCCGAAGAAGCCTTGCTTTTGCAAGAGCAAATGAGGAATTCATGGCAGGTAAGAGGAAGGAAAGAAAGTTTCTCTCCCTCTGCCTGCTTTGCTCAGAGGACCGGATGAAGTCAGGGAGTTCTCCCTTTCACTGAGAAACGTGCGGGCTGCTGTTGCCTGGGCGCTCTCTTCTTTGCAAAAGAGTCTGCAGTTCCACGCTTTGAACCGTGGAAAGGCGCCGGGCTCTGCTAAGATTTCCCCCGGCGCTTCGTTTGCCCTGGGCCAAAGCGAGCCTTCACAATAGCTGAACGCTAACACTGCATACTCGTTCCACTTCCAGAACCGGGCTACGGCGAGGCCGTTCTCCGGGGGAAAACGGCCCTTCGCGAAGGGCAGATCTGCCGAGCTTATTGCGGGAAAGCGAAAGCAAAGGACGCTTTTCTCCCTCTAACCGCTTTCGTCAGAGGAACGGGGGAAGTCACAGTGTTCTTTCTCTCCCTGAGATACACACAATCTGACGTTGCCTCTGAGCTCCGTTGCTGGCAAAGAACTGAAAGTGACATACATTCCTGTGGGGAAACACAGGGCTTTGCTAGGATTTCTCTAGGCAGTGTGTTTTCCCTGGGCCTCACTGTAGCAACACGATCTCGCCAGGGCAGAACTGCATGGGATTTCCTCTGCCAGGAGAGAGCTGCTGCTTTGGAGTTTGTGCTGGGAAACCTTGCTTTGGCAAGTGCGAATTGACCGCATTCAGGCAGAAAGAAAAGAGAATAGCAAGAGGCCTTTTCTCCCCGGCTGCTCTGCCAAGCCCTTCCAGCTCAAACTATGTCGTTGCTCCTCTGGAAGGATCCCTGCACCGCGGCGTAGTTTTTCCGAAGAAGCCCTGCGTTTGCACGAGCAAATGAGGAATTTGTGGCAGGAAAGAGGAAGGAAAGAAAGTTTCTCTCCCTCTGCCTGCTTTGCTCAGAGGACCGGATGAAGTCAGGGAGTTCTCCCTTTCACTGAGAAACGTGCGGGCTGCTGTTGCCTGGGCGCTCTCTTCTTTGCAAAAGAGTCTGCAGTTCCACGCTTTGAACCGTGGAAAGGCGCCGGGCTCTGCTAAGATTTCCCCCGGCGCTTCGTTTGCCCTGGGCCAAAGCGAGCCTTCACAATAGCTGAACCCTAACACTCCATACTCGTTCCACTTCCAGAACCGGGCTACGGCGAGGCAGTTCTCCGGGGGAAAACGGCCCTTCGCGAAGGGCAGATCTGCCGAGCTCATTGCGGGAAAGCGAAAGCAAAGGACGCTTTTCTCCCTCTAACCGCTTTCGTCAGAGGAACGGGGGAAGTCACAGTGTACTTTCTCTCCCTGAGATACACACAATCTGACGTTGCCTCTGAGCTCCGTTGCTGGCAAAGAACTGAAAGTGACATACATTCCTGTGGGGAAACACAGGGCTTTGCTAGGATTTCTCTAGGCAGTGTGTTTTCCCTGGAGCTCACCGCAGCAACACTATCTCGCCAGGGCAACGCTGCGTGGGATTTACTCTTCCAAGAGAGCTGCTGCTTTGTAGTTTGTGCTGGGAAACCTTGCTTTGGCAAGTGCGAATTGACAGCATTCAGGCAGAAAGAAAAGAGAACAGCAAGAGGCCTTTTTTCCCCGGCTGCTTTCCCAAGCCCTTCCAGCTCAAACTATGTCGTTGCTCCTCTGGAAGGATCCCTGCACCGCGACGTAGTTTCTCAGAAGAAGCCCTGCGTTTGCAAGAGCAAAGGAGCAATTCGTTGCAGGAAAGAGGAAGGAAAGAAAGTTTCTCTCCCTCTGCCTGCTTTGCTCAGAGAACTGGATGAAGTCAGGGAGTTCTCCCTTTCACTGAGAAACGTGCGGGCTGCTGTTGCCTGTGCGCTCTCTTCTTTGCAAAAGAGTCTGCAGTTCCACGCTTTGAACCGTGGAAAGGCGCCGGGCTCTGCTAAGACTTCCCCCGGCGCTTCGTTTGCCCTGGGCCAAAGCGAGCCTTCACAATAGCTGAACGCTAACACTGCATACTCGTTCCACTTCCAGAACAGGGCTACCGCGAGGCAGTTCTCCGGGGGAAAACGGCCCTTCGCGAAGGGCAGATCTGCCGAGCTCATTGCGGGAAAGCGAAAGCAAAGGACGCTTTTCTCCCTCTAACCGCTTTCGTCAGAGGAACGGGGGAAGTCACAGTGTTCTTTCTCTCACTGAGATACACACAATCTGACGTTGCCTCTGAGCTCCGTTGCTGGCAAAGAACTGAAAGTGACATACATTCCTGTGGGGAAACACAGGGCTTTGCTAGGATTTCTCTAGGCAGTGTGATTTCCCTGGGCCTCACTGTAGCAACACTATCTCGCCAGGGCAACACTGCGTGGGATTTCCTCTGCCAGGAGAGAGCTGCTGCTTTGTAGTTTGTGCTGGGAAACCTTGCTTTGGCAAGTGCGAATTGACCGCATTCAGGCAGAAAGAAAAGAGAACAGCAAGAGGCCTTTTCTCCCCGGCTGCTTTCCCAAGCCCTTCCAGCTCAAACTATGTCGTTGCTCCTCTGGAAGGATCCCTGCACCGCGACGTAGTTTCTCAGAAGAAGCCCTGCGTTTGCAAGAGCAAATGAGGAATTCGTTGCAGGAAAGAGGAAGGAAAGAAAGTTTCTCTCCCTCTGCCTGCTTTGCTCAGAGAACTGGATGAAGTCAGGGAGTTCTCCCTTTCACTGAGAAACGTGCGGGCTGCTGTTGCCTGTGCGCTCTCTTCTTTGCAAAAGAGTCTGCAGTTCCACGCTTTGAACCGTGGAAAGGCGCCGGGCTCTGCTAAGACTTCCCCCGGCGGTTCGTTTGCCCTGGGCCAAAGCGAGCCTTCACAATAGCTGAACGCTAACACTGCATACTCGTTCCACTTCCAGAACAGGGCTACCGCGAGGCAGTTCTCCGGGGGAAAACGGCCCTTCGCGAAGGGCAGATCTGCCGAGCTCATTGCGGGAAAGCGAAAGCAAAGGACGCTTTTCTCCCTCTAACCGCTTTCGTCAGAGGAACGGGGGAAGTCACAGTGTTCTTTCTCTCACTGAGATACACACAATCTGACGTTGCCTCTGAGCTCCGTTGCTGGCAAAGAACTGAAACTGACATACATTCCTGTGGGGAAACACAGGGCTTTGCTAGGATTTCTCTAGGCAGTGTGATTTCCCTGGGCCTCACTGTAGCAACACTATCTCGCCAGGGTAACACTGCGTGGGATTTCCTCTGCCAGGAGAGAGCTGCTGCTTTGGAGTTTGTGCTGGGAAACCTTGCTTTGGCAAGTGTGAATTGACCGCATTCAGGCAGAAAGAAAAGAGAACAGCAAGAGGCCTTTTCTCCCCGGCTGCTTTCCCAAGCCCTTCCAGCTCAAACTATGTCGTTGCTCCTCTGGAAGGATCCCTGCACCGCGACGTAGTTTCTCAGAAGAAGCCCTGCGTTTGCAAGAGCAAATGAGGAATTCGTTGCAGGAAAGAGGAAGGAAAGAAAGTTTCTCTCCCTCTGCCTGCTTTGCTCAGAGAACTGGATGAAGTCAGGGAGTTCTCCCTTTCACTGAGAAACGTGCGGGCTGCTGTTGCCTGTGCGCTCTCTTCTTTGCAAAAGAGTCTGCAGTTCCACGCTTTGAACCCTGGAAAGGCGCCGGGCTCTGCTAAGACTTCCCCCGGCGCTTCGTTTGCCCTGGGCCAAAGCGAGCCTTCACAATAGCTGAACGCTAACACTGCATACTCGTTCCACTTCCAGAACAGGGCTACCGCGAGGCAGTTCTCCGGGGGAAAACGGCCCTTCGCGAAGGGCAGATCTGCCGAGCTCATTGCGGGAAAGCGAAAGCAAAGGACGCTTTTCTCCCTCTAACCGCTTTCGTCAGAGGAACGGGGGAAGTCACAGTGTTCTTTCTCTCACTGAGATACACACAATCTGACGTTGCCTCTGAGCTCCGTTGCTGGCAAAGAACTGAAACTGACATACATTCCTGTGGGGAAACACAGGGCTTTGCTAGGATTTCTCTAGGCAGTGTGATTTCCCTGGGCCTCACTGTAGCAACACTATCTCGCCAGGGCAACACTGCATGGCACTTCCTCTGCCAGGAGAGAGCTGCTGCTTTGTAGTTTGTGCTGGGAAACCTTGCTTTGGCAAGTGCGAATTGACCGCATTCAGGCAGAATAAAAGAGAATAGCAAGAGGCCTTTTCTCCCCGGCTGCTCTGCCAAGCCCTTCCAGCTCAAACTATGTCGTTGCTCCTCTGGAAGGATCCCTGCACCGCGGCGTAGTTTTTCCGAAGAAGCCCTGCGTTTGCACGAGCAAATGAGGAATTCGTGGCAGGAAAGAGGAAGGAAAGAAAGTTTCTCTCCCTCTGCCTGCTTTGCTCAGAGGACCGGATGAAGTCAGGGAGTTCTCCCTTTCACTGAGAAACGTGCGGGCTGCTGTTGCCTGGGCGCTCTCTTCTTTGCAAAAGAGTCTGCAGTTCCACGCTTTGAACCGTGGAAAGGCGCCGAGCTCTGCTAAGATTTCCCCCGGCGCTTCGTTTGCCCTGGGCCAAAGCGAGCCTTCACAATAGCTGAACGCTAACACTGCATACTCGTTCCACTTCCAGAACCGGGCTACGGCGAGGCCGTTCTCCGGGGGAAAACGGCCCTTCGCGAAGGGCAGATCTGCCGAGCTTATTGCGGGAAAGCGAAAGCAAAGGACGCTTTTCTCCCTCTAACCGCTTTCGTCAGAGGAACGGGGGAAGTCACAGTGTTCTTTCTCTCCCTGAGATACACACAATCTGACGTTGCCTCTGAGCTCCGTTGCTGGCAAAGAACTGAAAGTGACATACATTCCTGTGGGGAAACACAGGGCTTTGCTAGGATTTCTCTAGGCAGTGTGTTTTCCCTGGGCCTCACTGTAGCAACACGATCTCGCAAGGGCAGAACTGCATGGGATTTCCTCTGCCAGGAGAGAGCTGCTGCTTTGGAGTTTGTGCTGGGAAACCTTGCTTTGGCAAGTGCGAATTGACCGCATTCAGGCAGAAAGAAAAGAGAATAGCAAGAGGCCTTTTCTCCCCGGCTGCTCTGCCAAGCCCTTCCAGCTCAAACTATGTCGTTGCTCCTCTGGAAGGATCCCTGCACCGCGGCGTAGTTTTTCCGAAGAAGCCCTGCGTTTGCACGAGCAAATGAGGAATTTGTGGCAGGAAAGAGGAAGGAAAGAAAGTTTCTCTCCCTCTGCCTGCTTTGCTCAGAGGACCGGATGAAGTCAGGGAGTTCTCCCTTTCACTGAGAAACGTGCGGGCTGCTGTTGCCTGGGCGCTCTCTTCTTTGCAAAAGAGTCTGCAGTTCCACGCTTTGAACCGTGGAAAGGCGCCGGGCTCTGCTAAGATTTCCCCCGGCGCTTCGTTTGCCCTGGGCCAAAGCGAGCCTTCACAATAGCTGAACCCTAACACTCCATACTCGTTCCACTTCCAGAACCGGGCTACGGCGAGGCAGTTCTCCGGGGGAAAACGGCCCTTCGCGAAGGGCAGATCTGCCGAGCTCATTGCGGGAAAGCGAAAGCAAAGGACGCTTTTCTCCCTCTAACCGCTTTCGTCAGAGGAACGGGGGAAGTCACAGTGTTCTTTCTCTCCCTGAGATACACACAATCTGACGTTGCCTCTGAGCTCCGTTGCTGGCAAAGAACTGAAAGTGACATACATTCCTGTGGGGAAACACAGGGCTTTGCTAGGATTTCTCTAGGCAGTGTGTTTTCCCTGGGCCTCACTGTAGCAACACGATCTCGCCAGGGCAGAACTGCATGGGATTTCCTCTGCCAGGAGAGAGCTGCTGCTTTGGAGTTTGTGCTGGGAAACCTTGCTTTGGCAAGTGCGAATTGACCGCATTCAGGCAGAAAGAAAAGAGAATAGCAAGAGGCCTTTTCTCCCCGGCTGCTCTGCCAAGCCCTTCCAGCTCAAACTATGTCGTTGCTCCTCTGGAAGGATCCCTGCACCGCGGCGTAGTTTTTCCGAAGAAGCCCTGCGTTTGCAAGAGCAAATGAGGAATTCGTGGCAGGAAAGAGGAAGGAAAGAAAGTTTCTCTCCCTCTGCCTGCTTTGCTCAGAGGACCGGATGAAGTCAGGGAGTTCTCCCTTTCACTGAGAAACGTGCGGGCTGCTGTTGCCTGGGCGCTCTCTTCTTTGCAAAAGAGTCTGCAGTTCCACGCTTTGAACCGTGGAAAGGCGCAGGGCTCTGCTAAGATTTCCCCCGGCGCTTCGTTTGCCCTGGGCCAAAGCGAGCCTTCACAATAGCTGAACGCTAACACTGCATACTCGTTCCACTTCCAGAACCGGGCTACGGCGAGGCCGTTCTCCGGGGGAAAACGGCCCTTCGCGAAGGGCAGATCTGCCGAGCTCATTGCGGGAAAGCGAAAGCAAAGGACGCTTTTCTCCCTCTAACCGCTTTCGTCAGAGGAACGGGGGAAGTCACAGTGTTCTTTCTCTCCCTGAGATACACACAATCTGACGTTGCCTCTGAGCTCCGTTGCTGGCAAAGAACTGAAACTGACATACATTCCTGTGGGGAAACACAGGGCTTTGCTAGGATTTCTCTAGGCAGTGTGTTTTCCCTGGAGCTCACCGCAGCAACACTATCTCGCCAGGGCAACGCTGCGTGGGATTTACTCTTCCAAGAGAGCTGCTGCTTTGTAGTTTGTGCTGGGAAACCTTGCTTTGGCAAGTGCGAATTGACAGCATTCAGGCAGAAAGAAAAGAGAACAGCAAGAGGCCTTTTTTCCCCGGCTGCTTTCCCAAGCCCTTCCAGCTCAAACTATGTCGTTGCTCCTCTGGAAGGATCCCTGCACCGCGACGTAGTTTCTCAGAAGAAGCCCTGCGTTTGCAAGAGCAAAGGAGCAATTCGTTGCAGGAAAGAGGAAGGAAAGAAAGTTTCTCTCCCTCTGCCTGCTTTGCTCAGAGAACTGGATGAAGTCAGGGAGTTCTCCCTTTCACTGAGAAACGTGCGGGCTGCTGTTGCCTGTGCGCTCTCTTCTTTGCAAAAGAGTCTGCAGTTCCACGCTTTGAACCGTGGAAAGGCGCCGGGCTCTGCTAAGACTTCCCCCGGCGGTTCGTTTGCCCTGGGCCAAAGCGAGCCTTCACAATAGCTGAACGCTAACACTGCATACTCGTTCCACTTCCAGAACAGGGCTACCGCGAGGCAGTTCTCCGGGGGAAAACGGCCCTTCGCGAAGGGCAGATCTGCCGAGCTCATTGCGGGAAAGCGAAAGCAAAGGACGCTTTTCTCCCTCTAACCGCTTTCGTCAGAGGAACGGGGGAAGTCACAGTGTTCTTTCTCTCACTGAGATACACACAATCTGACGTTGCCTCTGAGCTCCGTTGCTGGCAAAGAACTGAAAGTGACATACATTCCTGTGGGGAAACACAGGGCTTTGCTAGGATTTCTCTAGGCAGTGTGATTTCCCTGGGCCTCACTGTAGCAACACTATCTCGCCAGGGCAACACTGCGTGGGATTTCCTCTGCCAGGAGAGAGCTGCTGCTTTGTAGTTTGTGCTGGGAAACCTTGCTTTGGCAAGTGCGAATTGACCGCATTCAGGCAGAAAGAAAAGAGAACAGCAAGAGGCCTTTTCTCCCCGGCTGCTTTCCCAAGCCCTTCCAGCTCAAACTATGTCGTTGCTCCTCTGGAAGGATCCCTGCACCGCGACGTAGTTTCTCAGAAGAAGCCCTGCGTTTGCAAGAGCAAATGAGGAATTCGTTGCAGGAAAGAGGAAGGAAAGAAAGTTTCTCTCCCTCTGCCTGCTTTGCTCAGAGAACTGGATGAAGTCAGGGAGTTCTCCCTTTCACTGAGAAACGTGCGGGCTGCTGTTGCCTGTGCGCTCTCTTCTTTGCAAAAGAGTCTGCAGTTCCACGCTTTGAACCGTGGAAAGGCGCCGGGCTCTGCTAAGACTTCCCCCGGCGCTTCGTTTGCCCTGGGCCAAAGCGAGCCTTCACAATAGCTGAACGCTAACACTGCATACTCGTTCCACTTCCAGAACAGGGCTACCGCGAGGCAGTTCTCCGGGGGAAAACGGCCCTTCGCGAAGGGCAGATCTGCCGAGCTCATTGCGGGAAAGCGAAAGCAAAGGACGCTTTTCTCCCTCTAACCGCTTTCGTCAGAGGAACGGGGGAAGTCACAGTGTTCTTTCTCTCACTGAGATACACACAATCTGACGTTGCCTCTGAGCTCCGTTGCTGGCAAAGAACTGAAACTGACATACATTCCTGTGGGGAAACACAGGGCTTTGCTAGGATTTCTCTAGGCAGTGTGATTTCCCTGGGCCTCACTGTAGCAACACTATCTCGCTAGGGTAACACTGCGTGGGATTTCCTCTGCCAGGAGAGAGCTGCTGCTTTGGAGTTTGTGCTGGGAAACCTTGCTTTGGCAAGTGTGAATTGACCGCATTCAGGCAGAAAGAAAAGAGAACAGCAAGAGGCCTTTTCTCCCCGGCTGCTTTCCCAAGCCCTTCCAGCTCAAACTATGTCGTTGCTCCTCTGGAAGGATCCCTGCACCGCGACGTAGTTTCTCAGAAGAAGCCCTGCGTTTGCAAGAGCAAATGAGGAATTCGTTGCAGGAAAGAGGAAGGAAAGAAAGTTTCTCTCCCTCTGCCTGCTTTGCTCAGAGAACTGGATGAAGTCAGGGAGTTCTCCCTTTCACTGAGAAACGTGCGGGCTGCTGTTGCCTGTGCGCTCTCTTCTTTGCAAAAGAGTCTGCAGTTCCACGCTTTGAACCGTGGAAAGGCGCCGGGCTCTGCTAAGACTTCCCCCGGCGCTTCGTTTGCCCTGGGCCAAAGCGAGCCTTCACAATAGCTGAACGCTAACACTGCATACTCGTTCCACTTCCAGAACAGGGCTACCGCGAGGCAGTTCTCCGGGGGAAAACGGCCCTTCGCGAAGGGCAGATCTGCCGAGCTCATTGCGGGAAAGCGAAAGCAAAGGACGCTTTTCTCCCTCTAACCGCTTTCGTCAGAGGAACGGGGGAAGTCACAGTGTTCTTTCTCTCACTGAGATACACACAATCTGACGTTGCCTCTGAGCTCCGTTGCTGGCAAAGAACTGAAACTGACATACATTCCTGTGGGGAAACACAGGGCTTTGCTAGGATTTCTCTAGGCAGTGTGATTTCCCTGGGCCTCACTGTAGCAACACTATCTCGCTAGGGTAACACTGCGTGGGATTTCCTCTGCCAGGAGAGAGCTGCTGCTTTGGAGTTTGTGCTGGGAAACCTTGCTTTGGCAAGTGCGAATTGACCGCATTCAGGCAGAAAGAAAAGAGAACAGCAAGAGGCCTTTTCTCCCCGGCTGCTTTCCCAAGCCCTTCCAGCTCAAACTATGTCGTTGCTCCTCTGGAAGGATCCCTGCACCGCGACGTAGTTTCTCAGAAGAAGCCCTGCGTTTGCAAGAGCAAATGAGGAATTCGTTGCAGGAAAGAGGAAGGAAAGAAAGTTTCTCTCCCTCTGCCTGCTTTGCTCAGAGAACTGGATGAAGTCAGGGAGTTCTCCCTTTCACTGAGAAACGTGCGGGCTGCTGTTGCCTGTGCGCTCTCTTCTTTGCAAAAGAGTCTGCAGTTCCACGCTTTGAACCGTGGAAAGGCGCCGGGCTCTGCTAAGACTTCCCCCGGCGCTTCGTTTGCCCTGGGCCAAAGCGAGCCTTCACAATAGCTGAACGCTAACACTGCATACTCGTTCCACTTCCAGAACAGGGCTACCGCGAGGCAGTTCTCCGGGGGAAAACGGCCCTTCGCGAAGGGCAGATCTGCCGAGCTCATTGCGGGAAAGCGAAAGCAAAGGACGCTTTTCTCCCTCTAACCGCTTTCGTCAGAGGAACGGGGGAAGTCACAGTGTTCTTTCTCTCACTGAGATACACACAATCTGACGTTGCCTCTGAGCTCCGTTGCTGGCAAAGAACTGAAACTGACATACATTCCTGTGGGGAAACACAGGGCTTTGCTAGGATTTCTCTAGGCAGTGTGATTTCCCTGGGCCTCACTGTAGCAACACTATCTCGCCAGGGCAACACTGCATGGCACTTCCTCTGCCAGGAGAGAGCTGCTGCTTTGTAGTTTGTGCTGGGAAACCTTGCTTTGGCAAGTGCGAATTGACCGCATTCAGGCAGAATAAAAGAGAATAGCAAGAGGCCTTTTCTCCCCGGCTGCTCTGCCAAGCCCTTCCAGCTCAAACTATGTCGTTGCTCCTCTGGAAGGATCCCTGCACCGCGGCGTAGTTTTTCCGAAGAAGCCCTGCGTTTGCACGAGCAAATGAGGAATTCGTGGCAGGAAAGAGGAAGGAAAGAAAGTTTCTCTCCCTCTGCCTGCTTTGCTCAGAGGACCGGATGAAGTCAGGGAGTTCTCCCTTTCACTGAGAAACGTGCGGGCTGCTGTTGCCTGGGCGCTCTCTTCTTTGCAAAAGAGTCTGCAGTTCCACGCTTTGAACCGTGGAAAGGCGCCGGGCTCTGCTAAGATTTCCCCCGGCGCTTCGTTTGCCCTGGGCCAAAGCGAGCCTTCACAATAGCTGAACGCTAACACTGCATACTCGTTCCACTTCCAGAACCGGGCTACGGCGAGGCCGTTCTCCGGGGGAAAACGGCCCTTCGCGAAGGGCAGATCTGCCGAGCTCATTGCGGGAAAGCGAAAGCAAAGGACGCTTTTCTCCCTCTAACCGCTTTCGTCAGAGGAACGGGGGAAGTCACAGTGTTCTTTCTCTCCCTGAGATACACACAATCTGACGTTGCCTCTGAGCTCCGTTGCTGGCAAAGAACTGAAAGTGACATACATTCCTGTGGGGAAACACAGGGCTTTGCTAGGATTTCTCTAGGCAGTGTGTTTTCCCTGGGCCTCACTGTAGCAACACGATCTCGCCAGGGCAGAACTGCATGGGATTTCCTCTGCCAGGAGAGAGCTGCTGCTTTGTAGTTTGTGCTGGGAAACCTTGCTTTGGCAAGTGCGAATTGACCGCATTCAGGCAGAAAGAAAAGAGAATAGCAAGAGGCCTTTTGTCCCCGGCTGCTCTGCCAAGCCCTTCCAGCTCAAACTATGTCGTTGCTCCTCTGGAAGGATCCCTGCACCGCGGCGTAGTTTTTCTGAAGAAGCCCTGCGTTTGCACGAGCAAATGAGGAATTCATGGCAGGTAAGAGGAAGGAAAGAAAGTTTCTCTCCCTCTGCCTGCTTTGCTCAGAGAACCGGATGAAGTCAGGGAGTTCTCCCTTTCACTGAGAAACATGCGGGCTGCTGTTGCCTGGGCGCTCTCTTCTTTGCAAAAGAGTCTGCAGTTCCACGCTTTGAACCGTGGAAAGGCGCCGGGCTCTGCTAAGATTTCCCCCGGCGCTTCGTTTGCCCTGGGCCAAAGCGAGCCTTCACAATAGCTGAACGCTAACACTGCATACTCGTTCCACTTCCAGAACCGGGCTACGGCGAGGCCGTTCTCCGGGGGAAAACGGCCCTTCGCGAAGGGCAGATCTGCCGAGCTTATTGCGGGAAAGCGAAAGCAAAGGACGCTTTTCTCCCTCTAACCGCTTTCGTCAGAGGAACGGGGGAAGTCACAGTGTTCTTTCTCTCCCTGAGATACACACAATCTGACGTTGCCTCTGAGCTCCGTTGCTGGCAAAGAACTGAAAGTGACATACATTCCTGTGGGGAAACACAGGGCTTTGCTAGGCAGTGTGTTTTCCCTGGGCCTCACTGTAGCAACACGATCTCGCCAGGGCAGAACTGCATGGGATTTCCTCTGCCAGGAGAGAGCTGCTGCTTTGTAGTTTGTGCTGCGAAACCTTGCTTTGGCAAGTGCGAATTGACCGCATTCAGGCAGAAAGAAAAGAGAATAGCAAGAGGCCTTTTCTCCCCGGCTGCTCTGCCAAGCCCTTCCAGCTCAAACTATGTCGTTGCTCCTCTGGAAGGATCCCTGCACCGCGGCGTAGTTTTTCCGAAGAAGCCCTGCGTTTGCACGAGCAAATGAGGAATTTGTGGCAGGAAAGAGGAAGGAAAGAAAGTTTCTCTCCCTCTGCCTGCTTTGCTCAGAGGACCGGATGAAGTCAGGGAGTTCTCCCTTTCACTGAGAAACGTGCGGGCTGCTGTTGCCTGGGCGCTCTCTTCTTTGCAAAAGAGTCTGCAGTTCCACGCTTTGAACCGTGGAAAGGCGCCGGGCTCTGCTAAGATTTCCCCCGGCGCTTCGTTTGCCCTGGGCCAAAGCGAGCCTTCACAATAGCTGAACGCTAACACTGCATACTCGTTCCACTTCCAGAACCGGGCTACGGCGAGGCCGTTCTCCGGGGGAAAACGGCCCTTCGCGAAGGGCAGATCTGCCGAGCTCATTGCGGGAAAGCGAAAGCAAAGGACGCTTTTCTCCCTCTAACCGCTTTCGTCAGAGGAACGGGGGAAGTCACAGTGTTCTTTCTCTCCCTGAGATACACACAATCTGACGTTGCCTCTGAGCTCCGTTGCTGGCAAAGAACTGAAAGTGACATACATTCCTGTGGGGAAACACAGGGCTTTGCTAGGATTTCTCTAGGCAGTGTGTTTTCCCTGGGCCTCACTGTAGCAACACGATCTCGCCAGGGCAGAACTGCATGGGATTTCCTCTGCCAGGAGAGAGCTGCTGCTTTGTAGTTTGTGCTGGGAAACCTTGCTTTGGCAAGTGCGAATTGACCGCATTCAGGCAGAAAGAAAAGAGAATAGCAAGAGGCCTTTTGTCCCCGGCTGCTCTGCCAAGCCCTTCCAGCTCAAACTATGTCGTTGCTCCTCTGGAAGGATCCCTGCACCGCGGCGTAGTTTTTCCGAAGAAGCCCTGCGTTTGCACGAGCAAATGAGGAATTTGTGGCAGGAAAGAGGAAGGAAAGAAAGTTTCTCTCCCTCTGCCTGCTTTGCTCAGAGAACCGGATGAAGTCAGGGAGTTCTCCCTTTCACTGAGAAACGTGCGGGCTGCTGTTGCCTGGGCGCTCTCTTCTTTGCAAAAGAGTCTGCAGTTCCACGCTTTGAACCGTGGAAAGGCGCCGGGCTCTGCTAAGATTTCCCCCGGCGCTTCGTTTGCCCTGGGCCAAAGCGAGCCTTCACAATAGCTGAACGCTAACACTGCATACTCGTTCCACTTCCAGAACCGGGCTACGGCGAGGCCGTTCTCCGGGGGAAAACGGCCCTTCGCGAAGGGCAGATCTGCCGAGCTCATTGCGGGAAAGCGAAAGCAAAGGACGCTTTTCTCCCTCTAACCGCTTTCGTGAGAGGAACGGGGGAAGTCACAGTGTTCTTTCTCTCCCTGAGATACACACAATCTGACGTTGCCTCTGAGCTCCGTTGCTGGCAAAGAACTGGAAGTGACATACATTCCTGTGGGGAAACACAGGGCTTTGCTAGGATTTCTCTAGGCAGTGTGTTTTCCCTGGGCCTCACTGTAGCAACACGATCTCGCCAGGGCAGAACTGCATGGGATTTCCTCTGCCAGGAGAGAGCTGCTGCTTTGTAGTTTGTGCTGGGAAACCTTGCTTTGGCAAGTGCGAATTGACCGCATTCAGGCAGAAAGAAAAGAGAATAGCAAGAGGCCTTTTCTCCCCGGCTGCTCTGCCAAGCCCTTCCAGCTCAAACTATGTCGTTGCTCCTCTGGAAGGATCCCTGCACCGCGGCGTAGTTTTTCCGAAGAAGCCCTGCGTTTGCAAGAGCAAATGAGGAATTCGTGGCAGGAAAGAGGAAGGAAAGAAAGTTTCTCTCCCTCTGCCTGCTTTGCTCAGAGGACCGGATGAAGTCAGGGAGTTCTCCCTTTCACTGAGAAACGTGCGGGCTGCTGTTGCCTGGGCGCTCTCTTCTTTGCAAAAGAGTCTGCAGTTCCACGCTTTGAACCGTGGAAAGGCGCCGGGCTCTGCTAAGATTTCCCCCGGCGCTTCGTTTGCCCTGGGCCAAAGCGAGCCTTCACAATAGCTGAACGCTAACACTGCATACTCGTTCCACTTCCAGAACCGGGCTACGGCGAGGCCGTTCTCCGGGGGAAAACGGCCCTTCGCGAAGGGCAGATCTGCCGAGCTCATTGCGGGAAAGCGAAAGCAAAGGACGCTTTTCTCCCTCTAACCGCTTTAGTCAGAGGAACGGGGGAAGTCACAGTGTTCTTTCTCTCCCTGAGATACACACAATCTGACGTTGCCTCTGAGCTCCGTTGCTGGCAAAGAACTGAAAGTGACATACATTCCTGTGGGGAAACACAGGGCTTTGCTAGGATTTCTCTAGGCAGTGTGATTTCCCTGGGCCTCACTGTAGCAACACTATCTCGCCAGGGCAACACTGCGTGGGATTTCCTCTGCCAGGAGAGAGCTGCTGCTTTGGAGTTTGTGCTGGGAAACCTTGCTTTGGCAAGTGCGAATTGACCGCATTCAGGCAGAAAGAAAAGAGAATAGCAAGAGGCCTTTTCTCCCCGGCTGCTCTGCCAAGCCCTTCCAGCTCAAACTATGTCGTTGCTCCTCTGGAAGGATCCCTGCAGCGCGGCGTAGTTTTTCCGAAGAAGCCCTGCTTTTGCAAGAGCAAATGAGGAATTCGTGGCAGGAAAGAGGAAGGAAAGAAAGTTTCTCTCCCTCTGCCTGCTTTGCTCAGAGGACTGGATGTAGTCAGGGAGTTCTCCCTTTCACTGAGAAACGTGCGGGCTGCTGTTGCCTGTGCGCTCTCTTCTTTGCAAAAGAGTCTGCAGTTCCACGCTTTGAACCGTGGAAAGGCGCCGGGCTCTGCTAAGACTTCCCCCGGCGCTTCGTTTGCCCTGGGCCAGAGCGAGCCTTCACAATAGCTGAACGCTAACACTGCATACTCGTTCCACTTCCAGAACAGAGCTACCGCGAGGCAGTTCTCCAGGGGAAAACGGACCTTCGCGAAGGGCAGTTCTGCCGAGCTCATTGCGGGAAAGCGAAAGCAAAGGACGCTTTTCTCCCTCTAACCGCTTTCGTCAGAGGAACGGGGGAAGTCACAGTGTTCTTTCTCTCACTGAGATACACACAATCTGACGTTGCCTCTGAGCTCCGTTGCTGGCAAAGAAGTGAAACTGACATACATTCCTGTGGGGAAACACAGGGCTTTGCTAGGATTTCTCTAGGCAGTGTGTTTTCCCTGGACCTCACTGCAGCAACACTATCTCGCCAGGGCAACACTGCGTGGGATTTCCTCTTCCAAGAGAGCTGCTGCTTTGTAGTTTGTGCTGGGAAACCTTGCTTTGGCAAGTGCGAATTCACCGCATTCAGGCAGAAAGAAAAGAGAACAGCAAGAGGCCTTTTTTCCCCGGCTGCTTTCCCAAGCCCTTCCAGCTCAAACTATGTCGTTGCTCCTCTGGAAGGATCCCTGCACCGCGGCGTAGTTTTTCCGAAGAAGCCCTGCGTTTGCAAGAGCAAATGAGGAATTCGTGGCAGGAAAGAGGAAGGAAAGAAAGTTTCTCTCCCTCTGCCTGCTTTGCTCAGAGGACCGGATGAAGTCAGGGAGTTCTCCCTTTCACTGAGAAACGTGCGGGCTGCTGTTGCCTGGGCGCTCTCTTCTTTGCAAAAGAGTCTGCAGTTCCACGCTTTGAACCGTGGAAAGGCGCCGGGCTCTGCTAAGATTTCCCCCGGCGCTTCGTTTGCCCTGGGCCAAAGCGAGCCTTCACAATAGCTGAACGCTAACACTGCATACTCGTTCCACTTCCAGAACCGGGCTACGGCGAGGCCGTTCTCCGGGGGAAAACGGCCCTTCGCGAAGGGCAGATCTGCCGAGCTCATTGCGGGAAAGCGAAAGCAAAGGACGCTTTTCTCCCTCTAACCGCTTTCATCAGAGGAACGGGGGAAGTCACAGTGTTCTTTCTCTCACTGAGATACACACAATCTGACGTTGCCTCTGAGCTCCGTTGCTGGCAAAGAACTGAAAGTGACATACATTCCTGTGGGGAAACACAGGGCTTTGCTAGGATTTCTCTAGGCAGTGTGTTTTCCCTGGGCCCCACTGTAGCAACACTATCTCGCCAGGGCAACACTGCATGGCACTTCCTCTGCCAGGAGAGAGCTACTGCTTTGTAGTTTGTGCTGGGAAACCTTGCTTTGGCAAGTGCGAATTGACCGCATTCAGGCAGAAAGAAAAGAGAATAGCAAGAGGCCTTTTCTCCCCGGCTGCTCTGCCAAGCCCTTCCAGCTCAAACTATGTCGTTGCTCCTCTGGAAGGATCCCTGCACCGCGGCGTAGTTTTTCCGAAGAAGCCCTGCGTTTGCACGAGCAAATGAGGAATTCGTGGCAGGAAAGAGGAAGGAAAGAAAGTTTCTCTCCCTCTGCCTGCTTTGCTCAGAGGACCGGATGAAGTCAGGGAGTTCTCCCTTTCACTGAGAAACGTGCGGGCTGCTGTTGCCTGGGCGCTCTCTTCTTTGCAAAAGAGTCTGCAGTTCCACGCTTTGAACCGTGGAAAGGCGCCGGGCTCTGCTAAGATTTCCCCCGGCGCTTCGTTTGCCCTGGGCCAAAGCGAGCCTTCACAATAGCTGAACGCTAACACTGCATACTCGTTCCACTTCCAGAACCGGGCTACGGCGAGGCCGTTCTCCGGGGGAAAACGGCCCTTCGCGAAGGGCAGATCTGCCGAGCTCATTGCGGGAAAGCGAAAGCAAAGGACGCTTTTCTCCCTCTAACCACTTTCATCAGAGGAACGGGGGAAGTCACAGTGTTCTTTCTCTCCCTGAGATACACACAATCTGACGTTGCCTCTGAGCTCCGTTGCTGGCAAAGAACTGAAAGTGACATACATTCCTGTGGGGAAACACAGGGCTTTGCTAGGATTTCTCTAGGCAGTGTGTTTTCCCTGGGCCCCACTGTAGCAACACTATCTCGCCAGGGCAACACTGCGTGGGATTTCCTCTGCCAGGAGAGAGCTGCTGCTTTGTAGTTTGTGCTGGGAAACCTTGCTTTGGCAAGTGAGAATTGACCGCATTCAGGCAGAAAGAAAAGAGAATAGCAAGAGGCCTTTTGTCCCCGGCTGCTTGGCCAAGCCCTTCCAGCTCAAACTATGTCGTTGCTCCTCTGGAAGGATCCCTGCAGCGCGGCGTAGTTTTTCCGAAGAAGCCCTGCTTTTGCAAGAGCAAATGAGGAATTCGTGGCAGGAAAGAGGAAGGAAAGAAAGTTTCTCTCCCTCTGCCTGCTTTGCTCAGAGGACTGGATGTAGTCAGGGAGTTCTCCCTTTCACTGAGAAACGTGCGGGCTGCTGTTGCCTGGGCGCTCTCTTCTTTGCAAAAGAGTCTGCAGTTCCACGCTTTGAACCGTGGAAAGGCGCCGGGCTCTGCTAAGACTTCCCCCGGCGCTTCGTTTGCCCTGGGCCAGAGCGAGCCTTCACAATAGCTGAACGCTAACACTGCATACTCGTTCCACTTCCAGAACAGGGCTACCGCGAGGCAGTTCTCCGGGGGAAAACGGCCCTTCGCGAAGGGCAGATCTGCCGAGCTCATTGCGGGAAAGCGAAAGCAAAGGACGCTTTTCTCCCTCTAACCGCTTTCGTCAGAGGAACGGGGGAAGTCACAGTGTTCTTTCTCTCCCTGAGATACACACAATCTGACGTTGCCTCTGAGCTCCGTTGCTGGCAAAGAACTGAAAGTGACATACATTCCTGTGGGGAAACACAGGGCTTTGCTAGGATTTCTCTAGGCAGTGTGATTTCCCTGGGCCTCACTGTAGCAACACTATCTCGCCAGGGCAACACTGCGTGGGATTTCCTCTGCCAGGAGAGAGCTGCTGCTTTGGAGTTTGTGCTGGGAAACCTTGCTTTGGCAAGTGCGAATTGACCGCATTCAGGCAGAAAGAAAAGAGAATAGCAAGAGGCCTTTTCTCCCCGGCTGCTCTGCCAAGCCCTTCCAGCTCAAACTATGTCGTTGCTCCTCTGGAAGGATCCCTGCAGCGCGGCGTAGTTTTTCCGAAGAAGCCCTGCTTTTGCAAGAGCAAATGAGGAATTCGTGGCAGGAAAGAGGAAGGAAAGAAAGTTTCTCTCCCTCTGCCTGCTTTGCTCAGAGGACTGGATGTAGTCAGGGAGTTCTCCCTTTCACTGAGAAACGTGCGGGCTGCTGTTGCCTGTGCGCTCTCTTCTTTGCAAAAGAGTCTGCAGTTCCACGCTTTGAACCGTGGAAAGGCGCCGGGCTCTGCTAAGACTTCCCCCGGCGCTTCGTTTGCCCTGGGCCAGAGCGAGCCTTCACAATAGCTGAACGCTAACACTGCATACTCGTTCCACTTCCAGAACAGAGCTACCGCGAGGCAGTTCTCCAGGGGAAAACGGACCTTCGCGAAGGGCAGTTCTGCCGAGCTCATTGCGGGAAAGCGAAAGCAAAGGACGCTTTTCTCCCTCTAACCGCTTTCGTCAGAGGAACGGGGGAAGTCACAGTGTTCTTTCTCTCACTGAGATACACACAATCTGACGTTGCCTCTGAGCTCCGTTGCTGGCAAAGAAGTGAAACTGACATACATTCCTGTGGGGAAACACAGGGCTTTGCTAGGATTTCTCTAGGCAGTGTGTTTTCCCTGGACCTCACTGCAGCAACACTATCTCGCCAGGGCAACACTGCGTGGGATTTCCTCTTCCAAGAGAGCTGCTGCTTTGTAGTTTGTGCTGGGAAACCTTGCTTTGGCAAGTGCGAATTCACCGCATTCAGGCAGAAAGAAAAGAGAACAGCAAGAGGCCTTTTTTCCCCGGCTGCTTTCCCAAGCCCTTCCAGCTCAAACTATGTCGTTGCTCCTCTGGAAGGATCCCTGCACCGCGGCGTAGTTTTTCCGAAGAAGCCCTGCGTTTGCAAGAGCAAATGAGGAATTCGTGGCAGGAAAGAGGAAGGAAAGAAAGTTTCTCTCCCTCTGCCTGCTTTGCTCAGAGGACCGGATGAAGTCAGGGAGTTCTCCCTTTCACTGAGAAACGTGCGGGCTGCTGTTGCCTGGGCGCTCTCTTCTTTGCAAAAGAGTCTGCAGTTCCACGCTTTGAACCGTGGAAAGGCGCCGGGCTCTGCTAAGATTTCCCCCGGCGCTTCGTTTGCCCTGGGCCAAAGCGAGCCTTCACAATAGCTGAACGCTAACACTGCATACTCGTTCCACTTCCAGAACCGGGCTACGGCGAGGCCGTTCTCCGGGGGAAAACGGCCCTTCGCGAAGGGCAGATCTGCCGAGCTCATTGCGGGAAAGCGAAAGCAAAGGACGCTTTTCTCCCTCTAACCGCTTTCATCAGAGGAACGGGGGAAGTCACAGTGTTCTTTCTCTCACTGAGATACACACAATCTGACGTTGCCTCTGAGCTCCGTTGCTGGCAAAGAACTGAAAGTGACATACATTCCTGTGGGGAAACACAGGGCTTTGCTAGGATTTCTCTAGGCAGTGTGTTTTCCCTGGGCCCCACTGTAGCAACACTATCTCGCCAGGGCAACACTGCATGGCACTTCCTCTGCCAGGAGAGAGCTACTGCTTTGTAGTTTGTGCTGGGAAACCTTGCTTTGGCAAGTGCGAATTGACCGCATTCAGGCAGAAAGAAAAGAGAATAGCAAGAGGCCTTTTCTCCCCGGCTGCTCTGCCAAGCCCTTCCAGCTCAAACTATGTCGTTGCTCCTCTGGAAGGATCCCTGCACCGCGGCGTAGTTTTTCCGAAGAAGCCCTGCGTTTGCACGAGCAAATGAGGAATTCGTGGCAGGAAAGAGGAAGGAAAGAAAGTTTCTCTCCCTCTGCCTGCTTTGCTCAGAGGACCGGATGAAGTCAGGGAGTTCTCCCTTTCACTGAGAAACGTGCGGGCTGCTGTTGCCTGGGCGCTCTCTTCTTTGCAAAAGAGTCTGCAGTTCCACGCTTTGAACCGTGGAAAGGCGCCGGGCTCTGCTAAGATTTCCCCCGGCGCTTCGTTTGCCCTGGGCCAAAGCGAGCCTTCACAATAGCTGAACGCTAACACTGCATACTCGTTCCACTTCCAGAACCGGGCTACGGCGAGGCCGTTCTCCGGGGGAAAACGGCCCTTCGCGAAGGGCAGATCTGCCGAGCTCATTGCGGGAAAGCGAAAGCAAAGGACGCTTTTCTCCCTCTAACCACTTTCATCAGAGGAACGGGGGAAGTCACAGTGTTCTTTCTCTCCCTGAGATACACACAATCTGACGTTGCCTCTGAGCTCCGTTGCTGGCAAAGAACTGAAAGTGACATACATTCCTGTGGGGAAACACAGGGCTTTGCTAGGATTTCTCTAGGCAGTGTGTTTTCCCTGGGCCCCACTGTAGCAACACTATCTCGCCAGGGCAACACTGCGTGGGATTTCCTCTGCCAGGAGAGAGCTGCTGCTTTGTAGTTTGTGCTGGGAAACCTTGCTTTGGCAAGTGAGAATTGACCGCATTCAGGCAGAAAGAAAAGAGAATAGCAAGAGGCCTTTTGTCCCCGGCTGCTTGGCCAAGCCCTTCCAGCTCAAACTATGTCGTTGCTCCTCTGGAAGGATCCCTGCAGCGCGGCGTAGTTTTTCCGAAGAAGCCCTGCTTTTGCAAGAGCAAATGAGGAATTCGTGGCAGGAAAGAGGAAGGAAAGAAAGTTTCTCTCCCTCTGCCTGCTTTGCTCAGAGGACTGGATGTAGTCAGGGAGTTCTCCCTTTCACTGAGAAACGTGCGGGCTGCTGTTGCCTGGGCGCTCTCTTCTTTGCAAAAGAGTCTGCAGTTCCACGCTTTGAACCGTGGAAAGGCGCCGGGCTCTGCTAAGACTTCCCCCGGCGCTTCGTTTGCCCTGGGCCAGAGCGAGCCTTCACAATAGCTGAACGCTAACACTGCATACTCGTTCCACTTCCAGAACAGGGCTACCGCGAGGCAGTTCTCCGGGGGAAAACGGCCCTTCGCGAAGGGCAGATCTGCCGAGCTCATTGCGGGAAAGCGAAAGCAAAGGACGCTTTTCTCCCTCTAACCGCTTTCGTCAGAGGAACGGGGGAAGTCACAGTGTTCTTTCTCTCACTGAGATACACACAATCTGACGTTGCCTCTGAGCTCCGTTGCTGGCAAAGAACTGAAACTGACATACATTCCTGTGGGGAAACACAGGGCTTTGCTAGGATTTCTCTAGGCAGTGTGTTTTCCCTGGACCTCACCGCAGCAACACTATCTCACCAGGGCAACACTGCGTGGGATTTCCTCTTCCAAGAGAGCTGCTGCTTTGTAGTTTGTGCTGGGAAACCTTGCTTTGGCAAGTGCGAATTGACCGCATTCAGGCAGAAAGAAAAGAGAATAGCAAGAGGCCTTTTGTCCCCGGCTGCTTGGCCAAGCCCTTCCAGCTCAAACTATGTCGTTGCTCCTCTGGAAGGATCCCTGCAGCGCGGCGTAGTTTTTCCGAAGAAGCCCTGCTTTTGCAAGAGCAAATGAGGAATTCGTGGCAGGAAAGAGGAAGGAAAGAAAGTTTCTCTCCCTCTGCCTGCTTTGCTCAGAGGACTGGATGTAGTCAGGGAGTTCTCCCTTTCACTGAGAAACGTGCGGGCTGCTGTTGCCTGGGCGCTCTCTTCTTTGCAAAAGAGTCTGCAGTTCCACGCTTTGAACCGTGGAAAGGCGCCGGGCTCTGCTAAGACTTCCCCCGGCGCTTCGTTTGCCCTGGGCCAGAGCGAGCCTTCACAATAGCTGAACGCTAACACTGCATACTCGTTCCACTTCCAGAACAGGGCTACCGCGAGGCAGTTCTCCGGGGGAAAACGGCCCTTCGCGAAGGGCAGATCTGCCGAGCTCATTGCGGGAAAGCGAAAGCAAAGGACGCTTTTCTCCCTCTAACCGCTTTCGTCAGAGGAACGGGGGAAGTCACAGTGTTCTTTCTCTCACTGAGATACACACAATCTGACGTTGCCTCTGAGCTCCGTTGCTGGCAAAGAACTGAAAGTGACATACATTCCTGTGGGGAAACACAGGGCTTTGCTAGGATTTCTCTAGGCAGTGTGTTTTCCCTGGACCTCACCGCAGCAACACTATCTCACCAGGGCAACACTGCGTGGGATTTCCTCTTCCAAGAGAGCTGCTGCTTTGTAGTTTGTGCTGGGAAACCTTGCTTTGGCAAGTGCGAATTGACCGCATTCAGGCAGAAAGAAAAGAGAACAGCAAGAGGCCTTTTGTCCCCGGCTGCTTTCCCAAGCCCTTCTAGCTCAAACTATGTCGTTGCTCCTCTGGAAGGATCCCTGCACCGCGACGTAGTTTCTCAGAAGAAGCCCTGCGTTTGCAAGAGCAAAGGAGCAATTCGTTGCAGGAAAGAGGAAGGAAAGAAAGTTTCTCTCCCTCTGCCTGCTTTGCTCAGAGAACTGGATGAAGTCAGGGAGTTCTCCCTTTCACTGAGAAACGTGCGGGCTGCTGTTGCCTGTGCGCTCTCTTCTTTGCAAAAGAGTCTGCAGTTCCACGCTTTGAACCGTGGAAAGGCGCCGGGCTCTGCTAAGACTTCCCCCGGCGCTTCGTTTGCCCTGGGCCAAAGCGAGCCTTCACAATAGCTGAACGCTAACACTGCATACTCGTTCCACTTCCAGAACAGGGCTACCGCGAGGCAGTTCTCCGGGGGAAAACGGCCCTTCGCGAAGGGCAGATCTGCCGAGCTCATTGCGGGAAAGCGAAAGCAAAGGACGCTTTTCTCCCTCTAACCGCTTTCGTCAGAGGAACGGGGGAAGTCACAGTGTTCTTTCTCTCACTGAGATACACACAATCTGACGTTGCCTCTGAGCTCCGTTGCTGGCAAAGAACTGAAAGTGACATACATTCCTGTGGGGAAACACAGGGCTTTGCTAGGATTTCTCTAGGCAGTGTGATTTCCCTGGGCCTCACTGTAGCAACACTATCTCGCCAGGGCAACACTGCGTGGGATTTCCTCTGCCAGGAGAGAGCTGCTGCTTTGTAGTTTGTGCTGGGAAACCTTGCTTTGGCAAGTGCGAATTGACCGCATTCAGGCAGAAAGAAAAGAGAACAGCAAGAGGCCTTTTCTCCCCGGCTGCTTTCCCAAGCCCTTCCAGCTCAAACTATGTCGTTGCTCCTCTGGAAGGATCCCTGCACCGCGACGTAGTTTCTCAGAAGAAGCCCTGCTTTTGCAAGAGCAAATGAGGAATTCGTTGCAGGAAAGAGGAAGGAAAGAAAGTTTCTCTCCCTCTGCCTGCTTTGCTCAGAGAACTGGATGAAGTCAGGGAGTTCTCCCTTTCACTGAGAAACGTGCGGGCTGCTGTTGCCTGTGCGCTCTCTTCTTTGCAAAAGAGTCTGCAGTTCCACGCTTTGAACCGTGGAAAGGCGCCGGGCTCTGCTAAGACTTCCCCCGGCGCTTCGTTTGCCCTGGGCCAAAGCGAGCCTTCACAATAGCTGAACGCTAACACTGCATACTCGTTCCACTTCCAGAACCGGGCTACGGCGAGGCAGTTCTCCGGGGGAAAACGGCCCTTCGCGAAGGGCAGATCTGCCGAGCTCATTGCGGGAAAGCGAAAGCAAAGGACGCTTTTCTCCCTCTAACCGCTTTCGTCAGAGGAACGGGGGAAGTCACAGTGTTCTTTCTCTCACTGAGATACACACAATCTGACGTTGCCTCTGAGCTCCGTTGCTGGCAAAGAACTGAAAGTGACATACATTCCTGTGGGGAAACACAGGGCTTTGCTAGGATTTCTCTAGGCAGTGTGATTTCCCTGGGCCTCACTGTAGCAACACTATCTCGCCAGGGCAACACTGCATGGCACTTCCTCTGCCAGGAGAGAGCTGCTGCTTTGTAGTTTGTGCTGGGAAACCTTGCTTTGGCAAGTGCGAAATGACCGCATTCAGGCAGAATAAAAGAGAATAGCAAGAGGCCTTTTGTCCCCGGCTGCTCTGCCAAGCCCTTCCAGCTCAAACTATGTCGTTGCTCCTCTGGAAGGATCCCTGCACCGCGGCGTAGTTTTTCCGAAGAAGCCCTGCGTTTGCACGAGCAAATGAGGAATTCGTGGCAGGAAAGAGGAAGGAAAGAAAGTTTCTCTCCCTCTGCCTGCTTTGCTCAGAGGACCGGATGAAGTCAGGGAGTTCTCCCTTTCACTGAGAAACGTGCGGGCTGCTGTTGCCTGGGCGCTCTCTTCTTTGCAAAAGAGTCTGCAGTTCCACGCTTTGAACCGTGGAAAGGCGCCGGGCTCTGCTAAGATTTCCCCCGGCGCTTCGTTTGCCCTGGGCCAAAGCGAGCCTTCACAATAGCTGAACGCTAACACTGCATACTCGTTCCACTTCCAGAACCGGGCTACGGCGAGGCCGTTCTCCGGGGGAAAACGGCCCTTCGCGAAGGGCAGATCTGCCGAGCTCATTGCGGGAAAGCGAAAGCAAAGGACGCTTTTCTCCCTCTAACCGCTTTCCTCAGAGGAACGGGGGAAGTCACAGTGTTCTTTCTCTCCCTGAGATACACACAATCTGACGTTGCCTCTGAGCTCCGTTGCTGGCAAAGAACTGAAAGTGACATACATTCCTGTGGGGAAACACAGGGCTTTGCTAGGATTTCTCTAGGCAGTGTGTTTTCCCTGGGCCTCACTGTAGCAACACGATCTCGCAAGGGCAGAACTGCATGGGATTTCCTCTGCCAGGAGAGAGCTGCTGCTTTGTAGTTTGTGCTGGGAAACCTTGCTTTGGCAAGTGCGAATTGACCGCATTCAGGCAGAAAGAAAAGAGAATAGCAAGAGGCCTTTTGTCCCCGGCTGCTCTGCCAAGCCCTTCCAGCTCAAACTATGTCGTTGCTCCTCTGGAAGGATCCCTGCACCGCGGCGTAGTTTTTCCGAAGAAGCCCTGCGTTTGCACGAGCAAATGAGGAATTCATGGCAGGTAAGAGGAAGGAAAGAAAGTTTCTCTCCCTCTGCCTGCTTTGCTCAGAGAACCGGATGAAGTCAGGGAGTTCTCCCTTTCACTGAGAAACGTGCGGGCTGCTGTTGCCTGGGCGCTCTCTTCTTTGCAAAAGAGTCTGCAGTTCCACGCTTTGAACCGTGGAAAGGCGCCGGGCTCTGCTAAGATTTCCCCCGGCGCTTCGTTTGCCCTGGGCCAAAGCGAGCCTTCACAATAGCTGAACGCTAACACTGCATACTCGTTCCACTTCCAGAACCGGGCTACGGCGAGGCCATTCTCCGGGGGAAAACGGCCCTTCGCGAAGGGCAGATCTGCCGAGCTTATTGCGGGAAAGCGAAAGCAAAGGACGCTTTTCTCCCTCTAACCGCTTTCGTCAGAGGAACGGGGGAAGTCACAGTGTTCTTTCTCTCACTGAGATACACACAATCTGACGTTGCCTCTGAGCTCCGTTGCTGGCAAAGAACTGAAAGTGACATACATTCCTGTGGGGAAACACAGGGCTTTGCTAGGATTTCTCTAGGCAGTGTGATTTCCCTGGGCCTCACTGTAGCAACACTATCTCGCCAGGGCAACACTGCATGGCACTTCCTCTGCCAGGAGAGAGCTGCTGCTTTGGAGTTTGTGCTGGGAAACCTTGCTTTGGCAAGTGCGAATTGACCGCATTCAGGCAGAATAAAAGAGAATAGCAAGAGGCCTTTTCTCCCCGGCTGCTCTGCCAAGCCCTTCCAGCTCAAACTATGTCGTTGCTCCTCTGGAAGGATCCCTGCACCGCGGCGTAGTTTTTCCGAAGAAGCCCTGCGTTTGCACGAGCAAATGAGGAATTCGTGGCAGGAAAGAGGAAGGAAAGAAAGTTTCTCTCCCTCTGCCTGCTTTGCTCAGAGGACTGGATGAAGTCAGGGAGTTCTCCCTTTCACTGAGAAACGTGCGGGCTGCTGTTGCCTGGGCGCTCTCTTCTTTGCAAAAGAGTCTGCAGTTCCACGCTTTGAACCGTGGAAAGGCGCCGGGCTCTGCTAAGATTTCCCCCGGCGCTTCGTTTGCCCTGGGCCAAAGCGAGCCTTCACAATAGCTGAACGCTAACACTGCATACTCGTTCCACTTCCAGAACCGGGCTACGGCGAGGCCGTTCTCCGGGGGAAAACGGCCCTTCGCGAAGGGCAGATCTGCCGAGCTCATTGCGGGAAAGCGAAAGCAAAGGACGCTTTTCTCCCTCTAACCGCTTTCGTCAGAGGAACGGGGGAAGTCACAGTGTTCTTTCTCTCCCTGAGATACACACAATCTGACGTTGCCTCTGAGCTCCGTTGCTGGCAAAGAACTGAAAGTGACATACATTCCTGTGGGGAAACACAGGGCTTTGCTAGGATTTCTCTAGGCAGTGTGTTTTCCCTGGGCCTCACTGTAGCAACACGATCTCGCAAGGGCAGAACTGCATGGGATTTCCTCTGCCAGGAGAGAGCTGCTGCTTTGTAGTTTGTGCTGGGAAACCTTGCTTTGGCAAGTGCGAATTGACCGCATTCAGGCAGAAAGAAAAGAGAATAGCAAGAGGCCTTTTGTCCCCGGCTGCTCTGCCAAGCCCTTCCAGCTCAAACTATGTCGTTGCTCCTCTGGAAGGATCCCTGCACCGCGGCGTAGTTTTTCCGAAGAAGCCCTGCGTTTGCACGAGCAAATGAGGAATTCGTGGCAGGAAAGAGGAAGGAAAGAAAGTTTCTCTCCCTCTGCCTGCTTTGCTCAGAGAACCGGATGAAGTCAGGGAGTTCTCCCTTTCACTGAGAAACGTGCGGGCTGCTGTTGCCTGGGCGCTCTCTTCTTTGCAAAAGAGTCTGCAGTTCCACGCTTTGAACCGTGGAAAGGCGCCGGGCTCTGCTAAGATTTCCCCCGGCGCTTCGTTTGCCCTGGGCCAAAGCGAGCCTTCACAATAGCTGAACGCTAACACTGCATACTCGTTCCACTTCCAGAACCGGGCTACGGCGAGGCCGTTCTCCGGGGGAAAACGGCCCTTCGCGAAGGGCAGATCTGCCGAGCTCATTGCGGGAAAGCGAAAGCAAAGGACGCTTTTCTCCCTCTAACCGCTTTCGTCAGAGGAACGGGGGAAGTCACAGTGTTCTTTCTCTCCCTGAGATACACACAATCTGACGTTGCCTCTGAGCTCCGTTGCTGGCAAAGAACTGGAAGTGACATACATTCCTGTGGGGAAACACAGGGCTTTGCTAGGATTTCTCTAGGCAGTGTGTTTTCCCTGGGCCTCACTGTAGCAACACGATCTCGCCAGGGCAGAACTGCATGGGATTTCCTCTGCCAGGAGAGAGCTGCTGCTTTGGAGTTTGTGCTGGGAAACCTTGCTTTGGCAAGTGCGAATTGACCGCATTCAGGCAGAAAGAAAAGAGAATAGCAAGAGGCCTTTTCTCCCCGGCTGCTCTGCCAAGCCCTTCCAGCTCAAACTATGTCGTTGCTCCTCTGGAAGGATCCCTGCACCGCGGCGTAGTTTTTCCGAAGAAGCCCTGCGTTTGCACGAGCAAATGAGGAATTCGTGGCAGGAAAGAGGAAGGAAAGAAAGTTTCTCTCCCTCTGCCTGCTTTGCTCAGAGGACCGGATGAAGTCAGGGAGTTCTCCCTTTCACTGAGAAACGTGCGGGCTGCTGTTGCCTGGGCGCTCTCTTCTTTGCAAAAGAGTCTGCAGTTCCACGCTTTGAACCGTGGAAAGGCGCCGGGCTCTGCTAAGATTTCCCCCGGCGCTTCGTTTGCCCTGGGCCAAAGCGAGCCTTCACAATAGCTGAACGCTAACACTGCATACTCGTTCCACTTCCAGAACCGGGCTACGGCGAGGCCGTTCTCCGGGGGAAAACGGCCCTTCGCGAAGGGCAGATCTGCCGAGCTTATTGCGGGAAAGCGAAAGCAAAGGACGCTTTTCTCCCTCTAACCGCTTTCGTCAGAGGAACGGGGGAAGTCACAGTGTTCTTTCTCTCCCTGAGATACACACAATCTGACGTTGCCTCTGAGCTCCGTTGCTGGCAAAGAACTGAAAGTGACATACATTCCTGTGGGGAAACACAGGGCTTTGCTAGGATTTCTCTAGGCAGTGTGTTTTCCCTGGGCCTCACTGTAGCAACACGATCTCGCAAGGGCAGAACTGCATGGGATTTCCTCTGCCAGGAGAGAGCTGCTGCTTTGTAGTTTGTGCTGGGAAACCTTGCTTTGGCAAGTGCGAATTGACCGCATTCAGGCAGAAAGAAAAGAGAATAGCAAGAGGCCTTTTGTCCCCGGCTGCTCTGCCAAGCCCTTCCAGCTCAAACTATGTCGTTGCTCCTCTGGAAGGATCCCTGCACCGCGGCGTAGTTTTTCCGAAGAAGCCCTGCGTTTGCACGAGCAAATGAGGAATTCGTGGCAGGAAAGAGGAAGGAAAGAAAGTTTCTCTCCCTCTGCCTGCTTTGCTCAGAGAACCGGATGAAGTCAGGGAGTTCTCCCTTTCACTGAGAAACGTGCGGGCTGCTGTTGCCTGGGCGCTCTCTTCTTTGCAAAAGAGTCTGCAGTTCCACGCTTTGAACCGTGGAAAGGCGCCGGGCTCTGCTAAGATTTCCCCCGGCGCTTCGTTTGCCCTGGGCCAAAGCGAGCCTTCACAATAGCTGAACGCTAACACTGCATACTCGTTCCACTTCCAGAACCGGGCTACGGCGAGGCCGTTCTCCGGGGGAAAACGGCCCTTCGCGAAGGGCAGATCTGCCGAGCTCATTGCGGGAAAGCGAAAGCAAAGGACGCTTTTCTCCCTCTAACCGCTTTCGTCAGAGGAACGGGGGAAGTCACAGTGTTCTTTCTCTCCCTGAGATACACACAATCTGACGTTGCCTCTGAGCTCCGTTGCTGGCAAAGAACTGGAAGTGACATACATTCCTGTGGGGAAACACAGGGCTTTGCTAGGATTTCTCTAGGCAGTGTGTTTTCCCTGGGCCTCACTGTAGCAACACGATCTCGCCAGGGCAGAACTGCATGGGATTTCCTCTGCCAGGAGAGAGCTGCTGCTTTGGAGTTTGTGCTGGGAAACCTTGCTTTGGCAAGTGCGAATTGACCGCATTCAGGCAGAAAGAAAAGAGAATAGCAAGAGGCCTTTTCTCCCCGGCTGCTCTGCCAAGCCCTTCCAGCTCAAACTATGTCGTTGCTCCTCTGGAAGGATCCCTGCACCGCGGCGTAGTTTTTCCGAAGAAGCCCTGCGTTTGCACGAGCAAATGAGGAATTCGTGGCAGGAAAGAGGAAGGAAAGAAAGTTTCTCTCCCTCTGCCTGCTTTGCTCAGAGGACCGGATGAAGTCAGGGAGTTCTCCCTTTCACTGAGAAACGTGCGGGCTGCTGTTGCCTGGGCGCTCTCTTCTTTGCAAAAGAGTCTGCAGTTCCACGCTTTGAACCGTGGAAAGGCGCCGGGCTCTGCTAAGATTTCCCCCGGCGCTTCGTTTGCCCTGGGCCAAAGCGAGCCTTCACAATAGCTGAACGCTAACACTGCATACTCGTTCCACTTCCAGAACCGGGCTACGGCGAGGCCGTTCTCCGGGGGAAAACGGCCCTTCGCGAAGGGCAGATCTGCCGAGCTTATTGCGGGAAAGCGAAAGCAAAGGACGCTTTTCTCCCTCTAACCGCTTTCGTCAGAGGAACGGGGGAAGTCACAGTGTTCTTTCTCTCCCTGAGATACACACAATCTGACGTTGCCTCTGAGCTCCGTTGCTGGCAAAGAACTGAAAGTGACATACATTCCTGTGGGGAAACACAGGGCTTTGCTAGGATTTCTCTAGGCAGTGTGTTTTCCCTGGGCCTCACTGTAGCAACACGATCTCGCAAGGGCAGAACTGCGTGGGATTTCCTCTGCCAGGAGAGAGCTGCTGCTTTGGAGTTTGTGCTGGGAAACCTTGCTTTGGCAAGTGCGAATTGACCGCATTCAGGCAGAAAGAAAAGAGAATAGCAAGAGGCCTTTTCTCCCCGGCTGCTCTGCCAAGCCCTTCCAGCTCAAACTATGTCGTTGCTCCTCTGGAAGGATCCCTGCACCGCGGCGTAGTTTTTCCGAAGAAGCCCTGCGTTTGCACGAGCAAATGAGGAATTTGTGGCAGGAAAGAGGAAGGAAAGAAAGTTTCTCTCCCTCTGCCTGCTTTGCTCAGAGGACCGGATGAAGTGAGGGAGTTCTCCCTTTCACTGAGAAACGTGCGGGCTGCTGTTGCCTGGGCGCTCTCTTCTTTGCAAAAGAGTCTGCAGTTCCACGCTTTGAACCGTGGAAAGGCGCCGGGCTCTGCTAAGATTTCCCCCGGCGCTTCGTTTGCCCTGGGCCAAAGCGAGCCTTCACAATAGCTGAACGCTAACACTGCATACTCGTTCCACTTCCAGAACCGGGCTACGGCGAGGCAGTTCTCCGGGGGAAAACGGCCCTTCGCGAAGGGCAGATCTGCCGAGCTCATTGCGGGAAAGCGAAAGCAAAGGACGCTTTTCTCCCTCTAACCGCTTTCGTCAGAGGAACGGGGGAAGTCACAGTGTTCTTTCTCTCCCTGAGATACACACAATCTGACGTTGCCTCTGAGCTCCGTTGCTGGCAAAGAACTGAAAGTGACATACATTCCTGTGGGGAAACACAGGGCTTTGCTAGGATTTCTCTAGGCAGTGTGATTTCCCTGGGCCTCACTGTAGCAACACTATCTCGCCAGGGCAACACTGCATGGCACTTCCTCTGCCAGGAGAGAGCTGCTGCTTTGGAGTTTGTGCTGGGAAACCTTGCTTTGGCAAGTGCGAATTGACCGCATTCAGGCAGAAAGAAAAGAGAATAGCAAGAGGCCTTTTGTCCCCGGCTGCTTGGCCAAGCCCTTCCAGCTCAAACTATGTCGTTGCTCCTCTGGAAGGATCCCTGCAGCGCGGCGTAGTTTTTCCGAAGAAGCCCTGCTTTTGCAAGAGCAAATGAGGAATTCGTGGCAGGAAAGAGGAAGGAGAGAAAGTTTCTCTCCCTCTGCCTGCTTTGCTCAGAGGACCGGATGAAGTCAGGGAGTTCTCCCTTTCACTGAGAAACGTGCGGGCTGCTGTTGCCTGGGCGCTCTCTTCTTTGCAAAAGAGTCTGCAGTTCCACGCTTTGAACCGTGGAAAGGCGCCGGGCTCTGCTAAGATTTCCCCCGGCGCTTCGTTTGCCCTGGGCCAAAGCGAGCCTTCACAATAGCTGAACGCTAACACTGCATACTCGTTCCACTTCCAGAACCGGGCTACGGCGAGGCCGTTCTCCGGGGGAAAACGGCCCTTCGCGAAGGGCAGATCTGCCGAGCTCATTGCGGGAAAGCGAAAGCAAAGGACGCTTTTCTCCCTCTAACCGCTTTCGTCAGAGGAACGGGGGAAGTCACAGTGTTCTTTCTCTCCCTGAGATACACACCATCTGACGTTGCCTCTGAGCTCCGTTGCTGGCAAAGAACTGAAAGTGACATACATTCCTGTGGGGAAACACAGGGCTTTGCTAGGATTTCTCTAGGCAGTGTGTTTTCCCTGGGCCTCACTGTAGCAACACGATCTCGCAAGGGCAGAACTGCATGGGATTTCCTCTGCCAGGAGAGAGCTGCTGCTTTGGAGTTTGTGCTGGGAAACCTTGCTTTGGCAAGTGCGAATTGACCGCATTCAGGCAGAAAGAAAAGAGAATAGCAAGAGGCCTTTTGTCCCCGGCTGCTCTGCCAAGCCCTTCCAGCTCAAACTATGTCGTTGCTCCTCTGGAAGGATCCCTGCACCGCGACGTAGTTTCTCAGAAGAAGCCCTGCGTTTGCAAGAGCAAATGAGGAATTCGTTGCAGGAAAGAGGAAGGAAAGAAAGTTTCTCTCCCTCTGCCTGCTTTGCTCAGAGAACTGGATGAAGTCAGGGAGTTCTCCCTTTCACTGAGAAACGTGCGGGCTGCTGTTGCCTGTGCGCTCTCTTCTTTGCAAAAGAGTCTGCAGTTCCACGCTTTGAACCGTGGAAAGGCGCCGGGCTCTGCTAAGACTTCCCCCGGCGCTTCGTTTGCCCTGGGCCAAAGCGAGCCTTCACAATAGCTGAACGCTAACACTGCATACTCGTTCCACTTCCAGAACAGGGCTACCGCGAGGCAGTTCTCCGGGGGAAAACGGCCCTTCGCGAAGGGCAGATCTGCCGAGCTCATTGCGGGAAAGCGAAAGCAAAGGACGCTTTTCTCCCTCTAACCGCTTTCGTCAGAGGAACGGGGGAAGTCACAGTGTTCTTTCTCTCCCTGAGATACACACAATCTGACGTTGCCTCTGAGCTCCGTTGCTGGCAAAGAACTGAAACTGACATACATTCCTGTGGGGAAACACAGGGCTTTGCTAGGATTTCTCTAGGCAGTGTGATTTCCCTGGGCCTCACTGTAGCAACACTATCTCGCCAGGGCAACACTGCATGGCACTTCCTCTGCCAGGAGAGAGCTGCTGCTTTGTAGTTTGTGCTGGGAAACCTTGCTTTGGCAAGTGCGAATTGACCGCATTCAGGCAGAATAAAAGAGAATAGCAAGAGGCCTTTTCTCCCCGGCTGCTCTGCCAAGCCCTTCCAGCTCAAACTATGTCGTTGCTCCTCTGGAAGGATCCCTGCACCGCGGCGTAGTTTTTCCGAAGAAGCCCTGCGTTTGCACGAGCAAATGAGGAATTCGTGGCAGGTAAGAGGAAGGAAAGAAAGTTTCTCTCCCTCTGCCTGCTTTGCTCAGAGAACCGGATGAAGTCAGGGAGTTCTCCCTTTCACTGAGAAACGTGCGGGCTGCTGTTGCCTGGGCGCTCTCTTCTTTGCAAAAGAGTCTGCAGTTCCACGCTTTGAACCGTGGAAAGGCGCCGGGCTCTGCTAAGATTTCCCCCGGCGCTTCGTTTGCCCTGGGCCAAAGCGAGCCTTCACAATAGCTGAACGCTAACACTGCATACTCGTTCCACTTCCAGAACCGGGCTACGGCGAGGCCGTTCTCCGGGGGAAAACGGCCCTTCGCGAAGGGCAGATCTGCCGAGCTTATTGCGGGAAAGCGAAAGCAAAGGACGCTTTTCTCCCTCTAACCGCTTTCGTCAGAGGAACGGGGGAAGTCACAGTGTTCTTTCTCTCCCTGAGATACACACAATCTGACGTTGCCTCTGAGCTCCGTTGCTGGCAAAGAACTGAAAGTGACATACATTCCTGTGGGGAAACACAGGGCTTTGCTAGGATTTCTCTAGGCAGTGTGTTTTCCCTGGGCCTCACTGTAGCAACACGATCTCGCCAGGGCAGAACTGCATGGGATTTCCTCTGCCAGGAGAGAGCTGCTGCTTTGGAGTTTGTGCTGGGAAACCTTGCTTTGGCAAGTGCGAATTGACCGCATTCAGGCAGAAAGAAAAGAGAATAGCAAGAGGCCTTTTCTCCCCGGCTGCTCTGCCAAGCCCTTCCAGCTCAAACTATGTCGTTGCTCCTCTGGAAGGATCCCTGCACCGCGGCGTAGTTTTTCCGAAGAAGCCCTGCGTTTGCACGAGCAAATGAGGAATTTGTGGCAGGAAAGAGGAAGGAAAGAAAGTTTCTCTCCCTCTGCCTGCATTGCTCAGAGGACCGGATGAAGTCAGGGAGTTCTCCCTTTCACTGAGAAACGTGCGGGCTGCTGTTGCCTGGGCGCTCTCTTCTTTGCAAAAGAGTCTGCAGTTCCACGCTTTGAACCGTGGAAAGGCGCCGGGCTCTGCTAAGATTTCCCCCGGCGCTTCGTTTGCCCTGGGCCAAAGCGAGCCTTCACAATAGCTGAACGCTAACACTGCATACTCGTTCCACTTCCAGAACCGGGCTACGGCGAGGCCGTTCTCCGGGGGAAAACGGCCCTTCGCGAAGGGCAGATCTGCCGAGCTCATTGCGGGAAAGCGAAAGCAAAGGACGCTTTTCTCCCTCTAACCGCTTTCGTCAGAGGAACGGGGGAAGTCACAGTGTTCTTTCTCTCCCTGAGATACACACAATCTGACGTTGCCTCTGAGCTCCGTTGCTGGCAAAGAACTGGAAGTGACATACATTCCTGTGGGGAAACACAGGGCTTTGCTAGGATTTCTCTAGGCAGTGTGATTTCCCTGGGCCTCACTGTAGCAACACTATCTCGCCAGGGCAACACTGCGTGGGATTTCCTCTGCCAGGAGAGAGCTGCTGCTTTGTAGTTTGTGCTGGGAAACCTTGCTTTGGCAAGTGCGAATTGACCGCATTCAGGCAGAATAAAAGAGAATAGCAAGAGGCCTTTTCTCCCCGGCTGCTCTGCCAAGCCCTTCCAGCTCAAACTATGTCGTTGCTCCTCTGGAAGGATCCCTGCACCGCGGCGTAGTTTTTCCGAAGAAGCCCTGCGTTTGCACGAGCAAATGAGGAATTCGTGGCAGGAAAGAGGAAGGAAAGAAAGTTTCTCTCCCTCTGCCTGCTTTGCTCAGAGGACCGGATGAAGTCAGGGAGTTCTCCCTTTCACTGAGAAACGTGCGGGCTGCTGTTGCCTGGGCGCTCTCTTCTTTGCAAAAGAGTCTGCAGTTCCACGCTTTGAACCGTGGAAAGGCGCCGGGCTCTGCTAAGATTTCCCCCGGCGCTTCGTTTGCCCTGGGCCAAAGCGAGCCTTCACAATAGCTGAACGCTAACACTGCATACTCGTTCCACTTCCAGAACCGGGCTACGGCGAGGCCGTTCTCCGGGGGAAAACGGCCCTTCGCGAAGGGCAGATCTGCCGAGCTCATTGCGGGAAAGCGAAAGCAAAGGACGCTTTTCTCCCTCTAACCGCTTTCGTCAGAGGAACGGGGGAAGTCACAGTGTTCTTTCTCTCCCTGAGATACACACAATCTGACGTTGCCTCTGAGCTCCGTTGCTGGCAAAGAACTGAAAGTGACATACATTCCTGTGGGGAAACACAGGGCTTTGCTAGGATTTCTCTAGGCAGTGTGTTTTCCCTGGGCCTCACTGTAGCAACACGATCTCGCCAGGGCAGAACTGCATGGGATTTCCTCTGCCAGGAGAGAGCTGCTGCTTTGTAGTTTGTGCTGGGAAACCTTGCTTTGGCAAGTGCGAATTGACCGCATTCAGGCAGAAAGAAAAGAGAATAGCAAGAGGCCTTTTGTCCCCGGCTGCTCTGCCAAGCCCTTCCAGCTCAAACTATGTCGTTGCTCCTCTGGAAGGATCCCTGCACCGCGGCGTAGTTTTTCTGAAGAAGCCCTGCGTTTGCACGAGCAAATGAGGAATTCATGGCAGGTAAGAGGAAGGAAAGAAAGTTTCTCTCCCTCTGCCTGCTTTGCTCAGAGAACCGGATGAAGTCAGGGAGTTCTCCCTTTCACTGAGAAACATGCGGGCTGCTGTTGCCTGGGCGCTCTCTTCTTTGCAAAAGAGTCTGCAGTTCCACGCTTTGAACCGTGGAAAGGCGCCGGGCTCTGCTAAGATTTCCCCCGGCGCTTCGTTTGCCCTGGGCCAAAGCGAGCCTTCACAATAGCTGAACGCTAACACTGCATACTCGTTCCACTTCCAGAACCGGGCTACGGCGAGGCCGTTCTCCGGGGGAAAACGGCCCTTCGCGAAGGGCAGATCTGCCGAGCTTATTGCGGGAAAGCGAAAGCAAAGGACGCTTTTCTCCCTCTAACCGCTTTCGTCAGAGGAACGGGGGAAGTCACAGTGTTCTTTCTCTCCCTGAGATACACACAATCTGACGTTGCCTCTGAGCTCCGTTGCTGGCAAAGAACTGAAAGTGACATACATTCCTGTGGGGAAACACAGGGCTTTGCTAGGCAGTGTGTTTTCCCTGGGCCTCACTGTAGCAACACGATCTCGCCAGGGCAGAACTGCATGGGATTTCCTCTGCCAGGAGAGAGCTGCTGCTTTGTAGTTTGTGCTGCGAAACCTTGCTTTGGCAAGTGCGAATTGACCGCATTCAGGCAGAAAGAAAAGAGAATAGCAAGAGGCCTTTTCTCCCCGGCTGCTCTGCCAAGCCCTTCCAGCTCAAACTATGTCGTTGCTCCTCTGGAAGGATCCCTGCACCGCGGCGTAGTTTTTCCGAAGAAGCCCTGCGTTTGCACGAGCAAATGAGGAATTTGTGGCAGGAAAGAGGAAGGAAAGAAAGTTTCTCTCCCTCTGCCTGCTTTGCTCAGAGGACCGGATGAAGTCAGGGAGTTCTCCCTTTCACTGAGAAACGTGCGGGCTGCTGTTGCCTGGGCGCTCTCTTCTTTGCAAAAGAGTCTGCAGTTCCACGCTTTGAACCGTGGAAAGCCGCCGGGCTCTGCTAAGATTTCCCCCGGCGCTTCGTTTGCCCTGGGCCAAAGCGAGCCTTCAAAATAGCTGAACGCTAACACTGCATACTCGTTCCACTTCCAGAACCGGGCTACGGCGAGGCCGTTCTCCGGGGGAAAACGGCCCTTCGCGAAGGGCAGATCTGCCGAGCTCATTGCGGGAAAGCGAAAGCAAAGGACGCTTTTCTCCCTCTAACCGCTTTCGTCAGAGGAACGGGGGAAGTCACAGTGTTCTTTCTCTCCCTGAGATACACACAATCTGACGTTGCCTCTGAGCTCCGTTGCTGGCAAAGAACTGGAAGTGACATACATTCCTGTGGGGAAACACAGGGCTTTGCTAGGATTTCTCTAGGCAGTGTGTTTTCCCTGGGCCTCACAGTAGCAACACGATCTCGCCAGGGCAGAACTGCATGGGATTTCCTCTGCCAGGAGAGAGCTGCTGCTTTGGAGTTTGTGCTGGGAAACCTTGCTTTGGCAAGTGCGAATTGACCGCATTCAGGCAGAAAGAAAAGAGAATAGCAAGAGGCCTTTTGTCCCCGGCTGCTCTGCCAAGCCCTTCCAGCTCAAACAATGTCATTGCTCCTCTGGAAGGATCCCTGCACCGCGGCGTACTTTTTCCGAAGAAGCCCTGCGTTTGCAAGAGCAAATGAGGAATTCGTGGCAGGAAAGAGGAAGGAAAGAAAGTTTCTCTCCCTCTCCCTGCTTTGCTCAGAGGACCGGATGAAGTCAGGGAGTTCTCCCTTTCACTGAGAAACGTGCGGGCTGCTGTTGCCTGGGCGCTCTCTTCTTTGCAAAAGAGTCTGCAGTTCCACGCTTTGAACCGTGGAAAGGCGCCGGGCTCTGCTAAGATTTCCCCTGGCGCTTCGTTTGCCCTGGGCCAAAGCGAGCCTTCACAATAGCTGAACGCTAACACTGCATACTCGTTCCACTTCCAGAACCGGGCTACGGCGAGGCCGTTCTCCGGGGGAAAACGGCCCTTCGCGAAGGGCAGATCTGCCGAACTTATTGCGGGAAAGCGAAAGCAAAGGACGCTTTTCTCCCTCTAACCGCTTTCGTCAGAGGAACGGGGGAAGTCACAGTGTTCTTTCTCTCCCTGAGATACACACAATCTGACGTTGCCTCTGAGCTCCGTTGCTGGCAAAGAACTGAAAGTGACATACATTCCTGTGGGGAAACACAGGGCTTTGCTAGGATTTCTCTAGGCAGTGTGTTTTCCCTGGGCCTCACTGTAGCAACACGATCTCGCAAGGGCAGAACTGCATGGGATTTCCTCTGCCAGGAGAGAGCTGCTGCTTTGTAGTTTGTGCTGGGAAACCTTGCTTTGGCAAGTGCGAATTCACCGCATTCAGGCAGAAAGAAAAGAGAATAGCAAGAGGCCTTTTCTCCCCGGCTGCTCTGCCAAGCCCTTCCAGCTCAAACTATGTCGTTGCTCCTCTGGAAGGATCCCTGCACCGCGGCGTAGTTTTTCCGAAGAAGCCCTGCGTTTGCACGAGCAAATGAGGAATTTGTGGCAGGAAAGAGGAAGGAAAGAAAGTTTCTCTCCCTCTGCCTGCTTTGCTCAGAGGACCGGATGAAGTCAGGGAGTTCTCCCTTTCACTGAGAAACGTGCGGGCTGCTGTTGCCTGGGCGCTCTCTTCTTTGCAAAAGAGTCTGCAGTTCCACGCTTTGAACCGTGGAAAGGCGCCGGGCTCTGCTAAGATTTCCCCCGGCGCTTCGTTTGCCCTGGGCCAAAGCGAGCCTTCACAATAGCTGAACGCTAACACTGCATACTCGTTCCACTTCCAGAACCGGGCTACGGCGAGGCCGTTCTCCGGCGGAAAACGGCCCTTCGCGAAGGGCAGATCTGCCGAGCTCATTGCGGGAAAGCGAAAGCAAAGGACGCTTTTCTCCCTCTAACCGCTTTCGTCAGAGGAACGGGGGAAGTCACAGTGTTCTTTCTCTCCCTGAGATACACACAATCTGACGTTGCCTCTGAGCTCCGTTGCTGGCAAAGAACTGGAAGTGACATACATTCCTGTGGGGAAACACAGGGCTTTGCTAGGATTTCTCTAGGCAGTGTGTTTTCCCTGGGCCTCACTGTAGCAACACGATCTCGCCAGGGCAGAACTGCATGGGATTTCCTCTGCCAGGAGAGAGCTGCTGCTTTGGAGTTTGTGCTGGGAAACCTTGCTTTGGCAAGTGCGAATTGACCGCATTCAGGCAGAAAGAAAAGAGAATAGCAAGAGGCCTTTTGTCCCCGGCTGCTCTGCCAAGCCCTTCCAGCTCAAACAATGTCATTGCTCCTCTGGAAGGATCCCTGCAGCGCGGCGTAGTTTTTCCGAAGAAGCCCTGCGTTTGCAAGAGCAAATGAGGAATTCGTGGCAGGAAAGAGGAAGGAAAGAAAGTTTCTCTCCCTCTCCCTGCTTTGCTCAGAGGACCGGATGAAGTCAGGGAGTTCTCCCTTTCACTGAGAAACGTGCGGGCTGCTGTTGCCTGGGCGCTCTCTTCTTTGCAAAAGAGTCTGCAGTTCCACGCTTTGAACCGTGGAAAGGCGCCGGGCTCTGCTAAGATTTCCCCTGGCGCTTCGTTTGCCCTGGGCCAAAGCGAGCCTTCACAATAGCTGAACGCTAACACTGCATACTCGTTCCACTTCTAGAACCGGGCTACGGCGAGGCCATTCTCCGGGGGAAAACGGCCCTTCGCGAAGGGCAGATCTGCCGAGCTTATTGCGGGAAAGCGAAAGCAAAGGACGCTTTTCTCCCTCTAACCGCTTTCGTCAGAGGAACGGGGGAAGTCACAGTGTTCTTTCTCTCCCTGAGATACACACAATCTGACGTTGCCTCTGAGCTCCGTTGCTGGCAAAGAACTGAAAGTGACATACATTCCTGTGGGGAAACACAGGGCTTTGCTAGGATTTCTCTAGGCAGTGTGTTTTCCCTGGGCCTCACTGTAGCAACACGATCTCGCAAGGGCAGAACTGCATGGGATTTCCTCTGCCAGGAGAGAGCTGCTGCTTTGTAGTTTGTGCTGGGAAACCTTGCTTTGGCAAGTGCGAATTCACCGCATTCAGGCAGAAAGAAAAGAGAATAGCAAGAGGCCTTTTCTCCCCGGCTGCTCTGCCAAGCCCTTCCAGCTCAAACTATGTCGTTGCTCCTCTGGAAGGATCCCTGCACCGCGGCGTAGTTTTTCCGAAGAAGCCCTGCGTTTGCACGAGCAAATGAGGAATTTGTGGCAGGAAAGAGGAAGGAAAGAAAGTTTCTCTCCCTCTGCCTGCTTTGCTCAGAGGACCGGATGAAGTCAGGGAGTTCTCCCTTTCACTGAGAAACGTGCGGGCTGCTGTTGCCTGGGCGCTCTCTTCTTTGCAAAAGAGTCTGCAGTTCCACGCTTTGAACCGTGGAAAGGCGCCGGGCTCTGCTAAGATTTCCCCCGGCGCTTCGTTTGCCCTGGGCCAAAGCGAGCCTTCACAATAGCTGAACGCTAACACTGCATACTCGTTCCACTTCCAGAACCGGGCTACGGCGAGGCCGTTCTCCGGGGGAAAACGGCCCTTCGCGAAGGGCAGATCTGCCGAGCTCATTGCGGGAAAGCGAAAGCAAAGGACGCTTTTCTCCCTCTAACCGCTTTCGTCAGAGGAACGGGGGAAGTCACAGTGTTCTTTCTCTCCCTGAGATACACACAATCTGACGTTGCCTCTGAGCTCCGTTGCTGGCAAAGAACTGAAACTGACATACATTCCTGTGGGGAAACACAGGGCTTTGCTAGGATTTCTCTAGGCAGTGTGTTTTCCCTGGACCTCTCTGCAGCAACACTATCTCGCCAGGGCAACACTGCGTGGGATTTCCTCTTCCAAGAGAGCTGCTGCTTTGTAGTTTGTGCTGGGAAACCTTGCTTTGGCAAGTGCGAATTCACCGCATTCAGGCAGAAAGAAAAGAGAACAGCAAGAGGGCTTTTTTCCCCGGCTGCTTTCCCAAGCCCTTCCAGCTCAAACTATGTCGTTGCTCCTCTGGAAGGATCCCTGCACCGCGACGTAGTTTCTCAGAAGAAACCCTGCGTTTGCAAGAGCAAAGGAGCAGTTCGTTGCAGGAAAGAGGAAGGAAAGAAAGTTTCTCTCCCTCTGCCTGCTTTGCTCAGAGTACTGGATGAAGTCAGGGAGTTCTCCCTTTCACTGAGAAACGTGCGGGCTGCTGTTGCCTGTGCGCTCTCTTCTTTGCAAAAGAGTCTGCAGTTCCACGCTTGGAACCGTGGAAAGGCGCCGGGCTCTGCTAAGACTTCCCCCGGCGCTTCGTTTGCCCTGGGCCAAAGCGAGCCTTCACAATAGCTGAACGCTAACACTGCATACTCGTTCCACTTCCAGAACAGGGCTACCGCGAGGCAGTTCTCCGGGGGAAAACGGCCCTTCGCGAAGGGCAGATCTGCCGAGCTCCTTGCGGGAAAGCGAAAGCAAAGGACGCTTTTCTCCCTCTAACCGCTTTCGTCAGAGGAACGGGGGAAGTCACAGTGTTCTTCCTCTCCCTGAGATACACACAATCTGACGTTGCCTCTGAGCTCCGTTGCTGGCAAAGAACTGAAAGTGACATACATTCCTGTGGGGAAACACAGGGCTTTGCTAGGATTTCTCTAGGCAGTGTGTTTTCCCTGGGCCTCACTGTAGCAACACTATCTCGCCTGGGCAACACTGCATGGCACTTCCTCTGCCAGGAGAGAGCTGCTGCTTTGTAGTTTGTGCTGGGAAACCTTGCTTTGGCAAGTGCCAATTGACCGCATTCAGGCAGAAAGAAAAGAGAATAGCAAGAGGCCTTTTCTCCCCGGCTGCTCTGCCAAGCCCTTCCAGCTCAAACTATGTCCTTGCTCCTCTGGAAGGATCCCTGCACCGCGGCGTAGTTTCTCAGAAGAAGAAGCCCTGCGTTTGCAAGAGCAAATGAGGAATTCGTGGCAGGAAAGAGGAAGGAAAGAAAGTTTCTCTCCCTCTGCCTGCTTTGCTCAGAGGACTGGATGAAGTCAGGGACTTCTCCCTTTCACTGAGAAACGTGCGGGCTGCTGTTGCCTGGGCGCTCTCTTCTTTGCAAAAGAGTCTGCAGTTCCACGCTTTGAACCGTGGAAAGGCGCCGGGCTCTGCTAAGATTTCCCCCGGCGCTTCGTTTGCCCTGGGCCAAAGCGAGCCTTCACAATAGCTGAACCCTAACACTCCATACTCGTTCCACTTCCAGAACCGGGCTACGGCGAGGCAGTTCTCCGGGGGAAAACGGCCCTTCGCGAAGGGCAGATCTGCCGAGCTCCTTGCGGGAAAGCGAAAGCAAAGGACGCTTTTCTCCCTCTAACCGCTTTCGTCAGAGGAACGGGGGAAGTCACAGTGTTCTTCCTCTCCCTGAGATACACACAATCTGACGTTGCCTCTGAGCTCCGTTGCTGGCAAAGAACTGAAAGTGACATACATTCCTGTGGGGAAACACAGGGCTTTGCTCGGATTTCTCTAGGCAGTGTGTTTTCCCTGGGCCTCACTGTAGCAACACTATCTCGCCAGGGCAACACTGCATGGCACTTCCTCTGCCAGGAGAGAGCTGCTGCTTTGTAGTTTGTGCTGGGAAACCTTGCTTTGGCAAGTGCCAATTGACCGCATTCAGGCAGAAAGAAAAGAGAATAGCAAGAGGCCTTTTCTCCCCGGCTGCTCTGCCAAGCCCTTCCAGCTCAAACTATGTCGTTGCTCCTCTGGAAGGATCCCTGCACCGCGGCGTAGTTTCTCAGAAGAAGAAGCCCTGCGTTTGCAAGAGCAAATGAGGAATTCGTGGCAGGAAAGAGGAAGGAAAGAAAGTTTCTCTCCCTCTGCCTGCTTTGCTCAGAGGACTGGATGAAGTCAGGGACTTCTCCCTTTCACTGAGAAACGTGCGGGCTGCTGTTGCCTGGGCGCTCTCTTCTTTGCAAAAGAGTCTGCAGTTCCACGCTTTGAACCGTGGAAAGGCGCCGGGCTCTGCTAAGATTTCCCCCGGCGCTTCGTTTGCCCTGGGCCAAAGCGAGCCTTCACAATAGCTGAACCCTAACACTCCATACTCGTTCCACTTCCAGAACCGGGCTACGGCGAGGCAGTTCTCCGGGGGAAAACGGCCCTTCGCGAAGGGCAGATCTGCCGAGCTTATTGCGGGAAAGCGAAAGCAAAGGACGCTTTTCTCCCTCTAACCGCTTTCGTCAGAGGAACGGGGGAAGTCACAGTGTTCTTCCTCTCCCTGAGATACACACAATCTGACGTTGCCTCTGAGCTCCGTTGCTGGCAAAGAACTGAAAGTGACATACATTCCTGTGGGGAAACACAGGGCTTTGCTAGGATTTCTCTAGGCAGTGTGTTTTCCCTGGGCCTCACTGTAGCAACACTATCTCGCCTGGGCAACACTGCATGGCACTTCCTCTGCCAGGAGAGAGCTGCTGCTTTGTAGTTTGTGCTGGGAAACCTTGCTTTGGCAAGTGCCAATTGACCGCATTCAGGCAGAAAGAAAAGAGAATAGCAAGAGGCCTTTTCTCCCCGGCTGCTCTGCCAAGCCCTTCCAGCTCAAACTATGTCGTTGCTCCTCTGGAAGGATCCCTGCACCGCGGCGTAGTTTCTCAGAAGAAGAAGCCCTGCGTTTGCAAGAGCAAATGAGGAATTCGTGGCAGGAAAGAGGAAGGAAAGAAAGTTTCTCTCCCTCTGCCTGCTTTGCTCAGAGGACTGGATGAAGTCAGGGACTTCTCCCTTTCACTGAGAAACGTGCGGGCTGCTGTTGCCTGGGCGCTCTCTTCTTTGCAAAAGAGTCTGCAGTTCCACGCTTTGAACCGTGGAAAGGCGCCGGGCTCTGCTAAGATTTCTCCCGGCGCTTCGTTTGCCCTGGGCCAAAGCGAGCCTTCACAATAGCTGAACCCTAACACTCCATACTCGTTCCACTTCCAGAACCGGGCTACGGCGAGGCAGTTCTCTGGGGGAAAATGGCCCTTCGCGAAGGGCAGATCTGCCGAGCTCCTTGCGGGAAAGCGAAAGCAAAGGACGCTTTTCTCCCTCTAACCGCTTTCGTCAGAGGAACGGGGGAAGTCACAGTGTTCTTCCTCTCCCTGAGATACACACAATCTGACGTTGCCTCTGAGCTCCGTTGCTGGCAAAGAACTGAAAGTGACATACATTCCTGTGGGGAAACACAGGGCTTTGCTAGGATTTCTCTAGGCAGTGTGTTTTCCCTGGGCCTCACTGTAGCAACACTATCTCGCCTGGGCAACACTGCATGGCACCTCCTCTGCCAGGAGAGAGCTGCTGCTTTGTAGTTTGTGCTGGGAAACCTTGCTTTGGCAAGTGCCAATTGACCGCATTCAGGCAGAAAGAAAAGAGAATAGCAAGAGGCCTTTTCTCCCCGGCTGCTCTGCCAAGCCCTTCCAGCTCAAACTATGTCGTTGCTCCTCTGGAAGGATCCCTGCACCGCGGCGTAGTTTCTCAGAAGAAGAAGCCCTGCGTTTGCAAGAGCAAATGAGGAATTCGTGGCAGGAAAGAGGAAGGAAAGAAAGTTTCTCTCCCTCTGCCTGCTTTGCTCAGAGGACTGGATGAAGTCAGGGACTTCTCCCTTTCACTGAGAAACGTGCGGGCTGCTGTTGCCTGGGCGCTCTCTTCTTTGCAAAAGAGTCTGCAGTTCCACGCTTTGAACCGTGGAAAGGCGCCGGGCTCTGCTAAGATTTCCCCCGGCGCTTCGTTTGCCCTGGGCCAAAGCGAGCCTTCACAATAGCTGAACCCTAACACTCCATACTCGTTCCACTTCCAGAACCGGGCTACGGCGAGGCAGTTCTCCGGGGGAAAACGGCCCTTCGCGAAGGGCAGATCTGCCGAGCTCCTTGCGGGAAAGCGAAAGCAAAGGACGCTTTTCTCCCTCTAACCGCTTTCGTCAGAGGAACGGGGGAAGTCACAGTGTTCTTCCTCTCCCTGAGATACACACAATCTGACGTTGCCTCTGAGCTCCGTTGCTGGCAAAGAACTGAAAGTGACATACATTCCTGTGGGGAAACACAGGGCTTTGCTCGGATTTCTCTAGGCAGTGTGTTTTCCCTGGGCCTCACTGTAGCAACACTATCTCGCCAGGGCAACACTGCATGGCACTTCCTCTGCCAGGAGAGAGCTGCTGCTTTGTAGTTTGTGCTGGGAAACCTTGCTTTGGCAAGTGCCAATTGACCGCATTCAGGCAGAAAGAAAAGAGAATAGCAAGAGGCCTTTTCTCCCCGGCTGCTCTGCCAAGCCCTTCCAGCTCAAACTATGTCGTTGCTCCTCTGGAAGGATCCCTGCACCGCGGCGTAGTTTCTCAGAAGAAGAAGCCCTGCGTTTGCAAGAGCAAATGAGGAATTCGTGGCAGGAAAGAGGAAGGAAAGAAAGTTTCTCTCCCTCTGCCTGCTTTGCTCAGAGGACTGGATGAAGTCAGGGACTTCTCCCTTTCACTGAGAAACGTGCGGGCTGCTGTTGCCTGGGCGCTCTCTTCTTTGCAAAAGAGTCTGCAGTTCCACGCTTTGAACCGTGGAAAGGCGCCGGGCTCTGCTAAGATTTCCCCCGGCGCTTCGTTTGCCCTGGGCCAAAGCGAGCCTTCACAATAGCTGAACCCTAACACTCCATACTCGTTCCACTTCCAGAACCGGGCTACGGCGAGGCAGTTCTCCGGGGGAAAACGGCCCTTCGCGAAGGGCAGATCTGCCGAGCTCCTTGCGGGAAAGCGAAAGCAAAGGACGCTTTTCTCCCTCTAACCGCTTTCGTCAGAGGAACGGGGGAAGTCACAGTGTTCTTCCTCTCCCTGAGATACACACAATCTGACGTTGCCTCTGAGCTCCGTTGCTGGCAAAGAACTGAAAGTGACATACATTCCTGTGGGGAAACACAGGGCTTTGCTAGGATTTCTCTAGGCAGTGTGTTTTCCCTGGGCCTCACTGTAGCAACACTATCTCGCCTGGGCAACACTGCATGGCACTTCCTCTGCCAGGAGAGAGCTGCTGCTTTGTAGTTTGTGCTGGGAAACCTTGCTTTGGCAAGTGCCAATTGACCGCATTCAGGCAGAAAGAAAAGAGAATAGCAAGAGGCCTTTTCTCCCCGGCTGCTCTGCCAAGCCCTTCCAGCTCAAACTATGTCGTTGCTCCTCTGGAAGGATCCCTGCACCGCGGCGTAGTTTCTCAGAAGAAGAAGCCCTGCGTTTGCAAGAGCAAATGAGGAATTCGTGGCAGGAAAGAGGAAGGAAAGAAAGTTTCTCTCCCTCTGCCTGCTTTGCTCAGAGGACTGGATGAAGTCAGGGACTTCTCCCTTTCACTGAGAAACGTGCGGGCTGCTGTTGCCTGGGCGCTCTCTTCTTTGCAAAAGAGTCTGCAGTTCCACGCTTTGAACCGTGGAAAGGCGCCGGGCTCTGCTAAGATTTCCCCGGCGCTTCGTTTGCCCCGGGCCAAAGCGAGCCTTCACAATAGCTGAACCCTAACACTCCATACTCGTTCCACTTCCAGAACCGGGCTACGGCGAGGCAGTTCTCCAGGGGAAAACGGCCCTTCGCGAAGGGCAGATCTGCCGAGCTCCTTGCGGGAAAGCGAAAGCAAAGGACGCTTTTCTCCCTCTAACCGCTTTCGTCAGAGGAACGGGGGAAGTCACAGTGTTCTTCCTCTCCCTGAGATACACACAATCTGACGTTGCCTCTGAGCTCCGTTGCTGGCAAAGAACTGAAAGTGACATACATTCCTGTGGGGAAACACAGGGCTTTGCTAGGATTTCTCTAGGCAGTGTGTTTTCCCTGGGCCTCACTGTAGCAACACTATCTCGCCAGGGCAACACTGCATGGCACTTCCTCTGCCAGGAGAGAGCTGCTGCTTTGTAGTTTGTGCTGGGAAACCTTGCTTTGGCAAGTGCGAATTGACCGCATTCAGGCAGAAAGAAAAGAGAATAGCAAGAGGCCTTTTCTCCCCGGCTGCTCTGCCAAGCCCTTCCAGCTCAAACTATGTCGTTGCTCCTCTGGAAGGATCCCTGCACCGCGGCGTAGTTTTTCCGAAGAAGCCCTGCGTTTGCACGAGCAAATGAGGAATTTGTGGCAGGAAAGAGGAAGGAAAGAAAGTTTCTCTCCCTCTGCCTGCTTTGCTCAGAGGACCGGATGAAGTCAGGGAGTTCTCCCTTTCACTGAGAAACGTGCGGGCTGCTGTTGCCTGGGCGCTCTCTTCTTTGCAAAAGAGTCTGCAGTTCCACGCTTTGAACCGTGGAAAGGCGCCGGGCTCTGCTAAGATTTCCCCCGGCGCTTCGTTTGCCCTGGGCCAAAGCGAGCCTTCACAATAGCTGAACGCTAACACTGCATACTCGTTCCACTTCCAGAACCGGGCTACGGCGAGGCCGTTCTCCGGGGGAAAACGGCCCTTCGCGAAGGGCAGATCTGCCGAGCTCATTGCGGGAAAGCGAAAGCAAAGGACGCTTTTCTCCCTCTAACCGCTTTCGTCAGAGGAACGGGGGAAGTCACAGTGTTCTTTCTCTCCCTGAGATACACACAATCTGACGTTGCCTCTGAGCTCCGTTGCTGGCAAAGAACTGAAACTGACATACATTCCTGTGGGGAAACACAGGGCTTTGCTAGGATTTCTCTAGGCAGTGTGTTTTCCCTGGACCTCTCTGCAGCAACACTATCTCGCCAGGGCAACACTGCGTGGGATTTCCTCTTCCAAGAGAGCTGCTGCTTTGTAGTTTGTGCTGGGAAACCTTGCTTTGGCAAGTGCGAATTCACCGCATTCAGGCAGAAAGAAAAGAGAATAGCAAGAGGGCTTTTTTCCCCGGCTGCTTTCCCAAGCCCTTCCAGCTCAAACTATGTCGTTGCTCCTCTGGAAGGATCCCTGCACCGCGACGTAGTTTCTCAGAAGAAACCCTGCGTTTGCAAGAGCAAAGGAGCAGTTCGTTGCAGGAAAGAGGAAGGAAAGAAAGTTTCTCTCCCTCTGCCTGCTTTGCTCAGAGGACTGGATGAAGTCAGGGAGTTCTCCCTTTCACTGAGAAACGTGCGGGCTGCTGTTGCCTGTGCGCTCTCTTCTTTGCAAAAGAGTCTGCAGTTCCACGCTTTGAACCGTGGAAAGGCGCCGGGCTCTGCTAAGACTTCCCCCGGCGCTTCGTTTGCCCTGGGCCAAAGCGAGCCTTCACAATAGCTGAACGCTAACACTGCATACTCGTTCCACTTCCAGAACAGGGCTACCGCGAGGCAGTTCTCCGGGGGAAAACGGCCCTTCGCGAAGGGCAGATCTGCCGAGCTCCTTGCGGGAAAGCGAAAGCAAAGGACGCTTTTCTCCCTCTAACCGCTTTCGTCAGAGGAACGGGGGAAGTCACAGTGTTCTTCCTCTCCCTGAGATACACACAATCTGACGTTGCCTCTGAGCTCCGTTGCTGGCAAAGAACTGAAAGTGACATACATTCCTGTGGGGAAACACAGGGCTTTGCTAGGATTTCTCTAGGCAGTGTGTTTTCCCTGGGCCTCACTGTAGCAACACTATCTCGCCTGGGCAACACTGCATGGCACTTCCTCTGCCAGGAGAGAGCTGCTGCTTTGTAGTTTGTGCTGGGAAACCTTGCTTTGGCAAGTGCCAATTGACCGCATTCAGGCAGAAAGAAAAGAGAATAGCAAGAGGCCTTTTCTCCCCGGCTGCTCTGCCAAGCCCTTCCAGCTCAAACTATGTCGTTGCTCCTCTGGAAGGATCCCTGCACCGCGGCGTAGTTTCTCAGAAGAAGAAGCCCTGCGTTTGCAAGAGCAAATGAGGAATTCGTGGCAGGAAAGAGGAAGGAAAGAAAGTTTCTCTCCCTCTGCCTGCTTTGCTCAGAGGACTGGATGAAGTCAGGGACTTCTCCCTTTCACTGAGAAACGTGCGGGCTGCTGTTGCCTGGGCGCTCTCTTCTTTGCAAAAGAGTCTGCAGTTCCACGCTTTGAACCGTGGAAAGGCGCCGGGCTCTGCTAAGATTTCCCCCGGCGCTTCGTTTGCCCTGGGCCAAAGCGAGCCTTCACAATAGCTGAACCCTAACACTCCATACTCGTTCCACTTCCAGAACCGGGCTACGGCGAGGCAGTTCTCCGGGGGAAAACGGCCCTTCGCGAAGGGCAGATCTGCCGAGCTCCTTGCGGGAAAGCGAAAGCAAAGGACGCTTTTCTCCCTCTAACCGCTTTCGTCAGAGGAACGGGGGAAGTCACAGTGTTCTTCCTCTCCCTGAGATACACACAATCTGACGTTGCCTCTGAGCTCCGTTGCTGGCAAAGAACTGAAAGTGACATACATTCCTGTGGGGAAACACAGGGCTTTGCTAGGATTTCTCTAGGCAGTGTGTTTTCCCTGGGCCTCACTGTAGCAACACTATCTCGCCTGGGCAACACTGCATGGCACTTCCTCTGCCAGGAGAGAGCTGCTGCTTTGTAGTTTGTGCTGGGAAACCTTGCTTTGGCAAGTGCCAATTGACCGCATTCAGGCAGAAAGAAAAGAGAATAGCAAGAGGCCTTTTCTCCCCGGCTGCTCTGCCAAGCCCTTCCAGCTCAAACTATGTCGTTGCTCCTCTGGAAGGATCCCTGCACCGCGGCGTAGTTTCTCAGAAGAAGAAGCCCTGCGTTTGCAAGAGCAAATGAGGAATTCGTGGCAGGAAAGAGGAAGGAAAGAAAGTTTCTCTCCCTCTGCCTGCTTTGCTCAGAGGACTGGATGAAGTCAGGGACTTCTCCCTTTCACTGAGAAACGTGCGGGCTGCTGTTGCCTGGGCGCTCTCTTCTTTGCAAAAGAGTCTGCAGTTCCACGCTTTGAACCGTGGAAAGGCGCCGGGCTCTGCTAAGATTTCCCCCGGCGCTTCGTTTGCCCTGGGCCAAAGCGAGCCTTCACAATAGCTGAACCCTAACACTCCATACTCGTTCCACTTCCAGAACCGGGCTACGGCGAGGCAGTTCTCCGGGGGAAAACGGCCCTTCGCGAAGGGCAGATCTGCCGAGCTCCTTGCGGGAAAGCGAAAGCAAAGGACGCTTTTCTCCCTCTAACCGCTTTCGTCAGAGGAACGGGGGAAGTCACAGTGTTCTTCCTCTCCCTGAGATACACACAATCTGACGTTGCCTCTGAGCTCCGTTGCTGGCAAAGAACTGAAAGTGACATACATTCCTGTGGGGAAACACAGGGCTTTGCTCGGATTTCTCTAGGCAGTGTGTTTTCCCTGGGCCTCACTGTAGCAACACTATCTCGCCAGGGCAACACTGCATGGCACTTCCTCTGCCAGGAGAGAGCTGCTGCTTTGTAGTTTGTGCTGGGAAACCTTGCTTTGGCAAGTGCCAATTGACCGCATTCAGGCAGAAAGAAAAGAGAATAGCAAGAGGCCTTTTCTCCCCGGCTGCTCTGCCAAGCCCTTCCAGCTCAAACTATGTCGTTGCTCCTCTGGAAGGATCCCTGCACCGCGGCGTAGTTTCTCAGAAGAAGAAGCCCTGCGTTTGCAAGAGCAAATGAGGAATTCGTGGCAGGAAAGAGGAAGGAAAGAAAGTTTCTCTCCCTCTGCCTGCTTTGCTCAGAGGACTGGATGAAGTCAGGAACTTCTCCCTTTCACTGAGAAACGTGCGGGCTGCTGTTGCCTGGGCGCTCTCTTCTTTGCAAAAGAGTCTGCAGTTCCACGCTTTGAACCGTGGAAAGGCGCCGGGCTCTGCTAAGATTTCCCCCGGCGCTTCGTTTGCCCTGGGCCAAAGCGAGCCTTCACAATAGCTGAACCCTAACACTCCATACTCGTTCCACTTCCAGAACCGGGCTACGGCGAGGCAGTTCTCCGGGGGAAAACGGCCCTTCGCGAAGGGCAGATCTGCCGAGCTCCTTGCGGGAAAGCGAAAGCAAAGGACGCTTTTCTCCCTCTAACCGCTTTCGTCAGAGGAACGGGGGAAGTCACAGTGTTCTTCCTCTCCCTGAGATACACACAATCTGACGTTGCCTCTGAGCTCCGTTGCTGGCAAAGAACTGAAAGTGACATACATTCCTGTGGGGAAACACAGGGCTTTGCTAGGATTTCTCTAGGCAGTGTGTTTTCCCTGGGCCTCACTGTAGCAACACTATCTCGCCTGGGCAACACTGCATGGCACTTCCTCTGCCAGGAGAGAGCTGCTGCTTTGTAGTTTGTGCTGGGAAACCTTGCTTTGGCAAGTGCCAATTGACCGCATTCAGGCAGAAAGAAAAGAGAATAGCAAGAGGCCTTTTCTCCCCGGCTGCTCTGCCAAGCCCTTCCAGCTCAAACTATGTCGTTGCTCCTCTGGAAGGATCCCTGCACCGCGGCGTAGTTTCTCAGAAGAAGAAGCCCTGCGTTTGCAAGAGCAAATGAGGAATTCGTGGCAGGAAAGAGGAAGGAAAGAAAGTTTCTCTCCCTCTGCCTGCTTTGCTCAGAGGACTGGATGAAGTCAGGGACTTCTCCCTTTCACTGAGAAACGTGCGGGCTGCTGTTGCCTGGGCGCTCTCTTCTTTGCAAAAGAGTCTGCAGTTCCACGCTTTGAACCGTGGAAAGGCGCCGGGCTCTGCTAAGATTTCCCCGGCGCTTCGTTTGCCCCGGGCCAAAGCGAGCCTTCACAATAGCTGAACCCTAACACTCCATACTCGTTCCACTTCCAGAACCGGGCTACGGCGAGGCAGTTCTCCAGGGGAAAACGGCCCTTCGCGAAGGGCAGATCTGCCGAGCTCCTTGCGGGAAAGCGAAAGCAAAGGACGCTTTTCTCCCTCTAACCGCTTTCGTCAGAGGAACGGGGGAAGTCACAGTGTTCTTCCTCTCCCTGAGATACACACAATCTGACGTTGCCTCTGAGCTCCGTTGCTGGCAAAGAACTGAAAGTGACATACATTCCTGTGGGGAAACACAGGGCTTTGCTAGGATTTCTCTAGGCAGTGTGTTTTCCCTGGGCCTCACTGTAGCAACACTATCTCGCCAGGGCAACACTGCATGGCACTTCCTCTGCCAGGAGAGAGCTGCTGCTTTGTAGTTTGTGCTGGGAAACCTTGCTTTGGCAAGTGCGAATTGACCGCATTCAGGCAGAAAGAAAAGAGAATAGCAAGAGGCCTTTTCTCCCCGGCTGCTCTGCCAAGCCCTTCCAGCTCAAACTATGTCGTTGCTCCTCTGGAAGGATCCCTGCACCGCGGCGTAGTTTTTCCGAAGAAGCCCTGCGTTTGCACGAGCAAATGAGGAATTTGTGGCAGGAAAGAGGAAGGAAAGAAAGTTTCTCTCCCTCTGCCTGCTTTGCTCAGAGGACCGGATGAAGTCAGGGAGTTCTCCCTTTCACTGAGAAACGTGCGGGCTGCTGTTGCCTGGGCGCTCTCTTCTTTGCAAAAGAGTCTGCAGTTCCACGCTTTGAACCGTGGAAAGGCGCCGGGCTCTGCTAAGATTTCCCCCGGCGCTTCGTTTGCCCTGGGCCAAAGCGAGCCTTCACAATAGCTGAACGCTAACACTGCATACTCGTTCCACTTCCAGAACCGGGCTACGGCGAGGCCGTTCTCCGGGGGAAAACGGCCCTTCGCGAAGGGCAGATCTGCCGAGCTCATTGCGGGAAAGCGAAAGCAAAGGACGCTTTTCTCCCTCTAACCGCTTTCGTCAGAGGAACGGGGGAAGTCACAGTGTTCTTTCTCTCCCTGAGATACACACAATCTGACGTTGCCTCTGAGCTCCGTTGCTGGCAAAGAACTGAAACTGACATACATTCCTGTGGGGAAACACAGGGCTTTGCTAGGATTTCTCTAGGCAGTGTGTTTTCCCTGGACCTCTCTGCAGCAACACTATCTCGCCAGGGCAACACTGCGTGGGATTTCCTCTTCCAAGAGAGCTGCTGCTTTGTAGTTTGTGCTGGGAAACCTTGCTTTGGCAAGTGCGAATTCACCGCATTCAGGCAGAAAGAAAAGAGAATAGCAAGAGGGCTTTTTTCCCCGGCTGCTTTCCCAAGCCCTTCCAGCTCAAACTATGTCGTTGCTCCTCTGGAAGGATCCCTGCACCGCGACGTAGTTTCTCAGAAGAAACCCTGCGTTTGCAAGAGCAAAGGAGCAGTTCGTTGCAGGAAAGAGGAAGGAAAGAAAGTTTCTCTCCCTCTGCCTGCTTTGCTCAGAGGACTGGATGAAGTCAGGGAGTTCTCCCTTTCACTGAGAAACGTGCGGGCTGCTGTTGCCTGTGCGCTCTCTTCTTTGCAAAAGAGTCTGCAGTTCCACGCTTTGAACCGTGGAAAGGCGCCGGGCTCTGCTAAGACTTCCCCCGGCGCTTCGTTTGCCCTGGGCCAAAGCGAGCCTTCACAATAGCTGAACGCTAACACTGCATACTCGTTCCACTTCCAGAACAGGGCTACCGCGAGGCAGTTCTCCGGGGGAAAACGGCCCTTCGCGAAGGGCAGATCTGCCGAGCTCCTTGCGGGAAAGCGAAAGCAAAGGACGCTTTTCTCCCTCTAACCGCTTTCGTCAGAGGAACGGGGGAAGTCACAGTGTTCTTCCTCTCCCTGAGATACACACAATCTGACGTTGCCTCTGAGCTCCGTTGCTGGCAAAGAACTGAAAGTGACATACATTCCTGTGGGGAAACACAGGGCTTTGCTAGGATTTCTCTAGGCAGTGTGTTTTCCCTGGGCCTCACTGTAGCAACACTATCTCGCCTGGGCAACACTGCATGGCACTTCCTCTGCCAGGAGAGAGCTGCTGCTTTGTAGTTTGTGCTGGGAAACCTTGCTTTGGCAAGTGCCAATTGACCGCATTCAGGCAGAAAGAAAAGAGAATAGCAAGAGGCCTTTTCTCCCCGGCTGCTCTGCCAAGCCCTTCCAGCTCAAACTATGTCGTTGCTCCTCTGGAAGGATCCCTGCACCGCGGCGTAGTTTCTCAGAAGAAGAAGCCCTGCGTTTGCAAGAGCAAATGAGGAATTCGTGGCAGGAAAGAGGAAGGAAAGAAAGTTTCTCTCCCTCTGCCTGCTTTGCTCAGAGGACCGGATGAAGTCAGGGAGTTCTCCCTTTCACTGAGAAACGTGCGGGCTGCTGTTGCCTGGGCGCTCTCTTCTTTGCTAAAGAGTCTGCAGTTCCACGCTTTGAACCGTGGAAAGGCGCCGGGCTCTGCTAAGATTTCCCCCGGCGCTTCGTTTGCCCTGGGCCAAAGCGAGCCTTCACAATAGCTGAACGCTAACACTGCATACTCGTTCCACTTCCAGAACCGGGCTACGGCGAGGCCGTTCTCCGGGGGAAAACGGCCCTTCGCGAAGGGCAGATCTGCCGAGCTCCTTGCGGGAAAGCGAAAGCAAAGGACGCTTTTCTCCCTCTAACCGCTTTCGTCAGAGGAACGGGGGAAGTCACAGTGTTCTTCCTCTCCCTGAGATACACACAATCTGACGTTGCCTCTGAGCTCCGTTGCTGGCAAAGAACTGAAAGTGACATACATTCCTGTGGGGAAACACAGGGCTTTGCTAGGATTTCTCTAGGCAGTGTGTTTTCCCTGGGCCTCACTGTAGCAACACTATCTCGCCTGGGCAACACTGCATGGCACTTCCTCTGCCAGGAGAGAGCTGCTGCTTTGTAGTTTGTGCTGGGAAACCTTGCTTTGGCAAGTGCCAATTGACCGCATTCAGGCAGAAAGAAAAGAGAATAGCAAGAGGCCTTTTCTCCCCGGCTGCTCTGCCAAGCCCTTCCAGCTCAAACTATGTCGTTGCTCCTCTGGAAGGATCCCTGCACCGCGGCGTAGTTTCTCAGAAGAAGAAGCCCTGCGTTTGCAAGAGCAAATGAGGAATTCGTGGCAGGAAAGAGGAAGGAAAGAAAGTTTCTCTCCCTCTGCCTGCTTTGCTCAGAGGACTGGATGAAGTCAGGGACTTCTCCCTTTCACTGAGAAACGTGCGGGCTGCTGTTGCCTGGGCGCTCTCTTCTTTGCAAAAGAGTCTGCAGTTCCACGCTTTGAACCGTGGAAAGGCGCCGGGCTCTGCTAAGATTTCCCCCGGCGCTTCGTTTGCCCTGGGCCAAAGCGAGCCTTCACAATAGCTGAACCCTAACACTCCATACTCGTTCCACTTCCAGAACCGGGCTACGGCGAGGCAGTTCTCCGGGGGAAAACGGCCCTTCGCGAAGGGCAGATCTGCCGAGCTCCTTGCGGGAAAGCGAAAGCAAAGGACGCTTTTCTCCCTCTAACCGCTTTCGTCAGAGGAACGGGGGAAGTCACAGTGTTCTTCCTCTCCCTGAGATACACACAATCTGACGTTGCCTCTGAGCTCCGTTGCTGGCAAAGAACTGAAAGTGACATACATTCCTGTGGGGAAACACAGGGCTTTGCTCGGATTTCTCTAGGCAGTGTGTTTTCCCTGGGCCTCACTGTAGCAACACTATCTCGCCAGGGCAACACTGCATGGCACTTCCTCTGCCAGGAGAGAGCTGCTGCTTTGTAGTTTGTGCTGGGAAACCTTGCTTTGGCAAGTGCCAATTGACCGCATTCAGGCAGAAAGAAAAGAGAATAGCAAGAGGCCTTTTCTCCCCGGCTGCTCTGCCAAGCCCTTCCAGCTCAAACTATGTCGTTGCTCCTCTGGAAGGATCCCTGCACCGCGGCGTAGTTTCTCAGAAGAAGAAGCCCTGCGTTTGCAAGAGCAAATGAGGAATTCGTGGCAGGAAAGAGGAAGGAAAGAAAGTTTCTCTCCCTCTGCCTGCTTTGCTCAGAGGACTGGATGAAGTCAGGGACTTCTCCCTTTCACTGAGAAACGTGCGGGCTGCTGTTGCCTGGGCGCTCTCTTCTTTGCAAAAGAGTCTGCAGTTCCACGCTTTGAACCGTGGAAAGGCGCCGGGCTCTGCTAAGATTTCCCCCGGCGCTTCGTTTGCCCTGGGCCAAAGCGAGCCTTCACAATAGCTGAACCCTAACACTCCATACTCGTTCCACTTCCAGAACCGGGCTACGGCGAGGCAGTTCTCCGGGGGAAAACGGCCCTTCGCGAAGGGCAGATCTGCCGAGCTCCTTGCGGGAAAGCGAAAGCAAAGGACGCTTTTCTCCCTCTAACCGCTTTCGTCAGAGGAACGGGGGAAGTCACAGTGTTCTTCCTCTCCCTGAGATACACACAATCTGACGTTGCCTCTGAGCTCCGTTGCTGGCAAAGAACTGAAAGTGACATACATTCCTGTGGGGAAACACAGGGCTTTGCTAGGATTTCTCTAGGCAGTGTGTTTTCCCTGGGCCTCACTGTAGCAACACTATCTCGCCTGGGCAACACTGCATGGCACTTCCTCTGCCAGGAGAGAGCTGCTGCTTTGTAGTTTGTGCTGGGAAACCTTGCTTTGGCAAGTGCCAATTGACCGCATTCAGGCAGAAAGAAAAGAGAATAGCAAGAGGCCTTTTCTCCCCGGCTGCTCTGCCAAGCCCTTCCAGCTCAAACTATGTCGTTGCTCCTCTGGAAGGATCCCTGCACCGCGGCGTAGTTTCTCAGAAGAAGAAGCCCTGCGTTTGCAAGAGCAAATGAGGAATTCGTGGCAGGAAAGAGGAAGGAAAGAAAGTTTCTCTCCCTCTGCCTGCTTTGCTCAGAGGACTGGATGAAGTCAGGGACTTCTCCCTTTCACTGAGAAACGTGCGGGCTGCTGTTGCCTGGGCGCTCTCTTCTTTGCAAAAGAGTCTGCAGTTCCACGCTTTGAACCGTGGAAAGGCGCCGGGCTCTGCTAAGATTTCCCCGGCGCTTCGTTTGCCCCGGGCCAAAGCGAGCCTTCACAATAGCTGAACCCTAACACTCCATACTCGTTCCACTTCCAGAACCGGGCTACGGCGAGGCAGTTCTCCAGGGGAAAACGGCCCTTCGCGAAGGGCAGATCTGCCGAGCTCCTTGCGGGAAAGCGAAAGCAAAGGACGCTTTTCTCCCTCTAACCGCTTTCGTCAGAGGAACGGGGGAAGTCACAGTGTTCTTCCTCTCCCTGAGATACACACAATCTGACGTTGCCTCTGAGCTCCGTTGCTGGCAAAGAACTGAAAGTGACATACATTCCTGTGGGGAAACACAGGGCTTTGCTAGGATTTCTCTAGGCAGTGTGTTTTCCCTGGGCCTCACTGTAGCAACACTATCTCGCCAGGGCAACACTGCATGGCACTTCCTCTGCCAGGAGAGAGCTGCTGCTTTGTAGTTTGTGCTGGGAAACCTTGCTTTGGCAAGTGCCAATTGACCGCATTCAGGCAGAAAGAAAAGAGAATAGCAAGAGGCCTTTTCTCCCCGGCTGCTCTGCCAAGCCCTTCCAGCTCAAACTATGTCGTTGCTCCTCTGGAAGGATCCCTGCACCGCGGCGTAGTTTCTCAGAAGAAGAAGCCCTGCGTTTGCAAGAGCAAATGAGGAATTCGTGGCAGGAAAGAGGAAGGAAAGAAAGTTTCTCTCCCTCTGCCTGCTTTGCTCAGAGGACTGGATGAAGTCAGGGACTTCTCCCTTTCACTGAGAAACGTGCGGGCTGCTGTTGCCTGGGCGCTCTCTTCTTTGCAAAAGAGTCTGCAGTTCCACGCTTTGAACCGTGGAAAGGCGCCGGGCTCTGCTAAGATTTCCCCCGGCGCTTCGTTTGCCCTGGGCCAAAGCGAGCCTTCACAATAGCTGAACCCTAACACTCCATACTCGTTCCACTTCCAGAACCGGGCTACGGCGAGGCAGTTCTCCGGGGGAAAACGGCCCTTCGCGAAGGGCAGATCTGCCGAGCTCCTTGCGGGAAAGCGAAAGCAAAGGACGCTTTTCTCCCTCTAACCGCTTTCGTCAGAGGAACGGGGGAAGTCACAGTGTTCTTCCTCTCCCTGAGATACACACAATCTGACGTTGCCTCTGAGCTCCGTTGCTGGCAAAGAACTGAAAGTGACATACATTCCTGTGGGGAAACACAGGGCTTTGCTAGGATTTCTCTAGGCAGTGTGTTTTCCCTGGGCCTCACTGTAGCAACACAATCTCGCCAGGGCAACACTGCATGGCACTTCCTCTGCCAGGAGAGAGCTGCTGCTTTGGAGTTTGTGCTGGGAAACCTTGCTTTGGCAAGTGCGAATTGACCGCATTCAGGCAGAAAGAAAAGAGAATAGCAAGAGGCCTTTTCTCCCCGGCTGCTCTGCCAAGCCCTTCCAGCTCAAACTATGTCGTTGCTCCTCTGGAAGGATCCCTGCACCGCGGCGTAGTTTTTCCGAAGAAGCCCTGCGTTTGCACGAGCAAATGAGGAATTTGTGGCAGGAAAGAGGAAGGAAAGAAAGTTTCTCTCCCTCTGCCTGCTTTGCTCAGAGGACCGGATGAAGTCAGGGAGTTCTCCCTTTCACTGAGAAACGTGCGGGCTGCTGTTGCCTGGGCGCTCTCTTCTTTGCTAAAGAGTCTGCAGTTCCACGCTTTGAACCGTGGAAAGGCGCCGGGCTCTGCTAAGATTTCCCCCGGCGCTTCGTTTGCCCTGGGCCAAAGCGAGCCTTCACAATAGCTGAACGCTAACACTGCATACTCGTTCCACTTCCAGAACCGGGCTACGGCGAGGCCGTTCTCCGGGGGAAAACGGCCCTTCGCGAAGGGCAGATCTGCCGAGCTCCTTGCGGGAAAGCGAAAGCAAAGGACGCTTTTCTCCCTCTAACCGCTTTCGTCAGAGGAACGGGGGAAGTCACAGTGTTCTTTCTCTCCCTGAGATACACACAATCTGACGTTGCCTCTGAGCTCCGTTGCTGGCAAAGAACTGAAACTGACATACATTCCTGTGGGGAAACACAGGGCTTTGCTAGGATTTCTCTAGGCAGTGTGTTTTCCCTGGACCTCTCTGCAGCAACACTATCTCGCCAGGGCAACACTGCGTGGGATTTCCTCTGCCAAGAGAGCTGCTGCTTTGTAGTTTGTGCTGGGAAACCTTGCTTTGGCAAGTGCGAATTCACCGCATTCAGGCAGAAAGAAAAGAGAACAGCAAGAGGGCTTTTTTCCCCGGCTGCTTTCCCAAGCCCTTCCAGCTCAAACTATGTCGTTGCTCCTCTGGAAGGATCCCTGCACCGCGACGTAGTTTCTCAGAAGAAACCCTGCGTTTGCAAGAGCAAAGGAGCAGTTCGTTGCAGGAAAGAGGAAGGAAAGAAAGTTTCTCTCCCTCTGCCTGCTTTGCTCAGAGGACTGGATGAAGTCAGGGAGTTCTCCCTTTCACTGAGAAACGTGCGGGCTGCTGTTGCCTGTGCGCTCTCTTCTTTGCAAAAGAGTCTGCAGTTCCACGCTTTGAACCGTGGAAAGGCGCCGGGCTCTGCTAAGACTTCCCCCGGCGCTTCGTTTGCCCTGGGCCAAAGCGAGCCTTCACAATAGCTGAACGCTAACACTGCATACTCGTTCCACTTCCAGAACAGGGCTACCGCGAGGCAGTTCTCCGGGGGAAAACGGCCCTTCGCGAAGGGCAGATCTGCCGAGCTCCTTGCGGGAAAGCGAAAGCAAAGGACGCTTTTCTCCCTCTAACCGCTTTCGTCAGAGGAACGGGGGAAGTCACAGTGTTCTTCCTCTCCCTGAGATACACACAATCTGACGTTGCCTCTGAGCTCCGTTGCTGGCAAAGAACTGAAAGTGACATACATTCCTGTGGGGAAACACAGGGCTTTGCTAGGATTTCTCTAGGCAGTGTGTTTTCCCTGGGCCTCACTGTAGCAACACTATCTCGCCAGGGCAACACTGCATGGCACTTCCTCTGCCAGGAGAGAGCTGCTGCTTTGTAGTTTGTGCTGGGAAACCTTGCTTTGGCAAGTGCCAATTGACCGCATTCAGGCAGAAAGAAAAGAGAATAGCAAGAGGCCTTTTCTCCCCGGCTGCTCTGCCAAGCCCTTCCAGCTCAAACTATGTCGTTGCTCCTCTGGAAGGATCCCTGCACCGCGGCGTAGTTTCTCAGAAGAAGAAGCCCTGCGTTTGCAAGAGCAAATGAGGAATTCGTGGCAGGAAAGAGGAAGGAAAGAAAGTTTCTCTCCCTCTGCCTGCTTTGCTCAGAGGACTGGATGAAGTCAGGGACTTCTCCCTTTCACTGAGAAACGTGCGGGCTGCTGTTGCCTGGGCGCTCTCTTCTTTGCAAAAGAGTCTGCAGTTCCACGCTTTGAACCGTGGAAAGGCGCCGGGCTCTGCTAAGATTTCCCCCGGCGCTTCGTTTGCCCTGGGCCAAAGCGAGCCTTCACAATAGCTGAACCCTAACACTCCATACTCGTTCCACTTCCAGAACCGGGCTACGGCGAGGCAGTTCTCCGGGGGAAAACGGCCCTTCGCGAAGGGCAGATCTGCCGAGCTCCTTGCGGGAAAGCGAAAGCAAAGGACGCTTTTCTCCCTCTAACCGCTTTCGTCAGAGGAACGGGGGAAGTCACAGTGTTCTTCCTCTCCCTGAGATACACACAATCTGACGTTGCCTCTGAGCTCCGTTGCTGGCAAAGAACTGAAAGTGACATACATTCCTGTGGGGAAACACAGGGCTTTGCTCGGATTTCTCTAGGCAGTGTGTTTTCCCTGGGCCTCACTGTAGCAACACTATCTCGCCAGGGCAACACTGCATGGCACTTCCTCTGCCAGGAGAGAGCTGCTGCTTTGTAGTTTGTGCTGGGAAACCTTGCTTTGGCAAGTGCCAATTGACCGCATTCAGGCAGAAAGAAAAGAGAATAGCAAGAGGCCTTTTCTCCCCGGCTGCTCTGCCAAGCCCTTCCAGCTCAAACTATGTCGTTGCTCCTCTGGAAGGATCCCTGCACCGCGGCGTAGTTTCTCAGAAGAAGAAGCCCTGCGTTTGCAAGAGCAAATGAGGAATTCGTGGCAGGAAAGAGGAAGGAAAGAAAGTTTCTCTCCCTCTGCCTGCTTTGCTCAGAGGACTGGATGAAGTCAGGGACTTCTCCCTTTCACTGAGAAACGTGCGGGCTGCTGTTGCCTGGGCGCTCTCTTCTTTGCAAAAGAGTCTGCAGTTCCACGCTTTGAACCGTGGAAAGGCGCCGGGCTCTGCTAAGATTTCCCCCGGCGCTTCGTTTGCCCTGGGCCAAAGCGAGCCTTCACAATAGCTGAACCCTAACACTCCATACTCGTTCCACTTCCAGAACCGGGCTACGGCGAGGCAGTTCTCCGGGGGAAAACGGCCCTTCGCGAAGGGCAGATCTGCCGAGCTCCTTGCGGGAAAGCGAAAGCAAAGGACGCTTTTCTCCCTCTAACCGCTTTCGTCAGAGGAACGGGGGAAGTCACAGTGTTCTTCCTCTCCCTGAGATACACACAATCTGACGTTGCCTCTGAGCTCCGTTGCTGGCAAAGAACTGAAAGTGACATACATTCCTGTGGGGAAACACAGGGCTTTGCTAGGATTTCTCTAGGCAGTGTGTTTTCCCTGGGCCTCACTGTAGCAACACTATCTCGCCTGGGCAACACTGCATGGCACTTCCTCTGCCAGGAGAGAGCTGCTGCTTTGTAGTTTGTGCTGGGAAACCTTGCTTTGGCAAGTGCCAATTGACCGCATTCAGGCAGAAAGAAAAGAGAATAGCAAGAGGCCTTTTCTCCCCGGCTGCTCTGCCAAGCCCTTCCAGCTCAAACTATGTCGTTGCTCCTCTGGAAGGATCCCTGCACCGCGGCGTAGTTTCTCAGAAGAAGAAGCCCTGCGTTTGCAAGAGCAAATGAGGAATTCGTGGCAGGAAAGAGGAAGGAAAGAAAGTTTCTCTCCCTCTGCCTGCTTTGCTCAGAGGACTGGATGAAGTCAGGGACTTCTCCCTTTCACTGAGAAACGTGCGGGCTGCTGTTGCCTGGGCGCTCTCTTCTTTGCAAAAGAGTCTGCAGTTCCACGCTTTGAACCGTGGAAAGGCGCCGGGCTCTGCTAAGATTTCCCCGGCGCTTCGTTTGCCCCGGGCCAAAGCGAGCCTTCACAATAGCTGAACCCTAACACTCCATACTCGTTCCACTTCCAGAACCGGGCTACGGCGAGGCAGTTCTCCAGGGGAAAACGGCCCTTCGCGAAGGGCAGATCTGCCGAGCTCCTTGCGGGAAAGCGAAAGCAAAGGACGCTTTTCTCCCTCTAACCGCTTTCGTCAGAGGAACGGGGGAAGTCACAGTGTTCTTCCTCTCCCTGAGATACACACAATCTGACGTTGCCTCTGAGCTCCGTTGCTGGCAAAGAACTGAAAGTGACATACATTCCTGTGGGGAAACACAGGGCTTTGCTAGGATTTCTCTAGGCAGTGTGTTTTCCCTGGGCCTCACTGTAGCAACACTATCTCGCCAGGGCAACACTGCATGGCACTTCCTCTGCCAGGAGAGAGCTGCTGCTTTGTAGTTTGTGCTGGGAAACCTTGCTTTGGCAAGTGCCAATTGACCGCATTCAGGCAGAAAGAAAAGAGAATAGCAAGAGGCCTTTTCTCCCCGGCTGCTCTGCCAAGCCCTTCCAGCTCAAACTATGTCGTTGCTCCTCTGGAAGGATCCCTGCACCGCGGCGTAGTTTCTCAGAAGAAGAAGCCCTGCGTTTGCAAGAGCAAATGAGGAATTCGTGGCAGGAAAGAGGAAGGAAAGAAAGTTTCTCTCCCTCTGCCTGCTTTGCTCAGAGGACTGGATGAAGTCAGGGACTTCTCCCTTTCACTGAGAAACGTGCGGGCTGCTGTTGCCTGGGCGCTCTCTTCTTTGCAAAAGAGTCTGCAGTTCCACGCTTTGAACCGTGGAAAGGCGCCGGGCTCTGCTAAGATTTCCCCCGGCGCTTCGTTTGCCCTGGGCCAAAGCGAGCCTTCACAATAGCTGAACCCTAACACTCCATACTCGTTCCACTTCCAGAACCGGGCTACGGCGAGGCAGTTCTCCGGGGGAAAACGGCCCTTCGCGAAGGGCAGATCTGCCGAGCTCCTTGCGGGAAAGCGAAAGCAAAGGACGCTTTTCTCCCTCTAACCGCTTTCGTCAGAGGAACGGGGGAAGTCACAGTGTTCTTCCTCTCCCTGAGATACACACAATCTGACGTTGCCTCTGAGCTCCGTTGCTGGCAAAGAACTGAAAGTGACATACATTCCTGTGGGGAAACACAGGGCTTTGCTAGGATTTCTCTAGGCAGTGTGTTTTCCCTGGGCCTCACTGTAGCAACACTATCTCGCCAGGGCAACACTGCATGGCACTTCCTCTGCCAGGAGAGAGCTGCTGCTTTGGAGTTTGTGCTGGGAAACCTTGCTTTGGCAAGTGCGAATTGACCGCATTCAGGCAGAAAGAAAAGAGAATAGCAAGAGGCCTTTTCTCCCCGGCTGCTCTGCCAAGCCCTTCCAGCTCAAACTATGTCGTTGCTCCTCTGGAAGGATCCCTGCACCGCGGCGTAGTTTTTCCGAAGAAGCCCTGCGTTTGCACGAGCAAATGAGGAATTTGTGGCAGGAAAGAGGAAGGAAAGAAAGTTTCTCTCCCTCTGCCTGCTTTGCTCAGAGGACCGGATGAAGTCAGGGAGTTCTCCCTTTCACTGAGAAACGTGCGGGCTGCTGTTGCCTGGGCGCTCTCTTCTTTGCAAAAGAGTCTGCAGTTCCACGCTTTGAACCGTGGAAAGGCGCCGGGCTCTGCTAAGATTTCCCCCGGCGCTTCGTTTGCCCTGGGCCAAAGCGAGCCTTCACAATAGCTGAACGCTAACACTGCATACTCGTTCCACTTCCAGAACCGGGCTACGGCGAGGCCGTTCTCCGGGGGAAAACGGCCCTTCGCGAAGGGCAGATCTGCCGAGCTCCTTGCGGGAAAGCGAAAGCAAAGGACGCTTTTCTCCCTCTAACCGCTTTCGTCAGAGGAACGGGGGAAGTCACAGTGTTCTTTCTCTCCCTGAGATACACACAATCTGACGTTGCCTCTGAGCTCCGTTGCTGGCAAAGAACTGAAACTGACATACATTCCTGTGGGGAAACACAGGGCTTTGCTAGGATTTCTCTAGGCAGTGTGTTTTCCCTGGACCTCTCTGCAGCAACACTATCTCGCCAGGGCAACACTGCGTGGGATTTCCTCTGCCAAGAGAGCTGCTGCTTTGTAGTTTGTGCTGGGAAACCTTGCTTTGGCAAGTGCGAATTCACCGCATTCAGGCAGAAAGAAAAGAGAACAGCAAGAGGGCTTTTTTCCCCGGCTGCTTTCCCAAGCCCTTCCAGCTCAAACTATGTCGTTGCTCCTCTGGAAGGATCCCTGCACCGCGACGTAGTTTCTCAGAAGAAACCCTGCGTTTGCAAGAGCAAAGGAGCAGTTCGTTGCAGGAAAGAGGAAGGAAAGAAAGTTTCTCTCCCTCTGCCTGCTTTGCTCAGAGGACTGGATGAAGTCAGGGAGTTCTCCCTTTCACTGAGAAACGTGCGGGCTGCTGTTGCCTGTGCGCTCTCTTCTTTGCAAAAGAGTCTGCAGTTCCACGCTTTGAACCGTGGAAAGGCGCCGGGCTCTGCTAAGACTTCCCCCGGCGCTTCGTTTGCCCTGGGCCAAAGCGAGCCTTCACAATAGCTGAACGCTAACACTGCATACTCGTTCCACTTCCAGAACAGGGCTACCGCGAGGCAGTTCTCCGGGGGAAAACGGCCCTTCGCGAAGGGCAGATCTGCCGAGCTCCTTGCGGGAAAGCGAAAGCAAAGGACGCTTTTCTCCCTCTAACCGCTTTCGTCAGAGGAACGGGGGAAGTCACAGTGTTCTTCCTCTCCCTGAGATACACACAATCTGACGTTGCCTCTGAGCTCCGTTGCTGGCAAAGAACTGAAAGTGACATACATTCCTGTGGGGAAACACAGGGCTTTGCTAGGATTTCTCTAGGCAGTGTGTTTTCCCTGGGCCTCACTGTAGCAACACTATCTCGCCAGGGCAACACTGCATGGCACTTCCTCTGCCAGGAGAGAGCTGCTGCTTTGTAGTTTGTGCTGGGAAACCTTGCTTTGGCAAGTGCCAATTGACCGCATTCAGGCAGAAAGAAAAGAGAATAGCAAGAGGCCTTTTCTCCCCGGCTGCTCTGCCAAGCCCTTCCAGCTCAAACTATGTCGTTGCTCCTCTGGAAGGATCCCTGCACCGCGGCGTAGTTTCTCAGAAGAAGAAGCCCTGCGTTTGCAAGAGCAAATGAGGAATTCGTGGCAGGAAAGAGGAAGGAAAGAAAGTTTCTCTCCCTCTGCCTGCTTTGCTCAGAGGACTGGATGAAGTCAGGGACTTCTCCCTTTCACTGAGAAACGTGCGGGCTGCTGTTGCCTGGGCGCTCTCTTCTTTGCAAAAGAGTCTGCAGTTCCACGCTTTGAACCGTGGAAAGGCGCCGGGCTCTGCTAAGATTTCCCCCGGCGCTTCGTTTGCCCTGGGCCAAAGCGAGCCTTCACAATAGCTGAACCCTAACACTCCATACTCGTTCCACTTCCAGAACCGGGCTACGGCGAGGCAGTTCTCCGGGGGAAAACGGCCCTTCGCGAAGGGCAGATCTGCCGAGCTCCTTGCGGGAAAGCGAAAGCAAAGGACGCTTTTCTCCCTCTAACCGCTTTCGTCAGAGGAACGGGGGAAGTCACAGTGTTCTTCCTCTCCCTGAGATACACACAATCTGACGTTGCCTCTGAGCTCCGTTGCTGGCAAAGAACTGAAAGTGACATACATTCCTGTGGGGAAACACAGGGCTTTGCTCGGATTTCTCTAGGCAGTGTGTTTTCCCTGGGCCTCACTGTAGCAACACTATCTCGCCAGGGCAACACTGCATGGCACTTCCTCTGCCAGGAGAGAGCTGCTGCTTTGTAGTTTGTGCTGGGAAACCTTGCTTTGGCAAGTGCCAATTGACCGCATTCAGGCAGAAAGAAAAGAGAATAGCAAGAGGCCTTTTCTCCCCGGCTGCTCTGCCAAGCCCTTCCAGCTCAAACTATGTCGTTGCTCCTCTGGAAGGATCCCTGCACCGCGGCGTAGTTTCTCAGAAGAAGAAGCCCTGCGTTTGCAAGAGCAAATGAGGAATTCGTGGCAGGAAAGAGGAAGGAAAGAAAGTTTCTCTCCCTCTGCCTGCTTTGCTCAGAGGACTGGATGAAGTCAGGGACTTCTCCCTTTCACTGAGAAACGTGCGGGCTGCTGTTGCCTGGGCGCTCTCTTCTTTGCAAAAGAGTCTGCAGTTCCACGCTTTGAACCGTGGAAAGGCGCCGGGCTCTGCTAAGATTTCCCCCGGCGCTTCGTTTGCCCTGGGCCAAAGCGAGCCTTCACAATAGCTGAACCCTAACACTCCATACTCGTTCCACTTCCAGAACCGGGCTACGGCGAGGCAGTTCTCCGGGGGAAAACGGCCCTTCGCGAAGGGCAGATCTGCCGAGCTCCTTGCGGGAAAGCGAAAGCAAAGGACGCTTTTCTCCCTCTAACCGCTTTCGTCAGAGGAACGGGGGAAGTCACAGTGTTCTTCCTCTCCCTGAGATACACACAATCTGACGTTGCCTCTGAGCTCCGTTGCTGGCAAAGAACTGAAAGTGACATACATTCCTGTGGGGAAACACAGGGCTTTGCTAGGATTTCTCTAGGCAGTGTGTTTTCCCTGGGCCTCACTGTAGCAACACTATCTCGCCTGGGCAACACTGCATGGCACTTCCTCTGCCAGGAGAGAGCTGCTGCTTTGTAGTTTGTGCTGGGAAACCTTGCTTTGGCAAGTGCCAATTGACCGCATTCAGGCAGAAAGAAAAGAGAATAGCAAGAGGCCTTTTCTCCCCGGCTGCTCTGCCAAGCCCTTCCAGCTCAAACTATGTCGTTGCTCCTCTGGAAGGATCCCTGCACCGCGGCGTAGTTTCTCAGAAGAAGAAGCCCTGCGTTTGCAAGAGCAAATGAGGAATTCGTGGCAGGAAAGAGGAAGGAAAGAAAGTTTCTCTCCCTCTGCCTGCTTTGCTCAGAGGACTGGATGAAGTCAGGGACTTCTCCCTTTCACTGAGAAACGTGCGGGCTGCTGTTGCCTGGGCGCTCTCTTCTTTGCAAAAGAGTCTGCAGTTCCACGCTTTGAACCGTGGAAAGGCGCCGGGCTCTGCTAAGATTTCCCCGGCGCTTCGTTTGCCCCGGGCCAAAGCGAGCCTTCACAATAGCTGAACCCTAACACTCCATACTCGTTCCACTTCCAGAACCGGGCTACGGCGAGGCAGTTCTCCAGGGGAAAACGGCCCTTCGCGAAGGGCAGATCTGCCGAGCTCCTTGCGGGAAAGCGAAAGCAAAGGACGCTTTTCTCCCTCTAACCGCTTTCGTCAGAGGAACGGGGGAAGTCACAGTGTTCTTCCTCTCCCTGAGATACACACAATCTGACGTTGCCTCTGAGCTCCGTTGCTGGCAAAGAACTGAAAGTGACATACATTCCTGTGGGGAAACACAGGGCTTTGCTAGGATTTCTCTAGGCAGTGTGTTTTCCCTGGGCCTCACTGTAGCAACACTATCTCGCCAGGGCAACACTGCATGGCACTTCCTCTGCCAGGAGAGAGCTGCTGCTTTGTAGTTTGTGCTGGGAAACCTTGCTTTGGCAAGTGCCAATTGACCGCATTCAGGCAGAAAGAAAAGAGAATAGCAAGAGGCCTTTTCTCCCCGGCTGCTCTGCCAAGCCCTTCCAGCTCAAACTATGTCGTTGCTCCTCTGGAAGGATCCCTGCACCGCGGCGTAGTTTCTCAGAAGAAGAAGCCCTGCGTTTGCAAGAGCAAATGAGGAATTCGTGGCAGGAAAGAGGAAGGAAAGAAAGTTTCTCTCCCTCTGCCTGCTTTGCTCAGAGGACTGGATGAAGTCAGGGACTTCTCCCTTTCACTGAGAAACGTGCGGGCTGCTGTTGCCTGGGCGCTCTCTTCTTTGCAAAAGAGTCTGCAGTTCCACGCTTTGAACCGTGGAAAGGCGCCGGGCTCTGCTAAGATTTCCCCCGGCGCTTCGTTTGCCCTGGGCCAAAGCGAGCCTTCACAATAGCTGAACCCTAACACTCCATACTCGTTCCACTTCCAGAACCGGGCTACGGCGAGGCAGTTCTCCGGGGGAAAACGGCCCTTCGCGAAGGGCAGATCTGCCGAGCTCCTTGCGGGAAAGCGAAAGCAAAGGACGCTTTTCTCCCTCTAACCGCTTTCGTCAGAGGAACGGGGGAAGTCACAGTGTTCTTCCTCTCCCTGAGATACACACAATCTGACGTTGCCTCTGAGCTCCGTTGCTGGCAAAGAACTGAAAGTGACATACATTCCTGTGGGGAAACACAGGGCTTTGCTAGGATTTCTCTAGGCAGTGTGTTTTCCCTGGGCCTCACTGTAGCAACACTATCTCGCCTGGGCAACACTGCATGGCACTTCCTCTGCCAGGAGAGAGCTGCTGCTTTGTAGTTTGTGCTGGGAAACCTTGCTTTGGCAAGTGCCAATTGACCGCATTCAGGCAGAAAGAAAAGAGAATAGCAAGAGGCCTTTTCTCCCCGGCTTCTCTGCCAAGCCCTTCCAGCTCAAACTATGTCGTTGCTCCTCTGGAAGGATCCCTGCACCGCGGCGTAGTTTCTCAGAAGAAGAAGCCCTGCGTTTGCAAGAGCAAATGAGGAATTCGTGGCAGGAAAGAGGAAGGAAAGAAAGTTTCTCTCCCTCTGCCTGCTTTGCTCAGAGGACTGGATGAAGTCAGGGACTTCTCCCTTTCACTGAGAAACGTGCGGGCTGCTGTTGCCTGGGCGCTCTCTTCTTTGCAAAAGAGTCTGCAGTTCCACGCTTTGAACCGTGGAAAGGCGCCGGGCTCTGCTAAGATTTCTCCCGGCGCTTCGTTTGCCCTGGGCCAAAGCGAGCCTTCACAATAGCTGAACCCTAACACTCCATACTCGTTCCACTTCCAGAACCGGGCTACGGCGAGGCAGTTCTCTGGGGGAAAATGGCCCTTCGCGAAGGGCAGATCTGCCGAGCTCCTTGCGGGAAAGCGAAAGCAAAGGACGCTTTTCTCCCTCTAACCGCTTTCGTCAGAGGAACGGGGGAAGTCACAGTGTTCTTCCTCTCCCTGAGATACACACAATCTGACGTTGCCTCTGAGCTCCGTTGCTGGCAAAGAACTGAAAGTGACATACATTCCTGTGGGGAAACACAGGGCTTTGCTAGGATTTCTCTAGGCAGTGTGTTTTCCCTGGGCCTCACTGTAGCAACACTATCTCGCCTGGGCAACACTGCATGGCACCTCCTCTGCCAGGAGAGAGCTGCTGCTTTGTAGTTTGTGCTGGGAAACCTTGCTTTGGCAAGTGCCAATTGACCGCATTCAGGCAGAAAGAAAAGAGAATAGCAAGAGGCCTTTTCTCCCCGGCTGCTCTGCCAAGCCCTTCCAGCTCAAACTATGTCGTTGCTCCTCTGGAAGGATCCCTGCACCGCGGCGTAGTTTCTCAGAAGAAGAAGCCCTGCGTTTGCAAGAGCAAATGAGGAATTCGTGGCAGGAAAGAGGAAGGAAAGAAAGTTTCTCTCCCTCTGCCTGCTTTGCTCAGAGGACTGGATGAAGTCAGGGACTTCTCCCTTTCACTGAGAAACGTGCGGGCTGCTGTTGCCTGGGCGCTCTCTTCTTTGCAAAAGAGTCTGCAGTTCCACGCTTTGAACCGTGGAAAGGCGCCGGGCTCTGCTAAGATTTCCCCCGGCGCTTCGTTTGCCCTGGGCCAAAGCGAGCCTTCACAATAGCTGAACCCTAACACTCCATACTCGTTCCACTTCCAGAACCGGGCTACGGCGAGGCAGTTCTCCGGGGGAAAACGGCCCTTCGCGAAGGGCAGATCTGCCGAGCTCCTTGCGGGAAAGCGAAAGCAAAGGACGCTTTTCTCCCTCTAACCGCTTTCGTCAGAGGAACGGGGGAAGTCACAGTGTTCTTCCTCTCCCTGAGATACACACAATCTGACGTTGCCTCTGAGCTCCGTTGCTGGCAAAGAACTGAAAGTGACATACATTCCTGTGGGGAAACACAGGGCTTTGCTCGGATTTCTCTAGGCAGTGTGTTTTCCCTGGGCCTCACTGTAGCAACACTATCTCGCCAGGGCAACACTGCATGGCACTTCCTCTGCCAGGAGAGAGCTGCTGCTTTGTAGTTTGTGCTGGGAAACCTTGCTTTGGCAAGTGCCAATTGACCGCATTCAGGCAGAAAGAAAAGAGAATAGCAAGAGGCCTTTTCTCCCCGGCTGCTCTGCCAAGCCCTTCCAGCTCAAACTATGTCGTTGCTCCTCTGGAAGGATCCCTGCACCGCGGCGCAGTTTCTCAGAAGAAGAAGCCCTGCGTTTGCAAGAGCAAATGAGGAATTCGTGGCAGGAAAGAGGAAGGAAAGAAAGTTTCTCTCCCTCTGCCTGCTTTGCTCAGAGGACTGGATGAAGTCAGGGACTTCTCCCTTTCACTGAGAAACGTGCGGGCTGCTGTTGCCTGGGCGCTCTCTTCTTTGCAAAAGAGTCTGCAGTTCCACGCTTTGAACCGTGGAAAGGCGCCGGGCTCTGCTAAGATTTCCCCCGGCGCTTCGTTTGCCCTGGGCCAAAGCGAGCCTTCACAATAGCTGAACCCTAACACTCCATACTCGTTCCACTTCCAGAACCGGGCTACGGCGAGGCAGTTCTCCGGGGGAAAACGGCCCTTCGCGAAGGGCAGATCTGCCGAGCTCCTTGCGGGAAAGCGAAAGCAAAGGACGCTTTTCTCCCTCTAACCGCTTTCGTCAGAGGAACGGGGGAAGTCACAGTGTTCTTCCTCTCCCTGAGATACACACAATCTGACGTTGCCTCTGAGCTCCGTTGCTGGCAAAGAACTGAAAGTGACATACATTCCTGTGGGGAAACACAGGGCTTTGCTAGGATTTCTCTAGGCAGTGTGTTTTCCCTGGGCCTCACTGTAGCAACACTATCTCGCCTGGGCAACACTGCATGGCACTTCCTCTGCCAGGAGAGAGCTGCTGCTTTGTAGTTTGTGCTGGGAAACCTTGCTTTGGCAAGTGCCAATTGACCGCATTCAGGCAGAAAGAAAAGAGAATAGCAAGAGGCCTTTTCTCCCCGGCTGCTCTGCCAAGCCCTTCCAGCTCAAACTATGTCGTTGCTCCTCTGGAAGGATCCCTGCACCGCGGCGTAGTTTCTCAGAAGAAGAAGCCCTGCGTTTGCAAGAGCAAATGAGGAATTCGTGGCAGGAAAGAGGAAGGAAAGAAAGTTTCTCTCCCTCTGCCTGCTTTGCTCAGAGGACTGGATGAAGTCAGGGACTTCTCCCTTTCACTGAGAAACGTGCGGGCTGCTGTTGCCTGGGCGCTCTCTTCTTTGCAAAAGAGTCTGCAGTTCCACGCTTTGAACCGTGGAAAGGCGCCGGGCTCTGCTAAGATTTCCCCGGCGCTTCGTTTGCCCTGGGCCAAAGCGAGCCTTCACAATAGCTGAACCCTAACACTCCATACTCGTTCCACTTCCAGAACCGGGCTACGGCGAGGCAGTTCTCCAGGGGAAAACGGCCCTTCGCGAAGGGCAGATCTGCCGAGCTCCTTGCGGGAAAGCGAAAGCAAAGGACGCTTTTCTCCCTCTAACCGCTTTCGTCAGAGGAACGGGGGAAGTCACAGTGTTCTTCCTCTCCCTGAGATACACACAATCTGACGTTGCCTCTGAGCTCCGTTGCTGGCAAAGAACTGAAAGTGACATACATTCCTGTGGGGAAACACAGGGCTTTGCTAGGATTTCTCTAGGCAGTGTGTTTTCCCTGGGCCTCACTGTAGCAACACTATCTCGCCAGGGCAACACTGCATGGCACTTCCTCTGCCAGGAGAGAGCTGCTGCTTTGTAGTTTGTGCTGGGAAACCTTGCTTTGGCAAGTGCCAATTGACCGCATTCAGGCAGAAAGAAAAGAGAATAGCAAGAGGCCTTTTCTCCCCGGCTGCTCTGCCAAGCCCTTCCAGCTCAAACTATGTCGTTGCTCCTCTGGAAGGATCCCTGCACCGCGGCGTAGTTTCTCAGAAGAAGAAGCCCTGCGTTTGCAAGAGCAAATGAGGAATTCGTGGCAGGAAAGAGGAAGGAAAGAAAGTTTCTCTCCCTCTGCCTGCTTTGCTCAGAGGACTGGATGAAGTCAGGGACTTCTCCCTTTCACTGAGAAACGTGCGGGCTGCTGTTGCCTGGGCGCTCTCTTCTTTGCAAAAGAGTCTGCAGTTCCACGCTTTGAACCGTGGAAAGGCGCCGGGCTCTGCTAAGATTTCCCCCGGCGCTTCGTTTGCCCTGGGCCAAAGCGAGCCTTCACAATAGCTGAACCCTAACACTCCATACTCGTTCCACTTCCAGAACCGGGCTACGGCGAGGCAGTTCTCCGGGGGAAAACGGCCCTTCGCGAAGGGCAGATCTGCCGAGCTCCTTGCGGGAAAGCGAAAGCAAAGGACGCTTTTCTCCCTCTAACCGCTTTCGTCAGAGGAACGGGGGAAGTCACAGTGTTCTTCCTCTCCCTGAGATACACACAATCTGACGTTGCCTCTGAGCTCCGTTGCTGGCAAAGAACTGAAAGTGACATACATTCCTGTGGGGAAACACAGGGCTTTGCTAGGATTTCTCTAGGCAGTGTGTTTTCCCTGGGCCTCACTGTAGCAACACTATCTCGCCTGGGCAACACTGCATGGCACTTCTTCTGCCAGGAGAGAGCTGCTGCTTTGTAGTTTGTGCTGGGAAACCTTGCTTTGGCAAGTGCCAATTGACCGCATTCAGGCAGAAAGAAAAGAGAATAGCAAGAGGCCTTTTCTCCCCGGCTGCTCTGCCAAGCCCTTCCAGCTCAAACTATGTCGTTGCTCCTCTGGAAGGATCCCTGCACCGCGGCGTAGTTTCTCAGAAGAAGAAGCCCTGCGTTTGCAAGAGCAAATGAGGAATTCGTGGCAGGAAAGAGGAAGGAAAGAAAGTTTCTCTCCCTCTGCCTGCTTTGCTCAGAGGACTGGATGAAGTCAGGGACTTCTCCCTTTCACTGAGAAACGTGCGGGCTGCTGTTGCCTGGGCGCTCTCTTCTTTGCAAAAGAGTCTGCAGTTCCACGCTTTGAACCGTGGAAAGGCGCCGGGCTCTGCTAAGATTTCCCCCGGCGCTTCGTTTGCCCTGGGCCAAAGCGAGCCTTCACAATAGCTGAACCCTAACACTCCATACTCGTTCCACTTCCAGAACCGGGCTACGGCGAGGCAGTTCTCCGGGGGAAAACGGCCCTTCGCGAAGGGCAGATCTGCCGAGCTCCTTGCGGGAAAGCGAAAGCAAAGGACGCTTTTCTCCCTCTAACCGCTTTCGTCAGAGGAACGGGGGAAGTCACAGTGTTCTTCCTCTCCCTGAGATACACACAATCTGACGTTGCCTCTGAGCTCCGTTGCTGGCAAAGAACTGAAAGTGACATACATTCCTGTGGGGAAACACAGGGCTTTGCTAGGATTTCTCTAGGCAGTGTGTTTTCCCTGGGCCTCACTGTAGCAACACTATCTCGCCTGGGCAACACTGCATGGCACTTCCTCTGCCAGGAGAGAGCTGCTGCTTTGTAGTTTGTGCTGGGAAACCTTGCTTTGGCAAGTGCCAATTGACCGCATTCAGGCAGAAAGAAAAGAGAATAGCAAGAGGCCTTTTCTCCCCGGCTGCTCTGCCAAGCCCTTCCAGCTCAAACTATGTCGTTGCTCCTCTGGAAGGATCCCTGCACCGCGGCGTAGTTTCTCAGAAGAAGAAGCCCTGCGTTTGCAAGAGCAAATGAGGAATTCGTGGCAGGAAAGAGGAAGGAAAGAAAGTTTCTCTCCCTCTGCCTGCTTTGCTCAGAGGACTGGATGAAGTCAGGGACTTCTCCCTTTCACTGAGAAACGTGCGGGCTGCTGTTGCCTGGGCGCTCTCTTCTTTGCAAAAGAGTCTGCAGTTCCACGCTTTGAACCGTGGAAAGGCGCCGGGCTCTGCTAAGATTTCCCCCGGCGCTTCGTTTGCCCTGGGCCAAAGCGAGCCTTCACAATAGCTGAACCCTAACACTCCATACTCGTTCCACTTCCAGAACCGGGCTACGGCGAGGCAGTTCTCCGGGGGAAAACGGCCCTTCGCGAAGGGCAGATCTGCCGAGCTCCTTGCGGGAAAGCGAAAGCAAAGGACGCTTTTCTCCCTCTAACCGCTTTCGTCAGAGGAACGGGGGAAGTCACAGTGTTCTTCCTCTCCCTGAGATACACACAATCTGACGTTGCCTCTGAGCTCCGTTGCTGGCAAAGAACTGAAAGTGACATACATTCCTGTGGGGAAACACAGGGCTTTGCTAGGATTTCTCTAGGCAGTGTGTTTTCCCTGGGCCTCACTGTAGCAACACTATCTCGCCTGGGCAACACTGCATGGCACTTCCTCTGCCAGGAGAGAGCTGCTGCTTTGTAGTTTGTGCTGGGAAACCTTGCTTTGGCAAGTGCCAATTGACCGCATTCAGGCAGAAAGAAAAGAGAATAGCAAGAGGCCTTTTCTCCCCGGCTGCTCTGCCAAGCCCTTCCAGCTCAAACTATGTCGTTGCTCCTCTGGAAGGATCCCTGCACCGCGGCGTAGTTTCTCAGAAGAAGAAGCCCTGCGTTTGCAAGAGCAAATGAGGAATTCGTGGCAGGAAAGAGGAAGGAAAGAAAGTTTCTCTCCCTCTGCCTGCTTTGCTCAGAGGACTGGATGAAGTCAGGGACTTCTCCCTTTCACTGAGAAACGTGCGGGCTGCTGTTGCCTGGGCGCTCTCTTCTTTGCAAAAGAGTCTGCAGTTCCACGCTTTGAACCGTGGAAAGGCGCCGGGCTCTGCTAAGATTTCCCCGGCGCTTCGTTTGCTCTGGGCCAAAGCGAGCCTTCACAATAGCTGAACGCTAACACTGCATACTCGTTCCACTTCTAGAACCGGGCTACGGCGAGGCCATTCTCCGGGGGAAAACGGCCCTTCGCGAAGGGCAGATCTGCCGAGCTTATTGCGGGAAAGCGAAAGCAAAGGACGCTTTTCTCCCTCTAACCGCTTTCGTCAGAGGAACGGGGGAAGTCACAGTGTTCTTTCTCTCCCTGAGATACACACAATCTGACGTTGCCTCTGAGCTCCGTTGCTGGCAAAGAACTGAAAGTGACATACATTCCTGTGGGGAAACACAGGGCTTTGCTAGGATTTCTCTAGGCAGTGTGTTTTCCCTGGGCCTCACTGTAGCAACACGATCTCGCAAGGGCAGAACTGCATGGGATTTCCTCTGCCAGGAGAGAGCTGCTGCTTTGTAGTTTGTGCTGGGAAACCTTGCTTTGGCAAGTGCGAATTCACCGCATTCAGGCAGAAAGAAAAGAGAATAGCAAGAGGCCTTTTCTCCCCGGCTGCTCTGCCAAGCCCTTCCAGCTCAAACTATGTCGTTGCTCCTCTGGAAGGATCTCTGCACCGCGGCGTAGTTTTTCCGAAGAAGCCCTGCGTTTGCACGAGCAAATGAGGAATTTGTGGCAGGAAAGAGGAAGGAAAGAAAGTTTCTCTCCCTCTGCCTGCTTTGCTCAGAGGACCGGATGAAGTCAGGGAGTTCTCCCTTTCACTGAGAAACGTGCGGGCTGCTGTTGCCTGGGCGCTCTCTTCTTTGCAAAAGAGTCTGCAGTTCCACGCTTTGAACCGTGGAAAGGCGCCGGGCTCTGCTAAGATTTCCCCCGGCGCTTCGTTTGCCCTGGGCCAAAGCGAGCCTTCACAATAGCTGAACGCTAACACTGCATACTCGTTCCACTTCCAGAACCGGGCTACGGCGAGGCCGTTCTCCGGGGGAAAACGGCCCTTCGCGAAGGGCAGATCTGCCGAGCTCATTGCGGGAAAGCGAAAGCAAAGGACGCTTTTCTCCCTCTAACCGCTTTCGTCAGAGGAACGGGGGAAGTCACAGTGTTCTTTCTCTCCCTGAGATACACACAATCTGACGTTGCCTCTGAGCTCCGTTGCTGGCAAAGAACTGAAACTGACATACATTCCTGTGGGGAAACACAGGGCTTTGCTAGGATTTCTCTAGGCAGTGTGTTTTCCCTGGACCTCTCTGCAGCAACACTATCTCGCCAGGGCAACACTGCGTGGGATTTCCTCTTCCAAGAGAGCTGCTGCTTTGTAGTTTGTGCTGGGAAACCTTGCTTTGGCAAGTGCGAATTCACCGCATTCAGGCAGAAAGAAAAGAGAACAGCAAGAGGGCTTTTTTCCCCGGCTGCTTTCCCAAGCCCTTCCAGCTCAAACTATGTCGTTGCTCCTCTGGAAGGATCCCTGCACCGCGACGTAGTTTCTCAGAAGAAACCCTGCGTTTGCAAGAGCAAAGGAGCAGTTCGTTGCAGGAAAGAGGAAGGAAAGAAAGTTTCTCTCCCTCTGCCTGCTTTGCTCAGAGTACTGGATGAAGTCAGGGAGTTCTCCCTTTCACTGAGAAACGTGCGGGCTGCTGTTGCCTGTGCGCTCTCTTCTTTGCAAAAGAGTCTGCAGTTCCACGCTTTGAAACGTGGAAAGGCGCCGGGCTCTGCTAAGACTTCCCCCGGCGCTTCGTTTGCCCTGGGCCAAAGCGAGCCTTCACAATAGCTGAACGCTAACACTGCATACTCGTTCCACTTCCAGAACCGGGCTACGGCGAGGCAGTTCTCCGGGGGAAAACGGCCCTTCGCGAAGGGCAGATCTGCCGAGCTCCTTGCGGGAAAGCGAAAGCAAAGGACGCTTTTCTCCCTCTAACCGCTTTCGTCAGAGGAACGGGGGAAGTCACAGTGTTCTTCCTCTCCCTGAGATACACACAATCTGACGTTGCCTCTGAGCTCCGTTGCTGGCAAAGAACTGAAAGTGACATACATTCCTGTGGGGAAACACAGGGCTTTGCTAGGATTTCTCTAGGCAGTGTGTTTTCCCTGGGCCTCACTGTAGCAACACTATCTCGCCTGGGCAACACTGCATGGCACTTCCTCTGCCAGGAGAGAGCTGCTGCTTTGTAGTTTGTGCTGGGAAACCTTGCTTTGGCAAGTGCCAATTGACCGCATTCAGGCAGAAAGAAAAGAGAATAGCAAGAGGCCTTTTCTCCCCGGCTGCTCTGCCAAGCCCTTCCAGCTCAAACTATGTCGTTGCTCCTCTGGAAGGATCCCTGCACCGCGGCGTAGTTTCTCAGAAGAAGAAGCCCTGCGTTTGCAAGAGCAAATGAGGAATTCGTGGCAGGAAAGAGGAAGGAAAGAAAGTTTCTCTCCCTCTGCCTGCTTTGCTCAGAGGACCGGATGAAGTCAGGGACTTCTCCCTTTCACTGAGAAACGTGCGGGCTGCTGTTGCCTGGGCGCTCTCTTCTTTGCAAAAGAGTCTGCAGTTCCACGCTTTGAACCGTGGAAAGGCGCCGGGCTCTGCTAAGATTTCCCCCGGCGCTTCGTTTGCCCTGGGCCAAAGCGAGCCTTCACAATAGCTGAACCCTAACACTCCATACTCGTTCCACTTCCAGAACCGGGCTACGGCGAGGCAGTTCTCCGGGGGAAAACGGCCCTTCGCGAAGGGCAGATCTGCCGAGCTCCTTGCGGGAAAGCGAAAGCAAAGGACGCTTTTCTCCCTCTAACCGCTTTCGTCAGAGGAACGGGGGAAGTCACAGTGTTCTTCCTCTCCCTGAGATACACACAATCTGACGTTGCCTCTGAGCTCCGTTGCTGGCAAAGAACTGAAAGTGACATACATTCCTGTGGGGAAACACAGGGCTTTGCTCGGATTTCTCTAGGCAGTGTGTTTTCCCTGGGCCTCACTGTAGCAACACTATCTCGCCAGGGCAACACTGCATGGCACTTCCTCTGCCAGGAGAGAGCTGCTGCTTTGTAGTTTGTGCTGGGAAACCTTGCTTTGGCAAGTGCCAATTGACCGCATTCAGGCAGAAAGAAAAGAGAATAGCAAGAGGCCTTTTCTCCCCGGCTGCTCTGCCAAGCCCTTCCAGCTCAAACTATGTCGTTGCTCCTCTGGAAGGATCCCTGCACCGCGGCGTAGTTTCTCAGAAGAAGAAGCCCTGCGTTTGCAAGAGCAAATGAGGAATTCGTGGCAGGAAAGAGGAAGGAAAGAAAGTTTCTCTCCCTCTGCCTGCTTTGCTCAGAGGACTGGATGAAGTCAGGGACTTCTCCCTTTCACTGAGAAACGTGCGGGCTGCTGTTGCCTGGGCGCTCTCTTCTTTGCAAAAGAGTCTGCAGTTCCACGCTTTGAACCGTGGAAAGGCGCCGGGCTCTGCTAAGATTTCCCCCGGCGCTTCGTTTGCCCTGGGCCAAAGCGAGCCTTCACAATAGCTGAACCCTAACACTCCATACTCGTTCCACTTCCAGAACCGGGCTACGGCGAGGCAGTTCTCCGGGGGAAAACGGCCCTTCGCGAAGGGCAGATCTGCCGAGCTCCTTGCGGGAAAGCGAAAGCAAAGGACGCTTTTCTCCCTCTAACCGCTTTCGTCAGAGGAACGGGGGAAGTCACAGTGTTCTTCCTCTCCCTGAGATACACACAATCTGACGTTGCCTCTGAGCTCCGTTGCTGGCAAAGAACTGAAAGTGACATACATTCCTGTGGGGAAACACAGGGCTTTGCTAGGATTTCTCTAGGCAGTGTGTTTTCCCTGGGCCTCACTGTAGCAACACTATCTCGCCTGGGCAACACTGCATGGCACTTCCTCTGCCAGGAGAGAGCTGCTGCTTTGTAGTTTGTGCTGGGAAACCTTGCTTTGGCAAGTGCCAATTGACCGCATTCAGGCAGAAAGAAAAGAGAATAGCAAGAGGCCTTTTCTCCCCGGCTTCTCTGCCAAGCCCTTCCAGCTCAAACTATGTCGTTGCTCCTCTGGAAGGATCCCTGCACCGCGGCGTAGTTTCTCAGAAGAAGAAGCCCTGCGTTTGCAAGAGCAAATGAGGAATTCGTGGCAGGAAAGAGGAAGGAAAGAAAGTTTCTCTCCCTCTGCCTGCTTTGCTCAGAGGACTGGATGAAGTCAGGGACTTCTCCCTTTCACTGAGAAACGTGCGGGCTGCTGTTGCCTGGGCGCTCTCTTCTTTGCAAAAGAGTCTGCAGTTCCACGCTTTGAACCGTGGAAAGGCGCCGGGCTCTGCTAAGATTTCCCCCGGCGCTTCGTTTGCCCTGGGCCAAAGCGAGCCTTCACAATAGCTGAACCCTAACACTCCATACTCGTTCCACTTCCAGAACCGGGCTACGGCGAGGCAGTTCTCCGGGGGAAAACGGCCCTTCGCGAAGGGCAGATCTGCCGAGCTCCTTGCGGGAAAGCGAAAGCAAAGGACGCTTTTCTCCCTCTAACCGCTTTCGTCAGAGGAACGGGGGAAGTCACAGTGTTCTTCCTCTCCCTGAGATACACACAATCTGACGTTGCCTCTGAGCTCCGTTGCTGGCAAAGAACTGAAAGTGACATACATTCCTGTGGGGAAACACAGGGCTTTGCTAGGATTTCTCTAGGCAGTGTGTTTTCCCTGGGCCTCACTGTAGCAACACTATCTCGCCTGGGCAACACTGCATGGCACTTCCTCTGCCAGGAGAGAGCTGCTGCTTTGTAGTTTGTGCTGGGAAACCTTGCTTTGGCAAGTGCCAATTGACCGCATTCAGGCAGAAAGAAAAGAGAATAGCAAGAGGCCTTTTCTCCCCGGCTGCTCTGCCAAGCCCTTCCAGCTCAAACTATGTCGTTGCTCCTCTGGAAGGATCCCTGCACCGCGGCGTAGTTTCTCAGAAGAAGAAGCCCTGCGTTTGCAAGAGCAAATGAGGAATTCGTGGCAGGAAAGAGGAAGGAAAGAAAGTTTCTCTCCCTCTGCCTGCTTTGCTCAGAGGACTGGATGAAGTCAGGGACTTCTCCCTTTCACTGAGAAACGTGCGGGCTGCTGTTGCCTGGGCGCTCTCTTCTTTGCAAAAGAGTCTGCAGTTCCACGCTTTGAACCGTGGAAAGGCGCCGGGCTCTGCTAAGATTTCTCCCGGCGCTTCGTTTGCCCTGGGCCAAAGCGAGCCTTCACAATAGCTGAACCCTAACACTCCATACTCGTTCCACTTCCAGAACCGGGCTACGGCGAGGCAGTTCTCTGGGGGAAAATGGCCCTTCGCGAAGGGCAGATCTGCCGAGCTCCTTGCGGGAAAGCGAAAGCAAAGGACGCTTTTCTCCCTCTAACCGCTTTCGTCAGAGGAACGGGGGAAGTCACAGTGTTCTTCCTCTCCCTGAGATACACACAATCTGACGTTGCCTCTGAGCTCCGTTGCTGGCAAAGAACTGAAAGTGACATACATTCCTGTGGGGAAACACAGGGCTTTGCTAGGATTTCTCTAGGCAGTGTGTTTTCCCTGGGCCTCACTGTAGCAACACTATCTCGCCTGGGCAACACTGCATGGCACCTCCTCTGCCAGGAGAGAGCTGCTGCTTTGTAGTTTGTGCTGGGAAACCTTGCTTTGGCAAGTGCCAATTGACCGCATTCAGGCAGAAAGAAAAGAGAATAGCAAGAGGCCTTTTCTCCCCGGCTGCTCTGCCAAGCCCTTCCAGCTCAAACTATGTCGTTGCTCCTCTGGAAGGATCCCTGCACCGCGGCGTAGTTTCTCAGAAGAAGAAGCCCTGCGTTTGCAAGAGCAAATGAGGAATTCGTGGCAGGAAAGAGGAAGGAAAGAAAGTTTCTCTCCCTCTGCCTGCTTTGCTCAGAGGACTGGATGAAGTCAGGGACTTCTCCCTTTCACTGAGAAACGTGCGGGCTGCTGTTGCCTGGGCGCTCTCTTCTTTGCAAAAGAGTCTGCAGTTCCACGCTTTGAACCGTGGAAAGGCGCCGGGCTCTGCTAAGATTTCCCCCGGCGCTTCGTTTGCCCTGGGCCAAAGCGAGCCTTCACAATAGCTGAACCCTAACACTCCATACTCGTTCCACTTCCAGAACCGGGCTACGGCGAGGCAGTTCTCCGGGGGAAAACGGCCCTTCGCGAAGGGCAGATCTGCCGAGCTCCTTGCGGGAAAGCGAAAGCAAAGGACGCTTTTCTCCCTCTAACCGCTTTCGTCAGAGGAACGGGGGAAGTCACAGTGTTCTTCCTCTCCCTGAGATACACACAATCTGACGTTGCCTCTGAGCTCCGTTGCTGGCAAAGAACTGAAAGTGACATACATTCCTGTGGGGAAACACAGGGCTTTGCTCGGATTTCTCTAGGCAGTGTGTTTTCCCTGGGCCTCACTGTAGCAACACTATCTCGCCAGGGCAACACTGCATGGCACTTCCTCTGCCAGGAGAGAGCTGCTGCTTTGTAGTTTGTGCTGGGAAACCTTGCTTTGGCAAGTGCCAATTGACCGCATTCAGGCAGAAAGAAAAGAGAATAGCAAGAGGCCTTTTCTCCCCGGCTGCTCTGCCAAGCCCTTCCAGCTCAAACTATGTCGTTGCTCCTCTGGAAGGATCCCTGCACCGCGGCGTAGTTTCTCAGAAGAAGAAGCCCTGCGTTTGCAAGAGCAAATGAGGAATTCGTGGCAGGAAAGAGGAAGGAAAGAAAGTTTCTCTCCCTCTGCCTGCTTTGCTCAGAGGACTGGATGAAGTCAGGGACTTCTCCCTTTCACTGAGAAACGTGCGGGCTGCTGTTGCCTGGGCGCTCTCTTCTTTGCAAAAGAGTCTGCAGTTCCACGCTTTGAACCGTGGAAAGGCGCCGGGCTCTGCTAAGATTTCCCCCGGCGCTTCGTTTGCCCTGGGCCAAAGCGAGCCTTCACAATAGCTGAACCCTAACACTCCATACTCGTTCCACTTCCAGAACCGGGCTACGGCGAGGCAGTTCTCCGGGGGAAAACGGCCCTTCGCGAAGGGCAGATCTGCCGAGCTCCTTGCGGGAAAGCGAAAGCAAAGGACGCTTTTCTCCCTCTAACCGCTTTCGTCAGAGGAACGGGGGAAGTCACAGTGTTCTTCCTCTCCCTGAGATACACACAATCTGACGTTGCCTCTGAGCTCCGTTGCTGGCAAAGAACTGAAAGTGACATACATTCCTGTGGGGAAACACAGGGCTTTGCTAGGATTTCTCTAGGCAGTGTGTTTTCCCTGGGCCTCACTGTAGCAACACTATCTCGCCTGGGCAACACTGCATGGCACTTCCTCTGCCAGGAGAGAGCTGCTGCTTTGTAGTTTGTGCTGGGAAACCTTGCTTTGGCAAGTGCCAATTGACCGCATTCAGGCAGAAAGAAAAGAGAATAGCAAGAGGCCTTTTCTCCCCGGCTGCTCTGCCAAGCCCTTCCAGCTCAAACTATGTCGTTGCTCCTCTGGAAGGATCCCTGCACCGCGGCGTAGTTTCTCAGAAGAAGAAGCCCTGCGTTTGCAAGAGCAAATGAGGAATTCGTGGCAGGAAAGAGGAAGGAAAGAAAGTTTCTCTCCCTCTGCCTGCTTTGCTCAGAGGACTGGATGAAGTCAGGGACTTCTCCCTTTCACTGAGAAACGTGCGGGCTGCTGTTGCCTGGGCGCTCTCTTCTTTGCAAAAGAGTCTGCAGTTCCACGCTTTGAACCGTGGAAAGGCGCCGGGCTCTGCTAAGATTTCCCCGGCGCTTCGTTTGCCCTGGGCCAAAGCGAGCCTTCACAATAGCTGAACCCTAACACTCCATACTCGTTCCACTTCCAGAACCGGGCTACGGCGAGGCAGTTCTCCAGGGGAAAACGGCCCTTCGCGAAGGGCAGATCTGCCGAGCTCCTTGCGGGAAAGCGAAAGCAAAGGACGCTTTTCTCCCTCTAACCGCTTTCGTCAGAGGAACGGGGGAAGTCACAGTGTTCTTCCTCTCCCTGAGATACACACAATCTGACGTTGCCTCTGAGCTCCGTTGCTGGCAAAGAACTGAAAGTGACATACATTCCTGTGGGGAAACACAGGGCTTTGCTAGGATTTCTCTAGGCAGTGTGTTTTCCCTGGGCCTCACTGTAGCAACACTATCTCGCCAGGGCAACACTGCATGGCACTTCCTCTGCCAGGAGAGAGCTGCTGCTTTGTAGTTTGTGCTGGGAAACCTTGCTTTGGCAAGTGCGAATTGACCGCATTCAGGCAGAAAGAAAAGAGAATAGCAAGAGGCCTTTTCTCCCCGGCTGCTCTGCCAAGCCCTTCCAGCTCAAACTATGTCGTTGCTCCTCTGGAAGGATCCCTGCACCGCGGCGTAGTTTTTCCGAAGAAGCCCTGCGTTTGCACGAGCAAATGAGGAATTTGTGGCAGGAAAGAGGAAGGAAAGAAAGTTTCTCTCCCTCTGCCTGCTTTGCTCAGAGGACCGGATGAAGTCAGGGAGTTCTCCCTTTCACTGAGAAACGTGCGGGCTGCTGTTGCCTGGGCGCTCTCTTCTTTGCAAAAGAGTCTGCAGTTCCACGCTTTGAACCGTGGAAAGGCGCCGGGCTCTGCTAAGATTTCCCCCGGCGCTTCGTTTGCCCTGGGCCAAAGCGAGCCTTCACAATAGCTGAACGCTAACACTGCATACTCGTTCCACTTCCAGAACCGGGCTACGGCGAGGCCGTTCTCCGGGGGAAAACGGCCCTTCGCGAAGGGCAGATCTGCCGAGCTTATTGCGGGAAAGCGAAAGCAAAGGACGCTTTTCTCCCTCTAACCGCTTTCGTCAGAGGAACGGGGGAAGTCACAGTGTTCTTTCTCTCCCTGAGATACACACAATCTGACGTTGCCTCTGAGCTCCGTTGCTGGCAAAGAACTGAAACTGACATACATTCCTGTGGGGAAACACAGGGCTTTGCTAGGATTTCTCTAGGCAGTGTGTTTTCCCTGGACCTCTCTGCAGCAACACTATCTCGCCAGGGCAACACTGCGTGGGATTTCCTCTTCCAAGAGAGCTGCTGCTTTGTAGTTTGTGCTGGGAAACCTTGCTTTGGCAAGTGCGAATTCACCGCATTCAGGCAGAAAGAAAAGAGAATAGCAAGAGGGCTTTTTTCCCCGGCTGCTTTCCCAAGCCCTTCCAGCTCAAACTATGTCGTTGCTCCTCTGGAAGGATCCCTGCACCGCGACGTAGTTTCTCAGAAGAAACCCTGCGTTTGCAAGAGCAAAGGAGCAGTTCGTTGCAGGAAAGAGGAAGGAAAGAAAGTTTCTCTCCCTCTGCCTGCTTTGCTCAGAGGACTGGATGAAGTCAGGGAGTTCTCCCTTTCACTGAGAAACGTGCGGGCTGCTGTTGCCTGTGCGCTCTCTTCTTTGCAAAAGAGTCTGCAGTTCCACGCTTTGAACCGTGGAAAGGCGCCGGGCTCTGCTAAGACTTCCCCCGGCGCTTCGTTTGCCCTGGGCCAAAGCGAGCCTTCACAATAGCTGAACGCTAACACTGCATACTCGTTCCACTTCCAGAACAGGGCTACCGCGAGGCAGTTCTCCGGGGGAAAACGGCCCTTCGCGAAGGGCAGATCTGCCGAGCTCCTTGCGGGAAAGCGAAAGCAAAGGACGCTTTTCTCCCTCTAACCGCTTTCGTCAGAGGAACGGGGGAAGTCACAGTGTTCTTCCTCTCCCTGAGATACACACAATCTGACGTTGCCTCTGAGCTCCGTTGCTGGCAAAGAACTGAAAGTGACATACATTCCTGTGGGGAAACACAGGGCTTTGCTAGGATTTCTCTAGGCAGTGTGTTTTCCCTGGGCCTCACTGTAGCAACACTATCTCGCCTGGGCAACACTGCATGGCACTTCCTCTGCCAGGAGAGAGCTGCTGCTTTGTAGTTTGTGCTGGGAAACCTTGCTTTGGCAAGTGCCAATTGACCGCATTCAGGCAGAAAGAAAAGAGAATAGCAAGAGGCCTTTTCTCCCCGGCTGCTCTGCCAAGCCCTTCCAGCTCAAACTATGTCGTTGCTCCTCTGGAAGGATCCCTGCACCGCGGCGTAGTTTCTCAGAAGAAGAAGCCCTGCGTTTGCAAGAGCAAATGAGGAATTCGTGGCAGGAAAGAGGAAGGAAAGAAAGTTTCTCTCCCTCTGCCTGCTTTGCTCAGAGGACTGGATGAAGTCAGGGACTTCTCCCTTTCACTGAGAAACGTGCGGGCTGCTGTTGCCTGGGCGCTCTCTTCTTTGCAAAAGAGTCTGCAGTTCCACGCTTTGAACCGTGGAAAGGCGCCGGGCTCTGCTAAGATTTCCCCCGGCGCTTCGTTTGCCCTGGGCCAAAGCGAGCCTTCACAATAGCTGAACCCTAACACTCCATACTCGTTCCACTTCCAGAACCGGGCTACGGCGAGGCAGTTCTCCGGGGGAAAACGGCCCTTCGCGAAGGGCAGATCTGCCGAGCTCCTTGCGGGAAAGCGAAAGCAAAGGACGCTTTTCTCCCTCTAACCGCTTTCGTCAGAGGAACGGGGGAAGTCACAGTGTTCTTCCTCTCCCTGAGATACACACAATCTGACGTTGCCTCTGAGCTCCGTTGCTGGCAAAGAACTGAAAGTGACATACATTCCTGTGGGGAAACACAGGGCTTTGCTCGGATTTCTCTAGGCAGTGTGTTTTCCCTGGGCCTCACTGTAGCAACACTATCTCGCCAGGGCAACACTGCATGGCACTTCCTCTGCCAGGAGAGAGCTGCTGCTTTGTAGTTTGTGCTGGGAAACCTTGCTTTGGCAAGTGCCAATTGACCGCATTCAGGCAGAAAGAAAAGAGAATAGCAAGAGGCCTTTTCTCCCCGGCTGCTCTGCCAAGCCCTTCCAGCTCAAACTATGTCGTTGCTCCTCTGGAAGGATCCCTGCACCGCGGCGTAGTTTCTCAGAAGAAGAAGCCCTGCGTTTGCAAGAGCAAATGAGGAATTCGTGGCAGGAAAGAGGAAGGAAAGAAAGTTTCTCTCCCTCTGCCTGCTTTGCTCAGAGGACTGGATGAAGTCAGGGACTTCTCCCTTTCACTGAGAAACGTGCGGGCTGCTGTTGCCTGGGCGCTCTCTTCTTTGCAAAAGAGTCTGCAGTTCCACGCTTTGAACCGTGGAAAGGCGCCGGGCTCTGCTAAGATTTCCCCCGGCGCTTCGTTTGCCCTGGGCCAAAGCGAGCCTTCACAATAGCTGAACCCTAACACTCCATACTCGTTCCACTTCCAGAACCGGGCTACGGCGAGGCAGTTCTCCGGGGGAAAACGGCCCTTCGCGAAGGGCAGATCTGCCGAGCTCCTTGCGGGAAAGCGAAAGCAAAGGACGCTTTTCTCCCTCTAACCGCTTTCGTCAGAGGAACGGGGGAAGTCACAGTGTTCTTCCTCTCCCTGAGATACACACAATCTGACGTTGCCTCTGAGCTCCGTTGCTGGCAAAGAACTGAAAGTGACATACATTCCTGTGGGGAAACACAGGGCTTTGCTAGGATTTCTCTAGGCAGTGTGTTTTCCCTGGGCCTCACTGTAGCAACACTATCTCGCCAGGGCAACACTGCATGGCACTTCCTCTGCCAGGAGAGAGCTGCTGCTTTGGAGTTTGTGCTGGGAAACCTTGCTTTGGCAAGTGCGAATTGACCGCATTCAGGCAGAAAGAAAAGAGAATAGCAAGAGGCCTTTTCTCCCCGGCTGCTCTGCCAAGCCCTTCCAGCTCAAACTATGTCGTTGCTCCTCTGGAAGGATCCCTGCACCGCGGCGTAGTTTTTCCGAAGAAGCCCTGCGTTTGCACGAGCAAATGAGGAATTTGTGGCAGGAAAGAGGAAGGAAAGAAAGTTTCTCTCCCTCTGCCTGCTTTGCTCAGAGGACCGGATGAAGTCAGGGAGTTCTCCCTTTCACTGAGAAACGTGCGGGCTGCTGTTGCCTGGGCGCTCTCTTCTTTGCAAAAGAGTCTGCAGTTCCACGCTTTGAACCGTGGAAAGGCGCCGGGCTCTGCTAAGATTTCCCCCGGCGCTTCGTTTGCCCTGGGCCAAAGCGAGCCTTCACAATAGCTGAACGCTAACACTGCATACTCGTTCCACTTCCAGAACCGGGCTACGGCGAGGCCGTTCTCCGGGGGAAAACGGCCCTTCGCGAAGGGCAGATCTGCCGAGCTCCTTGCGGGAAAGCGAAAGCAAAGGACGCTTTTCTCCCTCTAACCGCTTTCGTCAGAGGAACGGGGGAAGTCACAGTGTTCTTTCTCTCCCTGAGATACACACAATCTGACGTTGCCTCTGAGCTCCGTTGCTGGCAAAGAACTGAAACTGACATACATTCCTGTGGGGAAACACAGGGCTTTGCTAGGATTTCTCTAGGCAGTGTGTTTTCCCTGGACCTCTCTGCAGCAACACTATCTCGCCAGGGCAACACTGCGTGGGATTTCCTCTGCCAAGAGAGCTGCTGCTTTGTAGTTTGTGCTGGGAAACCTTGCTTTGGCAAGTGCGAATTCACCGCATTCAGGCAGAAAGAAAAGAGAACAGCAAGAGGGCTTTTTTCCCCGGCTGCTTTCCCAAGCCCTTCCAGCTCAAACTATGTCGTTGCTCCTCTGGAAGGATCCCTGCACCGCGACGTAGTTTCTCAGAAGAAACCCTGCGTTTGCAAGAGCAAAGGAGCAGTTCGTTGCAGGAAAGAGGAAGGAAAGAAAGTTTCTCTCCCTCTGCCTGCTTTGCTCAGAGGACTGGATGAAGTCAGGGAGTTCTCCCTTTCACTGAGAAACGTGCGGGCTGCTGTTGCCTGTGCGCTCTCTTCTTTGCAAAAGAGTCTGCAGTTCCACGCTTTGAACCGTGGAAAGGCGCCGGGCTCTGCTAAGACTTCCCCCGGCGCTTCGTTTGCCCTGGGCCAAAGCGAGCCTTCACAATAGCTGAACGCTAACACTGCATACTCGTTCCACTTCCAGAACAGGGCTACCGCGAGGCAGTTCTCCGGGGGAAAACGGCCCTTCGCGAAGGGCAGATCTGCCGAGCTCATTGCGGGAAAGCGAAAGCAAAGGACGCTTTTCTCCCTCTAACCGCTTTCGTCAGAGGAACGGGGGAAGTCACAGTGTTCTTCCTCTCCCTGAGATACACACAATCTGACGTTGCCTCTGAGCTCCGTTGCTGGCAAAGAACTGAAAGTGACATACATTCCTGTGGGGAAACACAGGGCTTTGCTAGGATTTCTCTAGGCAGTGTGTTTTCCCTGGGCCTCACTGTAGCAACACTATCTCGCCAGGGCAACACTGCATGGCACTTCCTCTGCCAGGAGAGAGCTGCTGCTTTGTAGTTTGTGCTGGGAAACCTTGCTTTGGCAAGTGCCAATTGACCGCATTCAGGCAGAAAGAAAAGAGAATAGCAAGAGGCCTTTTCTCCCCGGCTGCTCTGCCAAGCCCTTCCAGCTCAAACTATGTCGTTGCTCCTCTGGAAGGATCCCTGCACCGCGGCGTAGTTTCTCAGAAGAAGAAGCCCTGCGTTTGCAAGAGCAAATGAGGAATTCGTGGCAGGAAAGAGGAAGGAAAGAAAGTTTCTCTCCCTCTGCCTGCTTTGCTCAGAGGACTGGATGAAGTCAGGGACTTCTCCCTTTCACTGAGAAACGTGCGGGCTGCTGTTGCCTGGGCGCTCTCTTCTTTGCAAAAGAGTCTGCAGTTCCACGCTTTGAACCGTGGAAAGGCGCCGGGCTCTGCTAAGATTTCCCCCGGCGCTTCGTTTGCCCTGGGCCAAAGCGAGCCTTCACAATAGCTGAACCCTAACACTCCATACTCGTTCCACTTCCAGAACCGGGCTACGGCGAGGCAGTTCTCCGGGGGAAAACGGCCCTTCGCGAAGGGCAGATCTGCCGAGCTCCTTGCGGGAAAGCGAAAGCAAAGGACGCTTTTCTCCCTCTAACCGCTTTCGTCAGAGGAACGGGGGAAGTCACAGTGTTCTTCCTCTCCCTGAGATACACACAATCTGACGTTGCCTCTGAGCTCCGTTGCTGGCAAAGAACTGAAAGTGACATACATTCCTGTGGGGAAACACAGGGCTTTGCTCGGATTTCTCTAGGCAGTGTGTTTTCCCTGGGCCTCACTGTAGCAACACTATCTCGCCAGGGCAACACTGCATGGCACTTCCTCTGCCAGGAGAGAGCTGCTGCTTTGTAGTTTGTGCTGGGAAACCTTGCTTTGGCAAGTGCCAATTGACCGCATTCAGGCAGAAAGAAAAGAGAATAGCAAGAGGCCTTTTCTCCCCGGCTGCTCTGCCAAGCCCTTCCAGCTCAAACTATGTCGTTGCTCCTCTGGAAGGATCCCTGCACCGCGGCGTAGTTTCTCAGAAGAAGAAGCCCTGCGTTTGCAAGAGCAAATGAGGAATTCGTGGCAGGAAAGAGGAAGGAAAGAAAGTTTCTCTCCCTCTGCCTGCTTTGCTCAGAGGACTGGATGAAGTCAGGGACTTCTCCCTTTCACTGAGAAACGTGCGGGCTGCTGTTGCCTGGGCGCTCTCTTCTTTGCAAAAGAGTCTGCAGTTCCACGCTTTGAACCGTGGAAAGGCGCCGGGCTCTGCTAAGATTTCCCCCGGCGCTTCGTTTGCCCTGGGCCAAAGCGAGCCTTCACAATAGCTGAACCCTAACACTCCATACTCGTTCCACTTCCAGAACCGGGCTACGGCGAGGCAGTTCTCCGGGGGAAAACGGCCCTTCGCGAAGGGCAGATCTGCCGAGCTCCTTGCGGGAAAGCGAAAGCAAAGGACGCTTTTCTCCCTCTAACCGCTTTCGTCAGAGGAACGGGGGAAGTCACAGTGTTCTTCCTCTCCCTGAGATACACACAATCTGACGTTGCCTCTGAGCTCCGTTGCTGGCAAAGAACTGAAAGTGACATACATTCCTGTGGGGAAACACAGGGCTTTGCTAGGATTTCTCTAGGCAGTGTGTTTTCCCTGGGCCTCACTGTAGCAACACTATCTCGCCTGGGCAACACTGCATGGCACTTCCTCTGCCAGGAGAGAGCTGCTGCTTTGTAGTTTGTGCTGGGAAACCTTGCTTTGGCAAGTGCCAATTGACCGCATTCAGGCAGAAAGAAAAGAGAATAGCAAGAGGCCTTTTCTCCCCGGCTGCTCTGCCAAGCCCTTCCAGCTCAAACTATGTCGTTGCTCCTCTGGAAGGATCCCTGCACCGCGGCGTAGTTTCTCAGAAGAAGAAGCCCTGCGTTTGCAAGAGCAAATGAGGAATTCGTGGCAGGAAAGAGGAAGGAAAGAAAGTTTCTCTCCCTCTGCCTGCTTTGCTCAGAGGACTGGATGAAGTCAGGGACTTCTCCCTTTCACTGAGAAACGTGCGGGCTGCTGTTGCCTGGGCGCTCTCTTCTTTGCAAAAGAGTCTGCAGTTCCACGCTTTGAACCGTGGAAAGGCGCCGGGCTCTGCTAAGATTTCCCCGGCGCTTCGTTTGCCCTGGGCCAAAGCGAGCCTTCACAATAGCTGAACCCTAACACTCCATACTCGTTCCACTTCCAGAACCGGGCTACGGCGAGGCAGTTCTCCAGGGGAAAACGGCCCTTCGCGAAGGGCAGATCTGCCGAGCTCCTTGCGGGAAAGCGAAAGCAAAGGACGCTTTTCTCCCTCTAACCGCTTTCGTCAGAGGAACGGGGGAAGTCACAGTGTTCTTCCTCTCCCTGAGATACACACAATCTGACGTTGCCTCTGAGCTCCGTTGCTGGCAAAGAACTGAAAGTGACATACATTCCTGTGGGGAAACACAGGGCTTTGCTAGGATTTCTCTAGGCAGTGTGTTTTCCCTGGGCCTCACTGTAGCAACACTATCTCGCCAGGGCAACACTGCATGGCACTTCCTCTGCCAGGAGAGAGCTGCTGCTTTGTAGTTTGTGCTGGGAAACCTTGCTTTGGCAAGTGCCAATTGACCGCATTCAGGCAGAAAGAAAAGAGAATAGCAAGAGGCCTTTTCTCCCCGGCTGCTCTGCCAAGCCCTTCCAGCTCAAACTATGTCGTTGCTCCTCTGGAAGGATCCCTGCACCGCGGCGTAGTTTCTCAGAAGAAGAAGCCCTGCGTTTGCAAGAGCAAATGAGGAATTCGTGGCAGGAAAGAGGAAGGAAAGAAAGTTTCTCTCCCTCTGCCTGCTTTGCTCAGAGGACTGGATGAAGTCAGGGACTTCTCCCTTTCACTGAGAAACGTGCGGGCTGCTGTTGCCTGGGCGCTCTCTTCTTTGCAAAAGAGTCTGCAGTTCCACGCTTTGAACCGTGGAAAGGCGCCGGGCTCTGCTAAGATTTCCCCCGGCGCTTCGTTTGCCCTGGGCCAAAGCGAGCCTTCACAATAGCTGAACCCTAACACTCCATACTCGTTCCACTTCCAGAACCGGGCTACGGCGAGGCAGTTCTCCGGGGGAAAACGGCCCTTCGCGAAGGGCAGATCTGCCGAGCTCCTTGCGGGAAAGCGAAAGCAAAGGACGCTTTTCTCCCTCTAACCGCTTTCGTCAGAGGAACGGGGGAAGTCACAGTGTTCTTCCTCTCCCTGAGATACACACAATCTGACGTTGCCTCTGAGCTCCGTTGCTGGCAAAGAACTGAAAGTGACATACATTCCTGTGGGGAAACACAGGGCTTTGCTAGGATTTCTCTAGGCAGTGTGTTTTCCCTGGGCCTCACTGTAGCAACACTATCTCGCCAGGGCAACACTGCATGGCACTTCCTCTGCCAGGAGAGAGCTGCTGCTTTGGAGTTTGTGCTGGGAAACCTTGCTTTGGCAAGTGCGAATTGACCGCATTCAGGCAGAAAGAAAAGAGAATAGCAAGAGGCCTTTTCTCCCCGGCTGCTCTGCCAAGCCCTTCCAGCTCAAACTATGTCGTTGCTCCTCTGGAAGGATCCCTGCACCGCGGCGTAGTTTTTCCGAAGAAGCCCTGCGTTTGCACGAGCAAATGAGGAATTTGTGGCAGGAAAGAGGAAGGAAAGAAAGTTTCTCTCCCTCTGCCTGCTTTGCTCAGAGGACCGGATGAAGTCAGGGAGTTCTCCCTTTCACTGAGAAACGTGCGGGCTGCTGTTGCCTGGGCGCTCTCTTCTTTGCAAAAGAGTCTGCAGTTCCACGCTTTGAACCGTGGAAAGGCGCCGGGCTCTGCTAAGATTTCCCCCGGCGCTTCGTTTGCCCTGGGCCAAAGCGAGCCTTCACAATAGCTGAACGCTAACACTGCATACTCGTTCCACTTCCAGAACCGGGCTACGGCGAGGCCGTTCTCCGGGGGAAAACGGCCCTTCGCGAAGGGCAGATCTGCCGAGCTCCTTGCGGGAAAGCGAAAGCAAAGGACGCTTTTCTCCCTCTAACCGCTTTCGTCAGAGGAACGGGGGAAGTCACAGTGTTCTTTCTCTCCCTGAGATACACACAATCTGACGTTGCCTCTGAGCTCCGTTGCTGGCAAAGAACTGAAACTGACATACATTCCTGTGGGGAAACACAGGGCTTTGCTAGGATTTCTCTAGGCAGTGTGTTTTCCCTGGACCTCTCTGCAGCAACACTATCTCGCCAGGGCAACACTGCGTGGGATTTCCTCTGCCAAGAGAGCTGCTGCTTTGTAGTTTGTGCTGGGAAACCTTGCTTTGGCAAGTGCGAATTCACCGCATTCAGGCAGAAAGAAAAGAGAACAGCAAGAGGGCTTTTTTCCCCGGCTGCTTTCCCAAGCCCTTCCAGCTCAAACTATGTCGTTGCTCCTCTGGAAGGATCCCTGCACCGCGACGTAGTTTCTCAGAAGAAACCCTGCGTTTGCAAGAGCAAAGGAGCAGTTCGTTGCAGGAAAGAGGAAGGAAAGAAAGTTTCTCTCCCTCTGCCTGCTTTGCTCAGAGGACTGGATGAAGTCAGGGAGTTCTCCCTTTCACTGAGAAACGTGCGGGCTGCTGTTGCCTGTGCGCTCTCTTCTTTGCAAAAGAGTCTGCAGTTCCACGCTTTGAACCGTGGAAAGGCGCCGGGCTCTGCTAAGACTTCCCCCGGCGCTTCGTTTGCCCTGGGCCAAAGCGAGCCTTCACAATAGCTGAACGCTAACACTGCATACTCGTTCCACTTCCAGAACAGGGCTACCGCGAGGCAGTTCTCCGGGGGAAAACGGCCCTTCGCGAAGGGCAGATCTGCCGAGCTCATTGCGGGAAAGCGAAAGCAAAGGACGCTTTTCTCCCTCTAACCGCTTTCGTCAGAGGAACGGGGGAAGTCACAGTGTTCTTCCTCTCCCTGAGATACACACAATCTGACGTTGCCTCTGAGCTCCGTTGCTGGCAAAGAACTGAAAGTGACATACATTCCTGTGGGGAAACACAGGGCTTTGCTAGGATTTCTCTAGGCAGTGTGTTTTCCCTGGGCCTCACTGTAGCAACACTATCTCGCCAGGGCAACACTGCATGGCACTTCCTCTGCCAGGAGAGAGCTGCTGCTTTGTAGTTTGTGCTGGGAAACCTTGCTTTGGCAAGTGCCAATTGACCGCATTCAGGCAGAAAGAAAAGAGAATAGCAAGAGGCCTTTTCTCCCCGGCTGCTCTGCCAAGCCCTTCCAGCTCAAACTATGTCGTTGCTCCTCTGGAAGGATCCCTGCACCGCGGCGTAGTTTCTCAGAAGAAGAAGCCCTGCGTTTGCAAGAGCAAATGAGGAATTCGTGGCAGGAAAGAGGAAGGAAAGAAAGTTTCTCTCCCTCTGCCTGCTTTGCTCAGAGGACTGGATGAAGTCAGGGACTTCTCCCTTTCACTGAGAAACGTGCGGGCTGCTGTTGCCTGGGCGCTCTCTTCTTTGCAAAAGAGTCTGCAGTTCCACGCTTTGAACCGTGGAAAGGCGCCGGGCTCTGCTAAGATTTCCCCCGGCGCTTCGTTTGCCCTGGGCCAAAGCGAGCCTTCACAATAGCTGAACCCTAACACTCCATACTCGTTCCACTTCCAGAACCGGGCTACGGCGAGGCAGTTCTCCGGGGGAAAACGGCCCTTCGCGAAGGGCAGATCTGCCGAGCTCCTTGCGGGAAAGCGAAAGCAAAGGACGCTTTTCTCCCTCTAACCGCTTTCGTCAGAGGAACGGGGGAAGTCACAGTGTTCTTCCTCTCCCTGAGATACACACAATCTGACGTTGCCTCTGAGCTCCGTTGCTGGCAAAGAACTGAAAGTGACATACATTCCTGTGGGGAAACACAGGGCTTTGCTCGGATTTCTCTAGGCAGTGTGTTTTCCCTGGGCCTCACTGTAGCAACACTATCTCGCCAGGGCAACACTGCATGGCACTTCCTCTGCCAGGAGAGAGCTGCTGCTTTGTAGTTTGTGCTGGGAAACCTTGCTTTGGCAAGTGCCAATTGACCGCATTCAGGCAGAAAGAAAAGAGAATAGCAAGAGGCCTTTTCTCCCCGGCTGCTCTGCCAAGCCCTTCCAGCTCAAACTATGTCGTTGCTCCTCTGGAAGGATCCCTGCACCGCGGCGTAGTTTCTCAGAAGAAGAAGCCCTGCGTTTGCAAGAGCAAATGAGGAATTCGTGGCAGGAAAGAGGAAGGAAAGAAAGTTTCTCTCCCTCTGCCTGCTTTGCTCAGAGGACTGGATGAAGTCAGGGACTTCTCCCTTTCACTGAGAAACGTGCGGGCTGCTGTTGCCTGGGCGCTCTCTTCTTTGCAAAAGAGTCTGCAGTTCCACGCTTTGAACCGTGGAAAGGCGCCGGGCTCTGCTAAGATTTCCCCCGGCGCTTCGTTTGCCCTGGGCCAAAGCGAGCCTTCACAATAGCTGAACCCTAACACTCCATACTCGTTCCACTTCCAGAACCGGGCTACGGCGAGGCAGTTCTCCGGGGGAAAACGGCCCTTCGCGAAGGGCAGATCTGCCGAGCTCCTTGCGGGAAAGCGAAAGCAAAGGACGCTTTTCTCCCTCTAACCGCTTTCGTCAGAGGAACGGGGGAAGTCACAGTGTTCTTCCTCTCCCTGAGATACACACAATCTGACGTTGCCTCTGAGCTCCGTTGCTGGCAAAGAACTGAAAGTGACATACATTCCTGTGGGGAAACACAGGGCTTTGCTAGGATTTCTCTAGGCAGTGTGTTTTCCCTGGGCCTCACTGTAGCAACACTATCTCGCCTGGGCAACACTGCATGGCACTTCCTCTGCCAGGAGAGAGCTGCTGCTTTGTAGTTTGTGCTGGGAAACCTTGCTTTGGCAAGTGCCAATTGACCGCATTCAGGCAGAAAGAAAAGAGAATAGCAAGAGGCCTTTTCTCCCCGGCTGCTCTGCCAAGCCCTTCCAGCTCAAACTATGTCGTTGCTCCTCTGGAAGGATCCCTGCACCGCGGCGTAGTTTCTCAGAAGAAGAAGCCCTGCGTTTGCAAGAGCAAATGAGGAATTCGTGGCAGGAAAGAGGAAGGAAAGAAAGTTTCTCTCCCTCTGCCTGCTTTGCTCAGAGGACTGGATGAAGTCAGGGACTTCTCCCTTTCACTGAGAAACGTGCGGGCTGCTGTTGCCTGGGCGCTCTCTTCTTTGCAAAAGAGTCTGCAGTTCCACGCTTTGAACCGTGGAAAGGCGCCGGGCTCTGCTAAGATTTCCCCGGCGCTTCGTTTGCCCTGGGCCAAAGCGAGCCTTCACAATAGCTGAACCCTAACACTCCATACTCGTTCCACTTCCAGAACCGGGCTACGGCGAGGCAGTTCTCCAGGGGAAAACGGCCCTTCGCGAAGGGCAGATCTGCCGAGCTCCTTGCGGGAAAGCGAAAGCAAAGGACGCTTTTCTCCCTCTAACCGCTTTCGTCAGAGGAACGGGGGAAGTCACAGTGTTCTTCCTCTCCCTGAGATACACACAATCTGACGTTGCCTCTGAGCTCCGTTGCTGGCAAAGAACTGAAAGTGACATACATTCCTGTGGGGAAACACAGGGCTTTGCTAGGATTTCTCTAGGCAGTGTGTTTTCCCTGGGCCTCACTGTAGCAACACTATCTCGCCAGGGCAACACTGCATGGCACTTCCTCTGCCAGGAGAGAGCTGCTGCTTTGTAGTTTGTGCTGGGAAACCTTGCTTTGGCAAGTGCCAATTGACCGCATTCAGGCAGAAAGAAAAGAGAATAGCAAGAGGCCTTTTCTCCCCGGCTGCTCTGCCAAGCCCTTCCAGCTCAAACTATGTCGTTGCTCCTCTGGAAGGATCCCTGCACCGCGGCGTAGTTTCTCAGAAGAAGAAGCCCTGCGTTTGCAAGAGCAAATGAGGAATTCGTGGCAGGAAAGAGGAAGGAAAGAAAGTTTCTCTCCCTCTGCCTGCTTTGCTCAGAGGACTGGATGAAGTCAGGGACTTCTCCCTTTCACTGAGAAACGTGCGGGCTGCTGTTGCCTGGGCGCTCTCTTCTTTGCAAAAGAGTCTGCAGTTCCACGCTTTGAACCGTGGAAAGGCGCCGGGCTCTGCTAAGATTTCCCCCGGCGCTTCGTTTGCCCTGGGCCAAAGCGAGCCTTCACAATAGCTGAACCCTAACACTCCATACTCGTTCCACTTCCAGAACCGGGCTACGGCGAGGCAGTTCTCCGGGGGAAAACGGCCCTTCGCGAAGGGCAGATCTGCCGAGCTCCTTGCGGGAAAGCGAAAGCAAAGGACGCTTTTCTCCCTCTAACCGCTTTCGTCAGAGGAACGGGGGAAGTCACAGTGTTCTTCCTCTCCCTGAGATACACACAATCTGACGTTGCCTCTGAGCTCCGTTGCTGGCAAAGAACTGAAAGTGACATACATTCCTGTGGGGAAACACAGGGCTTTGCTAGGATTTCTCTAGGCAGTGTGTTTTCCCTGGGCCTCACTGTAGCAACACTATCTCGCCTGGGCAACACTGCATGGCACTTCCTCTGCCAGGAGAGAGCTGCTGCTTTGTAGTTTGTGCTGGGAAACCTTGCTTTGGCAAGTGCCAATTGACCGCATTCAGGCAGAAAGAAAAGAGAATAGCAAGAGGCCTTTTCTCCCCGGCTTCTCTGCCAAGCCCTTCCAGCTCAAACTATGTCGTTGCTCCTCTGGAAGGATCCCTGCACCGCGGCGTAGTTTCTCAGAAGAAGAAGCCCTGCGTTTGCAAGAGCAAATGAGGAATTCGTGGCAGGAAAGAGGAAGGAAAGAAAGTTTCTCTCCCTCTGCCTGCTTTGCTCAGAGGACTGGATGAAGTCAGGGACTTCTCCCTTTCACTGAGAAACGTGCGGGCTGCTGTTGCCTGGGCGCTCTCTTCTTTGCAAAAGAGTCTGCAGTTCCACGCTTTGAACCGTGGAAAGGCGCCGGGCTCTGCTAAGATTTCTCCCGGCGCTTCGTTTGCCCTGGGCCAAAGCGAGCCTTCACAATAGCTGAACCCTAACACTCCATACTCGTTCCACTTCCAGAACCGGGCTACGGCGAGGCAGTTCTCTGGGGGAAAATGGCCCTTCGCGAAGGGCAGATCTGCCGAGCTCCTTGCGGGAAAGCGAAAGCAAAGGACGCTTTTCTCCCTCTAACCGCTTTCGTCAGAGGAACGGGGGAAGTCACAGTGTTCTTCCTCTCCCTGAGATACACACAATCTGACGTTGCCTCTGAGCTCCGTTGCTGGCAAAGAACTGAAAGTGACATACATTCCTGTGGGGAAACACAGGGCTTTGCTAGGATTTCTCTAGGCAGTGTGTTTTCCCTGGGCCTCACTGTAGCAACACTATCTCGCCTGGGCAACACTGCATGGCACCTCCTCTGCCAGGAGAGAGCTGCTGCTTTGTAGTTTGTGCTGGGAAACCTTGCTTTGGCAAGTGCCAATTGACCGCATTCAGGCAGAAAGAAAAGAGAATAGCAAGAGGCCTTTTCTCCCCGGCTGCTCTGCCAAGCCCTTCCAGCTCAAACTATGTCGTTGCTCCTCTGGAAGGATCCCTGCACCGCGGCGTAGTTTCTCAGAAGAAGAAGCCCTGCGTTTGCAAGAGCAAATGAGGAATTCGTGGCAGGAAAGAGGAAGGAAAGAAAGTTTCTCTCCCTCTGCCTGCTTTGCTCAGAGGACTGGATGAAGTCAGGGACTTCTCCCTTTCACTGAGAAACGTGCGGGCTGCTGTTGCCTGGGCGCTCTCTTCTTTGCAAAAGAGTCTGCAGTTCCACGCTTTGAACCGTGGAAAGGCGCCGGGCTCTGCTAAGATTTCCCCCGGCGCTTCGTTTGCCCTGGGCCAAAGCGAGCCTTCACAATAGCTGAACCCTAACACTCCATACTCGTTCCACTTCCAGAACCGGGCTACGGCGAGGCAGTTCTCCGGGGGAAAACGGCCCTTCGCGAAGGGCAGATCTGCCGAGCTCCTTGCGGGAAAGCGAAAGCAAAGGACGCTTTTCTCCCTCTAACCGCTTTCGTCAGAGGAACGGGGGAAGTCACAGTGTTCTTCCTCTCCCTGAGATACACACAATCTGACGTTGCCTCTGAGCTCCGTTGCTGGCAAAGAACTGAAAGTGACATACATTCCTGTGGGGAAACACAGGGCTTTGCTCGGATTTCTCTAGGCAGTGTGTTTTCCCTGGGCCTCACTGTAGCAACACTATCTCGCCAGGGCAACACTGCATGGCACTTCCTCTGCCAGGAGAGAGCTGCTGCTTTGTAGTTTGTGCTGGGAAACCTTGCTTTGGCAAGTGCCAATTGACCGCATTCAGGCAGAAAGAAAAGAGAATAGCAAGAGGCCTTTTCTCCCCGGCTGCTCTGCCAAGCCCTTCCAGCTCAAACTATGTCGTTGCTCCTCTGGAAGGATCCCTGCACCGCGGCGTAGTTTCTCAGAAGAAGAAGCCCTGCGTTTGCAAGAGCAAATGAGGAATTCGTGGCAGGAAAGAGGAAGGAAAGAAAGTTTCTCTCCCTCTGCCTGCTTTGCTCAGAGGACTGGATGAAGTCAGGGACTTCTCCCTTTCACTGAGAAACGTGCGGGCTGCTGTTGCCTGGGCGCTCTCTTCTTTGCAAAAGAGTCTGCAGTTCCACGCTTTGAACCGTGGAAAGGCGCCGGGCTCTGCTAAGATTTCCCCCGGCGCTTCGTTTGCCCTGGGCCAAAGCGAGCCTTCACAATAGCTGAACCCTAACACTCCATACTCGTTCCACTTCCAGAACCGGGCTACGGCGAGGCAGTTCTCCGGGGGAAAACGGCCCTTCGCGAAGGGCAGATCTGCCGAGCTCCTTGCGGGAAAGCGAAAGCAAAGGACGCTTTTCTCCCTCTAACCGCTTTCGTCAGAGGAACGGGGGAAGTCACAGTGTTCTTCCTCTCCCTGAGATACACACAATCTGACGTTGCCTCTGAGCTCCGTTGCTGGCAAAGAACTGAAAGTGACATACATTCCTGTGGGGAAACACAGGGCTTTGCTAGGATTTCTCTAGGCAGTGTGTTTTCCCTGGGCCTCACTGTAGCAACACTATCTCGCCTGGGCAACACTGCATGGCACTTCCTCTGCCAGGAGAGAGCTGCTGCTTTGTAGTTTGTGCTGGGAAACCTTGCTTTGGCAAGTGCCAATTGACCGCATTCAGGCAGAAAGAAAAGAGAATAGCAAGAGGCCTTTTCTCCCCGGCTGCTCTGCCAAGCCCTTCCAGCTCAAACTATGTCGTTGCTCCTCTGGAAGGATCCCTGCACCGCGGCGTAGTTTCTCAGAAGAAGAAGCCCTGCGTTTGCAAGAGCAAATGAGGAATTCGTGGCAGGAAAGAGGAAGGAAAGAAAGTTTCTCTCCCTCTGCCTGCTTTGCTCAGAGGACTGGATGAAGTCAGGGACTTCTCCCTTTCACTGAGAAACGTGCGGGCTGCTGTTGCCTGGGCGCTCTCTTCTTTGCAAAAGAGTCTGCAGTTCCACGCTTTGAACCGTGGAAAGGCGCCGGGCTCTGCTAAGATTTCCCCGGCGCTTCGTTTGCCCTGGGCCAAAGCGAGCCTTCACAATAGCTGAACCCTAACACTCCATACTCGTTCCACTTCCAGAACCGGGCTACGGCGAGGCAGTTCTCCAGGGGAAAACGGCCCTTCGCGAAGGGCAGATCTGCCGAGCTCCTTGCGGGAAAGCGAAAGCAAAGGACGCTTTTCTCCCTCTAACCGCTTTCGTCAGAGGAACGGGGGAAGTCACAGTGTTCTTCCTCTCCCTGAGATACACACAATCTGACGTTGCCTCTGAGCTCCGTTGCTGGCAAAGAACTGAAAGTGACATACATTCCTGTGGGGAAACACAGGGCTTTGCTAGGATTTCTCTAGGCAGTGTGTTTTCCCTGGGCCTCACTGTAGCAACACTATCTCGCCAGGGCAACACTGCATGGCACTTCCTCTGCCAGGAGAGAGCTGCTGCTTTGTAGTTTGTGCTGGGAAACCTTGCTTTGGCAAGTGCCAATTGACCGCATTCAGGCAGAAAGAAAAGAGAATAGCAAGAGGCCTTTTCTCCCCGGCTGCTCTGCCAAGCCCTTCCAGCTCAAACTATGTCGTTGCTCCTCTGGAAGGATCCCTGCACCGCGGCGTAGTTTCTCAGAAGAAGAAGCCCTGCGTTTGCAAGAGCAAATGAGGAATTCGTGGCAGGAAAGAGGAAGGAAAGAAAGTTTCTCTCCCTCTGCCTGCTTTGCTCAGAGGACTGGATGAAGTCAGGGACTTCTCCCTTTCACTGAGAAACGTGCGGGCTGCTGTTGCCTGGGCGCTCTCTTCTTTGCAAAAGAGTCTGCAGTTCCACGCTTTGAACCGTGGAAAGGCGCCGGGCTCTGCTAAGATTTCCCCCGGCGCTTCGTTTGCCCTGGGCCAAAGCGAGCCTTCACAATAGCTGAACCCTAACACTCCATACTCGTTCCACTTCCAGAACCGGGCTACGGCGAGGCAGTTCTCCGGGGGAAAACGGCCCTTCGCGAAGGGCAGATCTGCCGAGCTCCTTGCGGGAAAGCGAAAGCAAAGGACGCTTTTCTCCCTCTAACCGCTTTCGTCAGAGGAACGGGGGAAGTCACAGTGTTCTTCCTCTCCCTGAGATACACACAATCTGACGTTGCCTCTGAGCTCCGTTGCTGGCAAAGAACTGAAAGTGACATACATTCCTGTGGGGAAACACAGGGCTTTGCTAGGATTTCTCTAGGCAGTGTGTTTTCCCTGGGCCTCACTGTAGCAACACTATCTCGCCTGGGCAACACTGCATGGCACTTCTTCTGCCAGGAGAGAGCTGCTGCTTTGTAGTTTGTGCTGGGAAACCTTGCTTTGGCAAGTGCCAATTGACCGCATTCAGGCAGAAAGAAAAGAGAATAGCAAGAGGCCTTTTCTCCCCGGCTGCTCTGCCAAGCCCTTCCAGCTCAAACTATGTCGTTGCTCCTCTGGAAGGATCCCTGCACCGCGGCGTAGTTTCTCAGAAGAAGAAGCCCTGCGTTTGCAAGAGCAAATGAGGAATTCGTGGCAGGAAAGAGGAAGGAAAGAAAGTTTCTCTCCCTCTGCCTGCTTTGCTCAGAGGACTGGATGAAGTCAGGGACTTCTCCCTTTCACTGAGAAACGTGCGGGCTGCTGTTGCCTGGGCGCTCTCTTCTTTGCAAAAGAGTCTGCAGTTCCACGCTTTGAACCGTGGAAAGGCGCCGGGCTCTGCTAAGATTTCCCCCGGCGCTTCGTTTGCCCTGGGCCAAAGCGAGCCTTCACAATAGCTGAACCCTAACACTCCATACTCGTTCCACTTCCAGAACCGGGCTACGGCGAGGCAGTTCTCCGGGGGAAAACGGCCCTTCGCGAAGGGCAGATCTGCCGAGCTCCTTGCGGGAAAGCGAAAGCAAAGGACGCTTTTCTCCCTCTAACCGCTTTCGTCAGAGGAACGGGGGAAGTCACAGTGTTCTTCCTCTCCCTGAGATACACACAATCTGACGTTGCCTCTGAGCTCCGTTGCTGGCAAAGAACTGAAAGTGACATACATTCCTGTGGGGAAACACAGGGCTTTGCTAGGATTTCTCTAGGCAGTGTGTTTTCCCTGGGCCTCACTGTAGCAACACTATCTCGCCTGGGCAACACTGCATGGCACTTCCTCTGCCAGGAGAGAGCTGCTGCTTTGTAGTTTGTGCTGGGAAACCTTGCTTTGGCAAGTGCCAATTGACCGCATTCAGGCAGAAAGAAAAGAGAATAGCAAGAGGCCTTTTCTCCCCGGCTGCTCTGCCAAGCCCTTCCAGCTCAAACTATGTCGTTGCTCCTCTGGAAGGATCCCTGCACCGCGGCGTAGTTTCTCAGAAGAAGAAGCCCTGCGTTTGCAAGAGCAAATGAGGAATTCGTGGCAGGAAAGAGGAAGGAAAGAAAGTTTCTCTCCCTCTGCCTGCTTTGCTCAGAGGACTGGATGAAGTCAGGGACTTCTCCCTTTCACTGAGAAACGTGCGGGCTGCTGTTGCCTGGGTGCTCTCTTCTTTGCAAAAGAGTCTGCAGTTCCACGCTTTGAACCGTGGAAAGGCGCCGGGCTCTGCTAAGATTTCCCCCGGCGCTTCGTTTGCCCTGGGCCAAAGCGAGCCTTCACAATAGCTGAACCCTAACACTCCATACTCGTTCCACTTCCAGAACCGGGCTACGGCGAGGCAGTTCTCCGGGGGAAAACGGCCCTTCGCGAAGGGCAGATCTGCCGAGCTCCTTGCGGGAAAGCGAAAGCAAAGGACGCTTTTCTCCCTCTAACCGCTTTCGTCAGAGGAACGGGGGAAGTCACAGTGTTCTTCCTCTCCCTGAGATACACACAATCTGACGTTGCCTCTGAGCTCCGTTGCTGGCAAAGAACTGAAAGTGACATACATTCCTGTGGGGAAACACAGGGCTTTGCTAGGATTTCTCTAGGCAGTGTGTTTTCCCTGGGCCTCACTGTAGCAACACTATCTCGCCTGGGCAACACTGCATGGCACTTCCTCTGCCAGGAGAGAGCTGCTGCTTTGTAGTTTGTGCTGGGAAACCTTGCTTTGGCAAGTGCCAATTGACCGCATTCAGGCAGAAAGAAAAGAGAATAGCAAGAGGCCTTTTCTCCCCGGCTGCTCTGCCAAGCCCTTCCAGCTCAAACTATGTCGTTGCTCCTCTGGAAGGATCCCTGCACCGCGGCGTAGTTTCTCAGAAGAAGAAGCCCTGCGTTTGCAAGAGCAAATGAGGAATTCGTGGCAGGAAAGAGGAAGGAAAGAAAGTTTCTCTCCCTCTGCCTGCTTTGCTCAGAGGACTGGATGAAGTCAGGGACTTCTCCCTTTCACTGAGAAACGTGCGGGCTGCTGTTGCCTGGGCGCTCTCTTCTTTGCAAAAGAGTCTGCAGTTCCACGCTTTGAACCGTGGAAAGGCGCCGGGCTCTGCTAAGATTTCCCCGGCGCTTCGTTTGCTCTGGGCCAAAGCGAGCCTTCACAATAGCTGAACCCTAACACTCCATACTCGTTCCACTTCCAGAACCGGGCTACGGCGAGGCAGTTCTCCAGGGGAAAACGGCCCTTCGCGAAGGGCAGATCTGCCGAGCTCCTTGCGGGAAAGCGAAAGCAAAGGACGCTTTTCTCCCTCTAACCGCTTTCGTCAGAGGAACGGGGGAAGTCACAGTGTTCTTCCTCTCCCTGAGATACACACAATCTGACGTTGCCTCTGAGCTCCGTTGCTGGCAAAGAACTGAAAGTGACATACATTCCTGTGGGGAAACACAGGGCTTTGCTAGGATTTCTCTAGGCAGTGTGTTTTCCCTGGGCCTCACTGTAGCAACACTATCTCGCCAGGGCAACACTGCATGGCACTTCCTCTGCCAGGAGAGAGCTGCTGCTTTGTAGTTTGTGCTGGGAAACCTTGCTTTGGCAAGTGCCAATTGACCGCATTCAGGCAGAAAGAAAAGAGAATAGCAAGAGGCCTTTTCTCCCCGGCTGCTCTGCCAAGCCCTTCCAGCTCAAACTATGTCGTTGCTCCTCTGGAAGGATCCCTGCACCGCGGCGTAGTTTCTCAGAAGAAGAAGCCCTGCGTTTGCAAGAGCAAATGAGGAATTCGTGGCAGGAAAGAGGAAGGAAAGAAAGTTTCTCTCCCTCTGCCTGCTTTGCTCAGAGGACTGGATGAAGTCAGGGACTTCTCCCTTTCACTGAGAAACGTGCGGGCTGCTGTTGCCTGGGCGCTCTCTTCTTTGCAAAAGAGTCTGCAGTTCCACGCTTTGAACCGTGGAAAGGCGCCGGGCTCTGCTAAGATTTCCCCCGGCGCTTCGTTTGCCCTGGGCCAAAGCGAGCCTTCACAATAGCTGAACCCTAACACTCCATACTCGTTCCACTTCCAGAACCGGGCTACGGCGAGGCAGTTCTCCGGGGGAAAACGGCCCTTCGCGAAGGGCAGATCTGCCGAGCTCCTTGCGGGAAAGCGAAAGCAAAGGACGCTTTTCTCCCTCTAACCGCTTTCGTCAGAGGAACGGGGGAAGTCACAGTGTTCTTCCTCTCCCTGAGATACACACAATCTGACGTTGCCTCTGAGCTCCGTTGCTGGCAAAGAACTGAAAGTGACATACATTCCTGTGGGGAAACACAGGGCTTTGCTAGGATTTCTCTAGGCAGTGTGTTTTCCCTGGGCCTCACTGTAGCAACACTATCTCGCCTGGGCAACACTGCATGGCACTTCCTCTGCCAGGAGAGAGCTGCTGCTTTGTAGTTTGTGCTGGGAAACCTTGCTTTGGCAAGTGCCAATTGACCGCATTCAGGCAGAAAGAAAAGAGAATAGCAAGAGGCCTTTTCTCCCCGGCTGCTCTGCCAAGCCCTTCCAGCTCAAACTATGTCGTTGCTCCTCTGGAAGGATCCCTGCACCGCGGCGTAGTTTCTCAGAAGAAGAAGCCCTGCGTTTGCAAGAGCAAATGAGGAATTCGTGGCAGGAAAGAGGAAGGAAAGAAAGTTTCTCTCCCTCTGCCTGCTTTGCTCAGAGGACTGGATGAAGTCAGGGACTTCTCCCTTTCACTGAGAAACGTGCGGGCTGCTGTTGCCTGGGCGCTCTCTTCTTTGCAAAAGAGTCTGCAGTTCCACGCTTTGAACCGTGGAAAGGCGCCGGGCTCTGCTAAGATTTCCCCGGCGCTTCGTTTGCTCTGGGCCAAAGCGAGCCTTCACAATAGCTGAACCCTAACACTCCATACTCGTTCCACTTCCAGAACCGGGCTACGGCGAGGCAGTTCTCCAGGGGAAAACGGCCCTTCGCGAAGGGCAGATCTGCCGAGCTCCTTGCGGGAAAGCGAAAGCAAAGGACGCTTTTCTCCCTCTAACCGCTTTCGTCAGAGGAACGGGGGAAGTCACAGTGTTCTTCCTCTCCCTGAGATACACACAATCTGACGTTGCCTCTGAGCTCCGTTGCTGGCAAAGAACTGAAAGTGACATACATTCCTGTGGGGAAACACAGGGCTTTGCTAGGATTTCTCTAGGCAGTGTGTTTTCCCTGGGCCTCACTGTAGCAACACTATCTCGCCAGGGCAACACTGCATGGCACTTCCTCTGCCAGGAGAGAGCTGCTGCTTTGTAGTTTGTGCTGGGAAACCTTGCTTTGGCAAGTGCCAATTGACCGCATTCAGGCAGAAAGAAAAGAGAATAGCAAGAGGCCTTTTCTCCCCGGCTGCTCTGCCAAGCCCTTCCAGCTCAAACTATGTCGTTGCTCCTCTGGAAGGATCCCTGCACCGCGGCGTAGTTTCTCAGAAGAAGAAGCCCTGCGTTTGCAAGAGCAAATGAGGAATTCGTGGCAGGAAAGAGGAAGGAAAGAAAGTTTCTCTCCCTCTGCCTGCTTTGCTCAGAGGACTGGATGAAGTCAGGGACTTCTCCCTTTCACTGAGAAACGTGCGGGCTGCTGTTGCCTGGGCGCTCTCTTCTTTGCAAAAGAGTCTGCAGTTCCACGCTTTGAACCGTGGAAAGGCGCCGGGCTCTGCTAAGATTTCTCCCGGCGCTTCGTTTGCCCTGGGCCAAAGCGAGCCTTCACAATAGCTGAACGCTAACACTGCATACTCGTTCCACTTCCAGAACCGGGCTACGGCGAGGCAGTTCTCTGGGGGAAAATGGCCCTTCGCGAAGGGCAGATCTGCCGAGCTCCTTGCGGGAAAGCGAAAGCAAAGGACGCTTTTCTCCCTCTAACCGCTTTCGTCAGAGGAACGGGGGAAGTCACAGTGTTCTTCCTCTCCCTGAGATACACACAATCTGACGTTGCCTCTGAGCTCCGTTGCTGGCAAAGAACTGAAAGTGACATACATTCCTGTGGGGAAACACAGGGCTTTGCTAGGATTTCTCTAGGCAGTGTGTTTTCCCTGGGCCTCACTGTAGCAACACTATCTCGCCTGGGCAACACTGCATGGCACCTCCTCTGCCAGGAGAGAGCTGCTGCTTTGTAGTTTGTGCTGGGAAACCTTGCTTTGGCAAGTGCCAATTGACCGCATTCAGGCAGAAAGAAAAGAGAATAGCAAGAGGCCTTTTCTCCCCGGCTGCTCTGCCAAGCCCTTCCAGCTCAAACTATGTCGTTGCTCCTCTGGAAGGATCCCTGCACCGCGGCGTAGTTTCTCAGAAGAAGAAGCCCTGCGTTTGCAAGAGCAAATGAGGAATTCGTGGCAGGAAAGAGGAAGGAAAGAAAGTTTCTCTCCCTCTGCCTGCTTTGCTCAGAGGACTGGATGAAGTCAGGGACTTCTCCCTTTCACTGAGAAACGTGCGGGCTGCTGTTGCCTGGGCGCTCTCTTCTTTGCAAAAGAGTCTGCAGTTCCACGCTTTGAACCGTGGAAAGGCGCCGGGCTCTGCTAAGATTTCCCCCGGCGCTTCGTTTGCCCTGGGCCAAAGCGAGCCTTCACAATAGCTGAACCCTAACACTCCATACTCGTTCCACTTCCAGAACCGGGCCACGGCGAGGCCGTTCTCCGGGGGAAAACGGCCCTTCGCGAAGGGCAGATCTGCCGAGCTCCTTGCGGGAAAGCGAAAGCAAAGGACGCTTTTCTCCCTCTAACCGCTTTCGTCAGAGGAACGGGGAAAGTCACAGTGTTCTTCCTCTCCCTGAGATACACACAATCTGACGTTGCCTCTGAGCTCCGTTGCTGGCAAAGAACTGAAAGTGACATACATTCCTGTGGGGAAACACAGGGCTTTGCTAGGATTTCTCTAGACAGTGTGTTTTCCCTGGGCCTCACTGTAGCAACACTATCTCGCCTGGGCAACACTGCATGGCACTTCCTCTGCCAGGAGAGAGCTGCTGCTTTGTAGTTTGTGCTGGGAAACCTTGCTTTGGCAAGTGCCAATTGACCGCATTCAGGCAGAAAGAAAAGAGAATAGCAAGAGGCCTTTTCTCCCCGGCTGCTCTGCCAAGCCCTTCCAGCTCAAACTATGTCGTTGCTCCTCTGGAAGGATCCCTGCACCGCGGCGTAGTTTCTCAGAAGAAGAAGCCCTGCGTTTGCAAGAGCAAATGAGGAATTCGTGGCAGGAAAGAGGAAGGAAAGAAAGTTTCTCTCCCTCTGCCTGCTTTGCTCAGAGGACTGGATGAAGTCAGGGACTTCTCCCTTTCACTGAGAAACGTGCGGGCTGCTGTTGCCTGGGCGCTCTCTTCTTTGCAAAAGAGTCTGCAGTTCCACGCTTTGAACCGTGGAAAGGCGCCGGGCTCTGCTAAGATTTCCCCCGGCGCTTCGTTTGCCCTGGGCCAAAGCGAGCCTTCACAATAGCTGAACCCTAACACTCCATACTCGTTCCACTTCCAGAACCGGGCTACGGCGAGGCAGTTCTCCGGGGGAAAACGGCCCTTCGCGAAGTGCAGATCTGCCGAGCTCCTTGCGGGAAAGCGAAAGCAAAGGACGCTTTTCTCCCTCTAACCGCTTTCGTCAGAGGAACGGGGGAAGTCACAGTGTTCTTCCTCTCCCTGAGATACACACAATCTGACGTTGCCTCTGAGCTCCGTTGCTGGCAAAGAACTGAAAGTGACATACATTCCTGTGGGGAAACACAGGGCTTTGCTAGGATTTCTCTAGGCAGTGTGTTTTCCCTGGGCCTCACTGTAGCAACACTATCTCGCCTGGGCAACACTGCATGGCACTTCCTCTGCCAGGAGAGAGCTGCTGCTTTGTAGTTTGTGCTGGGAAACCTTGCTTTGGCAAGTGCCAATTGACCGCATTCAGGCAGAAAGAAAAGAGAATAGCAAGAGGCCTTTTCTCCCCGGCTGCTCTGCCAAGCCCTTCCAGCTCAAACTATGTCGTTGCTCCTCTGGAAGGATCCCTGCACCGCGGCGTAGTTTCTCAGAAGAAGAAGCCCTGCGTTTGCAAGAGCAAATGAGGAATTCGTGGCAGGAAAGAGGAAGGAAAGAAAGTTTCTCTCCCTCTGCCTGCTTTGCTCAGAGGACTGGATGAAGTCAGGGACTTCTCCCTTTCACTGAGAAACGTGCGGGCTGCTGTTGCCTGGGCGCTCTCTTCTTTGCAAAAGAGTCTGCAGTTCCACGCTTTGAACCGTGGAAAGGCGCCGGGCTCTGCTAAGATTTCTCCCGGCGCTTCGTTTGCCCTGGGCCAAAGCGAGCCTTCACAATAGCTGAACCCTAACACTCCATACTCGTTCCACTTCCAGAACCGGGCTACGGCGAGGCAGTTCTCTGGGGGAAAATGGCCCTTCGCGAAGGGCAGATCTGCCGAGCTCCTTGCGGGAAAGCGAAAGCAAAGGACGCTTTTCTCCCTCTAACCGCTTTCGTCAGAGGAACGGGGGAAGTCACAGTGTTCTTCCTCTCCCTGAGATACACACAATCTGACGTTGCCTCTGAGCTCCGTTGCTGGCAAAGAACTGAAAGTGACATACATTCCTGTGGGGAAACACAGGGCTTTGCTAGGATTTCTCTAGGCAGTGTGTTTTCCCTGGGCCTCACTGTAGCAACACTATCTCGCCTGGGCAACACTGCATGGCACCTCCTCTGCCAGGAGAGAGCTGCTGCTTTGTAGTTTGTGCTGGGAAACCTTGCTTTGGCAAGTGCCAATTGACCGCATTCAGGCAGAAAGAAAAGAGAATAGCAAGAGGCCTTTTCTCCCCGGCTGCTCTGCCAAGCCCTTCCAGCTCAAACTATGTCGTTGCTCCTCTGGAAGGATCCCTGCACCGCGGCGTAGTTTCTCAGAAGAAGAAGCCCTGCGTTTGCAAGAGCAAATGAGGAATTCGTGGCAGGAAAGAGGAAGGAAAGAAAGTTTCTCTCCCTCTGCCTGCTTTGCTCAGAGGACTGGATGAAGTCAGGGACTTCTCCCTTTCACTGAGAAACGTGCGGGCTGCTGTTGCCTGGGCGCTCTCTTCTTTGCAAAAGAGTCTGCAGTTCCACGCTTTGAACCGTGGAAAGGCGCCGGGCTCTGCTAAGATTTCCCCCGGCGCTTCGTTTGCCCTGGGCCAAAGCGAGCCTTCACAATAGCTGAACCCTAACACTCCATACTCGTTCCACTTCCAGAACCGGGCCACGGCGAGGCCGTTCTCCGGGGGAAAACGGCCCTTCGCGAAGGGCAGATCTGCCGAGCTCCTTGCGGGAAAGCGAAAGCAAAGGACGCTTTTCTCCCTCTAACCGCTTTCGTCAGAGGAACGGGGAAAGTCACAGTGTTCTTCCTCTCCCTGAGATACACACAATCTGACGTTGCCTCTGAGCTCCGTTGCTGGCAAAGAACTGAAAGTGACATACATTCCTGTGGGGAAACACAGGGCTTTGCTAGGATTTCTCTAGACAGTGTGTTTTCCCTGGGCCTCACTGTAGCAACACTATCTCGCCTGGGCAACACTGCATGGCACTTCCTCTGCCAGGAGAGAGCTGCTGCTTTGTAGTTTGTGCTGGGAAACCTTGCTTTGGCAAGTGCCAATTGACCGCATTCAGGCAGAAAGAAAAGAGAATAGCAAGAGGCCTTTTCTCCCCGGCTGCTCTGCCAAGCCCTTCCAGCTCAAACTATGTCGTTGCTCCTCTGGAAGGATCCCTGCACCGCGGCGTAGTTTCTCAGAAGAAGAAGCCCTGCGTTTGCAAGAGCAAATGAGGAATTCGTGGCAGGAAAGAGGAAGGAAAGAAAGTTTCTCTCCCTCTGCCTGCTTTGCTCAGAGGACTGGATGAAGTCAGGGACTTCTCCCTTTCACTGAGAAACGTGCGGGCTGCTGTTGCCTGGGCGCTCTCTTCTTTGCAAAAGAGTCTGCAGTTCCACGCTTTGAACCGTGGAAAGGCGCCGGGCTCTGCTAAGATTTCCCCCGGCGCTTCGTTTGCCCTGGGCCAAAGCGAGCCTTCACAATAGCTGAACCCTAACACTCCATACTCGTTCCACTTCCAGAACCGGGCTACGGCGAGGCAGTTCTCCGGGGGAAAACGGCCCTTCGCGAAGGGCAGATCTGCCGAGCTCCTTGCGGGAAAGCGAAAGCAAAGGACGCTTTTCTCCCTCTAACCGCTTTCGTCAGAGGAACGGGGGAAGTCACAGTGTTCTTCCTCTCCCTGAGATACACACAATCTGACGTTGCCTCTGAGCTCCGTTGCTGGCAAAGAACTGAAAGTGACATACATTCCTGTGGGGAAACACAGGGCTTTGCTAGGATTTCTCTAGGCAGTGTGTTTTCCCTGGGCCTCACTGTAGCAACACTATCTCGCCTGGGCAACACTGCATGGCACCTCCTCTGCCAGGAGAGAGCTGCTGCTTTGTAGTTTGTGCTGGGAAACCTTGCTTTGGCAAGTGCCAATTGACCGCATTCAGGCAGAAAGAAAAGAGAATAGCAAGAGGCCTTTTCTCCCCGGCTGCTCTGCCAAGCCCTTCCAGCTCAAACTATGTCGTTGCTCCTCTGGAAGGATCCCTGCACCGCGGCGTAGTTTCTCAGAAGAAGAAGCCCTGCGTTTGCAAGAGCAAATGAGGAATTCGTGGCAGGAAAGAGGAAGGAAAGAAAGTTTCTCTCCCTCTGCCTGCTTTGCTCAGAGGACTGGATGAAGTCAGGGACTTCTCCCTTTCACTGAGAAACGTGCGGGCTGCTGTTGCCTGGGCGCTCTCTTCTTTGCAAAAGAGTCTGCAGTTCCACGCTTTGAACCGTGGAAAGGCGCCGGGCTCTGCTAAGATTTCCCCCGGCGCTTCGTTTGCCCTGGGCCAAAGCGAGCCTTCACAATAGCTGAACCCTAACACTCCATACTCGTTCCACTTCCAGAACCGGGCTACGGCGAGGCCATTCTCCGGGGGAAAACGGCCCTTCGCGAAGGGCAGATCTGCCGAGCTCCTTGCGGGAAAGCGAAAGCAAAGGACGCTTTTCTCCCTCTAACCGCTTTCGTCAGAGGAACGGGGGAAGTCACAGTGTTCTTCCTCTCCCTGAGATACACACAATCTGACGTTGCCTCTGAGCTCCGTTGCTGGCAAAGAACTGAAAGTGACATACATTCCTGTGGGGAAACACAGGGCTTTGCTAGGATTTCTCTAGGCAGTGTGTTTTCCCTGGGCCTCACTGTAGCAACACTATCTCGCCTGGGCAACACTGCATGGCACTTCCTCTGCCAGGAGAGAGCTGCTGCTTTGTAGTTTGTGCTGGGAAACCTTGCTTTGGCAAGTGCCAATTGACCGCATTCAGGCAGAAAGAAAAGAGAATAGCAAGAGGCCTTTTCTCCCCGGCTGCTCTGCCAAGCCCTTCCAGCTCAAACTATGTCGTTGCTCCTCTGGAAGGATCCCTGCACCGCGGCGTAGTTTCTCAGAAGAAGAAGCCCTGCGTTTGCAAGAGCAAATGAGGAATTCGTGGCAGGAAAGAGGAAGGAAAGAAAGTTTCTCTCCCTCTGCCTGCTTTGCTCAGAGGACTGGATGAAGTCAGGGACTTCTCCCTTTCACTGAGAAACGTGCGGGCTGCTGTTGCCTGGGCGCTCTCTTCTTTGCAAAAGAGTCTGCAGTTCCACGCTTTGAACCGTGGAAAGGCGCCGGGCTCTGCTAAGATTTCCCCCGGCGCTTCGTTTGCCCTGGGCCAAAGCGAGCCTTCACAATAGCTGAACCCTAACACTCCATACTCGTTCCACTTCCAGAACCGGGCTACGGCGAGGCAGTTCTCCGGGGGAAAACGGCCCTTCGCGAAGGGCAGATCTGCCGAGCTCCTTGCGGGAAAGCGAAAGCAAAGGACGCTTTTCTCCCTCTAACCGCTTTCGTCAGAGGAACGGGGGAAGTCACAGTGTTCTTCCTCTCCCTGAGATACACACAATCTGACGTTGCCTCTGAGCTCCGTTGCTGGCAAAGAACTGAAAGTGACATACATTCCTGTGGGGAAACACAGGGCTTTGCTAGGATTTCTCTAGGCAGTGTGTTTTCCCTGGGCCTCACTGTAGCAACACTATCTCGCCTGGGCAACACTGCATGGCACCTCCTCTGCCAGGAGAGAGCTGCTGCTTTGTAGTTTGTGCTGGGAAACCTTGCTTTGGCAAGTGCCAATTGACCGCATTCAGGCAGAAAGAAAAGAGAATAGCAAGAGGCCTTTTCTCCCCGGCTGCTCTGCCAAGCCCTTCCAGCTCAAACTATGTCGTTGCTCCTCTGGAAGGATCCCTGCACCGCGGCGTAGTTTCTCAGAAGAAGAAGCCCTGCGTTTGCAAGAGCAAATGAGGAATTCGTGGCAGGAAAGAGGAAGGAAAGAAAGTTTCTCTCCCTCTGCCTGCTTTGCTCAGAGGACTGGATGAAGTCAGGGACTTCTCCCTTTCACTGAGAAACGTGCGGGCTGCTGTTGCCTGGGCGCTCTCTTCTTTGCAAAAGAGTCTGCAGTTCCACGCTTTGAACCGTGGAAAGGCGCCGGGCTCTGCTAAGATTTCCCCGGCGCTTCGTTTGCCCTGGGCCAAAGCGAGCCTTCACAATAGCTGAACCCTAACACTCCATACTCGTTCCACTTCCAGAACCGGGCTACGGCGAGGCAGTTCTCCGGGGGAAAACGGCCCTTCGCGAAGGGCAGATCTGCCGAGCTCCTTGCGGGAAAGCGAAAGCAAAGGACGCTTTTCTCCCTCTAACCGCTTTCGTCAGAGGAACGGGGGAAGTCACAGTGTTCTTCCTCTCCCTGAGATACACACAATCTGACGTTGCCTCTGAGCTCCGTTGCTGGCAAAGAACTGAAAGTGACATACATTCCTGTGGGGAAACACAGGGCTTTGCTAGGATTTCTCTAGGCAGTGTGTTTTCCCTGGGCCTCACTGTAGCAACACTATCTCGCCAGGGCAACACTGCATGGCACTTCCTCTGCCAGGAGAGAGCTGCTGCTTTGTAGTTTGTGCTGGGAAACCTTGCTTTGGCAAGTGCCAATTGACCGCATTCAGGCAGAAAGAAAAGAGAATAGCAAGAGGCCTTTTCTCCCCGGCTGCTCTGCCAAGCCCTTCCAGCTCAAACTATGTCGTTGCTCCTCTGGAAGGATCCCTGCACCGCGGCGTAGTTTCTCAGAAGAAGAAGCCCTGCGTTTGCAAGAGCAAATGAGGAATTCGTGGCAGGAAAGAGGAAGGAAAGAAAGTTTCTCTCCCTCTGCCTGCTTTGCTCAGAGGACTGGATGAAGTCAGGGACTTCTCCCTTTCACTGAGAAACGTGCGGGCTGCTGTTGCCTGGGCGCTCTCTTCTTTGCAAAAGAGTCTGCAGTTCCACGCTTTGAACCGTGGAAAGGCGCCGGGCTCTGCTAAGATTTCCCCCGGCGCTTCGTTTGCCCTGGGCCAAAGCGAGCCTTCACAATAGCTGAACCCTAACACTCCATACTCGTTCCACTTCCAGAACCGGGCTACGGCGAGGCAGTTCTCCGGGGGAAAACGGCCCTTCGCGAAGGGCAGATCTGCCGAGCTCCTTGCGGGAAAGCGAAAGCAAAGGACGCTTTTCTCCCTCTAACCGCTTTCGTCAGAGGAACGGGGGAAGTCACAGTGTTCTTCCTCTCCCTGAGATACACACAATCTGACGTTGCGTCTGAGCTCCGTTGCTGGCAAAGAACTGAAAGTGACATACATTCCTGTGGGGAAACACAGGGCTTTGCTAGGATTTCTCTAGGCAGTGTGTTTTCCCTGGGCCTCACTGTAGCAACACTATCTCGCCTGGGCAACACTGCATGGCACTTCTTCTGCCAGGAGAGAGCTGCTGCTTTGTAGTTTGTGCTGGGAAACCTTGCTTTGGCAAGTGCCAATTGACCGCATTCAGGCAGAAAGAAAAGAGAATAGCAAGAGGCCTTTTCTCCCCGGCTGCTCTGCCAAGCCCTTCCAGCTCAAACTATGTCGTTGCTCCTCTGGAAGGATCCCTGCACCGCGGCGTAGTTTCTCAGAAGAAGAAGCCCTGCGTTTGCAAGAGCAAATGAGGAATTCGTGGCAGGAAAGAGGAAGGAAAGAAAGTTTCTCTCCCTCTGCCTGCTTTGCTCAGAGGACTGGATGAAGTCAGGGACTTCTCCCTTTCACTGAGAAACGTGCGGGCTGCTGTTGCCTGGGCGCTCTCTTCTTTGCAAAAGAGTCTGCAGTTCCACGCTTTGAACCGTGGAAAGGCGCCGGGCTCTGCTAAGATTTCCCCCGGCGCTTCGTTTGCCCTGGGCCAAAGCGAGCCTTCACAATAGCTGAACCCTAACACTCCATACTCGTTCCACTTCCAGAACCGGGCTACGGCGAGGCAGTTCTCCGGGGGAAAACGGCCCTTCGCGAAGGGCAGATCTGCCGAGCTCCTTGCGGGAAAGCGAAAGCAAAGTACGCTTTTCTCCCTCTAACCGCTTTCCTCAGAGGAACGGGGGAAGTCACAGTGTTCTTCCTCTCCCTGAGATACACACAATCTGACGTTGCGTCTGAGCTCCGTTGCTGGCAAAGAACTGAAAGTGACATACATTCCTGTGGGGAAACACAGGGCTTTGCTAGGATTTCTCTAGGCAGTGTGTTTTCCCTGGGCCTCACTGTAGCAACACTATCTCGCCTGGGCAACACTGCATGGCACTTCTTCTGCCAGGAGAGAGCTGCTGCTTTGTAGTTTGTGCTGGGAAACCTTGCTTTGGCAAGTGCCAATTGACCGCATTCAGGCAGAAAGAAAAGAGAATAGCAAGAGGCCTTTTCTCCCCGGCTGCTCTGCCAAGCCCTTCCAGCTCAAACTATGTCGTTGCTCCTCTGGAAGGATCCCTGCACCGCGGCGTAGTTTCTCAGAAGAAGAAGCCCTGCGTTTGCAAGAGCAAATGAGGAATTCGTGGCAGGAAAGAGGAAGGAAAGAAAGTTTCTCTCCCTCTGCCTGCTTTGCTCAGAGGACTGGATGAAGTCAGGGACTTCTCCCTTTCACTGAGAAACGTGCGGGCTGCTGTTGCCTGGGCGCTCTCTTCTTTGCAAAAGAGTCTGCAGTTCCACGCTTTGAACCGTGGAAAGGCGCCGGGCTCTGCTAAGATTTCCCCCGGCGCTTCGTTTGCCCTGGGCCAAAGCGAGCCTTCACAATAGCTGAACCCTAACACTCCATACTCGTTCCACTTCCAGAACCGGGCTACGGCGAGGCAGTTCTCCGGGGGAAAACGGCCCTTCGCGAAGGGCAGATCTGCCGAGCTCCTTGCGGGAAAGCGAAAGCAAAGGACGCTTTTCTCCCTCTAACCGCTTTCGTCAGAGGAACGGGGGAAGTCACAGTGTTCTTTCTCTCACTGAGATACACACAATCTGACGTTGCCTCTGAGCTCCGTTGCTGGCAAAGAACTGAAAGTGACATACATTCCTGTGGGGAAACACAGGGCTTTGCTAGGATTTCTCTAGGCAGTGTGTTTTCCCTGGACCTCTCTGCAGCAACACTATCTCGCCAGGGCAACACTGCGTGGGATTTCCTCTTCCAAGAGAGCTGCTGCTTTGTAGTTTGTGCTGGGAAACCTTGCTTTGGCAAGTGCGAATTCACCGCATTCAGGCAGAAAGAAAAGAGAACAGCAAGAGGCCTTTTTTCCCCGGCTGCTTTCCCAAGCCCTTCCAGCTCAAACTATGTCGTTGCTCCTCTGGAAGGATCCCTGCACCGCGACGTAGTTTCTCAGAAGAAACCCTGCGTTTGCAAGAGCAAAGGAGCAATTCGTTGCAGGAAAGAGGAAGGAAAGAAAGTTTCTCTCCCTCTGCCTGCTTTGCTCAGAGAACTGGATGAAGTCAGGGAGTTCTCCCTTTCACTGAGAAACGTGCGGGCTGCTGTTGCCTGTGCGCTCTCTTCTTTGCAAAAGAGTCTGCAGTTCCACGCTTTGAACCGTGGAAAGGCGCCGGGCTCTGCTAAGACTTCCCCCGGCGCTTCGTTTGCCCTGGGCCAAAGCGAGCCTTCACAATAGCTGAACGCTAACACTGCATACTCGTTCCACTTCCAGAACAGGGCTACCGCGAGGCAGTTCTCCGGGGGAAAACGGCCCTTCGCGAAGGGCAGATCTGCCGAGCTCCTTGCGGGAAAGCAAAAGCAAAGGACGCTTTTCTCCCTCTAACCGCTTTCGTCAGAGGAACGGGGGAAGTCACAGTGTTCTTCCTCTCCCTGAGATACACACAATCTGACGTTGCCTCTGAGCTCCGTTGCTGGCAAAGAACTGAAAGTGACATACATTCCTGTGGGGAAACACAGGGCTTTGCTAGGATTTCTCTAGGCAGTGTGTTTTCCCTGGGCCTCACTGTAGCAACACTATCTCGCCTGGGCAACACTGCATGGCACTTCCTCTGCCAGGAGAGAGCTGCTGCTTTGTAGTTTGTGCTGGGAAACCTTGCTTTGGCAAGTGCCAATTGACCGCATTCAGGCAGAAAGAAAAGAGAATAGCAAGAGGCCTTTTCTCCCCGGCTGCTCTGCCAAGCCCTTCCAGCTCAAACTATGTCGTTGCTCCTCTGGAAGGATCCCTGCACCGCGGCGTAGTTTCTCAGAAGAAGAAGCCCTGCGTTTGCAAGAGCAAATGAGGAATTCGTGGCAGGAAAGAGGAAGGAAAGAAAGTTTCTCTCCCTCTGCCTGCTTTGCTCAGAGGACTGGATGAAGTCAGGGACTTCTCCCTTTCACTGAGAAACGTGCGGGCTGCTGTTGCCTGGGCGCTCTCTTCTTTGCAAAAGAGTCTGCAGTTCCACGCTTTGAACCGTGGAAAGGCGCCGGGCTCTGCTAAGATTTCCCCCGGCGCTTCGTTTGCCCTGGGCCAAAGCGAGCCTTCACAATAGCTGAACCCTAACACTCCATACTCGTTCCACTTCCAGAACCGGGCTACGGCGAGGCAGTTCTCCGGGGGAAAACGGCCCTTCGCGAAGGGCAGATCTGCCGAGCTCCTTGCGGGAAAGCGAAAGCAAAGGACGCTTTTCTCCCTCTAACCGCTTTCGTCAGAGGAACGGGGGAAGTCACAGTGTTCTTCCTCTCCCTGAGATACACACAATCTGACGTTGCCTCTGAGCTCCGTTGCTGGCAAAGAACTGAAAGTGACATACATTCCTGTGGGGAAACACAGGGCTTTGCTAGGATTTCTCTAGGCAGTGTGTTTTCCCTGGGCCTCACTGTAGCAACACTATCTCGCCAGGGCAACACTGCATGGCACTTCCTCTGCCAGGAGAGAGCTGCTGCTTTGTAGTTTGTGCTGGGAAACCTTGCTTTGGCAAGTGCCAATTGACCGCATTCAGGCAGAAAGAAAAGAGAATAGCAAGAGGCCTTTTCTCCCCGGCTGCTCTGCCAAGCCCTTCCAGCTCAAACTATGTCGTTGCTCCTCTGGAAGGATCCCTGCACCGCGGCGTAGTTTCTCAGAAGAAGAAGCCCTGCGTTTGCAAGAGCAAATGAGGAATTCGTGGCAGGAAAGAGGAAGGAAAGAAAGTTTCTCTCCCTCTGCCTGCTTTGCTCAGAGGACTGGATGAAGTCAGGGACTTCTCCCTTTCACTGAGAAACGTGCGGGCTGCTGTTGCCTGGGCGCTCTCTTCTTTGCAAAAGAGTCTGCAGTTCCACGCTTTGAACCGTGGAAAGGCGCCGGGCTCTGCTAAGATTTCCCCCGGCGCTTCGTTTGCCCTGGGCCAAAGCGAGCCTTCACAATAGCTGAACCCTAACACTCCATACTCGTTCCACTTCCAGAACCGGGCTACGGCGAGGCAGTTCTCCGGGGGAAAACGGCCCTTCGCGAAGGGCAGATCTGCCGAGCTCCTTGCGGGAAAGCGAAAGCAAAGGACGCTTTTCTCCCTCTAACCGCTTTCGTCAGAGGAACGGGGGAAGTCACAGTGTTCTTCCTCTCCCTGAGATACACACAATCTGACGTTGCCTCTGAGCTCCGTTGCTGGCAAAGAACTGAAAGTGACATACATTCCTGTGGGGAAACACAGGGCTTTGCTAGGATTTCTCTAGGCAGTGTGTTTTCCCTGGGCCTCACTGTAGCAACACTATCTCGCCTGGGCAACACTGCATGGCACTTCTTCTGCCAGGAGAGAGCTGCTGCTTTGTAGTTTGTGCTGGGAAACCTTGCTTTGGCAAGTGCCAATTGACCGCATTCAGGCAGAAAGAAAAGAGAATAGCAAGAGGCCTTTTCTCCCCGGCTGCTCTGCCAAGCCCTTCCAGCTCAAACTATGTCGTTGCTCCTCTGGAAGGATCCCTGCACCGCGGCGTAGTTTCTCAGAAGAAGAAGCCCTGCGTTTGCAAGAGCAAATGAGGAATTCGTGGCAGGAAAGAGGAAGGAAAGAAAGTTTCTCTCCCTCTGCCTGCTTTGCTCAGAGGACTGGATGAAGTCAGGGACTTCTCCCTTTCACTGAGAAACGTGCGGGCTGCTGTTGCCTGGGCGCTCTCTTCTTTGCAAAAGAGTCTGCAGTTCCACGCTTTGAACCGTGGAAAGGCGCCGGGCTCTGCTAAGATTTCCCCCGGCGCTTCGTTTGCCCTGGGCCAAAGCGAGCCTTCACAATAGCTGAACCCTAACACTCCATACTCGTTCCACTTCCAGAACCGGGCTACGGCGAGGCAGTTCTCCGGGGGAAAACGGCCCTTCGCGAAGGGCAGATCTGCCGAGCTCCTTGCGGGAAAGCGAAAGCAAAGGACGCTTTTCTCCCTCTAACCGCTTTCGTCAGAGGAACGGGGGAAGTCACAGTGTTCTTCCTCTCCCTGAGATACACACAATCTGACGTTGCGTCTGAGCTCCGTTGCTGGCAAAGAACTGAAAGTGACATACATTCCTGTGGGGAAACACAGGGCTTTGCTAGGATTTCTCTAGGCAGTGTGTTTTCCCTGGGCCTCACTGTAGCAACACTATCTCGCCTGGGCAACACTGCATGGCACTTCCTCTGCCAGGAGAGAGCTGCTGCTTTGTAGTTTGTGCTGGGAAACCTTGCTTTGGCAAGTGCCAATTGACCGCATTCAGGCAGAAAGAAAAGAGAATAGCAAGAGGCCTTTTCTCCCCGGCTGCTCTGCCAAGCCCTTCCAGCTCAAACTATGTCGTTGCTCCTCTGGAAGGATCCCTGCACCGCGGCGTAGTTTCTCAGAAGAAGAAGCCCTGCGTTTGCAAGAGCAAATGAGGAATTCGTGGCAGGAAAGAGGAAGGAAAGAAAGTTTCTCTCCCTCTGCCTGCTTTGCTCAGAGGACTGGATGAAGTCAGGGACTTCTCCCTTTCACTGAGAAACGTGCGGGCTGCTGTTGCCTGGGCGCTCTCTTCTTTGCAAAAGTGTCTGCAGTTCCACGCTTTGAACCGTGGAAAGGCGCCGGGCTCTGCTAAGATTTCCCCCGGCGCTTCGTTTGCCCTGGGCCAAAGCGAGCCTTCACAATAGCTGAACCCTAACACTCCATACTCGTTCCACTTCCAGAACCGGGCTACGGCGAGGCAGTTCTACGGGGGAAAACGGCCCTTCGCGAAGGGCAGATCTGCCGAGCTCCTTGCGGGAAAGCGAAAGCAAAGTACGCTTTTCTCCCTCTAACCGCTTTCCTCAGAGGAACGGGGGAAGTCACAGTGTTCTTCCTCTCCCTGAGATACACACAATCTGACGTTGCGTCTGAGCTCCGTTGCTGGCAAAGAACTGAAAGTGACATACATTCCTGTGGGGAAACACAGGGCTTTGCTAGGATTTCTCTAGGCAGTGTGTTTTCCCTGGGCCTCACTGTAGCAACACTATCTCGCCTGGGCAACACTGCATGGCACTTCTTCTGCCAGGAGAGAGCTGCTGCTTTGTAGTTTGTGCTGGGAAACCTTGCTTTGGCAAGTGCCAATTGACCGCATTCAGGCAGAAAGAAAAGAGAATAGCAAGAGGCCTTTTCTCCCCGGCTGCTCTGCCAAGCCCTTCCAGCTCAAACTATGTCGTTGCTCCTCTGGAAGGATCCCTGCACCGCGGCGTAGTTTCTCAGAAGAAGAAGCCCTGCGTTTGCAAGAGCAAATGAGGAATTCGTGGCAGGAAAGAGGAAGGAAAGAAAGTTTCTCTCCCTCTGCCTGCTTTGCTCAGAGGACTGGATGAAGTCAGGGACTTCTCCCTTTCACTGAGAAACGTGCGGGCTGCTGTTGCCTGGGCGCTCTCTTCTTTGCAAAAGAGTCTGCAGTTCCACGCTTTGAACCGTGGAAAGGCGCCGGGCTCTGCTAAGATTTCCCCCGGCGCTTCGTTTGCCCTGGGCCAAAGCGAGCCTTCACAATAGCTGAACCCTAACACTCCATACTCGTTCCACTTCCAGAACCGGGCTACGGCGAGGCAGTTCTCCGGGGGAAAACGGCCCTTCGCGAAGGGCAGATCTGCCGAGCTCCTTGCGGGAAAGCGAAAGCAAAGGACGCTTTTCTCCCTCTAACCGCTTTCGTCAGAGGAACGGGGGAAGTCACAGTGTTCTTCCTCTCCCTGAGATACACACAATCTGACGTTGCCTCTGAGCTCCGTTGCTGGCAAAGAACTGAAAGTGACATACATTCCTGTGGGGAAACACAGGGCTTTGCTAGGATTTCTCTAGGCAGTGTGTTTTCCCTGGGCCTCACTGTAGCAACACTATCTCGCCTGGGCAACACTGCATGGCACTTCCTCTGCCAGGAGAGAGCTGCTGCTTTGTAGTTTGTGCTGGGAAACCTTGCTTTGGCAAGTGCCAATTGACCGCATTCAGGCAGAAAGAAAAGAGAATAGCAAGAGGCCTTTTCTCCCCGGCTGCTCTGCCAAGCCCTTCCAGCTCAAACTATGTCGTTGCTCCTCTGGAAGGATCCCTGCACCGCGGCGTAGTTTCTCAGAAGAAGAAGCCCTGCGTTTGCAAGAGCAAATGAGGAATTCGTGGCAGGAAAGAGGAAGGAAAGAAAGTTTCTCTCCCTCTGCCTGCTTTGCTCAGAGGACTGGATGAAGTCAGGGACTTCTCCCTTTCACTGAGAAACGTGCGGGCTGCTGTTGCCTGGGCGCTCTCTTCTTTGCAAAAGAGTCTGCAGTTCCACGCTTTGAACCGTGGAAAGGCGCCGGGCTCTGCTAAGATTTCTCCCGGCGCTTCGTTTGCCCTGGGCCAAAGCGAGCCTTCACAATAGCTGAACCCTAACACTCCATACTCGTTCCACTTCCAGAACCGGGCTACGGCGAGGCAGTTCTCTGGGGGAAAATGGACCTTCGCGAAGGGCAGATCTGCCGAGCTCCTTGCGGGAAAGCGAAAGCAAAGGACGCTTTTCTCCCTCTAACCGCTTTCGTCAGAGGAACGGGGGAAGTCACAGTGTTCTTTCTCTCACTGAGATACACACAATCTGACGTTGCCTCTGAGCTCCGTTGCTGGCAAAGAACTGAAAGTGACATACATTCCTGTGGGGAAACACAGGGCTTTGCTAGGATTTCTCTAGGCAGTGTGTTTTCCCTGGACCTCTCTGCAGCAACACTATCTCGCCAGGGCAACACTGCGTGGGATTTCCTCTTCCAAGAGAGCTGCTGCTTTGTAGTTTGTGCTGGGAAACCTTGCTTTGGCAAGTGCGAATTCACCGCATTCAGGCAGAAAGAAAAGAGAACAGCAAGAGGCCTTTTTTCCCCGGCTGCTTTCCCAAGCCCTTCCAGCTCAAACTATGTCGTTGCTCCTCTGGAAGGATCCCTGCACCGCGACGTAGTTTCTCAGAAGAAACCCTGCGTTTGCAAGAGCAAAGGAGCAATTCGTTGCAGGAAAGAGGAAGGAAAGAAAGTTTCTCTCCCTCTGCCTGCTTTGCTCAGAGAACTGGATGAAGTCAGGGAGTTCTCCCTTTCACTGAGAAACGTGCGGGCTGCTGTTGCCTGTGCGCTCTCTTCTTTGCAAAAGAGTCTGCAGTTCCACGCTTTGAACCGTGGAAAGGCGCCGGGCTCTGCTAAGACTTCCCCCGGCGCTTCGTTTGCCCTGGGCCAAAGCGAGCCTTCACAATAGCTGAACGCTAACACTGCATACTCGTTCCACTTCCAGAACAGGGCTACCGCGAGGCAGTTCTCCGGGGGAAAACGGCCCTTCGCGAAGGGCAGATCTGCCGAGCTCCTTGCGGGAAAGCAAAAGCAAAGGACGCTTTTCTCCCTCTAACCGCTTTCGTCAGAGGAACGGGGGAAGTCACAGTGTTCTTCCTCTCCCTGAGATACACACAATCTGACGTTGCCTCTGAGCTCCGTTGCTGGCAAAGAACTGAAAGTGACATACATTCCTGTGGGGAAACACAGGGCTTTGCTAGGATTTCTCTAGGCAGTGTGTTTTCCCTGGGCCTCACTGTAGCAACACTATCTCGCCTGGGCAACACTGCATGGCACTTCCTCTGCCAGGAGAGAGCTGCTGCTTTGTAGTTTGTGCTGGGAAACCTTGCTTTGGCAAGTGCCAATTGACCGCATTCAGGCAGAAAGAAAAGAGAATAGCAAGAGGCCTTTTCTCCCCGGCTGCTCTGCCAAGCCCTTCCAGCTCAAACTATGTCGTTGCTCCTCTGGAAGGATCCCTGCACCGCGGCGTAGTTTCTCAGAAGAAGAAGCCCTGCGTTTGCAAGAGCAAATGAGGAATTCGTGGCAGGAAAGAGGAAGGAAAGAAAGTTTCTCTCCCTCTGCCTGCTTTGCTCAGAGGACTGGATGAAGTCAGGGACTTCTCCCTTTCACTGAGAAACGTGCGGGCTGCTGTTGCCTGGGCGCTCTCTTCTTTGCAAAAGAGTCTGCAGTTCCACGCTTTGAACCGTGGAAAGGCGCCGGGCTCTGCTAAGATTTCCCCCGGCGCTTCGTTTGCCCTGGGCCAAAGCGAGCCTTCACAATAGCTGAACCCTAACACTCCATACTCGTTCCACTTCCAGAACCGGGCTACGGCGAGGCAGTTCTCCGGGGGAAAACGGCCCTTCGCGAAGGGCAGATCTGCCGAGCTCCTTGCGGGAAAGCGAAAGCAAAGGACGCTTTTCTCCCTCTAACCGCTTTCGTCAGAGGAACGGGGGAAGTCACAGTGTTCTTCCTCTCCCTGAGATACACACAATCTGACGTTGCCTCTGAGCTCCGTTGCTGGCAAAGAACTGAAAGTGACATACATTCCTGTGGGGAAACACAGGGCTTTGCTAGGATTTCTCTAGGCAGTGTGTTTTCCCTGGGCCTCACTGTAGCAACACTATCTCGCCAGGGCAACACTGCATGGCACTTCCTCTGCCAGGAGAGAGCTGCTGCTTTGTAGTTTGTGCTGGGAAACCTTGCTTTGGCAAGTGCCAATTGACCGCATTCAGGCAGAAAGAAAAGAGAATAGCAAGAGGCCTTTTCTCCCCGGCTGCTCTGCCAAGCCCTTCCAGCTCAAACTATGTCGTTGCTCCTCTGGAAGGATCCCTGCACCGCGGCGTAGTTTCTCAGAAGAAGAAGCCCTGCGTTTGCAAGAGCAAATGAGGAATTCGTGGCAGGAAAGAGGAAGGAAAGAAAGTTTCTCTCCCTCTGCCTGCTTTGCTCAGAGGACTGGATGAAGTCAGGGACTTCTCCCTTTCACTGAGAAACGTGCGGGCTGCTGTTGCCTGGGCGCTCTCTTCTTTGCAAAAGAGTCTGCAGTTCCACGCTTTGAACCGTGGAAAGGCGCCGGGCTCTGCTAAGATTTCCCCCGGCGCTTCGTTTGCCCTGGGCCAAAGCGAGCCTTCACAATAGCTGAACCCTAACACTCCATACTCGTTCCACTTCCAGAACCGGGCTACGGCGAGGCAGTTCTCCGGGGGAAAACGGCCCTTCGCGAAGGGCAGATCTGCCGAGCTCCTTGCGGGAAAGCGAAAGCAAAGGACGCTTTTCTCCCTCTAACCGCTTTCGTCAGAGGAACGGGGGAAGTCACAGTGTTCTTCCTCTCCCTGAGATACACACAATCTGACGTTGCCTCTGAGCTCCGTTGCTGGCAAAGAACTGAAAGTGACATACATTCCTGTGGGGAAACACAGGGCTTTGCTAGGATTTCTCTAGGCAGTGTGTTTTCCCTGGGCCTCACTGTAGCAACACTATCTCGCCTGGGCAACACTGCATGGCACTTCTTCTGCCAGGAGAGAGCTGCTGCTTTGTAGTTTGTGCTGGGAAACCTTGCTTTGGCAAGTGCCAATTGACCGCATTCAGGCAGAAAGAAAAGAGAATAGCAAGAGGCCTTTTCTCCCCGGCTGCTCTGCCAAGCCCTTCCAGCTCAAACTATGTCGTTGCTCCTCTGGAAGGATCCCTGCACCGCGGCGTAGTTTCTCAGAAGAAGAAGCCCTGCGTTTGCAAGAGCAAATGAGGAATTCGTGGCAGGAAAGAGGAAGGAAAGAAAGTTTCTCTCCCTCTGCCTGCTTTGCTCAGAGGACTGGATGAAGTCAGGGACTTCTCCCTTTCACTGAGAAACGTGCGGGCTGCTGTTGCCTGGGCGCTCTCTTCTTTGCAAAAGAGTCTGCAGTTCCACGCTTTGAACCGTGGAAAGGCGCCGGGCTCTGCTAAGATTTCCCCCGGCGCTTCGTTTGCCCTGGGCCAAAGCGAGCCTTCACAATAGCTGAACCCTAACACTCCATACTCGTTCCACTTCCAGAACCGGGCTACGGCGAGGCAGTTCTCCGGGGGAAAACGGCCCTTCGCGAAGGGCAGATCTGCCGAGCTCCTTGCGGGAAAGCGAAAGCAAAGGACGCTTTTCTCCCTCTAACCGCTTTCGTCAGAGGAACGGGGGAAGTCACAGTGTTCTTCCTCTCCCTGAGATACACACAATCTGACGTTGCCTCTGAGCTCCGTTGCTGGCAAAGAACTGAAAGTGACATACATTCCTGTGGGGAAACACAGGGCTTTGCTAGGATTTCTCTAGGCAGTGTGTTTTCCCTGGGCCTCACTGTAGCAACACTATCTCGCCTGGGCAACACTGCATGGCACTTCCTCTGCCAGGAGAGAGCTGCTGCTTTGTAGTTTGTGCTGGGAAACCTTGCTTTGGCAAGTGCCAATTGACCGCATTCAGGCAGAAAGAAAAGAGAATAGCAAGAGGCCTTTTCTCCCCGGCTGCTCTGCCAAGCCCTTCCAGCTCAAACTATGTCGTTGCTCCTCTGGAAGGATCCCTGCACCGCGGCGTAGTTTCTCAGAAGAAGAAGCCCTGCGTTTGCAAGAGCAAATGAGGAATTCGTGGCAGGAAAGAGGAAGGAAAGAAAGTTTCTCTCCCTCTGCCTGCTTTGCTCAGAGGACTGGATGAAGTCAGGGACTTCTCCCTTTCACTGAGAAACGTGCGGGCTGCTGTTGCCTGGGCGCTCTCTTCTTTGCAAAAGAGTCTGCAGTTCCACGCTTTGAACCGTGGAAAGGCGCCGGGCTCTGCTAAGATTTCCCCCGGCGCTTCGTTTGCCCTGGGCCAAAGCGAGCCTTCACAATAGCTGAACCCTAACACTCCATACTCGTTCCACTTCCAGAACCGGGCTACGGCGAGGCAGTTCTCCGGGGGAAAACGGCCCTTCGCGAAGGGCAGATCTGCCGAGCTCCTTGCGGGAAAGCGAAAGCAAAGTACGCTTTTCTCCCTCTAACCGCTTTCGTCAGAGGAACGGGGGAAGTCACAGTGTTCTTCCTCTCCCTGAGATACACACAATCTGACGTTGCCTCTGAGCTCCGTTGCTGGCAAAGAACTGAAAGTGACATACATTCCTGTGGGGAAACACAGGGCTTTGCTAGGATTTCTCTAGGCAGTGTGTTTTCCCTGGGCCTCACTGTAGCAACACTATCTCGCCTGGGCAACACTGCATGGCACTTCCTCTGCCAGGAGAGAGCTGCTGCTTTGTAGTTTGTGCTGGGAAACCTTGCTTTGGCAAGTGCCAATTGACCGCATTCAGGCAGAAAGAAAAGAGAATAGCAAGAGGCCTTTTCTCCCCGGCTGCTCTGCCAAGCCCTTCCAGCTCAAACTATGTCGTTGCTCCTCTGGAAGGATCCCTGCACCGCGGCGTAGTTTCTCAGAAGAAGAAGCCCTGCGTTTGCAAGAGCAAATGAGGAATTCGTGGCAGGAAAGAGGAAGGAAAGAAAGTTTCTCTCCCTCTGCCTGCTTTGCTCAGAGGACTGGATGAAGTCAGGGACTTCTCCCTTTCACTGAGAAACGTGCGGGCTGCTGTTGCCTGGGCGCTCTCTTCTTTGCAAAAGAGTCTGCAGTTCCACGCTTTGAACCGTGGAAAGGCGCCGGGCTCTGCTAAGATTTCCCCCGGCGCTTCGTTTGCCCTGGGCCAAAGCGAGCCTTCACAATAGCTGAACCCTAACACTCCATACTCGTTCCACTTCCAGAACCGGGCTACGGCGAGGCCATTCTCCGGGGGAAAACGGCCCTTCGCGAAGGGCAGATCTGCCGAGCTCCTTGCGGGAAAGCGAAAGCAAAGGACGCTTTTCTCCCTCTAACCGCTTTCGTCAGAGGAACGGGGGAAGTCACAGTGTTCTTCCTCTCCCTGAGATACACACAATCTGACGTTGCCTCTGAGCTCCGTTGCTGGCAAAGAACTGAAAGTGACATACATTCCTGTGGGGAAACACAGGGCTTTGCTAGGATTTCTCTAGGCAGTGTGTTTTCCCTGGGCCTCACTGTAGCAACACTATCTCGCCTGGGCAACACTGCATGGCACCTCCTCTGCCAGGAGAGAGCTGCTGCTTTGTAGTTTGTGCTGGGAAACCTTGCTTTGGCAAGTGCCAATTGACCGCATTCAGGCAGAAAGAAAAGAGAATAGCAAGAGGCCTTTTCTCCCCGGCTGCTCTGCCAAGCCCTTCCAGCTCAAACTATGTCGTTGCTCCTCTGGAAGGATCCCTGCACCGCGGCGTAGTTTCTCAGAAGAAGAAGCCCTGCGTTTGCAAGAGCAAATGAGGAATTCGTGGCAGGAAAGAGGAAGGAAAGAAAGTTTCTCTCCCTCTGCCTGCTTTGCTCAGAGGACTGGATGAAGTCAGGGACTTCTCCCTTTCACTGAGAAACGTGCGGGCTGCTGTTGCCTGGGCGCTCTCTTCTTTGCAAAAGAGTCTGCAGTTCCACGCTTTGAACCGTGGAAAGGCGCCGGGCTCTGCTAAGATTTCCCCCGGCGCTTCGTTTGCCCTGGGCCAAAGCGAGCCTTCACAATAGCTGAACCCTAACACTCCATACTCGTTCCACTTCCAGAACCGGGCTACGGCGAGGCCATTCTCCGGGGGAAAACGGCCCTTCGCGAAGGGCAGATCTGCCGAGCTCCTTGCGGGAAAGCGAAAGCAAAGGACGCTTTTCTCCCTCTAACCGCTTTCGTCAGAGGAACGGGGGAAGTCACAGTGTTCTTCCTCTCCCTGAGATACACACAATCTGACGTTGCCTCTGAGCTCCGTTGCTGGCAAAGAACTGAAAGTGACATACATTCCTGTGGGGAAACACAGGGCTTTGCTAGGATTTCTCTAGGCAGTGTGTTTTCCCTGGGCCTCACTGTAGCAACACTATCTCGCCTGGGCAACACTGCATGGCACTTCCTCTGCCAGGAGAGAGCTGCTGCTTTGTAGTTTGTGCTGGGAAACCTTGCTTTGGCAAGTGCCAATTGACCGCATTCAGGCAGAAAGAAAAGAGAATAGCAAGAGGCCTTTTCTCCCCGGCTGCTCTGCCAAGCCCTTCCAGCTCAAACTATGTCGTTGCTCCTCTGGAAGGATCCCTGCACCGCGGCGTAGTTTCTCAGAAGAAGAAGCCCTGCGTTTGCAAGAGCAAATGAGGAATTCGTGGCAGGAAAGAGGAAGGAAAGAAAGTTTCTCTCCCTCTGCCTGCTTTGCTCAGAGGACTGGATGAAGTCAGGGACTTCTCCCTTTCACTGAGAAACGTGCGGGCTGCTGTTGCCTGGGCGCTCTCTTCTTTGCAAAAGAGTCTGCAGTTCCACGCTTTGAACCGTGGAAATGCGCCGGGCTCTGCTAAGATTTCCCCCGGAGCTTCGTTTGCCCTGGACCAAAGCGAGCCTTCACAATAGCTGAACCCTAACACTCCATACTCGTTCCACTTCCAGAACCGGGCTACGGCGAGGCAGTTCTCCGGGGGAAAACGGCCCTTCGCGAAGGGCAGATCTGCCGAGCTCCTTGCGGGAAAGCGAAAGCAAAGTACGCTTTTCTCCCTCTAACCGCTTTCGTCAGAGGAACGGGGGAAGTCACAGTGTTCTTCCTCTCCCTGAGATACACACAATCTGACGTTGCCTCTGAGCTCCGTTGCTGGCAAAGAACTGAAAGTGACATACATTCCTGTGGGGAAACACAGGGCTTTGCTAGGATTTCTCTAGGCAGTGTGTTTTCCCTGGGCCTCACTGTAGCAACACTATCTCGCCTGGGCAACACTGCATGGCACTTCCTCTGCCAGGAGAGAGCTGCTGCTTTGTAGTTTGTGCTGGGAAACCTTGCTTTGGCAAGTGCCAATTGACCGCATTCAGGCAGAAAGAAAAGAGAATAGCAAGAGGCCTTTTCTCCCCGGCTGCTCTGCCAAGCCCTTCCAGCTCAAACTATGTCGTTGCTCCTCTGGAAGGATCCCTGCACTGCGGCGTAGTTTTTCCGAAGAAGCCCTGCGTTTGCAAGAGCAAATGAGGAATTCGTGGCAGGAAAGAGGAAGGAAAGAAAGTTTCTCTCCCTCTGCCTGCTTTGCTCAGAGGCCTGGATGAAGTCAGGGACTTCTCCCTTTCACTGAGAAACGTGCGGGCTGCTGTTGCCTGGGCGCTCTCTTCTTTGCAAAAGAGTCTGCAGTTCCACGCTTTGAACCGTGGAAAGGCGCCGGGCTCTGCTAAGATTTCCCCCGGCGCTTCGTTTGCCCTGGGCCAAAGCGAGCCTTCACAATAGCTGAACCCTAACACTCCATACTCGTTCCACTTCCAGAACCGGGCTACGGCGAGGCAGTTCTCCGGGGGAAAACGGCCCTTCGCGAAGGGCAGATCTGCCGAGCTCCTTGCGGGAAAGCGAAAGCAAAGGACGCTTTTCTCCCTCTAACCGCTTTCGTCAGAGGAACGGGGGAAGTCACAGTGTTCTTCCTCTCCCTGAGATACACACAATCTGACGTTGCCTCTGAGCTCCGTTGCTGGCAAAGAACTGAAAGTGACATACATTCCTGTGGGGAAATACAGGGCTTTGCTAGGATTTCTCTAGGCAGTGTGTTTTCCCTGGGCCTCACTGTAGCAACACTATCTCGCCTGGGCAACACTGCATGGCACTTCCTCTGCCAGGAGAGAGCTGCTGCTTTGTAGTTTGTGCTGGGAAACCTTGCTTTGGCAAGTGCCAATTGACCGCATTCAGGCAGAAAGAAAAGAGAATAGCAAGAGGCCTTTTCTCCCCGGCTGCTCTGCCAAGCCCTTCCAGCTCAAACTATGTCGTTGCTCCTCTGGAAGGATCCCTGCACCGCGGCGTAGTTTCTCAGAAGAAGAAGCCCTGCGTTTGCAAGAGCAAATGAGGAATTCGTGGCAGGAAAGAGGAAGGAAAGAAAGTTTCTCTCCCTCTGCCTGCTTTGCTCAGAGGACTGGATGAAGTCAGGGACTTCTCCCTTTCACTGAGAAACGTGCGGGCTGCTGTTGCCTGGGCGCTCTCTTCTTTGCAAAAGAGTCTGCAGTTCCACGCTTTGAACCGTGGAAAGGCGCCGGGCTCTGCTAAGATTTCCCCCGGCGCTTCGTTTGCCCTGGGCCAAAGCAAGCCTTCACAATAGCTGAACCCTAACACTCCATACTCGTTCCACTTCCAGAACCGGGCTACGGCGAGGCCATTCTCCGGGGGAAAACGGCCCTTCGCGAAGGGCAGATCTGCCGAGCTCCTTGCGGGAAAGCGAAAGCAAAGGACGCTTTTCTCCCTCTAACCGCTTTCGTCAGAGGAACGGGGGAAGTCACAGTGTTCTTCCTCTCCCTGAGATACACACAATCTGACGTTGCCTCTGAGCTCCGTTGCTGGCAAAGAACTGAAAGTGACATACATTCCTGTGGGGAAACACAGGGCTTTGCTAGGATTTCTCTAGGCAGTGTGTTTTCCCTGGGCCTCACTGTAGAAACACTATCTCGCCTGGGCAACACTGCATGGCACTTCCTCTGCCAGGAGAGAGCTGCTGCTTTGTAGTTTGTGCTGGGAAACCTTGCTTTGGCAAGTGCCAATTGACCGCATTCAGGCAGAAAGAAAAGAGAATAGCAAGAGGCCTTTTCTCCCCGGCTGCTCTGCCAAGCCCTTCCAGCTCAAACTATGTCGTTGCTCCTCTGGAAGGATCCCTGCACCGCGGCGTAGTTTCTCAGAAGAAGAAGCCCTGCGTTTGCAAGAGCAAATGAGGAATTCGTGGCAGGAAAGAGGAAGGAAAGAAAGTTTCTCTCCCTCTGCCTGCTTTGCTCAGAGGACTGGATGAAGTCAGGGACTTCTCCCTTTCACTGAGAAACGTGCGGGCTGCTGTTGCCTGGGCGCTCTCTTCTTTGCAAAAGAGTCTGCAGTTCCACGCTTTGAACCGTGGAAAGGCGCCGGGCTCTGCTAAGATTTCCCCCGGCGCTTCGTTTGCCCTGGGCCAAAGCGAGCCTTCACAATAGCTGAACCCTAACACTCCATACTCGTTCCACTTCCAGAACCGGGCTACGGCGAGGCCATTCTCCGGGGGAAAACGGCCCTTCGCGAAGGGCAGATCTGCCGAGCTCCTTGCGGGAAAGCGAAAGCAAAGGACGCTTTTCTCCCTCTAACCGCTTTCGTCAGAGGAACGGGGGAAGTCACAGTGTTCTTCCTCTCCCTGAGATACACACAATCTGACGTTGCCTCTGAGCTCCGTTGCTGGCAAAGAACTGAAAGTGACATACATTCCTGTGGGGAAACACAGGGCTTTGCTAGGATTTCTCTAGGCAGTGTGTTTTCCCTGGGCCTCACTGTAGCAACACTATCTCGCCTGGGCAACACTGCATGGCACTTCCTCTGCCAGGAGAGAGCTGCTGCTTTGTAGTTTGTGCTGGGAAACCTTGCTTTGGCAAGTGCCAATTGACCGCATTCAGGCAGAAAGAAAAGAGAATAGCAAGAGGCCTTTTCTCCCCGGCTGCTCTGCCAAGCCCTTCCAGCTCAAACTATGTCGTTGCTCCTCTGGAAGGATCCCTGCACCGCGGCGTAGTTTCTCAGAAGAAGAAGCCCTGCGTTTGCAAGAGCAAATGAGGAATTCGTGGCAGGAAAGAGGAAGGAAAGAAAGTTTCTCTCCCTCTGCCTGCTTTGCTCAGAGGACTGGATGAAGTCAGGGACTTCTCCCTTTCACTGAGAAACGTGCGGGCTGCTGTTGCCTGGGCGCTCTCTTCTTTGCAAAAGAGTCTGCAGTTCCACGCTTTGAACCGTGGAAAGGCGCCGGGCTCTGCTAAGATTTCCCCCGGCGCTTCGTTTGCCCTGGGCCAAAGCGAGCCTTCACAATAGCTGAACCCTAACACTCCATACTCGTTCCACTTCCAGAACCGGGCCACGGCGAGGCCGTTCTCCGGGGGAAAACGGCCCTTCGCGAAGGGCAGATCTGCCGAGCTCCTTGCGGGAAAGCGAAAGCAAAGGACGCTTTTCTCCCTCTAACCGCTTTCGTCAGAGGAACGGGGGAAGTCACAGTGTTCTTCCTCTCCCTGAGATACACACAATCTGACGTTGCCTCTGAGCTCCGTTGCTGGCAAAGAACTGAAAGTGACATACATTCCTGTGGGGAAACACAGGGCTTTGCTAGGATTTCTCTAGGCAGTGTGTTTTCCCTGGGCCTCACTGTAGCAACACTATCTCGCCTGGGCAACACTGCATGGCACCTCCTCTGCCAGGAGAGAGCTGCTGCTTTGTAGTTTGTGCTGGGAAACCTTGCTTTGGCAAGTGCCAATTGACCGCATTCAGGCAGAAAGAAAAGAGAATAGCAAGAGGCCTTTTCTCCCCGGCTGCTCTGCCAAGCCCTTCCAGCTCAAACTATGTCGTTGCTCCTCTGGAAGGATCCCTGCACCGCGGCGTAGTTTCTCAGAAGAAGAAGCCCTGCGTTTGCAAGAGCAAATGAGGAATTCGTGGCAGGAAAGAGGAAGGAAAGAAAGTTTCTCTCCCTCTGCCTGCTTTGCTCAGAGGACTGGATGAAGTCAGGGACTTCTCCCTTTCACTGAGAAAGGTGCGGGCTGCTGTTGCCTGGGCGCTCTCTTCTTTGCAAAAGAGTCTGCAGTTCCACGCTTTGAACCGTGGAAAGGCGCCGGGCTCTGCTAAGATTTCCCCCGGCGCTTCGTTTGCCCTGGGCCAAAGCGAGCCTTCACAATAGCTGAACCCTAACACTCCATACTCGTTCCACTTCCAGAACCGGGCTACGGCGAGGCCATTCTCCGGGGGAAAACGGCCCTTCGCAAAGGGCAGATCTGCCGAGCTCCTTGCGGGAAAGCGAAAGCAAAGGACGCTTTTCTCCCTCTAACCGCTTTCGTCAGAGGAACGGGGGAAGTCACAGTGTTCTTCCTCTCCCTGAGATACACACAATCTGACGTTGCCTCTGAGCTCCGTTGCTGGCAAAGAACTGAAAGTGACATACATTCCTGTGGGGAAACACAGGGCTTTGCTAGGATTTCTCTAGGCAGTGTGTTTTCCCTGGGCCTCACTGTAGCAACACTATCTCGCCTGGGCAACACTGCATGGCACCTCCTCTGCCAGGAGAGAGCTGCTGCTTTGTAGTTTGTGCTGGGAAACCTTGCTTTGGCAAGTGCCAATTGACCGCATTCAGGCAGAAAGAAAAGAGAATAGCAAGAGGCCTTTTCTCCCCGGCTGCTCTGCCAAGCCCTTCCAGCTCAAACTATGTCGTTGCTCCTCTGGAAGGATCCCTGCACCGCGGCGTAGTTTCTCAGAAGAAGAAGCCCTGCGTTTGCAAGAGCAAATGAGGAATTCGTGGCAGGAAAGAGGAAGGAAAGAAAGTTTCTCTCCCTCTGCCTGCTTTGCTCAGAGGACTGGATGAAGTCAGGGACTTCTCCCTTTCACTGAGAAACGTGCGGGCTGCTGTTGCCTGGGCGCTCTCTTCTTTGCAAAAGAGTCTGCAGTTCCACGCTTTGAACCGTGGAAATGCGCCGGGCTCTGCTAAGATTTCCCCCGGAGCTTCGTTTGCCCTGGACCAAAGCGAGCCTTCACAATAGCTGAACCCTAACACTCCATACTCGTTCCACTTCCAGAACCGGGCTACGGCGAGGCAGTTCTCCGGGGGAAAACGGCCCTTCGCGAAGGGCAGATCTGCCGAGCTCCTTGCGGGAAAGCGAAAGCAAAGTACGCTTTTCTCCCTCTAACCGCTTTCGTCAGAGGAACGGGGGAAGTCACAGTGTTCTTCCTCTCCCTGAGATACACACAATCTGACGTTGCCTCTGAGCTCCGTTGCTGGCAAAGAACTGAAAGTGACATACATTCCTGTGGGGAAACACAGGGCTTTGCTAGGATTTCTCTAGGCAGTGTGTTTTCCCTGGGCCTCACTGTAGCAACACTATCTCGCCTGGGCAACACTGCATGGCACTTCCTCTGCCAGGAGAGAGCTGCTGCTTTGTAGTTTGTGCTGGGAAACCTTGCTTTGGCAAGTGCCAATTGACCGCATTCAGGCAGAAAGAAAAGAGAATAGCAAGAGGCCTTTTCTCCCCGGCTGCTCTGCCAAGCCCTTCCAGCTCAAACTATGTCGTTGCTCCTCTGGAAGGATCCCTGCACCGCGGCGTAGTTTCTCAGAAGAAGAAGCCCTGCGTTTGCAAGAGCAAATGAGGAATTCGTGGCAGGAAAGAGGAAGGAAAGAAAGTTTCTCTCCCTCTGCCTGCTTTGCTCAGAGGACTGGATGAAGTCAGGGACTTCTCCCTTTCACTGAGAAACGTGCGGGCTGCTGTTGCCTGGGCGCTCTCTTCTTTGCAAAAGAGTCTGCAGTTCCACGCTTTGAACCGTGGAAATGCGCCGGGCTCTGCTAAGATTTCCCCCGGAGCTTCGTTTGCCCTGGACCAAAGCGAGCCTTCACAATAGCTGAACCCTAACACTCCATACTCGTTCCACTTCCAGAACCGGGCTACGGCGAGGCAGTTCTCCGGGGGAAAACGGCCCTTCGCGAAGGGCAGATCTGCCGAGCTCCTTGCGGGAAAGCGAAAGCAAAGTACGCTTTTCTCCCTCTAACCGCTTTCGTCAGAGGAACGGGGGAAGTCACAGTGTTCTTCCTCTCCCTGAGATACACACAATCTGACGTTGCCTCTGAGCTCCGTTGCTGGCAAAGAACTGAAAGTGACATACATTCCTGTGGGGAAACACAGGGCTTTGCTAGGATTTCTCTAGGCAGTGTGTTTTCCCTGGGCCTCACTGTAGCAACACTATCTCGCCTGGGCAACACTGCATGGCACTTCCTCTGCCAGGAGAGAGCTGCTGCTTTGTAGTTTGTGCTGGGAAACCTTGCTTTGGCAAGTGCCAATTGACCGCATTCAGGCAGAAAGAAAAGAGAATAGCAAGAGGCCTTTTCTCCCCGGCTGCTCTGCCAAGCCCTTCCAGCTCAAACTATGTCGTTGCTCCTCTGGAAGGATCCCTGCACCGCGGCGTAGTTTCTCAGAAGAAGAAGCCCTGCGTTTGCAAGAGCAAATGAGGAATTCGTGGCAGGAAAGAGGAAGGAAAGAAAGTTTCTCTCCCTCTGCCTGCTTTGCTCAGAGGACTGGATGAAGTCAGGGACTTCTCCCTTTCACTGAGAAACGTGCGGGCTGCTGTTGCCTGGGCGCTCTCTTCTTTGCAAAAGAGTCTGCAGTTCCACGCTTTGAACCGTGGAAAGGCGCCGGGCTCTGCTAAGATTTCCCCCGGCGCTTCGTTTGCCCTGGGCCAAAGCGAGCCTTCACAATAGCTGAACCCTAACACTCCATACTCGTTCCACTTCCAGAACCGGGCTACGGCGAGGCAGTTCTCCGGGGGAAAACGGCCCTTCGCGAAGGGCAGATCTGCCGAGCTCCTTGCGGGAAAGCGAAAGCAAAGTACGCTTTTCTCCCTCTAACCGCTTTCGTCAGAGGAACGGGGGAAGTCACAGTGTTCTTCCTCTCCCTGAGATACACACAATCTGACGTTGCCTCTGAGCTCCGTTGCTGGCAAAGAACTGAAAGTGACATACATTCCTGTGGGGAAACACAGGGCTTTGCTAGGATTTCTCTAGGCAGTGTGTTTTCCCTGGGCCTCACTGTAGCAACACTATCTCGCCAGGGCAACACTGCATGGCACTTCCTCTGCCAGGAGAGAGCTGCTGCTTTGTAGTTTGTGCTGGGAAACCTTGCTTTGGCAAGTGCCAATTGACCGCATTCAGGCAGAAAGAAAAGAGAATAGCAAGAGGCCTTTTCTCCCCGGCTGCTCTGCCAAGCCCTTCCAGCTCAAACTATGTCGTTGCTCCTCTGGAAGGATCCCTGCACTGCGGCGTAGTTTTTCCGAAGAAGCCCTGCGTTTGCAAGAGCAAATGAGGAATTCGTGGCAGGAAAGAGGAAGGAAAGAAAGTTTCTCTCCCTCTGCCTGCTTTGCTCAGAGGCCTGGATGAAGTCAGGGACTTCTCCCTTTCACTGAGAAACGTGCGGGCTGCTGTTGCCTGGGCGCTCTCTTCTTTGCAAAAGAGTCTGCAGTTCCACGCTTTGAACCGTGGAAAGGCGCCGGGCTCTGCTAAGATTTCCCCCGGCGCTTCGTTTGCCCTGGGCCAAAGCGAGCCTTCACAATAGCTGAACCCTAACACTCCATACTCGTTCCACTTCCAGAACCGGGCTACGGCGAGGCAGTTCTCCGGGGGAAAACGGCCCTTCGCGAAGGGCAGATCTGCCGAGCTCCTTGCGGGAAAGCGAAAGCAAAGGACGCTTTTCTCCCTCTAACCGCTTTCGTCAGAGGAACGGGGGAAGTCACAGTGTTCTTCCTCTCCCTGAGATACACACAATCTGACGTTGCCTCTGAGCTCCGTTGCTGGCAAAGAACTGAAAGTGACATACATTCCTGTGGGGAAACACAGGGCTTTGCTAGGATTTCTCTAGGCAGTGTGTTTTCCCTGGGCCTCACTGTAGCAACACTATCTCGCCTGGGCAACACTGCATGGCACTTCCTCTGCCAGGAGAGAGCTGCTGCTTTGTAGTTTGTGCTGGGAAACCTTGCTTTGGCAAGTGCCAATTGACCGCATTCAGGCAGAAAGAAAAGAGAATAGCAAGAGGCCTTTTCTCCCCGGCTGCTCTGCCAAGCCCTTCCAGCTCAAACTATGTCGTTGCTCCTCTGGAAGGATCCCTGCACCGCGGCGTAGTTTCTCAGAAGAAGAAGCCCTGCGTTTGCAAGAGCAAATGAGGAATTCGTGGCAGGAAAGAGGAAGGAAAGAAAGTTTCTCTCCCTCTGCCTGCTTTGCTCAGAGGACTGGATGAAGTCAGGGACTTCTCCCTTTCACTGAGAAACGTGCGGGCTGCTGTTGCCTGGGCGCTCTCTTCTTTGCAAAAGAGTCTGCAGTTCCACGCTTTGAACCGTGGAAAGGCGCCGGGCTCTGCTAAGATTTCCCCCGGCGCTTCGTTTGCCCTGGGCCAAAGCGAGCCTTCACAATAGCTGAACCCTAACACTCCATACTCGTTCCACTTCCAGAACCGGGCTACGGCGAGGCCATTCTCCGGGGGAAAACGGCCCTTCGCAAAGGGCAGATCTGCCGAGCTCCTTGCGGGAAAGCGAAAGCAAAGGACGCTTTTCTCCCTCTAACCGCTTTCGTCAGAGGAACGGGGGAAGTCACAGTGTTCTTCCTCTCCCTGAGATACACACAATCTGACGTTGCCTCTGAGCTCCGTTGCTGGCAAAGAACTGAAAGTGACATACATTCCTGTGGGGAAACACAGGGCTTTGCTAGGATTTCTCTAGGCAGTGTGTTTTCCCTGGGCCTCACTGTAGCAACACTATCTCGCCAGGGCAACACTGCATGGCACTTCCTCTGCCAGGAGAGAGCTGCTGCTTTGTAGTTTGTGCTGGGAAACCTTGCTTTGGCAAGTGCCAATTGACCGCATTCAGGCAGAAAGAAAAGAGAATAGCAAGAGGCCTTTTCTCCCCGGCTGCTCTGCCAAGCCCTTCCAGCTCAAACTATGTCGTTGCTCCTCTGGAAGGATCCCTGCACTGCGGCGTAGTTTTTCCGAAGAAGCCCTGCGTTTGCCAGAGCAAATGAGGAATTCGTGGCAGGAAAGAGGAAGGAAAGAAAGTTTCTCTCCCTCTGCCTGCTTTGCTCAGAGGCCTGGATGAAGTCAGGGACTTCTCCCTTTCACTGAGAAACGTGCGGGCTGCTGTTGCCTGGGCGCTCTCTTCTTTGCAAAAGAGTCTGCAGTTCCACGCTTTGAACCGTGGAAAGGCGCCGGGCTCTGCTAAGATTTCCCCCGGCGCTTCGTTTGCCCTGGGCCAAAGCGAGCCTTCACAATAGCTGAACCCTAACACTCCATACTCGTTCCACTTCCAGAACCGGGCTACGGCGAGGCAGTTCTCCGGGGGAAAACGGCCCTTCGCGAAGGGCAGATCTGCCGAGCTCCTTGCGGGAAAGCGAAAGCAAAGTACGCTTTTCTCCCTCTAACCGCTTTCGTCAGAGGAACGGGGAAAGTCACAGTGTTCTTCCTCTCCCTGAGATACACACAATCTGACGTTGCCTCTGAGCTCCGTTGCTGGCAAAGAACTGAAAGTGACATACATTCCTGTGGGGAAACACAGGGCTTTGCTAGGATTTCTCTAGGCAGTGTGTTTTCCCTGGGCCTCACTGTAGCAACACTATCTCGCCTGGGCAACACTGCATGGCACTTCCTCTGCCAGGAGATAGCTGCTGCTTTGTAGATTGTGCTGGGAAACCTTGCTTTGGCAAGTGCCAATTGACCGCATTCAGGCAGAAAGAAAAGAGAATAGCAAGAGGCCTTTTCTCCCCGGCTGCTCTGCCAAGCCCTTCCAGCTCAAACTATGTCGTTGCTCCTCTGGAAGGATCCCTGCACCGCGGCGTAGTTTCTCAGAAGAAGAAGCCCTGCGTTTGCAAGAGCAAATGAGGAATTCGTGGCAGGAAAGAGGAAGGAAAGAAAGTTTCTCTCCCTCTGCCTGCTTTGCTCAGAGGACTGGATGAAGTCAGGGACTTCTCCCTTTCACTGAGAAACGTGCGGGCTGCTGTTGCCTGGGCGCTCTCTTCTTTGCAAAAGAGTCTGCAGTTCCACGCTTTGAACCGTGGAAAGGCGCCGGGCTCTGCTAAGATTTCCCCCGGAGCTTCGTTTGCCCTGGACCAAAGCGAGCCTTCACAATAGCTGAACCCTAACACTCCATACTCGTTCCACTTCCAGAACCGGGCTACGGCGAGGCAGTTCTCCGGGGGAAAACGGCCCTTCGCGAAGGGCAGATCTGCCGAGCTCCTTGCGGGAAAGCGAAAGCAAAGTACGCTTTTCTCCCTCTAACCGCTTTCGTCAGAGGAACGGGGGAAGTCACAGTGTTCTTCCTCTCCCTGAGATACACACAATCTGACGTTGCCTCTGAGCTCCGTTGCTGGCAAAGAACTGAAACGGACATACATTCCTGTGGGGAAACACACGGCTTTGCTAGGATTTCCCTAGGCAGTGTGTTTTCCCTGCGCCTCACTGTAGCAACACTATCTCGCCAGGGCAACACTGCATGGGATTTCCTCTGCCAGGAAAGAGCTGCTGCTTTGTAGTTTGTGCTGGGAAACCTTGCTTTGGCAAGTGCCAATTGACCGCATTCGGGCAGAAAGAAAAAAGAACAGCCAGAGGCCTTTTCTCCCCGGCTGCTCTGCCAAGTCCTTCCAGCTAAAACTATGTCGTTGCTCCTCTGGAAGGATCCCTGCACCGTGACGTAGTTTTTCAGAAGAAGCCTTGCGTTTGCAAGAGCAAATGAGGAATTCGTTGCAGGAAAGAGGAAGGAAAGAAAGTTTCTCTCCCTCTGCCTGCTTTGCTCAGAGGACTGGATGAAGTCAGGGAGTTCTCCCTTTCACTGAGAAACGTGCGGGCTGCTGTTGCCTGGGCGCTCTCTTCTTTGCAAAAGAGTCTGCAGTTCCACGCTTTGAACCGTGGAAAGGCGCCGGGCTCTGCTAAGATTTCCCCCGGCGCTTCGTTTGCCCTGGGCCAAAGCGAGCCTTCACAATAGCTGAACCCTAACACTCCATACTCGTTCCACTTCCAGAACCGGGCTACGGCGAGGCAGTTCTCCGGGGGAAAACGGCCCTTCGCGAAGGGCAGATCTGCCGAGCTCCTTGCGGGAAAGCGAAAGCAAAGGACGCTTTTCTCCCTCTAACCGCTTTCGTCAGAGGAACGGGGGAAGTCACAGTGTTCTTCCTCTCCCTGAGATACACACAATCTGACGTTGCCTCTGAGCTCCGTTGCTGGCAAAGAACTGAAAGTGACATACATTCCTGTGGGGAAACACAGGGCTTTGCTAGGATTTCTCTAGGCAGTGTGTTTTCCCTGGGCCTCACTGTAGCAACACTATCTCGCCAGGGCAACACTGCCTGGCACTTCCTCTGCCAGGAGAGAGCTGCTGCTTTGTAGTTTGTGCTGGGAAACCTTGCTTTGGCAAGTGCCAATTGACCGCATTCAGGCAGAAAGAAAAGAGAATAGCAAGAGGCCTTTTCTCCCCGGCTGCTCTGCCAAGCCCTTCCAGCTCAAACTATGTCGTTGCTCCTCTGGAAGGATCCCTGCACCGCGGCGTAGTTTCTCAGAAGAAGAAGCCCTGCGTTTGCAAGAGCAAATGAGGAATTCGTGGCAGGAAAGAGGAAGGAAAGAAAGTTTCTCTCCCTCTGCCTGCTTTGCTCAGAGGACTGGATGAAGTCAGGGACTTCTCCCTTTCACTGAGAAACGTGCGGGCTGCTGTTGCCTGGGCGCTCTCTTCTTTGCAAAAGAGTCTGCAGTTCCACGCTTTGAACCGTGGAAATGCGCCGGGCTCTGCTAAGATTTCCCCCGGAGCTTCGTTTGCCCTGGACCAAAGCGAGCCTTCACAATAGCTGAACCCTAACACTCCATACTCGTTCCACTTCCAGAACCGGGCTACGGCGAGGCAGTTCTCCGGGGGAAAACGGCCCTTCGCGAAGGGCAGATCTGCCGAGCTCCTTGCGGGAAAGCGAAAGCAAAGTACGCTTTTCTCCCTCTAACCGCTTTCGTCAGAGGAACGGGGGAAGTCACAGTGTTCTTCCTCTCCCTGAGATACACACAATCTGACGTTGCCTCTGAGCTCCGTTGCTGGCAAAGAACTGAAAGTGACATACATTCCTGTGGGGAAACACAGGGCTTTGCTAGGATTTCTCTAGGCAGTGTGTTTTCCCTGGGCCTCACTGTAGCAACACTATCTCGCCTGGGCAACACTGCATGGCACTTCCTCTGCCAGGAGAGAGCTGCTGCTTTGTAGTTTGTGCTGGGAAACCTTGCTTTGGCAAGTGCCAATTGACCGCATTCAGGCAGAAAGAAAAGAGAATAGCAAGAGGCCTTTTCTCCCCGGCTGCTCTGCCAAGCCCTTCCAGCTCAAACTATGTCGTTGCTCCTCTGGAAGGATCCCTGCACCGCGGCGTAGTTTCTCAGAAGAAGAAGCCCTGCGTTTGCAAGAGCAAATGAGGAATTCGTGGCAGGAAAGAGGAAGGAAAGAAAGTTTCTCTCCCTCTGCCTGCTTTGCTCAGAGGACTGGATGAAGTCAGGGACTTCTCCCTTTCACTGAGAAACGTGCGGGCTGCTGTTGCCTGGGCGCTCTCTTCTTTGCAAAAGAGTCTGCAGTTCCACGCTTTGAACCGTGGAAAGGCGCCGGGCTCTGCTAAGATTTCCCCCGGCGCTTCGTTTGCCCTGGGCCAAAGCGAGCCTTCACAATAGCTGAACCCTAACACTCCATACTCGTTCCACTTCCAGAACCGGGCTACGGCGAGGCAGTTCTCCGGGGGAAAACGGCCCTTCGCGAAGGGCAGATCTGCCGAGCTCCTTGCGGGAAAGCGAAAGCAAAGTACGCTTTTCTCCCTCTAACCGCTTTCGTCAGAGGAACGGGGGAAGTCACAGTGTTCTTCCTCTCCCTGAGATACACACAATCTGACGTTGCCTCTGAGCTCCGTTGCTGGCAAAGAACTGAAAGTGACATACATTCCTGTGGGGAAACACAGGGCTTTGCTAGGATTTCTCTAGGCAGTGTGTTTTCCCTGGGCCTCACTGTAGCAACACTATCTCGCCAGGGCAACACTGCATGGCACTTCCTCTGCCAGGAGAGAGCTGCTGCTTTGTAGTTTGTGCTGGGAAACCTTGCTTTGGCAAGTGCCAATTGACCGCATTCAGGCAGAAAGAAAAGAGAATAGCAAGAGGCCTTTTCTCCCCGGCTGCTCTGCCAAGCCCTTCCAGCTCAAACTATGTCGTTGCTCCTCTGGAAGGATCCCTGCACTGCGGCGTAGTTTTTCCGAAGAAGCCCTGCGTTTGCAAGAGCAAATGAGGAATTCGTGGCAGGAAAGAGGAAGGAAAGAAAGTTTCTCTCCCTCTGCCTGCTTTGCTCAGAGGCCTGGATGAAGTCAGGGACTTCTCCCTTTCACTGAGAAACGTGCGGGCTGCTGTTGCCTGGGCGCTCTCTTCTTTGCAAAAGAGTCTGCAGTTCCACGCTTTGAACCGTGGAAAGGCGCCGGGCTCTGCTAAGATTTCCCCCGGCGCTTCGTTTGCCCTGGGCCAAAGCGAGCCTTCACAATAGCTGAACCCTAACACTCCATACTCGTTCCACTTCCAGAACCGGGCTACGGCGAGGCAGTTCTCCGGGGGAAAACGGCCCTTCGCGAAGGGCAGATCTGCCGAGCTCCTTGCGGGAAAGCGAAAGCAAAGGACGCTTTTCTCCCTCTAACCGCTTTCGTCAGAGGAACGGGGGAAGTCACAGTGTTCTTCCTCTCCCTGAGATACACACAATCTGACGTTGCCTCTGAGCTCCGTTGCTGGCAAAGAACTGAAAGTGACATACATTCCTGTGGGGAAACACAGGGCTTTGCTAGGATTTCTCTAGGCAGTGTGTTTTCCCTGGGCCTCACTGTAGCAACACTATCTCGCCTGGGCAACACTGCATGGCACTTCCTCTGCCAGGAGAGAGCTGCTGCTTTGTAGTTTGTGCTGGGAAACCTTGCTTTGGCAAGTGCCAATTGACCGCATTCAGGCAGAAAGAAAAGAGAATAGCAAGAGGCCTTTTCTCCCCGGCTGCTCTGCCAAGCCCTTCCAGCTCAAACTATGTCGTTGCTCCTCTGGAAGGATCCCTGCACCGCGGCGTAGTTTCTCAGAAGAAGAAGCCCTGCGTTTGCAAGAGCAAATGAGGAATTCGTGGCAGGAAAGAGGAAGGAAAGAAAGTTTCTCTCCCTCTGCCTGCTTTGCTCAGAGGACTGGATGAAGTCAGGGACTTCTCCCTTTCACTGAGAAACGTGCGGGCTGCTGTTGCCTGGGCGCTCTCTTCTTTGCAAAAGAGTCTGCAGTTCCACGCTTTGAACCGTGGAAAGGCGCCGGGCTCTGCTAAGATTTCCCCCGGCGCTTCGTTTGCCCTGGGCCAAAGCGAGCCTTCACAATAGCTGAACCCTAACACTCCATACTCGTTCCACTTCCAGAACCGGGCTACGGCGAGGCAGTTCTCCGGGGGAAAACGGCCCTTCGCGAAGGGCAGATCTGCCGAGCTCCTTGCGGGAAAGCGAAAGCAAAGTACGCTTTTCTCCCTCTAACCGCTTTCGTCAGAGGAACGGGGGAAGTCACAGTGTTCTTCCTCTCCCTGAGATACACACAATCTGACGTTGCCTCTGAGCTCCGTTGCTGGCAAAGAACTGAAAGTGACATACATTCCTGTGGGGAAACACAGGGCTTTGCTAGGATTTCTCTAGGCAGTGTGTTTTCCCTGGGCCTCACTGTAGCAACACTATCTCGCCAGGGCAACACTGCATGGCACTTCCTCTGCCAGGAGAGAGCTGCTGCTTTGTAGTTTGTGCTGGGAAACCTTGCTTTGGCAAGTGCCAATTGACCGCATTCAGGCAGAAAGAAAAGAGAATAGCAAGAGGCCTTTTCTCCCCGGCTGCTCTGCCAAGCCCTTCCAGCTCAAACTATGTCGTTGCTCCTCTGGAAGGATCCCTGCACTGCGGCGTAGTTTTTCCGAAGAAGCCCTGCGTTTGCCAGAGCAAATGAGGAATTCGTGGCAGGAAAGAGGAAGGAAAGAAAGTTTCTCTCCCTCTGCCTGCTTTGCTCAGAGGCCTGGATGAAGTCAGGGACTTCTCCCTTTCACTGAGAAACGTGCGGGCTGCTGTTGCCTGGGCGCTCTCTTCTTTGCAAAAGAGTCTGCAGTTCCACGCTTTGAACCGTGGAAAGGCGCCGGGCTCTGCTAAGATTTCCCCCGGCGCTTCGTTTGCCCTGGGCCAAAGCGAGCCTTCACAATAGCTGAACCCTAACACTCCATACTCGTTCCACTTCCAGAACCGGGCTACGGCGAGGCAGTTCTCCGGGGGAAAACGGCCCTTCGCGAAGGGCAGATCTGCCGAGCTCCTTGCGGGAAAGCGAAAGCAAAGTACGCTTTTCTCCCTCTAACCGCTTTCGTCAGAGGAACGGGGAAAGTCACAGTGTTCTTCCTCTCCCTGAGATACACACAATCTGACGTTGCCTCTGAGCTCCGTTGCTGGCAAAGAACTGAAAGTGACATACATTCCTGTGGGGAAACACAGGGCTTTGCTAGGATTTCTCTAGGCAGTGTGTTTTCCCTGGGCCTCACTGTAGCAACACTATCTCGCCTGGGCAACACTGCATGGCACTTCCTCTGCCAGGAGATAGCTGCTGCTTTGTAGATTGTGCTGGGAAACCTTGCTTTGGCAAGTGCCAATTGACCGCATTCAGGCAGAAAGAAAAGAGAATAGCAAGAGGCCTTTTCTCCCCGGCTGCTCTGCCAAGCCCTTCCAGCTCAAACTATGTCGTTGCTCCTCTGGAAGGATCCCTGCACCGCGGCGTAGTTTCTCAGAAGAAGAAGCCCTGCGTTTGCAAGAGCAAATGAGGAATTCGTGGCAGGAAAGAGGAAGGAAAGAAAGTTTCTCTCCCTCTGCCTGCTTTGCTCAGAGGACTGGATGAAGTCAGGGACTTCTCCCTTTCACTGAGAAACGTGCGGGCTGCTGTTGCCTGGGCGCTCTCTTCTTTGCAAAAGAGTCTGCAGTTCCACGCTTTGAACCGTGGAAAGGCGCCGGGCTCTGCTAAGATTTCCCCCGGAGCTTCGTTTGCCCTGGACCAAAGCGAGCCTTCACAATAGCTGAACCCTAACACTCCATACTCGTTCCACTTCCAGAACCGGGCTACGGCGAGGCAGTTCTCCGGGGGAAAACGGCCCTTCGCGAAGGGCAGATCTGCCGAGCTCCTTGCGGGAAAGCGAAAGCAAAGTACGCTTTTCTCCCTCTAACCGCTTTCGTCAGAGGAACGGGGGAAGTCACAGTGTTCTTCCTCTCCCTGAGATACACACAATCTGACGTTGCCTCTGAGCTCCGTTGCTGGCAAAGAACTGAAACGGACATACATTCCTGTGGGGAAACACACGGCTTTGCTAGGATTTCCCTAGGCAGTGTGTTTTCCCTGCGCCTCACTGTAGCAACACTATCTCGCCAGGGCAACACTGCATGGGATTTCCTCTGCCAGGAAAGAGCTGCTGCTTTGTAGTTTGTGCTGGGAAACCTTGCTTTGGCAAGTGCCAATTGACCGCATTCGGGCAGAAAGAAAAAAGAACAGCCAGAGGCCTTTTCTCCCCGGCTGCTCTGCCAAGTCCTTCCAGCTAAAACTATGTCGTTGCTCCTCTGGAAGGATCCCTGCACCGTGACGTAGTTTTTCAGAAGAAGCCTTGCGTTTGCAAGAGCAAATGAGGAATTCGTTGCAGGAAAGAGGAAGGAAAGAAAGTTTCTCTCCCTCTGCCTGCTTTGCTCAGAGGACTGGATGAAGTCAGGGAGTTCTCCCTTTCACTGAGAAACGTGCGGGCTGCTGTTGCCTGGGCGCTCTCTTCTTTGCAAAAGAGTCTGCAGTTCCACGCTTTGAACCGTGGAAAGGCGCCGGGCTCTGCTAAGATTTCCCCCGGCGCTTCGTTTGCCCTGGGCCAAAGCGAGCCTTCACAATAGCTGAACCCTAACACTCCATACTCGTTCCACTTCCAGAACCGGGCTACGGCGAGGCAGTTCTCCGGGGGAAAACGGCCCTTCGCGAAGGGCAGATCTGCCGAGCTCCTTGCGGGAAAGCGAAAGCAAAGGACGCTTTTCTCCCTCTAACCGCTTTCGTCAGAGGAACGGGGGAAGTCACAGTGTTCTTCCTCTCCCTGAGATACACACAATCTGACGTTGCCTCTGAGCTCCGTTGCTGGCAAAGAACTGAAAGTGACATACATTCCTGTGGGGAAACACAGGGCTTTGCTAGGATTTCTCTAGGCAGTGTGTTTTCCCTGGGCCTCACTGTAGCAACACTATCTCGCCAGGGCAACACTGCCTGGCACTTCCTCTGCCAGGAGAGAGCTGCTGCTTTGTAGTTTGTGCTGGGAAACCTTGCTTTGGCAAGTGCCAATTGACCGCATTCAGGCAGAAAGAAAAGAGAATAGCAAGAGGCCTTTTCTCCCCGGCTGCTCTGCCAAGCCCTTCCAGCTCAAACTATGTCGTTGCTCCTCTGGAAGGATCCCTGCACCGCGGCGTAGTTTCTCAGAAGAAGAAGCCCTGCGTTTGCAAGAGCAAATGAGGAATTCGTGGCAGGAAAGAGGAAGGAAAGAAAGTTTCTCTCCCTCTGCCTGCTTTGCTCAGAGGACTGGATGAAGTCAGGGACTTCTCCCTTTCACTGAGAAACGTGCGGGCTGCTGTTGCCTGGGCGCTCTCTTCTTTGCAAAAGAGTCTGCAGTTCCACGCTTTGAACCGTGGAAAGGCGCCGGGCTCTGCTAAGATTTCCCCCGGCGCTTCGTTTGCCCTGGACCAAAGCGAGCCTTCACAATAGCTGAACCCTAACACTCCATACTCGTTCCACTTCCAGAACCGGGCTACGGCGAGGCAGTTCTCCGGGGGAAAACGGCCCTTCGCGAAGGGCAGATCTGCCGAGCTCCTTGCGGGAAAGCGAAAGCAAAGTACGCTTTTCTCCCTCTAACCGCTTTCGTCAGAGGAACGGGGAAAGTCACAGTGTTCTTCCTCTCCCTGAGATACACACAATCTGACGTTGCCTCTGAGCTCCGTTGCTGGCAAAGAACTGAAAGTGACATACATTCCTGTGGGGAAACACAGGGCTTTGCTAGGATTTCTCTAGGCAGTGTGTTTTCCCTGGGCCTCACTGTAGCAACACTATCTCGCCAGGGCAACACTGCATGGCACTTCCTCTGCCAGGAGAGAGCTGCTGCTTTGTAGTTTGTGCTGGGAAACCTTGCTTTGGCAAGTGCCAATTGACCGCATTCAGGCAGAAAGAAAAGAGAATAGCAAGAGGCCTTTTCTCCCCGGCTGCTCTGCCAAGCCCTTCCAGCTCAAACTATGTCGTTGCTCCTCTGGAAGGATCCCTGCACCGCGGCGTAGTTTCTCAGAAGAAGAAGCCCTGCGTTTGCAAGAGCAAATGAGGAATTCGTGGCAGGAAAGAGGAAGGAAAGAAAGTTTCTCTCCCTCTGCCTGCTTTGCTCAGAGGACTGGATGAAGTCAGGGACTTCTCCCTTTCACTGAGAAACGTGCGGGCTGCTGTTGCCTGGGCGCTCTCTTCTTTGCAAAAGAGTCTGCAGTTCCACGCTTTGAACCGTGGAAATGCGCCGGGCTCTGCTAAGATTTCCCCCGGAGCTTCGTTTGCCCTGGACCAAAGCGAGCCTTCACAATAGCTGAACCCTAACACTCCATACTCGTTCCACTTCCAGAACCGGGCTACGGCGAGGCAGTTCTCCGGGGGAAAACGGCCCTTCGCGAAGGGCAGATCTGCCGAGCTCCTTGCGGGAAAGCGAAAGCAAAGTACGCTTTTCTCCCTCTAACCGCTTTCGTCAGAGGAACGGGGGAAGTCACAGTGTTCTTCCTCTCCCTGAGATACACACAATCTGACGTTGCCTCTGAGCTCCGTTGCTGGCAAAGAACTGAAAGTGACATACATTCCTGTGGGGAAACACAGGGCTTTGCTAGGATTTCTCTAGGCAGTGTGTTTTCCCTGGGCCTCACTGTAGCAACACTATCTCGCCAGGGCAACACTGCATGGCACTTCCTCTGCCAGGAGAGAGCTGCTGCTTTGTAGTTTGTGCTGGGAAACCTTGCTTTGGCAAGTGCCAATTGACCGCATTCAGGCAGAAAGAAAAGAGAATAGCAAGAGGCCTTTTCTCCCCGGCTGCTCTGCCAAGCCCTTCCAGCTCAAACTATGTCGTTGCTCCTCTGGAAGGATCCCTGCACCGCGGCGTAGTTTCTCAGAAGAAGAAGCCCTGCGTTTGCAAGAGCAAATGAGGAATTCGTGGCAGGAAAGAGGAAGGAAAGAAAGTTTCTCTCCCTCTGCCTGCTTTGCTCAGAGGACTGGATGAAGTCAGGGACTTCTCCCTTTCACTGAGAAACGTGCGGGCTGCTGTTGCCTGGGCGCTCTCTTCTTTGCAAAAGAGTCTGCAGTTCCACGCTTTGAACCGTGGAAAGGCGCCGGGCTCTGCTAAGATTTCCCCCGGCGCTTCGTTTGCCCTGGACCAAAGCGAGCCTTCACAATAGCTGAACCCTAACACTCCATACTCGTTCCACTTCCAGAACCGGGCTACGGCGAGGCAGTTCTCCGGGGGAAAACGGCCCTTCGCGAAGGGCAGATCTGCCGAGCCCCTTGCGGGAAAGCGAAAGCAAAGTACGCTTTTCTCCCTCTAACCGCTTTCGTCAGAGGAACGGGGAAAGTCACAGTGTTCTTCCTCTCCCTGAGATACACACAATCTGACGTTGCCTCTGAGCTCCGTTGCTGGCAAAGAACTGAAAGTGACATACATTCCTGTGGGGAAACACAGGGCTTTGCTAGGATTTCTCTAGGCAGTGTGTTTTCCCTGGGCCTCACTGTAGCAACACTATCTCGCCAGGGCAACACTGCATGGCACTTCCTCTGCCAGGAGAGAGCTGCTGCTTTGTAGTTTGTGCTGGGAAACCTTGCTTTGGCAAGTGCCAATTGACCGCATTCAGGCAGAAAGAAAAGAGAATAGCAAGAGGCCTTTTCTCCCCGGCTGCTCTGCCAAGCCCTTCCAGCTCAAACTATGTCGTTGCTCCTCTGGAAGGATCCCTGCACCGCGGCGTAGTTTCTCAGAAGAAGAAGCCCTGCGTTTGCAAGAGCAAATGAGGAATTCGTGGCAGGAAAGAGGAAGGAAAGAAAGTTTCTCTCCCTCTGCCTGCTTTGCTCAGAGGACTGGATGAAGTCAGGGACTTCTCCCTTTCACTGAGAAACGTGCGGGCTGCTGTTGCCTGGGCGCTCTCTTCTTTGCAAAAGAGTCTGCAGTTCCACGCTTTGAACCGTGGAAAGGCGCCGGGCTCTGCTAAGATTTCCCCCGGCGCTTCGTTTGCCCTGGGCCAAAGCGAGCCTTCACAATAGCTGAACCCTAACACTCCATACTCGTTCCACTTCCAGAACCGGGCTACGGCGAGGCAGTTCTCCGGGGGAAAACGGCCCTTCGCGAAGGGCAGATCTGCCGAGCTCCTTGCGGGAAAGCGAAAGCAAAGTACGCTTTTCTCCCTCTAACCGCTTTCGTCAGAGGAACGGGGAAAGTCACAGTGTTCTTCCTCTCCCTGAGATACACACAATCTGACGTTGCCTCTGAGCTCCGTTGCTGGCAAAGAACTGAAAGTGACATACATTCCTGTGGGGAAACACAGGGCTTTGCTAGGATTTCTCTAGGCAGTGTGTTTTCCCTGGGCCTCACTGTAGCAACACTATCTCGCCTGGGCAACACTGCATGGCACTTCCTCTGCCAGGAGAGAGCTGCTGCTTTGTAGTTTGTGCTGGGAAACCTTGCTTTGGCAAGTGCCAATTGACCGCATTCAGGCAGAAAGAAAAGAGAATAGCAAGAGGCCTTTTCTCCCCGGCTGCTCTGCCAAGCCCTTCCAGCTCAAACTATGTCGTTGCTCCTCTGGAAGGATCCCTGCACCGCGGCGTAGTTTCTCAGAAGAAGAAGCCCTGCGTTTGCAAGAGCAAATGAGGAATTCGTGGCAGGAAAGAGGAAGGAAAGAAAGTTTCTCTCCCTCTGCCTGCTTTGCTCAGAGGACTGGATGAAGTCAGGGAGTTCTCCCTTTCACTGAGAAACGTGCGGGCTGCTGTTGCCTGGGCGCTCTCTTCTTTGCAAAAGAGTCTGCAGTTCCACGCTTTGAACCGTGGAAAGGCGCCGGGCTCTGCTAAGATTTCCCCCGGCGCTTCGTTTGCCCTGGGCCAAAGCGAGCCTTCACAATAGCTGAACCCTAACACTCCATACTCGTTCCACTTCCAGAACCGGGCTACGGCGAGGCAGTTCTCCGGGGGAAAACGGCCCTTCGCGAAGGGCAGATCTGCCGAGCTCCTTGCGGGAAAGCGAAAGCAAAGGACGCTTTTCTCCCTCTAACCGCTTTCGTCAGAGGAACGGGGGAAGTCACAGTGTTCTTCCTCTCCCTGAGATACACACAATCTGACGTTGCCTCTGAGCTCCGTTGCTGGCAAAGAACTGAAAGTGACATACATTCCTGTGGGGAAACACAGGGCTTTGCTAGGATTTCTCTAGGCAGTGTGTTTTCCCTGGGCCTCACTGTAGCAACACTATCTCGCCAGGGCAACACTGCATGGCACTTCCTCTGCCAGGAGAGAGCTGCTGCTTTGTAGTTTGTGCTGGGAAACCTTGCTTTGGCAAGTGCCAATTGACCGCATTCAGGCAGAAAGAAAAGAGAATAGCAAGAGGCCTTTTCTCCCCGGCTGCTCTGCCAAGCCCTTCCAGCTCAAACTATGTCGTTGCTCCTCTGGAAGGATCCCTGCACCGCGGCGTAGTTTCTCAGAAGAAGAAGCCCTGCGTTTGCAAGAGCAAATGAGGAATTCGTGGCAGGAAAGAGGAAGGAAAGAAAGTTTCTCTCCCTCTGCCTGCTTTGCTCAGAGGACTGGATGAAGTCAGGGACTTCTCCCTTTCACTGAGAAACGTGCGGGCTGCTGTTGCCTGGGCGCTCTCTTCTTTGCAAAAGAGTCTGCAGTTCCACGCTTTGAACCGTGGAAAGGCGCCGGGCTCTGCTAAGATTTCCCCCGGCGCTTCGTTTGCCCTGGGCCAAAGCGAGCCTTCACAATAGCTGAACCCTAACACTCCATACTCGTTCCACTTCCAGAACCGGGCTACGGCGAGGCAGTTCTCCGGGGGAAAACGGCCCTTCGCGAAGGGCAGATCTGCCGAGCTCCTTGCGGGAAAGCGAAAGCAAAGTACGCTTTTCTCCCTCTAACCGCTTTCGTCAGAGGAACGGGGAAAGTCACAGTGTTCTTCCTCTCCCTGAGATACACACAATCTGACGTTGCCTCTGAGCTCCGTTGCTGGCAAAGAACTGAAAGTGACATACATTCCTGTGGGGAAACACAGGGCTTTGCTAGGATTTCTCTAGGCAGTGTGTTTTCCCTGGGCCTCACTGTAGCAACACTATCTCGCCAGGGCAACACTGCATGGCACTTCCTCTGCCAGGAGAGAGCTGCTGCTTTGTAGTTTGTGCTGGGAAACCTTGCTTTGGCAAGTGCCAATTGACCGCATTCAGGCAGAAAGAAAAGAGAATAGCAAGAGGCCTTTTCTCCCCGGCTGCTCTGCCAAGCCCTTCCAGCTCAAACTATGTCGTTGCTCCTCTGGAAGGATCCCTGCACCGCGGCGTAGTTTCTCAGAAGAAGAAGCCCTGCGTTTGCAAGAGCAAATGAGGAATTCGTGGCAGGAAAGAGGAAGGAAAGAAAGTTTCTCTCCCTCTGCCTGCTTTGCTCAGAGGACTGGATGAAGTCAGGGACTTCTCCCTTTCACTGAGAAACGTGCGGGCTGCTGTTGCCTGGGCGCTCTCTTCTTTGCAAAAGAGTCTGCAGTTCCACGCTTTGAACCGTGGAAAGGCGCCGGGCTCTGCTAAGATTTCCCCCGGCGCTTCGTTTGCCCTGGGCCAAAGCGAGCCTTCACAATAGCTGAACGCTAACACTGCATACTCGTTCCACTTCCAGAACCGGGCTACGGCGAGGCAGTTCTCCGGGGGAAAACGGCCCTTCGCGAAGGGCAGATCTGCCGAGCTCCTTGCGGGAAAGCGAAAGCAAAGGACGCTTTTCTCCCTCTAACCGCTTTCGTCAGAGGAACGGGGGAAGTCACAGTGTTCTTCCTCTCCCTGAGATACACACAATCTGACGTTGCCTCTGAGCTCCGTTGCTGGCAAAGAACTGAAAGTGACATACATTCCTGTGGGGAAACACAGGGCTTTGCTAGGATTTCTCTAGGCAGTGTGTTTTCCCTGGGCCTCACTGTAGCAACACTATCTCGCCAGGGCAACACTGCATGGCACTTCCTCTGCCAGGAGAGAGCTGCTGCTTTGTAGTTTGTGCTGGGAAACCTTGCTTTGGCAAGTGCCAATTGACCGCATTCAGGCAGAAAGAAAAGAGAATAGCAAGAGGCCTTTTCTCCCCGGCTGCTCTGCCAAGCCCTTCCAGCTCAAACTATGTCGTTGCTCCTCTGGAAGGATCCCTGCACCGCGGCGTAGTTTCTCAGAAGAAGAAGCCCTGCGTTTGCAAGAGCAAATGAGGAATTCGTGGCAGGAAAGAGGAAGGAAAGAAAGTTTCTCTCCCTCTGCCTGCTTTGCTCAGAGGACTGGATGAAGTCAGGGACTTCTCCCTTTCACTGAGAAACGTGCGGGCTGCTGTTGCCTGGGCGCTCTCTTCTTTGCAAAAGAGTCTGCAGTTCCACGCTTTGAACCGTGGAAAGGCGCCGGGCTCTGCTAAGATTTCCCCCGGCGCTTCGTTTGCCCTGGGCCAAAGCGAGCCTTCACAATAGCTGAACCCTAACACTCCATACTCGTTCCACTTCCAGAACCGGGCTACGGCGAGGCAGTTCTCCGGGGGAAAACGGCCCTTCGCGAAGGGCAGATCTGCCGAGCTCCTTGCGGGAAAGCGAAAGCAAAGTACGCTTTTCTCCCTCTAACCGCTTTCGTCAGAGGAACGGGGAAAGTCACAGTGTTCTTCCTCTCCCTGAGATACACACAATCTGACGTTGCCTCTGAGCTCCGTTGCTGGCAAAGAACTGAAAGTGACATACATTCCTGTGGGGAAACACAGGGCTTTGCTAGGATTTCTCTAGGCAGTGTGTTTTCCCTGGGCCTCACTGTAGCAACACTATCTCGCCAGGGCAACACTGCATGGCACTTCCTCTGCCAGGAGAGAGCTGCTGCTTTGTAGTTTGTGCTGGGAAACCTTGCTTTGGCAAGTGCCAATTGACCGCATTCAGGCAGAAAGAAAAGAGAATAGCAAGAGGCCTTTTCTCCCCGGCTGCTCTGCCAAGCCCTTCCAGCTCAAACTATGTCGTTGCTCCTCTGGAAGGATCCCTGCACCGCGGCGTAGTTTCTCAGAAGAAGAAGCCCTGCGTTTGCAAGAGCAAATGAGGAATTCGTGGCAGGAAAGAGGAAGGAAAGAAAGTTTCTCTCCCTCTGCCTGCTTTGCTCAGAGGACTGGATGAAGTCAGGGACTTCTCCCTTTCACTGAGAAACGTGCGGGCTGCTGTTGCCTGGGCGCTCTCTTCTTTGCAAAAGAGTCTGCAGTTCCACGCTTTGAACCGTGGAAAGGCGCCGGGCTCTGCTAAGATTTCCCCCGGCGCTTCGTTTGCCCTGGGCCAAAGCGAGCCTTCACAATAGCTGAACCCTAACACTCCATACTCGTTCCACTTCCAGAACCGGGCTACGGCGAGGCAGTTCTCCGGGGGAAAACGGCCCTTCGCGAAGGGCAGATCTGCCGAGCTCCTTGCGGGAAAGCGAAAGCAAAGGACGCTTTTCTCCCTCTAACCGCTTTCGTCAGAGGAACGGGGGAAGTCACAGTGTTCTTCCTCTCCCTGAGATACACACAATCTGACGTTGCCTCTGAGCTCCGTTGCTGGCAAAGAACTGAAAGTGACATACATTCCTGTGGGGAAACACAGGGCTTTGCTAGGATTTCTCTAGGCAGTGTGTTTTCCCTGGGCCTCACTGTAGCAACACTATCTCGCCAGGGCAACACTGCATGGCACTTCCTCTGCCAGGAGAGAGCTGCTGCTTTGTAGTTTGTGCTGGGAAACCTTGCTTTGGCAAGTGCCAATTGACCGCATTCAGGCAGAAAGAAAAGAGAATAGCAAGAGGCCTTTTCTCCCCGGCTGCTCTGCCAAGCCCTTCCAGCTCAAACTATGTCGTTGCTCCTCTGGAAGGATCCCTGCACCGCGGCGTAGTTTCTCAGAAGAAGAAGCCCTGCGTTTGCAAGAGCAAATGAGGAATTCGTGGCAGGAAAGAGGAAGGAAAGAAAGTTTCTCTCCCTCTGCCTGCTTTGCTCAGAGGACTGGATGAAGTCAGGGAGTTCTCCCTTTCACTGAGAAACGTGCGGGCTGCTGTTGCCTGGGCGCTCTCTTCTTTGCAAAAGAGTCTGCAGTTCCACGCTTTGAACCGTGGAAAGGCGCCGGGCTCTGCTAAGATTTCCCCCGGCGCTTCGTTTGCCCTGGGCCAAAGCGAGCCTTCACAATAGCTGAACCCTAACACTCCATACTCGTTCCACTTCCAGAACCGGGCTACGGCGAGGCAGTTCTCCGGGGGAAAACGGCCCTTCGCGAAGGGCAGATCTGCCGAGCTCCTTGCGGGAAAGCGAAAGCAAAGTACGCTTTTCTCCCTCTAACCGCTTTCGTCAGAGGAACGGGGAAAGTCACAGTGTTCTTCCTCTCCCTGAGATACACACAATCTGACGTTGCCTCTGAGCTCCGTTGCTGGCAAAGAACTGAAAGTGACATACATTCCTGTGGGGAAACACAGGGCTTTGCTAGGATTTCTCTAGGCAGTGTGTTTTCCCTGGGCCTCACTGTAGCAACACTATCTCGCCAGGGCAACACTGCATGGCACTTCCTCTGCCAGGAGAGAGCTGCTGCTTTGTAGTTTGTGCTGGGAAACCTTGCTTTGGCAAGTGCCAATTGACCGCATTCAGGCAGAAAGAAAAGAGAATAGCAAGAGGCCTTTTCTCCCCGGCTGCTCTGCCAAGCCCTTCCAGCTCAAACTATGTCGTTGCTCCTCTGGAAGGATCCCTGCACCGCGGCGTAGTTTCTCAGAAGAAGAAGCCCTGCGTTTGCAAGAGCAAATGAGGAATTCGTGGCAGGAAAGAGGAAGGAAAGAAAGTTTCTCTCCCTCTGCCTGCTTTGCTCAGAGGACTGGATGAAGTCAGGGACTTCTCCCTTTCACTGAGAAACGTGCGGGCTGCTGTTGCCTGGGCGCTCTCTTCTTTGCAAAAGAGTCTGCAGTTCCACGCTTTGAACCGTGGAAAGGCGCCGGGCTCTGCTAAGATTTCCCCCGGCGCTTCGTTTGCCCTGGGCCAAAGCGAGCCTTCACAATAGCTGAACGCTAACACTGCATACTCGTTCCACTTCCAGAACCGGGCTACGGCGAGGCAGTTCTCCGGGGGAAAACGGCCCTTCGCGAAGGGCAGATCTGCCGAGCTCCTTGCGGGAAAGCGAAAGCAAAGGACGCTTTTCTCCCTCTAACCGCTTTCGTCAGAGGAACGGGGGAAGTCACAGTGTTCTTCCTCTCCCTGAGATACACACAATCTGACGTTGCCTCTGAGCTCCGTTGCTGGCAAAGAACTGAAAGTGACATACATTCCTGTGGGGAAACACAGGGCTTTGCTAGGATTTCTCTAGGCAGTGTGTTTTCCCTGGGCCTCACTGTAGCAACACTATCTCGCCAGGGCAACACTGCATGGCACTTCCTCTGCCAGGAGAGAGCTGCTGCTTTGTAGTTTGTGCTGGGAAACCTTGCTTTGGCAAGTGCCAATTGACCGCATTCAGGCAGAAAGAAAAGAGAATAGCAAGAGGCCTTTTCTCCCCGGCTGCTCTGCCAAGCCCTTCCAGCTCAAACTATGTCGTTGCTCCTCTGGAAGGATCCCTGCACCGCGGCGTAGTTTCTCAGAAGAAGAAGCCCTGCGTTTGCAAGAGCAAATGAGGAATTCGTGGCAGGAAAGAGGAAGGAAAGAAAGTTTCTCTCCCTCTGCCTGCTTTGCTCAGAGGACTGGATGAAGTCAGGGACTTCTCCCTTTCACTGAGAAACGTGCGGGCTGCTGTTGCCTGGGCGCTCTCTTCTTTGCAAAAGAGTCTGCAGTTCCACGCTTTGAACCGTGGAAAGGCGCCGGGCTCTGCTAAGATTTCCCCCGGCGCTTCGTTTGCCCTGGGCCAAAGCGAGCCTTCACAATAGCTGAACCCTAACACTCCATACTCGTTCCACTTCCAGAACCGGGCTACGGCGAGGCAGTTCTCCGGGGGAAAACGGCCCTTCGCGAAGGGCAGATCTGCCGAGCTCCTTGCGGGAAAGCGAAAGCAAAGTACGCTTTTCTCCCTCTAACCGCTTTCGTCAGAGGAACGGGGAAAGTCACAGTGTTCTTCCTCTCCCTGAGATACACACAATCTGACGTTGCCTCTGAGCTCCGTTGCTGGCAAAGAACTGAAAGTGACATACATTCCTGTGGGGAAACACAGGGCTTTGCTAGGATTTCTCTAGGCAGTGTGTTTTCCCTGGGCCTCACTGTAGCAACACTATCTCGCCAGGGCAACACTGCATGGCACTTCCTCTGCCAGGAGAGAGCTGCTGCTTTGTAGTTTGTGCTGGGAAACCTTGCTTTGGCAAGTGCCAATTGACCGCATTCAGGCAGAAAGAAAAGAGAATAGCAAGAGGCCTTTTCTCCCCGGCTGCTCTGCCAAGCCCTTCCAGCTCAAACTATGTCGTTGCTCCTCTGGAAGGATCCCTGCACCGCGGCGTAGTTTCTCAGAAGAAGAAGCCCTGCGTTTGCAAGAGCAAATGAGGAATTCGTGGCAGGAAAGAGGAAGGAAAGAAAGTTTCTCTCCCTCTGCCTGCTTTGCTCAGAGGACTGGATGAAGTCAGGGACTTCTCCCTTTCACTGAGAAACGTGCGGGCTGCTGTTGCCTGGGCGCTCTCTTCTTTGCAAAAGAGTCTGCAGTTCCACGCTTTGAACCGTGGAAAGGCGCCGGGCTCTGCTAAGATTTCCCCCGGCGCTTCGTTTGCCCTGGGCCAAAGCGAGCCTTCACAATAGCTGAACCCTAACACTCCATACTCGTTCCACTTCCAGAACCGGGCTACGGCGAGGCAGTTCTCCGGGGGAAAACGGCCCTTCGCGAAGGGCAGATCTGCCGAGCTCCTTGCGGGAAAGCGAAAGCAAAGGACGCTTTTCTCCCTCTAACCGCTTTCGTCAGAGGAACGGGGGAAGTCACAGTGTTCTTCCTCTCCCTGAGATACACACAATCTGACGTTGCCTCTGAGCTCCGTTGCTGGCAAAGAACTGAAAGTGACATACATTCCTGTGGGGAAACACAGGGCTTTGCTAGGATTTCTCTAGGCAGTGTGTTTTCCCTGGGCCTCACTGTAGCAACACTATCTCGCCAGGGCAACACTGCATGGCACTTCCTCTGCCAGGAGAGAGCTGCTGCTTTGTAGTTTGTGCTGGGAAACCTTGCTTTGGCAAGTGCCAATTGACCGCATTCAGGCAGAAAGAAAAGAGAATAGCAAGAGGCCTTTTCTCCCCGGCTGCTCTGCCAAGCCCTTCCAGCTCAAACTATGTCGTTGCTCCTCTGGAAGGATCCCTGCACCGCGGCGTAGTTTCTCAGAAGAAGAAGCCCTGCGTTTGCAAGAGCAAATGAGGAATTCGTGGCAGGAAAGAGGAAGGAAAGAAAGTTTCTCTCCCTCTGCCTGCTTTGCTCAGAGGACTGGATGAAGTCAGGGAGTTCTCCCTTTCACTGAGAAACGTGCGGGCTGCTGTTGCCTGGGCGCTCTCTTCTTTGCAAAAGAGTCTGCAGTTCCACGCTTTGAACCGTGGAAAGGCGCCGGGCTCTGCTAAGATTTCCCCCGGCGCTTCGTTTGCCCTGGGCCAAAGCGAGCCTTCACAATAGCTGAACCCTAACACTCCATACTCGTTCCACTTCCAGAACCGGGCTACGGCGAGGCAGTTCTCCGGGGGAAAACGGCCCTTCGCGAAGGGCAGATCTGCCGAGCTCCTTGCGGGAAAGCGAAAGCAAAGGACGCTTTTCTCCCTCTAACCGCTTTCGTCAGAGGAACGGGGGAAGTCACAGTGTTCTTCCTCTCCCTGAGATACACACAATCTGACGTTGCCTCTGAGCTCCGTTGCTGGCAAAGAACTGAAAGTGACATACATTCCTGTGGGGAAACACAGGGCTTTGCTAGGATTTCTCTAGGCAGTGTGTTTTCCCTGGGCCTCACTGTAGCAACACTATCTCGCCAGGGCAACACTGCATGGCACTTCCTCTGCCAGGAGAGAGCTGCTGCTTTGTAGTTTGTGCTGGGAAACCTTGCTTTGGCAAGTGCCAATTGACCGCATTCAGGCAGAAAGAAAAGAGAATAGCAAGAGGCCTTTTCTCCCCGGCTGCTCTGCCAAGCCCTTCCAGCTCAAACTATGTCGTTGCTCCTCTGGAAGGATCCCTGCACCGCGGCGTAGTTTCTCAGAAGAAGAAGCCCTGCGTTTGCAAGAGCAAATGAGGAATTCGTGGCAGGAAAGAGGAAGGAAAGAAAGTTTCTCTCCCTCTGCCTGCTTTGCTCAGAGGACTGGATGAAGTCAGGGACTTCTCCCTTTCACTGAGAAACGTGCGGGCTGCTGTTGCCTGGGCGCTCTCTTCTTTGCAAAAGAGTCTGCAGTTCCACGCTTTGAACCGTGGAAAGGCGCCGGGCTCTGCTAAGATTTCCCCCGGAGCTTCGTTTGCCCTGGACCAAAGCGAGCCTTCACAATAGCTGAACCCTAACACTCCATACTCGTTCCACTTCCAGAACCGGGCTACGGCGAGGCAGTTCTCCGGGGGAAAACGGCCCTTCGCGAAGGGCAGATCTGCCGAGCTCCTTGCGGGAAAGCGAAAGCAAAGTACGCTTTTCTCCCTCTAACCGCTTTCGTCAGAGGAACGGGGGAAGTCACAGTGTTCTTCCTCTCCCTGAGATACACACAATCTGACGTTGCCTCTGAGCTCCGTTGCTGGCAAAGAACTGAAACGGACATACATTCCTGTGGGGAAACACACTGCTTTGCTAGGATTTCCCTAGGCAGTGTGTTTTCCCTGCGCCTCACTGTAGCAACACTATCTCGCCAGGGCAACACTGCATGGGATTTCCTCTGCCAGGAAAGAGCTGCTGCTTTGTAGTTTGTGCTGGGAAACCTTGCTTTGGCAAGTGCCAATTGACCGCATTCGGGCAGAAAGAAAAAAGAACAGCCAGAGGCCTTTTCTCCCCGGCTGCTCTGCCAAGTCCTTCCAGCTAAAACTATGTCGTTGCTCCTCTGGAAGGATCCCTGCACCGTGACGTAGTTTTGAAGAAGAAGCCTTGCGTTTGCAAGAGCAAATGAGGAATTCGTTGCAGGAAAGAGGAAGGAAAGAAAGTTTCTCTCCTTCTGCCTGCTTTGCTCAGAGGACTGGATGAAGTCAGGGAGTTCTCCCTTTCACTGAGAAATTGCAGGCTGCTGTTGCCTGGGCGCTCTATTCTTTGCAAAAGAGTCTGCAGTTCCACGCTTTGAACCGTGGAAAGGCGCCGGGCTCTGCTAAGATTTCCCCCGGCGCTTCGTTTGCCCTGGGCCAAAGCGAGCCTTCACAATAGCTGAACCCTAACACTCCATACTCGTTCCACTTCCAGAACCGGGCTACGGCGAGGCAGTTCTCCGGGGGAAAACGGCCCTTCGCGAAGGGCAGATCTGCCGAGCTCCTTGCGGGAAAGCGAAAGCAAAGTACGCTTTTCTCCCTCTAACCGCTTTCGTCAGAGGAACGGGGAAAGTCACAGTGTTCTTCCTCTCCCTGAGATACACACAATCTGACGTTGCCTCTGAGCTCCGTTGCTGGCAAAGAACTGAAAGTGACATACATTCCTGTGGGGAAACACAGGGCTTTGCTAGGATTTCTCTAGGCAGTGTGTTTTCCCTGGGCCTCACTGTAGCAACACTATCTCGCCAGGGCAACACTGCATGGCACTTCCTCTGCCAGGAGAGAGCTGCTGCTTTGTAGTTTGTGCTGGGAAACCTTGCTTTGGCAAGTGCCAATTGACCGCATTCAGGCAGAAAGAAAAGAGAATAGCAAGAGGCCTTTTCTCCCCGGCTGCTCTGCCAAGCCCTTCCAGCTCAAACTATGTCGTTGCTCCTCTGGAAGGATCCCTGCACCGCGGCGTAGTTTCTCAGAAGAAGAAGCCCTGCGTTTGCAAGAGCAAATGAGGAATTCGTGGCAGGAAAGAGGAAGGAAAGAAAGTTTCTCTCCCTCTGCCTGCTTTGCTCAGAGGACTGGATGAAGTCAGGGACTTCTCCCTTTCACTGAGAAACGTGCGGGCTGCTGTTGCCTGGGCGCTCTCTTCTTTGCAAAAGAGTCTGCAGTTCCACGCTTTGAACCGTGGAAAGGCGCCGGGCTCTGCTAAGATTTCCCCCGGCGCTTCGTTTGCCCTGGGCCAAAGCGAGCCTTCACAATAGCTGAACCCTAACACTCCATACTCGTTCCACTTCCAGAACCGGGCTACGGCGAGGCAGTTCTCCGGGGGAAAACGGCCCTTCGCGAAGGGCAGATCTGCCGAGCTCCTTGCGGGAAAGCGAAAGCAAAGGACGCTTTTCTCCCTCTAACCGCTTTCGTCAGAGGAACGGGGGAAGTCACAGTGTTCTTCCTCTCCCTGAGATACACACAATCTGACGTTGCCTCTGAGCTCCGTTGCTGGCAAAGAACTGAAAGTGACATACATTCCTGTGGGGAAACACAGGGCTTTGCTAGGATTTCTCTAGGCAGTGTGTTTTCCCTGGGCCTCACTGTAGCAACACTATCTCGCCAGGGCAACACTGCATGGCACTTCCTCTGCCAGGAGAGAGCTGCTGCTTTGTAGTTTGTGCTGGGAAACCTTGCTTTGGCAAGTGCCAATTGACCGCATTCAGGCAGAAAGAAAAGAGAATAGCAAGAGGCCTTTTCTCCCCGGCTGCTCTGCCAAGCCCTTCCAGCTCAAACTATGTCGTTGCTCCTCTGGAAGGATCCCTGCACCGCGGCGTAGTTTCTCAGAAGAAGAAGCCCTGCGTTTGCAAGAGCAAATGAGGAATTCGTGGCAGGAAAGAGGAAGGAAAGAAAGTTTCTCTCCCTCTGCCTGCTTTGCTCAGAGGACTGGATGAAGTCAGGGAGTTCTCCCTTTCACTGAGAAACGTGCGGGCTGCTGTTGCCTGGGCGCTCTCTTCTTTGCAAAAGAGTCTGCAGTTCCACGCTTTGAACCGTGGAAAGGCGCCGGGCTCTGCTAAGATTTCCCCCGGCGCTTCGTTTGCCCTGGGCCAAAGCGAGCCTTCACAATAGCTGAACCCTAACACTCCATACTCGTTCCACTTCCAGAACCGGGCTACGGCGAGGCAGTTCTCCGGGGGAAAACGGCCCTTCGCGAAGGGCAGATCTGCCGAGCTCCTTGCGGGAAAGCGAAAGCAAAGGACGCTTTTCTCCCTCTAACCGCTTTCGTCAGAGGAACGGGGGAAGTCACAGTGTTCTTCCTCTCCCTGAGATACACACAATCTGACGTTGCCTCTGAGCTCCGTTGCTGGCAAAGAACTGAAAGTGACATACATTCCTGTGGGGAAACACAGGGCTTTGCTAGGATTTCTCTAGGCAGTGTGTTTTCCCTGGGCCTCACTGTAGCAACACTATCTCGCCAGGGCAACACTGCATGGCACTTCCTCTGCCAGGAGAGAGCTGCTGCTTTGTAGTTTGTGCTGGGAAACCTTGCTTTGGCAAGTGCCAATTGACCGCATTCAGGCAGAAAGAAAAGAGAATAGCAAGAGGCCTTTTCTCCCCGGCTGCTCTGCCAAGCCCTTCCAGCTCAAACTATGTCGTTGCTCCTCTGGAAGGATCCCTGCACCGCGGCGTAGTTTCTCAGAAGAAGAAGCCCTGCGTTTGCAAGAGCAAATGAGGAATTCGTGGCAGGAAAGAGGAAGGAAAGAAAGTTTCTCTCCCTCTGCCTGCTTTGCTCAGAGGACTGGATGAAGTCAGGGACTTCTCCCTTTCACTGAGAAACGTGCGGGCTGCTGTTGCCTGGGCGCTCTCTTCTTTGCAAAAGAGTCTGCAGTTCCACGCTTTGAACCGTGGAAAGGCGCCGGGCTCTGCTAAGATTTCCCCCGGAGCTTCGTTTGCCCTGGACCAAAGCGAGCCTTCACAATAGCTGAACCCTAACACTCCATACTCGTTCCACTTCCAGAACCGGGCTACGGCGAGGCAGTTCTCCGGGGGAAAACGGCCCTTCGCGAAGGGCAGATCTGCCGAGCTCCTTGCGGGAAAGCGAAAGCAAAGTACGCTTTTCTCCCTCTAACCGCTTTCGTCAGAGGAACGGGGGAAGTCACAGTGTTCTTCCTCTCCCTGAGATACACACAATCTGACGTTGCCTCTGAGCTCCGTTGCTGGCAAAGAACTGAAACGGACATACATTCCTGTGGGGAAACACACTGCTTTGCTAGGATTTCCCTAGGCAGTGTGTTTTCCCTGCGCCTCACTGTAGCAACACTATCTCGCCAGGGCAACACTGCATGGGATTTCCTCTGCCAGGAAAGAGCTGCTGCTTTGTAGTTTGTGCTGGGAAACCTTGCTTTGGCAAGTGCCAATTGACCGCATTCGGGCAGAAAGAAAAAAGAACAGCCAGAGGCCTTTTCTCCCCGGCTGCTCTGCCAAGTCCTTCCAGCTAAAACTATGTCGTTGCTCCTCTGGAAGGATCCCTGCACCGTGACGTAGTTTTGAAGAAGAAGCCTTGCGTTTGCAAGAGCAAATGAGGAATTCGTTGCAGGAAAGAGGAAGGAAAGAAAGTTTCTCTCCTTCTGCCTGCTTTGCTCAGAGGACTGGATGAAGTCAGGGAGTTCTCCCTTTCACTGAGAAATTGCAGGCTGCTGTTGCCTGGGCGCTCTGTTCTTTGCAAAAGAGTCTGCAGTTCCACGCTTTGAACCGTGGAAAGGCGCCGGGCTCTGCTAAGATTTCCCCCGGCGCTTCGTTTGCCCTGGGCCAAAGCGAGCCTTCACAATAGCTGAACCCTAACACTCCATACTCGTTCCACTTCCAGAACCGGGCTACAGCGAGGCAGTTCTCCGGGGGAAAACGGCCCTTCGCGAAGGGCAGATCTGCCGAGCTCCTTGCGGGAAAGCGAAAGCAAAGTACGCTTTTCTCCCTCTAACCGCTTTCGTCAGAGGAACGGGGGAAGTCACAGTGTTCTTCCTCTCCCTGAGATACACACAATCTGACGTTGCCTCTGAGCTCCGTTGCTGGCAAAGAACTGAAAGTGACATACATTCCTGTGGGGAAACACAGGGCTTTGCTAGGATTTCTCTAGGCAGTGTGTTTTCCCTGGGCCTCACTGTAGCAACACTATCTCGCCTGGGCAACACTGCATGGCACTTCCTCTGCCAGGAGAGAGCTGCTGCTTTGTAGTTTGTGCTGGGAAACCTTGCTTTGGCAAGTGCCAATTGACCGCATTCAGGCAGAAAGAAAAGAGAATAGCAAGAGGCCTTTTCTCCCCGGCTGCTCTGCCAAGCCCTTCCAGCTCAAACTATGTCGTTGCTCCTCTGGAAGGATCCCTGCACCGCGGCGTAGTTTCTCAGAAGAAGAAGCCCTGCGTTTGCAAGAGCAAATGAGGAATTCGTGGCAGGAAAGAGGAAGGAAAGAAAGTTTCTCTCCCTCTGCCTGCTTTGCTCAGAGGACTGGATGAAGTCAGGGACTTCTCCCTTTCACTGAGAAACGTGCGGGCTGCTGTTGCCTGGGCGCTCTCTTCTTTGCAAAAGAGTCTGCAGTTCCACGCTTTGAACCGTGGAAAGGCGCCGGGCTCTGCTAAGATTTCCCCCGGCGCTTCGTTTGCCCTGGGCCAAAGCGAGCCTTCACAATAGCTGAACCCTAACACTCCATACTCGTTCCACTTCCAGAACCGGGCTACGGCGAGGCAGTTCTCCGGGGGAAAACGGCCCTTCGCGAAGGGCAGATCTGCCGAGCTCCTTGCGGGAAAGCGAAAGCAAAGGACGCTTTTCTCCCTCTAACCGCTTTCGTCAGAGGAACGGGGAAAGTCACAGTGTTCTTCCTCTCCCTGAGATACACACAATCTGACGTTGCCTCTGAGCTCCGTTGCTGGCAAAGAACTGAAAGTGACATACATTCCTGTGGGGAAACACAGGGCTTTGCTAGGATTTCTCTAGGCAGTGTGTTTTCCCTGGGCCTCACTGTAGCAACACTATCTCGCCAGGGCAACACTGCATGGCACTTCCTCTGCCAGGAGAGAGCTGCTGCTTTGTAGTTTGTGCTGGGAAACCTTGCTTTGGCAAGTGCCAATTGACCGCATTCAGGCAGAAAGAAAAGAGAATAGCAAGAGGCCTTTTCTCCCCGGCTGCTCTGCCAAGCCCTTCCAGCTCAAACTATGTCGTTGCTCCTCTGGAAGGATCCCTGCACCGCGGCGTAGTTTCTCAGAAGAAGAAGCCCTGCGTTTGCAAGAGCAAATGAGGAATTCGTGGCAGGAAAGAGGAAGGAAAGAAAGTTTCTCTCCCTCTGCCTGCTTTGCTCAGAGGACTGGATGAAGTCAGGGACTTCTCCCTTTCACTGAGAAACGTGCGGGCTGCTGTTGCCTGGGCGCTCTCTTCTTTGCAAAAGAGTCTGCAGTTCCACGCTTTGAACCGTGGAAATGCGCCGGGCTCTGCTAAGATTTCCCCCGGAGCTTCGTTTGCCCTGGACCAAAGCGAGCCTTCACAATAGCTGAACCCTAACACTCCATACTCGTTCCACTTCCAGAACCGGGCTACGGCGAGGCAGTTCTCCGGGGGAAAACGGCCCTTCGCGAAGGGCAGATCTGCCGAGCTCCTTGCGGGAAAGCGAAAGCAAAGTACGCTTTTCTCCCTCTAACCGCTTTCGTCAGAGGAACGGGGGAAGTCACAGTGTTCTTCCTCTCCCTGAGATACACACAATCTGACGTTGCCTCTGAGCTCCGTTGCTGGCAAAGAACTGAAAGTGACATACATTCCTGTGGGGAAACACAGGGCTTTGCTAGGATTTCTCTAGGCAGTGTGTTTTCCCTGGGCCTCACTGTAGCAACACTATCTCGCCAGGGCAACACTGCATGGCACTTCCTCTGCCAGGAGAGAGCTGCTGCTTTGTAGTTTGTGCTGGGAAACCTTGCTTTGGCAAGTGCCAATTGACCGCATTCAGGCAGAAGAGAATAGCAAGAGGCCTTTTCTCCCCGGCTGCTCTGCCAAGCCCTTCCAGCTCAAACTATGTCGTTGCTCCTCTGGAAGGATCCCTGCACCGCGGCGTAGTTTCTCAGAAGAAGAAGCCCTGCGTTTGCAAGAGCAAATGAGGAATTCGTGGCAGGAAAGAGGAAGGAAAGAAAGTTTCTCTCCCTCTGCCTGCTTTGCTCAGAGGACTGGATGAAGTCAGGGACTTCTCCCTTTCACTGAGAAACGTGCGGGCTGCTGTTGCCTGGGCGCTCTCTTCTTTGCAAAAGAGTCTGCAGTTCCACGCTTTGAACCGTGGAAAGGCGCCGGGCTCTGCTAAGATTTCCCCCGGCGCTTCGTTTGCCCTGGGCCAAAGCGAGCCTTCACAATAGCTGAACCCTAACACTCCATACTCGTTCCACTTCCAGAACCGGGCTACGGCGAGGCAGTTCTCCGGGGGAAAACGGCCCTTCGCGAAGGGCAGATCTGCCGAGCTCCTTGCGGGAAAGCGAAAGCAAAGGACGCTTTTCTCCCTCTAACCGCTTTCGTCAGAGGAACGGGGAAGTCACAGTGTTCTTCCTCTCCCTGAGATACACACAATCTGACGTTGCCTCTGAGCTCCGTTGCTGGCAAAGAACTGAAAGTGACATACATTCCTGTGGGGAAACACAGGGCTTTGCTAGGATTTCTCTAGGCAGTGTGTTTTCCCTGGGCCTCACTGTAGCAACACTATCTCGCCAGGGCAACACTGCATGGCACTTCCTCTGCCAGGAGAGAGCTGCTGCTTTGTAGTTTGTGCTGGGAAACCTTGCTTTGGCAAGTGCCAATTGACCGCATTCAGGCAGAAAGAAAAGAGAATAGCAAGAGGCCTTTTCTCCCCGGCTGCTCTGCCAAGCCCTTCCAGCTCAAACTATGTCGTTGCTCCTCTGGATGGATCCCTGCACTGCGGCGTAGTTTTTCCGAAGAAGCCCTGCGTTTGCAAGAGCAAATGAGGAATTCGTGGCAGGAAAGAGGAAGGAAAGAAAGTTTCTCTCCCTCTGCCTGCTTTGCTCAGAGGCCTGGATGAAGTCAGGGACTTCTCCCTTTCACTGAGAAACGTGCGGGCTGCTGTTGCCTGGGCGCTCTCTTCTTTGCAAAAGAGTCTGCAGTTGCACGCTTTGAACCGTGGAAAGGCGCCGGGCTCTGCTAAGATTTCCCCCGGCGCTTCGTTTGCCCTGGGCCAAAGCGAGCCTTCACAATAGCTGAACCCTAACACTCCATACTCGTTCCACTTCCAGAACCGGGCTACGGCGAGGCAGTTCTCCGGGGGAAAACGGCCCTTCGCGAAGGGCAGATCTGCCGAGCTCCTTGCGGGAAAGCGAAAGCAAAGGACGCTTTTCTCCCTCTAACCGCTTTCGTCAGAGGAACGGGGGAAGTCACAGTGTTCTTCCTCTCCCTGAGATACACACAATCTGACGTTGCCTCTGAGCTCCGTTGCTGGCAAAGAACTGAAAGTGACATACATTCCTGTGGGGAAATACAGGGCTTTGCTAGGATTTCTCTAGGCAGTGTGTTTTCCCTGGGCCTCACTGTAGCAACACTATCTCGCCTGGGCAACACTGCATGGCACTTCCTCTGCCAGGAGAGAGCTGCTGCTTTGTAGTTTGTGCTGGGAAACCTTGCTTTGGCAAGTGCCAATTGACCGCATTCAGGCAGAAAGAAAAGAGAATAGCAAGAGGCCTTTTCTCCCCGGCTGCTCTGCCAAGCCCTTCCAGCTCAAACTATGTCGTTGCTCCTCTGGAAGGATCCCTGCACCGCGGCGTAGTTTCTCAGAAGAAGAAGCCCTGCGTTTGCAAGAGCAAATGAGGAATTCGTGGCAGGAAAGAGGAAGGAAAGAAAGTTTCTCTCCCTCTGCCTGCTTTGCTCAGAGGACTGGATGAAGTCAGGGACTTCTCCCTTTCACTGAGAAAGGTGCGGGCTGCTGTTGCCTGGGCGCTCTCTTCTTTGCAAAAGAGTCTGCAGTTCCACGCTTTGAACCGTGGAAAGGCGCCGGGCTCTGCTAAGATTTCCCCCGGCGCTTCGTTTGCCCTGGGCCAAAGCGAGCCTTCACAATAGCTGAACCCTAACACTCCATACTCGTTCCACTTCCAGAACCGGGCTACGGCGAGGCAGTTCTCCGGGGGAAAACGGCCCTTCGCGAAGGGCAGATCTGCCGAGCTCCTTGCGGGAAAGCGAAAGCAAAGGACGCTTTTCTCCCTCTAACCGCTTTCGTCAGAGGAACGGGGGAAGTCACAGTGTTCTTCCTCTCCCTGAGATACACACAATCTGACGTTGCCTCTGAGCTCCGTTGCTGGCAAAGAACTGAAAGTGACATACATTCCTGTGGGGAAACACAGGGCTTTGCTAGGATTTCTCTAGGCAGTGTGTTTTCCCTGGGCCTCACTGTAGCAACACTATCTCGCCAGGGCAACACTGCATGGCACTTCCTCTGCCAGGAGAGAGCTGCTGCTTTGTAGTTTGTGCTGGGAAACCTTGCTTTGGCAAGTGCCAATTGACCGCATTCAGGCAGAAAGAAAAGAGAATAGCAAGAGGCCTTTTCTCCCCGGCTGCTCTGCCAAGCCCTTCCAGCTCAAACTATGTCGTTGCTCCTCTGGAAGGATCCCTGCACCGCGGCGTAGTTTCTCAGAAGAAGAAGCCCTGCGTTTGCAAGAGCAAATGAGGAATTCGTGGCAGGAAAGAGGAAGGAAAGAAAGTTTCTCTCCCTCTGCCTGCTTTGCTCAGAGGACTGGATGAAGTCAGGGACTTCTCCCTTTCACTGAGAAAGGTGCGGGCTGCTGTTGCCTGGGCGCTCTCTTCTTTGCAAAAGAGTCTGCAGTTCCACGCTTTGAACCGTGGAAAGGCGCCGGGCTCTGCTAAGATTTCCCCCGGCGCTTCGTTTGCCCTGGGCCAAAGCGAGCCTTCACAATAGCTGAACCCTAACACTCCATACTCGTTCCACTTCCAGAACCGGGCTACGGCGAGGCAGTTCTCCGGGGGAAAACGGCCCTTCGCGAAGGGCAGATCTGCCGAGCTCCTTGCGGGAAAGCGAAAGCAAAGGACGCTTTTCTCCCTCTAACCGCTTTCGTCAGAGGAACGGGGGAAGTCACAGTGTTCTTCCTCTCCCTGAGATACACACAATCTGACGTTGCCTCTGAGCTCCGTTGCTGGCAAAGAACTGAAAGTGACATACATTCCTGTGGGGAAACACAGGGCTTTGCTAGGATTTCTCTAGGCAGTGTGTTTTCCCTGGGCCTCACTGTAGCAACACTATCTCGCCAGGGCAACACTGCATGGCACTTCCTCTGCCAGGAGAGAGCTGCTGCTTTGTAGTTTGTGCTGGGAAACCTTGCTTTGGCAAGTGCCAATTGACCGCATTCAGGCAGAAAGAAAAGAGAATAGCAAGAGGCCTTTTCTCCCCGGCTGCTCTGCCAAGCCCTTCCAGCTCAAACTATGTCGTTGCTCCTCTGGAAGGATCCCTGCACCGCGGCGTAGTTTCTCAGAAGAAGAAGCCCTGCGTTTGCAAGAGCAAATGAGGAATTCGTGGCAGGAAAGAGGAAGGAAAGAAAGTTTCTCTCCCTCTGCCTGCTTTGCTCAGAGGACTGGATGAAGTCAGGGACTTCTCCCTTTCACTGAGAAACGTGCGGGCTGCTGTTGCCTGGGCGCTCTCTTCTTTGCAAAAGAGTCTGCAGTTCCACGCTTTGAACCGTGGAAAGGCGCCGGGCTCTGCTAAGATTTCCCCCGGAGCTTCGTTTGCCCTGGACCAAAGCGAGCCTTCACAATAGCTGAACCCTAACACTCCATACTCGTTCCACTTCCAGAACCGGGCTACGGCGAGGCAGTTCTCCGGGGGAAAACGGCCCTTCGCGAAGGGCAGATCTGCCGAGCTCCTTGCGGGAAAGCGAAAGCAAAGTACGCTTTTCTCCCTCTAACCGCTTTCGTCAGAGGAACGGGGGAAGTCACAGTGTTCTTCCTCTCCCTGAGATACACACAATCTGACGTTGCCTCTGAGCTCCGTTGCTGGCAAAGAACTGAAACGGACATACATTCCTGTGGGGAAACACACGGCTTTGCTAGGATTTCCCTAGGCAGTGTGTTTTCCCTGCGCCTCACTGTAGCAACACTATCTCGCCAGGGCAACACTGCATGGGATTTCCTCTGCCAGGAAAGAGCTGCTGCTTTGTAGTTTGTGCTGGGAAACCTTGCTTTGGCAAGTGCCAATTGACCGCATTCGGGCAGAAAGAAAAAAGAACAGCCAGAGGCCTTTTCTCCCCGGCTGCTCTGCCAAGTCCTTCCAGCTAAAACTATGTCGTTGCTCCTCTGGAAGGATCCCTGCACCGTGACGTAGTTTTTCAGAAGAAGCCTTGCGTTTGCAAGAGCAAATGAGGAATTCGTTGCAGGAAAGAGGAAGGAAAGAAAGTTTCTCTCCTTCTGCCTGCTTTGCTCAGAGGACTGGATGAAGTCAGGGAGTTCTCCCTTTCACTGAGAAATTGCAGGCTGCTGTTGCCTGGGCGCTCTGTTCTTTGCAAAAGAGTCTGCAGTTCCACGCTTTGAACCGTGGAAAGGCGCCGGGCTCTGCTAAGATTTCCCCCGGCGCTTCGTTTGCCCTGGGCCAAAGCGAGCCTTCACAATAGCTGAACCCTAACACTCCATACTCGTTCCACTTCCAGAACCGGGCTACAGCGAGGCAGTTCTCCGGGGGAAAACGGCCCTTCGCGAAGGGCAGATCTGCCGAGCTCCTTGCGGGAAAGCGAAAGCAAAGGACGCTTTTCTCCCTCTAACCGCTTTCGTCAGAGGAACGGGGGAAGTCACAGTGTTCTTCCTCTCCCTGAGATACACACAATCTGACGTTGCCTCTGAGCTCCGTTGCTGGCAAAGAACTGAAAGTGACATACATTCCTGTGGGGAAACACAGGGCTTTGCTAGGATTTCTCTAGGCAGTGTGTTTTCCCTGGGCCTCACTGTAGCAACACTATCTCGCCAGGGCAACACTGCATGGCACTTCCTCTGCCAGGAGAGAGCTGCTGCTTTGTAGTTTGTGCTGGGAAACCTTGCTTTGGCAAGTGCCAATTGACCGCATTCAGGCAGAAAGAAAAGAGAATAGCAAGAGGCCTTTTCTCCCCGGCTGCTCTGCCAAGCCCTTCCAGCTCAAACTATGTCGTTGCTCCTCTGGAAGGATCCCTGCACCGCGGCGTAGTTTCTCAGAAGAAGAAGCCCTGCGTTTGCAAGAGCAAATGAGGAATTCGTGGCAGGAAAGAGGAAGGAAAGAAAGTTTCTCTCCCTCTGCCTGCTTTGCTCAGAGGACTGGATGAAGTCAGGGACTTCTCCCTTTCACTGAGAAACGTGCGGGCTGCTGTTGCCTGGGCGCTCTCTTCTTTGCAAAAGAGTCTGCAGTTCCACGCTTTGAACCGTGGAAAGGCGCCGGGCTCTGCTAAGATTTCCCCCGGCGCTTCGTTTGCCCTGGGCCAAAGCGAGCCTTCACAATAGCTGAACCCTAACACTCCATACTCGTTCCACTTCCAGAACCGGGCTACGGCGAGGCAGTTCTCCGGGGGAAAACGGCCCTTCGCGAAGGGCAGATCTGCCGAGCTCCTTGCGGGAAAGCGAAAGCAAAGTACGCTTTTCTCCCTCTAACCGCTTTCGTCAGAGGAACGGGGAAAGTCACAGTGTTCTTCCTCTCCCTGAGATACACACAATCTGACGTTGCCTCTGAGCTCCGTTGCTGGCAAAGAACTGAAAGTGACATACATTCCTGTGGGGAAACACAGGGCTTTGCTAGGATTTCTCTAGGCAGTGTGTTTTCCCTGGGCCTCACTGTAGCAACACTATCTCGCCAGGGCAACACTGCATGGCACTTCCTCTGCCAGGAGAGAGCTGCTGCTTTGTAGTTTGTGCTGGGAAACCTTGCTTTGGCAAGTGCCAATTGACCGCATTCAGGCAGAAAGAAAAGAGAATAGCAAGAGGCCTTTTCTCCCCGGCTGCTCTGCCAAGCCCTTCCAGCTCAAACTATGTCGTTGCTCCTCTGGAAGGATCCCTGCACCGCGGCGTAGTTTCTCAGAAGAAGAAGCCCTGCGTTTGCAAGAGCAAATGAGGAATTCGTGGCAGGAAAGAGGAAGGAAAGAAAGTTTCTCTCCCTCTGCCTGCTTTGCTCAGAGGACTGGATGAAGTCAGGGACTTCTCCCTTTCACTGAGAAACGTGCGGGCTGCTGTTGCCTGGGCGCTCTCTTCTTTGCAAAAGAGTCTGCAGTTCCACGCTTTGAACCGTGGAAAGGCGCCGGGCTCTGCTAAGATTTCCCCCGGAGCTTCGTTTGCCCTGGACCAAAGCGAGCCTTCACAATAGCTGAACCCTAACACTCCATACTCGTTCCACTTCCAGAACCGGGCTACGGCGAGGCAGTTCTCCGGGGGAAAACGGCCCTTCGCGAAGGGCAGATCTGCCGAGCTCCTTGCGGGAAAGCGAAAGCAAAGTACGCTTTTCTCCCTCTAACCGCTTTCGTCAGAGGAACGGGGGAAGTCACAGTGTTCTTCCTCTCCCTGAGATACACACAAACTGACGTTGCCTCTGAGCTCCGTTGCTGGCAAAGAACTGAAAGTGACATACATTCCTGTGGGGAAACACAGGGCTTTGCTAGGATTTCTCTAGGCAGTGTGTTTTCCCTGGGCCTCACTGTAGCAACACTATCTCGCCTGGGCAACACTGCATGGCACTTCCTCTGCCAGGAGAGAGCTGCTGCTTTGTAGTTTGTGCTGGGAAACCTTGCTTTGGCAAGTGCCAATTGACCGCATTCAGGCAGAAAGAAAAGAGAATAGCAAGAGGCCTTTTCTCCCCGGCTGCTCTGCCAAGCCCTTCCAGCTCAAACTATGTCGTTGCTCCTCTGGAAGGATCCCTGCACCGCGGCGTAGTTTCTCAGAAGAAGAAGCCCTGCGTTTGCAAGAGCAAATGAGGAATTCGTGGCAGGAAAGAGGAAGGAAAGAAAGTTTCTCTCCCTCTGCCTGCTTTGCTCAGAGGACTGGATGAAGTCAGGGAGTTCTCCCTTTCACTGAGAAACGTGCGGGCTGCTGTTGCCTGGGCGCTCTCTTCTTTGCAAAAGAGTCTGCAGTTCCACGCTTTGAACCGTGGAAAGGCGCCGGGCTCTGCTAAGATTTCCCCCGGCGCTTCGTTTGCCCTGGGCCAAAGCGAGCCTTCACAATAGCTGAACCCTAACACTCCATACTCGTTCCACTTCCAGAACCGGGCTACGGCGAGGCAGTTCTCCGGGGGAAAACGGCCCTTCGCGAAGGGCAGATCTGCCGAGCTCCTTGCGGGAAAGCGAAAGCAAAGGACGCTTTTCTCCCTCTAACCGCTTTCGTCAGAGGAACGGGGGAAGTCACAGTGTTCTTCCTCTCCCTGAGATACACACAATCTGACGTTGCCTCTGAGCTCCGTTGCTGGCAAAGAACTGAAAGTGACATACATTCCTGTGGGGAAACACAGGGCTTTGCTAGGATTTCTCTAGGCAGTGTGTTTTCCCTGGGCCTCACTGTAGCAACACTATCTCGCCAGGGCAACACTGCATGGCACTTCCTCTGCCAGGAGAGAGCTGCTGCTTTGTAGTTTGTGCTGGGAAACCTTGCTTTGGCAAGTGCCAATTGACCGCATTCAGGCAGAAAGAAAAGAGAATAGCAAGAGGCCTTTTCTCCCCGGCTGCTCTGCCAAGCCCTTCCAGCTCAAACTATGTCGTTGCTCCTCTGGAAGGATCCCTGCACCGCGGCGTAGTTTCTCAGAAGAAGAAGCCCTGCGTTTGCAAGAGCAAATGAGGAATTCGTGGCAGGAAAGAGGAAGGAAAGAAAGTTTCTCTCCCTCTGCCTGCTTTGCTCAGAGGACTGGATGAAGTCAGGGACTTCTCCCTTTCACTGAGAAACGTGCGGGCTGCTGTTGCCTGGGCGCTCTCTTCTTTGCAAAAGAGTCTGCAGTTCCACGCTTTGAACCGTGGAAAGGCGCCGGGCTCTGCTAAGATTTCCCCCGGCGCTTCGTTTGCCCTGGGCCAAAGCGAGCCTTCACAATAGCTGAACCCTAACACTCCATACTCGTTCCACTTCCAGAACCGGGCTACGGCGAGGCAGTTCTCCGGGGGAAAACGGCCCTTCGCGAAGGGCAGATCTGCCGAGCTCCTTGCGGGAAAGCGAAAGCAAAGTACGCTTTTCTCCCTCTAACCGCTTTCGTCAGAGGAACGGGGAAAGTCACAGTGTTCTTCCTCTCCCTGAGATACACACAATCTGACGTTGCCTCTGAGCTCCGTTGCTGGCAAAGAACTGAAAGTGACATACATTCCTGTGGGGAAACACAGGGCTTTGCTAGGATTTCTCTAGGCAGTGTGTTTTCCCTGGGCCTCACTGTAGCAACACTATCTCGCCAGGGCAACACTGCATGGCACTTCCTCTGCCAGGAGAGAGCTGCTGCTTTGTAGTTTGTGCTGGGAAACCTTGCTTTGGCAAGTGCCAATTGACCGCATTCAGGCAGAAAGAAAAGAGAATAGCAAGAGGCCTTTTCTCCCCGGCTGCTCTGCCAAGCCCTTCCAGCTCAAACTATGTCGTTGCTCCTCTGGAAGGATCCCTGCACCGCGGCGTAGTTTCTCAGAAGAAGAAGCCCTGCGTTTGCAAGAGCAAATGAGGAATTCGTGGCAGGAAAGAGGAAGGAAAGAAAGTTTCTCTCCCTCTGCCTGCTTTGCTCAGAGGACTGGATGAAGTCAGGGACTTCTCCCTTTCACTGAGAAACGTGCGGGCTGCTGTTGCCTGGGCGCTCTCTTCTTTGCAAAAGAGTCTGCAGTTCCACGCTTTGAACCGTGGAAAGGCGCCGGGCTCTGCTAAGATTTCCCCCGGCGCTTCGTTTGCCCTGGGCCAAAGCGAGCCTTCACAATAGCTGAACCCTAACACTCCATACTCGTTCCACTTCCAGAACCGGGCTACGGCGAGGCAGTTCTCCGGGGGAAAACGGCCCTTCGCGAAGGGCAGATCTGCCGAGCTCCTTGCGGGAAAGCGAAAGCAAAGTACGCTTTTCTCCCTCTAACCGCTTTCGTCAGAGGAACGGGGAAAGTCACAGTGTTCTTCCTCTCCCTGAGATACACACAATCTGACGTTGCCTCTGAGCTCCGTTGCTGGCAAAGAACTGAAAGTGACATACATTCCTGTGGGGAAACACAGGGCTTTGCTAGGATTTCTCTAGGCAGTGTGTTTTCCCTGGGCCTCACTGTAGCAACACTATCTCGCCAGGGCAACACTGCATGGCACTTCCTCTGCCAGGAGAGAGCTGCTGCTTTGTAGTTTGTGCTGGGAAACCTTGCTTTGGCAAGTGCCAATTGACCGCATTCAGGCAGAAAGAAAAGAGAATAGCAAGAGGCCTTTTCTCCCCGGCTGCTCTGCCAAGCCCTTCCAGCTCAAACTATGTCGTTGCTCCTCTGGAAGGATCCCTGCACCGCGGCGTAGTTTCTCAGAAGAAGAAGCCCTGCGTTTGCAAGAGCAAATGAGGAATTCGTGGCAGGAAAGAGGAAGGAAAGAAAGTTTCTCTCCCTCTGCCTGCTTTGCTCAGAGGACTGGATGAAGTCAGGGACTTCTCCCTTTCACTGAGAAACGTGCGGGCTGCTGTTGCCTGGGCGCTCTCTTCTTTGCAAAAGAGTCTGCAGTTCCACGCTTTGAACCGTGGAAAGGCGCCGGGCTCTGCTAAGATTTCCCCCGGCGCTTCGTTTGCCCTGGGCCAAAGCGAGCCTTCACAATAGCTGAACCCTAACACTCCATACTCGTTCCACTTCCAGAACCGGGCTACGGCGAGGCAGTTCTCCGGGGGAAAACGGCCCTTCGCGAAGGGCAGATCTGCCGAGCTCCTTGCGGGAAAGCGAAAGCAAAGTACGCTTTTCTCCCTCTAACCGCTTTCGTCAGAGGAACGGGGAAAGTCACAGTGTTCTTCCTCTCCCTGAGATACACACAATCTGACGTTGCCTCTGAGCTCCGTTGCTGGCAAAGAACTGAAAGTGACATACATTCCTGTGGGGAAACACAGGGCTTTGCTAGGATTTCTCTAGGCAGTGTGTTTTCCCTGGGCCTCACTGTAGCAACACTATCTCGCCAGGGCAACACTGCATGGCACTTCCTCTGCCAGGAGAGAGCTGCTGCTTTGTAGTTTGTGCTGGGAAACCTTGCTTTGGCAAGTGCCAATTGACCGCATTCAGGCAGAAAGAAAAGAGAATAGCAAGAGGCCTTTTCTCCCCGGCTGCTCTGCCAAGCCCTTCCAGCTCAAACTATGTCGTTGCTCCTCTGGAAGGATCCCTGCACCGCGGCGTAGTTTCTCAGAAGAAGAAGCCCTGCGTTTGCAAGAGCAAATGAGGAATTCGTGGCAGGAAAGAGGAAGGAAAGAAAGTTTCTCTCCCTCTGCCTGCTTTGCTCAGAGGACTGGATGAAGTCAGGGACTTCTCCCTTTCACTGAGAAACGTGCGGGCTGCTGTTGCCTGGGCGCTCTCTTCTTTGCAAAAGAGTCTGCAGTTCCACGCTTTGAACCGTGGAAAGGCGCCGGGCTCTGCTAAGATTTCCCCCGGAGCTTCGTTTGCCCTGGACCAAAGCGAGCCTTCACAATAGCTGAACCCTAACACTCCATACTCGTTCCACTTCCAGAACCGGGCTACGGCGAGGCAGTTCTCCGGGGGAAAACGGCCCTTCGCGAAGGGCAGATCTGCCGAGCTCCTTGCGGGAAAGCGAAAGCAAAGTACGCTTTTCTCCCTCTAACCGCTTTCGTCAGAGGAACGGGGGAAGTCACAGTGTTCTTCCTCTCCCTGAGATACACACAAACTGACGTTGCCTCTGAGCTCCGTTGCTGGCAAAGAACTGAAAGTGACATACATTCCTGTGGGGAAACACAGGGCTTTGCTAGGATTTCTCTAGGCAGTGTGTTTTCCCTGGGCCTCACTGTAGCAACACTATCTCGCCTGGGCAACACTGCATGGCACTTCCTCTGCCAGGAGAGAGCTGCTGCTTTGTAGTTTGTGCTGGGAAACCTTGCTTTGGCAAGTGCCAATTGACCGCATTCAGGCAGAAAGAAAAGAGAATAGCAAGAGGCCTTTTCTCCCCGGCTGCTCTGCCAAGCCCTTCCAGCTCAAACTATGTCGTTGCTCCTCTGGAAGGATCCCTGCACCGCGGCGTAGTTTCTCAGAAGAAGAAGCCCTGCGTTTGCAAGAGCAAATGAGGAATTCGTGGCAGGAAAGAGGAAGGAAAGAAAGTTTCTCTCCCTCTGCCTGCTTTGCTCAGAGGACTGGATGAAGTCAGGGACTTCTCCCTTTCACTGAGAAACGTGCGGGCTGCTGTTGCCTGGGCGCTCTCTTCTTTGCAAAAGAGTCTGCAGTTCCACGCTTTGAACCGTGGAAAGGCGCCGGGCTCTGCTAAGATTTCCCCCGGCGCTTCGTTTGCCCTGGGCCAAAGCGAGCCTTCACAATAGCTGAACCCTAACACTCCATACTCGTTCCACTTCCAGAACCGGGCTACGGCGAGGCAGTTCTCCGGGGGAAAACGGCCCTTCGCGAAGGGCAGATCTGCCGAGCTCCTTGCGGGAAAGCGAAAGCAAAGTACGCTTTTCTCCCTCTAACCGCTTTCGTCAGAGGAACGGGGGAAGTCACAGTGTTCTTCCTCTCCCTGAGATACACACAAACTGACGTTGCCTCTGAGCTCCGTTGCTGGCAAAGAACTGAAAGTGACATACATTCCTGTGGGGAAACACAGGGCTTTGCTAGGATTTCTCTAGGCAGTGTGTTTTCCCTGGGCCTCACTGTAGCAACACTATCTCGCCTGGGCAACACTGCATGGCACTTCCTCTGCCAGGAGAGAGCTGCTGCTTTGTAGTTTGTGCTGGGAAACCTTGCTTTGGCAAGTGCCAATTGACCGCATTCAGGCAGAAAGAAAAGAGAATAGCAAGAGGCCTTTTCTCCCCGGCTGCTCTGCCAAGCCCTTCCAGCTCAAACTATGTCGTTGCTCCTCTGGAAGGATCCCTGCACCGCGGCGTAGTTTCTCAGAAGAAGAAGCCCTGCGTTTGCAAGAGCAAATGAGGAATTCGTGGCAGGAAAGAGGAAGGAAAGAAAGTTTCTCTCCCTCTGCCTGCTTTGCTCAGAGGACTGGATGAAGTCAGGGAGTTCTCCCTTTCACTGAGAAACGTGCGGGCTGCTGTTGCCTGGGCGCTCTCTTCTTTGCAAAAGAGTCTGCAGTTCCACGCTTTGAACCGTGGAAAGGCGCCGGGCTCTGCTAAGATTTCCCCCGGCGCTTCGTTTGCCCTGGGCCAAAGCGAGCCTTCACAATAGCTGAACCCTAACACTCCATACTCGTTCCACTTCCAGAACCGGGCTACGGCGAGGCAGTTCTCCGGGGGAAAACGGCCCTTCGCGAAGGGCAGATCTGCCGAGCTCCTTGCGGGAAAGCGAAAGCAAAGTACGCTTTTCTCCCTCTAACCGCTTTCGTCAGAGGAACGGGGAAAGTCACAGTGTTCTTCCTCTCCCTGAGATACACACAATCTGACGTTGCCTCTGAGCTCCGTTGCTGGCAAAGAACTGAAAGTGACATACATTCCTGTGGGGAAACACAGGGCTTTGCTAGGATTTCTCTAGGCAGTGTGTTTTCCCTGGGCCTCACTGTAGCAACACTATCTCGCCAGGGCAACACTGCATGGCACTTCCTCTGCCAGGAGAGAGCTGCTGCTTTGTAGTTTGTGCTGGGAAACCTTGCTTTGGCAAGTGCCAATTGACCGCATTCAGGCAGAAAGAAAAGAGAATAGCAAGAGGCCTTTTCTCCCCGGCTGCTCTGCCAAGCCCTTCCAGCTCAAACTATGTCGTTGCTCCTCTGGAAGGATCCCTGCACCGCGGCGTAGTTTCTCAGAAGAAGAAGCCCTGCGTTTGCAAGAGCAAATGAGGAATTCGTGGCAGGAAAGAGGAAGGAAAGAAAGTTTCTCTCCCTCTGCCTGCTTTGCTCAGAGGACTGGATGAAGTCAGGGACTTCTCCCTTTCACTGAGAAACGTGCGGGCTGCTGTTGCCTGGGCGCTCTCTTCTTTGCAAAAGAGTCTGCAGTTCCACGCTTTGAACCGTGGAAAGGCGCCGGGCTCTGCTAAGATTTCCCCCGGCGCTTCGTTTGCCCTGGGCCAAAGCGAGCCTTCACAATAGCTGAACCCTAACACTCCATACTCGTTCCACTTCCAGAACCGGGCTACGGCGAGGCAGTTCTCCGGGGGAAAACGGCCCTTCGCGAAGGGCAGATCTGCCGAGCTCCTTGCGGGAAAGCGAAAGCAAAGTACGCTTTTCTCCCTCTAACCGCTTTCGTCAGAGGAACGGGGAAAGTCACAGTGTTCTTCCTCTCCCTGAGATACACACAATCTGACGTTGCCTCTGAGCTCCGTTGCTGGCAAAGAACTGAAAGTGACATACATTCCTGTGGGGAAACACAGGGCTTTGCTAGGATTTCTCTAGGCAGTGTGTTTTCCCTGGGCCTCACTGTAGCAACACTATCTCGCCAGGGCAACACTGCATGGCACTTCCTCTGCCAGGAGAGAGCTGCTGCTTTGTAGTTTGTGCTGGGAAACCTTGCTTTGGCAAGTGCCAATTGACCGCATTCAGGCAGAAAGAAAAGAGAATAGCAAGAGGCCTTTTCTCCCCGGCTGCTCTGCCAAGCCCTTCCAGCTCAAACTATGTCGTTGCTCCTCTGGAAGGATCCCTGCACCGCGGCGTAGTTTCTCAGAAGAAGAAGCCCTGCGTTTGCAAGAGCAAATGAGGAATTCGTGGCAGGAAAGAGGAAGGAAAGAAAGTTTCTCTCCCTCTGCCTGCTTTGCTCAGAGGACTGGATGAAGTCAGGGACTTCTCCCTTTCACTGAGAAACGTGCGGGCTGCTGTTGCCTGGGCGCTCTCTTCTTTGCAAAAGAGTCTGCAGTTCCACGCTTTGAACCGTGGAAAGGCGCCGGGCTCTGCTAAGATTTCCCCCGGAGCTTCGTTTGCCCTGGACCAAAGCGAGCCTTCACAATAGCTGAACCCTAACACTCCATACTCGTTCCACTTCCAGAACCGGGCTACGGCGAGGCAGTTCTCCGGGGGAAAACGGCCCTTCGCGAAGGGCAGATCTGCCGAGCTCCTTGCGGGAAAGCGAAAGCAAAGTACGCTTTTCTCCCTCTAACCGCTTTCGTCAGAGGAACGGGGGAAGTCACAGTGTTCTTCCTCTCCCTGAGATACACACAAACTGACGTTGCCTCTGAGCTCCGTTGCTGGCAAAGAACTGAAAGTGACATACATTCCTGTGGGGAAACACAGGGCTTTGCTAGGATTTCTCTAGGCAGTGTGTTTTCCCTGGGCCTCACTGTAGCAACACTATCTCGCCTGGGCAACACTGCATGGCACTTCCTCTGCCAGGAGAGAGCTGCTGCTTTGTAGTTTGTGCTGGGAAACCTTGCTTTGGCAAGTGCCAATTGACCGCATTCAGGCAGAAAGAAAAGAGAATAGCAAGAGGCCTTTTCTCCCCGGCTGCTCTGCCAAGCCCTTCCAGCTCAAACTATGTCGTTGCTCCTCTGGAAGGATCCCTGCACCGCGGCGTAGTTTCTCAGAAGAAGAAGCCCTGCGTTTGCAAGAGCAAATGAGGAATTCGTGGCAGGAAAGAGGAAGGAAAGAAAGTTTCTCTCCCTCTGCCTGCTTTGCTCAGAGGACTGGATGAAGTCAGGGACTTCTCCCTTTCACTGAGAAACGTGCGGGCTGCTGTTGCCTGGGCGCTCTCTTCTTTGCAAAAGAGTCTGCAGTTCCACGCTTTGAACCGTGGAAAGGCGCCGGGCTCTGCTAAGATTTCCCCCGGCGCTTCGTTTGCCCTGGGCCAAAGCGAGCCTTCACAATAGCTGAACCCTAACACTCCATACTCGTTCCACTTCCAGAACCGGGCTACGGCGAGGCAGTTCTCCGGGGGAAAACGGCCCTTCGCGAAGGGCAGATCTGCCGAGCTCCTTGCGGGAAAGCGAAAGCAAAGTACGCTTTTCTCCCTCTAACCGCTTTCGTCAGAGGAACGGGGAAAGTCACAGTGTTCTTCCTCTCCCTGAGATACACACAATCTGACGTTGCCTCTGAGCTCCGTTGCTGGCAAAGAACTGAAAGTGACATACATTCCTGTGGGGAAACACAGGGCTTTGCTAGGATTTCTCTAGGCAGTGTGTTTTCCCTGGGCCTCACTGTAGCAACACTATCTCGCCAGGGCAACACTGCATGGCACTTCCTCTGCCAGGAGAGAGCTGCTGCTTTGTAGTTTGTGCTGGGAAACCTTGCTTTGGCAAGTGCCAATTGACCGCATTCAGGCAGAAAGAAAAGAGAATAGCAAGAGGCCTTTTCTCCCCGGCTGCTCTGCCAAGCCCTTCCAGCTCAAACTATGTCGTTGCTCCTCTGGAAGGATCCCTGCACCGCGGCGTAGTTTCTCAGAAGAAGAAGCCCTGCGTTTGCAAGAGCAAATGAGGAATTCGTGGCAGGAAAGAGGAAGGAAAGAAAGTTTCTCTCCCTCTGCCTGCTTTGCTCAGAGGACTGGATGAAGTCAGGGACTTCTCCCTTTCACTGAGAAACGTGCGGGCTGCTGTTGCCTGGGCGCTCTCTTCTTTGCAAAAGAGTCTGCAGTTCCACGCTTTGAACCGTGGAAAGGCGCCGGGCTCTGCTAAGATTTCCCCCGGAGCTTCGTTTGCCCTGGACCAAAGCGAGCCTTCACAATAGCTGAACCCTAACACTCCATACTCGTTCCACTTCCAGAACCGGGCTACGGCGAGGCAGTTCTCCGGGGGAAAACGGCCCTTCGCGAAGGGCAGATCTGCCGAGCTCCTTGCGGGAAAGCGAAAGCAAAGTACGCTTTTCTCCCTCTAACCGCTTTCGTCAGAGGAACGGGGGAAGTCACAGTGTTCTTCCTCTCCCTGAGATACACACAAACTGACGTTGCCTCTGAGCTCCGTTGCTGGCAAAGAACTGAAAGTGACATACATTCCTGTGGGGAAACACAGGGCTTTGCTAGGATTTCTCTAGGCAGTGTGTTTTCCCTGGGCCTCACTGTAGCAACACTATCTCGCCTGGGCAACACTGCATGGCACTTCCTCTGCCAGGAGAGAGCTGCTGCTTTGTAGTTTGTGCTGGGAAACCTTGCTTTGGCAAGTGCCAATTGACCGCATTCAGGCAGAAAGAAAAGAGAATAGCAAGAGGCCTTTTCTCCCCGGCTGCTCTGCCAAGCCCTTCCAGCTCAAACTATGTCGTTGCTCCTCTGGAAGGATCCCTGCACCGCGGCGTAGTTTCTCAGAAGAAGAAGCCCTGCGTTTGCAAGAGCAAATGAGGAATTCGTGGCAGGAAAGAGGAAGGAAAGAAAGTTTCTCTCCCTCTGCCTGCTTTGCTCAGAGGACTGGATGAAGTCAGGGACTTCTCCCTTTCACTGAGAAACGTGCGGGCTGCTGTTGCCTGGGCGCTCTCTTCTTTGCAAAAGAGTCTGCAGTTCCACGCTTTGAACCGTGGAAAGGCGCCGGGCTCTGCTAAGATTTCCCCCGGCGCTTCGTTTGCCCTGGGCCAAAGCGAGCCTTCACAATAGCTGAACCCTAACACTCCATACTCGTTCCACTTCCAGAACCGGGCTACGGCGAGGCAGTTCTCCGGGGGAAAACGGCCCTTCGCGAAGGGCAGATCTGCCGAGCTCCTTGCGGGAAAGCGAAAGCAAAGTACGCTTTTCTCCCTCTAACCGCTTTCGTCAGAGGAACGGGGGAAGTCACAGTGTTCTTCCTCTCCCTGAGATACACACAAACTGACGTTGCCTCTGAGCTCCGTTGCTGGCAAAGAACTGAAAGTGACATACATTCCTGTGGGGAAACACAGGGCTTTGCTAGGATTTCTCTAGGCAGTGTGTTTTCCCTGGGCCTCACTGTAGCAACACTATCTCGCCTGGGCAACACTGCATGGCACTTCCTCTGCCAGGAGAGAGCTGCTGCTTTGTAGTTTGTGCTGGGAAACCTTGCTTTGGCAAGTGCCAATTGACCGCATTCAGGCAGAAAGAAAAGAGAATAGCAAGAGGCCTTTTCTCCCCGGCTGCTCTGCCAAGCCCTTCCAGCTCAAACTATGTCGTTGCTCCTCTGGAAGGATCCCTGCACCGCGGCGTAGTTTCTCAGAAGAAGAAGCCCTGCGTTTGCAAGAGCAAATGAGGAATTCGTGGCAGGAAAGAGGAAGGAAAGAAAGTTTCTCTCCCTCTGCCTGCTTTGCTCAGAGGACTGGATGAAGTCAGGGAGTTCTCCCTTTCACTGAGAAACGTGCGGGCTGCTGTTGCCTGGGCGCTCTCTTCTTTGCAAAAGAGTCTGCAGTTCCACGCTTTGAACCGTGGAAAGGCGCCGGGCTCTGCTAAGATTTCCCCCGGCGCTTCGTTTGCCCTGGGCCAAAGCGAGCCTTCACAATAGCTGAACCCTAACACTCCATACTCGTTCCACTTCCAGAACCGGGCTACGGCGAGGCAGTTCTCCGGGGGAAAACGGCCCTTCGCGAAGGGCAGATCTGCCGAGCTCCTTGCGGGAAAGCGAAAGCAAAGTACGCTTTTCTCCCTCTAACCGCTTTCGTCAGAGGAACGGGGAAAGTCACAGTGTTCTTCCTCTCCCTGAGATACACACAATCTGACGTTGCCTCTGAGCTCCGTTGCTGGCAAAGAACTGAAAGTGACATACATTCCTGTGGGGAAACACAGGGCTTTGCTAGGATTTCTCTAGGCAGTGTGTTTTCCCTGGGCCTCACTGTAGCAACACTATCTCGCCAGGGCAACACTGCATGGCACTTCCTCTGCCAGGAGAGAGCTGCTGCTTTGTAGTTTGTGCTGGGAAACCTTGCTTTGGCAAGTGCCAATTGACCGCATTCAGGCAGAAAGAAAAGAGAATAGCAAGAGGCCTTTTCTCCCCGGCTGCTCTGCCAAGCCCTTCCAGCTCAAACTATGTCGTTGCTCCTCTGGAAGGATCCCTGCACCGCGGCGTAGTTTCTCAGAAGAAGAAGCCCTGCGTTTGCAAGAGCAAATGAGGAATTCGTGGCAGGAAAGAGGAAGGAAAGAAAGTTTCTCTCCCTCTGCCTGCTTTGCTCAGAGGACTGGATGAAGTCAGGGACTTCTCCCTTTCACTGAGAAACGTGCGGGCTGCTGTTGCCTGGGCGCTCTCTTCTTTGCAAAAGAGTCTGCAGTTCCACGCTTTGAACCGTGGAAAGGCGCCGGGCTCTGCTAAGATTTCCCCCGGCGCTTCGTTTGCCCTGGGCCAAAGCGAGCCTTCACAATAGCTGAACCCTAACACTCCATACTCGTTCCACTTCCAGAACCGGGCTACGGCGAGGCAGTTCTCCGGGGGAAAACGGCCCTTCGCGAAGGGCAGATCTGCCGAGCTCCTTGCGGGAAAGCGAAAGCAAAGTACGCTTTTCTCCCTCTAACCGCTTTCGTCAGAGGAACGGGGAAAGTCACAGTGTTCTTCCTCTCCCTGAGATACACACAATCTGACGTTGCCTCTGAGCTCCGTTGCTTGCAAAGAACTGAAAGTGACATACATTCCTGTGGGGAAACACAGGGCTTTGCTAGGATTTCTCTAGGCAGTGTGTTTTCCCTGGGCCTCACTGTAGCAACACTATCTCGCCAGGGCAACACTGCATGGCACTTCCTCTGCCAGGAGAGAGCTGCTGCTTTGTAGTTTGTGCTGGGAAACCTTGCTTTGGCAAGTGCCAATTGACCGCATTCAGGCAGAAAGAAAAGAGAATAGCAAGAGGCCTTTTCTCCCCGGCTGCTCTGCCAAGCCCTTCCAGCTCAAACTATGTCGTTGCTCCTCTGGAAGGATCCCTGCACCGCGGCGTAGTTTCTCAGAAGAAGAAGCCCTGCGTTTGCAAGAGCAAATGAGGAATTCGTGGCAGGAAAGAGGAAGGAAAGAAAGTTTCTCTCCCTCTGCCTGCTTTGCTCAGAGGACTGGATGAAGTCAGGGACTTCTCCCTTTCACTGAGAAACGTGCGGGCTGCTGTTGCCTGGGCGCTCTCTTCTTTGCAAAAGAGTCTGCAGTTCCACGCTTTGAACCGTGGAAAGGCGCCGGGCTCTGCTAAGATTTCCCCCGGAGCTTCGTTTGCCCTGGACCAAAGCGAGCCTTCACAATAGCTGAACCCTAACACTCCATACTCGTTCCACTTCCAGAACCGGGCTACGGCGAGGCAGTTCTCCGGGGGAAAACGGCCCTTCGCGAAGGGCAGATCTGCCGAGCTCCTTGCGGGAAAGCGAAAGCAAAGTACGCTTTTCTCCCTCTAACCGCTTTCGTCAGAGGAACGGGGGAAGTCACAGTGTTCTTCCTCTCCCTGAGATACACACAAACTGACGTTGCCTCTGAGCTCCGTTGCTGGCAAAGAACTGAAAGTGACATACATTCCTGTGGGGAAACACAGGGCTTTGCTAGGATTTCTCTAGGCAGTGTGTTTTCCCTGGGCCTCACTGTAGCAACACTATCTCGCCTGGGCAACACTGCATGGCACTTCCTCTGCCAGGAGAGAGCTGCTGCTTTGTAGTTTGTGCTGGGAAACCTTGCTTTGGCAAGTGCCAATTGACCGCATTCAGGCAGAAAGAAAAGAGAATAGCAAGAGGCCTTTTCTCCCCGGCTGCTCTGCCAAGCCCTTCCAGCTCAAACTATGTCGTTGCTCCTCTGGAAGGATCCCTGCACCGCGGCGTAGTTTCTCAGAAGAAGAAGCCCTGCGTTTGCAAGAGCAAATGAGGAATTCGTGGCAGGAAAGAGGAAGGAAAGAAAGTTTCTCTCCCTCTGCCTGCTTTGCTCAGAGGACTGGATGAAGTCAGGGACTTCTCCCTTTCACTGAGAAACGTGCGGGCTGCTGTTGCCTGGGCGCTCTCTTCTTTGCAAAAGAGTCTGCAGTTCCACGCTTTGAACCGTGGAAAGGCGCCGGGCTCTGCTAAGATTTCCCCCGGCGCTTCGTTTGCCCTGGGCCAAAGCGAGCCTTCACAATAGCTGAACCCTAACACTCCATACTCGTTCCACTTCCAGAACCGGGCTACGGCGAGGCAGTTCTCCGGGGGAAAACGGCCCTTCGCGAAGGGCAGATCTGCCGAGCTCCTTGCGGGAAAGCGAAAGCAAAGGACGCTTTTCTCCCTCTAACCGCTTTCGTCAGAGGAACGGGGGAAGTCACAGTGTTCTTCCTCTCCCTGAGATACACACAATCTGACGTTGCCTCTGAGCTCCGTTGCTGGCAAAGAACTGAAAGTGACATACATTCCTGTGGGGAAACACAGGGCTTTGCTAGGATTTCTCTAGGCAGTGTGTTTTCCCTGGGCCTCACTGTAGCAACACTATCTCGCCAGGGCAACACTGCATGGCACTTCCTCTGCCAGGAGAGAGCTGCTGCTTTGTAGTTTGTGCTGGGAAACCTTGCTTTGGCAAGTGCCAATTGACCGCATTCAGGCAGAAAGAAAAGAGAATAGCAAGAGGCCTTTTCTCCCCGGCTGCTCTGCCAAGCCCTTCCAGCTCAAACTATGTCGTTGCTCCTCTGGAAGGATCCCTGCACCGCGGCGTAGTTTCTCAGAAGAAGAAGCCCTGCGTTTGCAAGAGCAAATGAGGAATTCGTGGCAGGAAAGAGGAAGGAAAGAAAGTTTCTCTCCCTCTGCCTGCTTTGCTCAGAGGACTGGATGAAGTCAGGGACTTCTCCCTTTCACTGAGAAACGTGCGGGCTGCTGTTGCCTGGGCGCTCTCTTCTTTGCAAAAGAGTCTGCAGTTCCACGCTTTGAACCGTGGAAAGGCGCCGGGCTCTGCTAAGATTTCCCCCGGAGCTTCGTTTGCCCTGGACCAAAGCGAGCCTTCACAATAGCTGAACCCTAACACTCCATACTCGTTCCACTTCCAGAACCGGGCTACGGCGAGGCAGTTCTCCGGGGGAAAACGGCCCTTCGCGAAGGGCAGATCTGCCGAGCTCCTTGCGGGAAAGCGAAAGCAAAGTACGCTTTTCTCCCTCTAACCGCTTTCGTCAGAGGAACGGGGGAAGTCACAGTGTTCTTCCTCTCCCTGAGATACACACAATCTGACGTTGCCTCTGAGCTCCGTTGCTGGCAAAGAACTGAAACGGACATACATTCCTGTGGGGAAACACACGGCTTTGCTAGGATTTCCCTAGGCAGTGTGTTTTCCCTGCGCCTCACTGTAGCAACACTATCTCGCCAGGGCAACACTGCATGGGATTTCCTCTGCCAGGAAAGAGCTGCTGCTTTGTAGTTTGTGCTGGGAAACCTTGCTTTGGCAAGTGCCAATTGACCGCATTCGGGCAGAAAGAAAAAAGAACAGCCAGAGGCCTTTTCTCCCCGGCTGCTCTGCCAAGTCCTTCCAGCTAAAACTATGTCGTTGCTCCTCTGGAAGGATCCCTGCACCGTGACGTAGTTTTTCAGAAGAAGCCTTGCGTTTGCAAGAGCAAATGAGGAATTCGTTGCAGGAAAGAGGAAGGAAAGAAAGTTTCTCTCCTTCTGCCTGCTTTGCTCAGAGGACTGGATGAAGTCAGGGAGTTCTCCCTTTCACTGAGAAATTGCAGGCTGCTGTTGCCTGGGCGCTCTGTTCTTTGCAAAAGAGTCTGCAGTTCCACGCTTTGAACCGTGGAAAGGCGCCGGGCTCTGCTAAGATTTCCCCCGGCGCTTCGTTTGCCCTGGGCCAAAGCGAGCCTTCACAATAGCTGAACCCTAACACTCCATACTCGTTCCACTTCCAGAACCGGGCTACAGCGAGGCAGTTCTCCGGGGGAAAACGGCCCTTCGCGAAGGGCAGATCTGCCGAGCTCCTTGCGGGAAAGCGAAAGCAAAGGACGCTTTTCTCCCTCTAACCGCTTTCGTCAGAGGAACGGGGGAAGTCACAGTGTTCTTCCTCTCCCTGAGATACACACAATCTGACGTTGCCTCTGAGCTCCGTTGCTGGCAAAGAACTGAAAGTGACATACATTCCTGTGGGGAAACACAGGGCTTTGCTAGGATTTCTCTAGGCAGTGTGTTTTCCCTGGGCCTCACTGTAGCAACACTATCTCGCCAGGGCAACACTGCATGGCACTTCCTCTGCCAGGAGAGAGCTGCTGCTTTGTAGTTTGTGCTGGGAAACCTTGCTTTGGCAAGTGCCAATTGACCGCATTCAGGCAGAAAGAAAAGAGAATAGCAAGAGGCCTTTTCTCCCCGGCTGCTCTGCCAAGCCCTTCCAGCTCAAACTATGTCGTTGCTCCTCTGGAAGGATCCCTGCACCGCGGCGTAGTTTCTCAGAAGAAGAAGCCCTGCGTTTGCAAGAGCAAATGAGGAATTCGTGGCAGGAAAGAGGAAGGAAAGAAAGTTTCTCTCCCTCTGCCTGCTTTGCTCAGAGGACTGGATGAAGTCAGGGACTTCTCCCTTTCACTGAGAAACGTGCGGGCTGCTGTTGCCTGGGCGCTCTCTTCTTTGCAAAAGAGTCTGCAGTTCCACGCTTTGAACCGTGGAAAGGCGCCGGGCTCTGCTAAGATTTCCCCCGGCGCTTCGTTTGCCCTGGGCCAAAGCGAGCCTTCACAATAGCTGAACCCTAACACTCCATACTCGTTCCACTTCCAGAACCGGGCTACGGCGAGGCAGTTCTCCGGGGGAAAACGGCCCTTCGCGAAGGGCAGATCTGCCGAGCTCCTTGCGGGAAAGCGAAAGCAAAGTACGCTTTTCTCCCTCTAACCGCTTTCGTCAGAGGAACGGGGAAAGTCACAGTGTTCTTCCTCTCCCTGAGATACACACAATCTGACGTTGCCTCTGAGCTCCGTTGCTGGCAAAGAACTGAAAGTGACATACATTCCTGTGGGGAAACACAGGGCTTTGCTAGGATTTCTCTAGGCAGTGTGTTTTCCCTGGGCCTCACTGTAGCAACACTATCTCGCCAGGGCAACACTGCATGGCACTTCCTCTGCCAGGAGAGAGCTGCTGCTTTGTAGTTTGTGCTGGGAAACCTTGCTTTGGCAAGTGCCAATTGACCGCATTCAGGCAGAAAGAAAAGAGAATAGCAAGAGGCCTTTTCTCCCCGGCTGCTCTGCCAAGCCCTTCCAGCTCAAACTATGTCGTTGCTCCTCTGGAAGGATCCCTGCACCGCGGCGTAGTTTCTCAGAAGAAGAAGCCCTGCGTTTGCAAGAGCAAATGAGGAATTCGTGGCAGGAAAGAGGAAGGAAAGAAAGTTTCTCTCCCTCTGCCTGCTTTGCTCAGAGGACTGGATGAAGTCAGGGACTTCTCCCTTTCACTGAGAAACGTGCGGGCTGCTGTTGCCTGGGCGCTCTCTTCTTTGCAAAAGAGTCTGCAGTTCCACGCTTTGAACCGTGGAAAGGCGCCGGGCTCTGCTAAGATTTCCCCCGGAGCTTCGTTTGCCCTGGACCAAAGCGAGCCTTCACAATAGCTGAACCCTAACACTCCATACTCGTTCCACTTCCAGAACCGGGCTACGGCGAGGCAGTTCTCCGGGGGAAAACGGCCCTTCGCGAAGGGCAGATCTGCCGAGCTCCTTGCGGGAAAGCGAAAGCAAAGTACGCTTTTCTCCCTCTAACCGCTTTCGTCAGAGGAACGGGGGAAGTCACAGTGTTCTTCCTCTCCCTGAGATACACACAAACTGACGTTGCCTCTGAGCTCCGTTGCTGGCAAAGAACTGAAAGTGACATACATTCCTGTGGGGAAACACAGGGCTTTGCTAGGATTTCTCTGGGCAGTGTGTTTTCCCTGGGCCTCACTGTAGCAACACTATCTCGCCTGGGCAACACTGCATGGCACTTCCTCTGCCAGGAGAGAGCTGCTGCTTTGTAGTTTGTGCTGGGAAACCTTGCTTTGGCAAGTGCCAATTGACCGCATTCAGGCAGAAAGAAAAGAGAATAGCAAGAGGCCTTTTCTCCCCGGCTGCTCTGCCAAGCCCTTCCAGCTCAAACTATGTCGTTGCTCCTCTGGAAGGATCCCTGCACCGCGGCGTAGTTTCTCAGAAGAAGAAGCCCTGCGTTTGCAAGAGCAAATGAGGAATTCGTGGCAGGAAAGAGGAAGGAAAGAAAGTTTCTCTCCCTCTGCCTGCTTTGCTCAGAGGACTGGATGAAGTCAGGGAGTTCTCCCTTTCACTGAGAAACGTGCGGGCTGCTGTTGCCTGGGCGCTCTCTTCTTTGCAAAAGAGTCTGCAGTTCCACGCTTTGAACCGTGGAAAGGCGCCGGGCTCTGCTAAGATTTCCCCCGGCGCTTCGTTTGCCCTGGGCCAAAGCGAGCCTTCACAATAGCTGAACCCTAACACTCCATACTCGTTCCACTTCCAGAACCGGGCTACGGCGAGGCAGTTCTCCGGGGGAAAACGGCCCTTCGCGAAGGGCAGATCTGCCGAGCTCCTTGCGGGAAAGCGAAAGCAAAGGACGCTTTTCTCCCTCTAACCGCTTTCGTCAGAGGAACGGGGGAAGTCACAGTGTTCTTCCTCTCCCTGAGATACACACAATCTGACGTTGCCTCTGAGCTCCGTTGCTGGCAAAGAACTGAAAGTGACATACATTCCTGTGGGGAAACACAGGGCTTTGCTAGGATTTCTCTAGGCAGTGTGTTTTCCCTGGGCCTCACTGTAGCAACACTATCTCGCCAGGGCAACACTGCATGGCACTTCCTCTGCCAGGAGAGAGCTGCTGCTTTGTAGTTTGTGCTGGGAAACCTTGCTTTGGCAAGTGCCAATTGACCGCATTCAGGCAGAAAGAAAAGAGAATAGCAAGAGGCCTTTTCTCCCCGGCTGCTCTGCCAAGCCCTTCCAGCTCAAACTATGTCGTTGCTCCTCTGGAAGGATCCCTGCACCGCGGCGTAGTTTCTCAGAAGAAGAAGCCCTGCGTTTGCAAGAGCAAATGAGGAATTCGTGGCAGGAAAGAGGAAGGAAAGAAAGTTTCTCTCCCTCTGCCTGCTTTGCTCAGAGGACTGGATGAAGTCAGGGACTTCTCCCTTTCACTGAGAAACGTGCGGGCTGCTGTTGCCTGGGCGCTCTCTTCTTTGCAAAAGAGTCTGCAGTTCCACGCTTTGAACCGTGGAAAGGCGCCGGGCTCTGCTAAGATTTCCCCCGGCGCTTCGTTTGCCCTGGGCCAAAGCGAGCCTTCACAATAGCTGAACCCTAACACTCCATACTCGTTCCACTTCCAGAACCGGGCTACGGCGAGGCAGTTCTCCGGGGGAAAACGGCCCTTCGCGAAGGGCAGATCTGCCGAGCTCCTTGCGGGAAAGCGAAAGCAAAGTACGCTTTTCTCCCTCTAACCGCTTTCGTCAGAGGAACGGGGAAAGTCACAGTGTTCTTCCTCTCCCTGAGATACACACAATCTGACGTTGCCTCTGAGCTCCGTTGCTGGCAAAGAACTGAAAGTGACATACATTCCTGTGGGGAAACACAGGGCTTTGCTAGGATTTCTCTAGGCAGTGTGTTTTCCCTGGGCCTCACTGTAGCAACACTATCTCGCCAGGGCAACACTGCATGGCACTTCCTCTGCCAGGAGAGAGCTGCTGCTTTGTAGTTTGTGCTGGGAAACCTTGCTTTGGCAAGTGCCAATTGACCGCATTCAGGCAGAAAGAAAAGAGAATAGCAAGAGGCCTTTTCTCCCCGGCTGCTCTGCCAAGCCCTTCCAGCTCAAACTATGTCGTTGCTCCTCTGGAAGGATCCCTGCACCGCGGCGTAGTTTCTCAGAAGAAGAAGCCCTGCGTTTGCAAGAGCAAATGAGGAATTCGTGGCAGGAAAGAGGAAGGAAAGAAAGTTTCTCTCCCTCTGCCTGCTTTGCTCAGAGGACTGGATGAAGTCAGGGACTTCTCCCTTTCACTGAGAAACGTGCGGGCTGCTGTTGCCTGGGCGCTCTCTTCTTTGCAAAAGAGTCTGCAGTTCCACGCTTTGAACCGTGGAAAGGCGCCGGGCTCTGCTAAGATTTCCCCCGGCGCTTCGTTTGCCCTGGGCCAAAGCGAGCCTTCACAATAGCTGAACCCTAACACTCCATACTCGTTCCACTTCCAGAACCGGGCTACGGCGAGGCAGTTCTCCGGGGGAAAACGGCCCTTCGCGAAGGGCAGATCTGCCGAGCTCCTTGCGGGAAAGCGAAAGCAAAGTACGCTTTTCTCCCTCTAACCGCTTTCGTCAGAGGAACGGGGAAAGTCACAGTGTTCTTCCTCTCCCTGAGATACACACAATCTGACGTTGCCTCTGAGCTCCGTTGCTGGCAAAGAACTGAAAGTGACATACATTCCTGTGGGGAAACACAGGGCTTTGCTAGGATTTCTCTAGGCAGTGTGTTTTCCCTGGGCCTCACTGTAGCAACACTATCTCGCCAGGGCAACACTGCATGGCACTTCCTCTGCCAGGAGAGAGCTGCTGCTTTGTAGTTTGTGCTGGGAAACCTTGCTTTGGCAAGTGCCAATTGACCGCATTCAGGCAGAAAGAAAAGAGAATAGCAAGAGGCCTTTTCTCCCCGGCTGCTCTGCCAAGCCCTTCCAGCTCAAACTATGTCGTTGCTCCTCTGGAAGGATCCCTGCACCGCGGCGTAGTTTCTCAGAAGAAGAAGCCCTGCGTTTGCAAGAGCAAATGAGGAATTCGTGGCAGGAAAGAGGAAGGAAAGAAAGTTTCTCTCCCTCTGCCTGCTTTGCTCAGAGGACTGGATGAAGTCAGGGAGTTCTCCCTTTCACTGAGAAACGTGCGGGCTGCTGTTGCCTGGGCGCTCTCTTCTTTGCAAAAGAGTCTGCAGTTCCACGCTTTGAACCGTGGAAAGGCGCCGGGCTCTGCTAAGATTTCCCCCGGAGCTTCGTTTGCCCTGGACCAAAGCGAGCCTTCACAATAGCTGAACCCTAACACTCCATACTCGTTCCACTTCCAGAACCGGGCTACGGCGAGGCAGTTCTCCGGGGGAAAACGGCCCTTCGCGAAGGGCAGATCTGCCGAGCTCCTTGCGGGAAAGCGAAAGCAAAGTACGCTTTTCTCCCTCTAACCGCTTTCGTCAGAGGAACGGGGGAAGTCACAGTGTTCTTCCTCTCCCTGAGATACACACAAACTGACGTTGCCTCTGAGCTCCGTTGCTGGCAAAGAACTGAAAGTGACATACATTCCTGTGGGGAAACACAGGGCTTTGCTAGGATTTCTCTAGGCAGTGTGTTTTCCCTGGGCCTCACTGTAGCAACACTATCTCGCCTGGGCAACACTGCATGGCACTTCCTCTGCCAGGAGAGAGCTGCTGCTTTGTAGTTTGTGCTGGGAAACCTTGCTTTGGCAAGTGCCAATTGACCGCATTCAGGCAGAAAGAAAAGAGAATAGCAAGAGGCCTTTTCTCCCCGGCTGCTCTGCCAAGCCCTTCCAGCTCAAACTATGTCGTTGCTCCTCTGGAAGGATCCCTGCACCGCGGCGTAGTTTCTCAGAAGAAGAAGCCCTGCGTTTGCAAGAGCAAATGAGGAATTCGTGGCAGGAAAGAGGAAGGAAAGAAAGTTTCTCTCCCTCTGCCTGCTTTGCTCAGAGGACTGGATGAAGTCAGGGAGTTCTCCCTTTCACTGAGAAACGTGCGGGCTAATGTTGCCTGGGCGCTCTCTTCTTTGCAAAAGAGTCTGCAGTTCCACGCTTTGAACCGTGGAAAGGCGCCGGGCTCTGCTAAGATTTCCCCCGGCGCTTCGTTTGCCCTGGGCCAAAGCGAGCCTTCACAATAGCTGAACCCTAACACTCCATACTCGTTCCACTTCCAGAACCGGGCTACGGCGAGGCAGTTCTCCGGGGGAAAACGGCCCTTCGCGAAGGGCAGATCTGCCGAGCTCCTTGCGGGAAAGCGAAAGCAAAGGACGCTTTTCTCCCTCTAACCGCTTTCGTCAGAGGAACGGGGGAAGTCACAGTGTTCTTCCTCTCCCTGAGATACACACAATCTGACGTTGCCTCTGAGCTCCGTTGCTGGCAAAGAACTGAAAGTGACATACATTCCTGTGGGGAAACACAGGGCTTTGCTAGGATTTCTCTAGGCAGTGTGTTTTCCCTGGGCCTCACTGTAGCAACACTATCTCGCCAGGGCAACACTGCATGGCACTTCCTCTGCCAGGAGAGAGCTGCTGCTTTGTAGTTTGTGCTGGGAAACCTTGCTTTGGCAAGTGCCAATTGACCGCATTCAGGCAGAAAGAAAAGAGAATAGCAAGAGGCCTTTTCTCCCCGGCTGCTCTGCCAAGCCCTTCCAGCTCAAACTATGTCGTTGCTCCTCTGGAAGGATCCCTGCACCGCGGCGTAGTTTCTCAGAAGAAGAAGCCCTGCGTTTGCAAGAGCAAATGAGGAATTCGTGGCAGGAAAGAGGAAGGAAAGAAAGTTTCTCTCCCTCTGCCTGCTTTGCTCAGAGGACTGGATGAAGTCAGGGACTTCTCCCTTTCACTGAGAAACGTGCGGGCTGCTGTTGCCTGGGCGCTCTCTTCTTTGCAAAAGAGTCTGCAGTTCCACGCTTTGAACCGTGGAAAGGCGCCGGGCTCTGCTAAGATTTCCCCCGGAGCTTCGTTTGCCCTGGACCAAAGCGAGCCTTCACAATAGCTGAACCCTAACACTCCATACTCGTTCCACTTCCAGAACCGGGCTACGGCGAGGCAGTTCTCCGGGGGAAAACGGCCCTTCGCGAAGGGCAGATCTGCCGAGCTCCTTGCGGGAAAGCGAAAGCAAAGTACGCTTTTCTCCCTCTAACCGCTTTCGTCAGAGGAACGGGGGAAGTCACAGTGTTCTTCCTCTCCCTGAGATACACACAATCTGACGTTGCCTCTGAGCTCCGTTGCTGGCAAAGAACTGAAACGGACATACATTCCTGTGGGGAAACACACGGCTTTGCTAGGATTTCCCTAGGCAGTGTGTTTTCCCTGCGCCTCACTGTAGCAACACTATCTCGCCAGGGCAACACTGCATGGGATTTCCTCTGCCAGGAAAGAGCTGCTGCTTTGTAGTTTGTGCTGGGAAACCTTGCTTTGGCAAGTGCCAATTGACCGCATTCGGGCAGAAAGAAAAAAGAACAGCCAGAGGCCTTTTCTCCCCGGCTGCTCTGCCAAGTCCTTCCAGCTAAAACTATGTCGTTGCTCCTCTGGAAGGATCCCTGCACCGTGACGTAGTTTTTCAGAAGAAGCCTTGCGTTTGCAAGAGCAAATGAGGAATTCGTTGCAGGAAAGAGGAAGGAAAGAAAGTTTCTCTCCTTCTGCCTGCTTTGCTCAGAGGACTGGATGAAGTCAGGGAGTTCTCCCTTTCACTGAGAAATTGCAGGCTGCTGTTGCCTGGGCGCTCTGTTCTTTGCAAAAGAGTCTGCAGTTCCACGCTTTGAACCGTGGAAAGGCGCCGGGCTCTGCTAAGATTTCCCCCGGCGCTTCGTTTGCCCTGGGCCAAAGCGAGCCTTCACAATAGCTGAACCCTAACACTCCATACTCGTTCCACTTCCAGAACCGGGCTACAGCGAGGCAGTTCTCCGGGGGAAAACGGCCCTTCGCGAAGGGCAGATCTGCCGAGCTCCTTGCGGGAAAGCGAAAGCAAAGGACGCTTTTCTCCCTCTAACCGCTTTCGTCAGAGGAACGGGGGAAGTCACAGTGTTCTTCCTCTCCCTGAGATACACACAATCTGACGTTGCCTCTGAGCTCCGTTGCTGGCAAAGAACTGAAAGTGACATACATTCCTGTGGGGAAACACAGGGCTTTGCTAGGATTTCTCTAGGCAGTGTGTTTTCCCTGGGCCTCACTGTAGCAACACTATCTCGCCAGGGCAACACTGCATGGCACTTCCTCTGCCAGGAGAGAGCTGCTGCTTTGTAGTTTGTGCTGGGAAACCTTGCTTTGGCAAGTGCCAATTGACCGCATTCAGGCAGAAAGAAAAGAGAATAGCAAGAGGCCTTTTCTCCCCGGCTGCTCTGCCAAGCCCTTCCAGCTCAAACTATGTCGTTGCTCCTCTGGAAGGATCCCTGCACCGCGGCGTAGTTTCTCAGAAGAAGAAGCCCTGCGTTTGCAAGAGCAAATGAGGAATTCGTGGCAGGAAAGAGGAAGGAAAGAAAGTTTCTCTCCCTCTGCCTGCTTTGCTCAGAGGACTGGATGAAGTCAGGGACTTCTCCCTTTCACTGAGAAACGTGCGGGCTGCTGTTGCCTGGGCGCTCTCTTCTTTGCAAAAGAGTCTGCAGTTCCACGCTTTGAACCGTGGAAAGGCGCCGGGCTCTGCTAAGATTTCCCCCGGCGCTTCGTTTGCCCTGGGCCAAAGCGAGCCTTCACAATAGCTGAACCCTAACACTCCATACTCGTTCCACTTCCAGAACCGGGCTACGGCGAGGCAGTTCTCCGGGGGAAAACGGCCCTTCGCGAAGGGCAGATCTGCCGAGCTCCTTGCGGGAAAGCGAAAGCAAAGTACGCTTTTCTCCCTCTAACCGCTTTCGTCAGAGGAACGGGGAAAGTCACAGTGTTCTTCCTCTCCCTGAGATACACACAATCTGACGTTGCCTCTGAGCTCCGTTGCTGGCAAAGAACTGAAAGTGACATACATTCCTGTGGGGAAACACAGGGCTTTGCTAGGATTTCTCTAGGCAGTGTGTTTTCCCTGGGCCTCACTGTAGCAACACTATCTCGCCAGGGCAACACTGCATGGCACTTCCTCTGCCAGGAGAGAGCTGCTGCTTTGTAGTTTGTGCTGGGAAACCTTGCTTTGGCAAGTGCCAATTGACCGCATTCAGGCAGAAAGAAAAGAGAATAGCAAGAGGCCTTTTCTCCCCGGCTGCTCTGCCAAGCCCTTCCAGCTCAAACTATGTCGTTGCTCCTCTGGAAGGATCCCTGCACCGCGGCGTAGTTTCTCAGAAGAAGAAGCCCTGCGTTTGCAAGAGCAAATGAGGAATTCGTGGCAGGAAAGAGGAAGGAAAGAAAGTTTCTCTCCCTCTGCCTGCTTTGCTCAGAGGACTGGATGAAGTCAGGGACTTCTCCCTTTCACTGAGAAACGTGCGGGCTGCTGTTGCCTGGGCGCTCTCTTCTTTGCAAAAGAGTCTGCAGTTCCACGCTTTGAACCGTGGAAAGGCGCCGGGCTCTGCTAAGATTTCCCCCGGAGCTTCGTTTGCCCTGGACCAAAGCGAGCCTTCACAATAGCTGAACCCTAACACTCCATACTCGTTCCACTTCCAGAACCGGGCTACGGCGAGGCAGTTCTCCGGGGGAAAACGGCCCTTCGCGAAGGGCAGATCTGCCGAGCTCCTTGCGGGAAAGCGAAAGCAAAGTACGCTTTTCTCCCTCTAACCGCTTTCGTCAGAGGAACGGGGGAAGTCACAGTGTTCTTCCTCTCCCTGAGATACACACAAACTGACGTTGCCTCTGAGCTCCGTTGCTGGCAAAGAACTGAAAGTGACATACATTCCTGTGGGGAAACACAGGGCTTTGCTAGGATTTCTCTGGGCAGTGTGTTTTCCCTGGGCCTCACTGTAGCAACACTATCTCGCCTGGGCAACACTGCATGGCACTTCCTCTGCCAGGAGAGAGCTGCTGCTTTGTAGTTTGTGCTGGGAAACCTTGCTTTGGCAAGTGCCAATTGACCGCATTCAGGCAGAAAGAAAAGAGAATAGCAAGAGGCCTTTTCTCCCCGGCTGCTCTGCCAAGCCCTTCCAGCTCAAACTATGTCGTTGCTCCTCTGGAAGGATCCCTGCACCGCGGCGTAGTTTCTCAGAAGAAGAAGCCCTGCGTTTGCAAGAGCAAATGAGGAATTCGTGGCAGGAAAGAGGAAGGAAAGAAAGTTTCTCTCCCTCTGCCTGCTTTGCTCAGAGGACTGGATGAAGTCAGGGAGTTCTCCCTTTCACTGAGAAACGTGCGGGCTGCTGTTGCCTGGGCGCTCTCTTCTTTGCAAAAGAGTCTGCAGTTCCACGCTTTGAACCGTGGAAAGGCGCCGGGCTCTGCTAAGATTTCCCCCGGCGCTTCGTTTGCCCTGGGCCAAAGCGAGCCTTCACAATAGCTGAACCCTAACACTCCATACTCGTTCCACTTCCAGAACCGGGCTACGGCGAGGCAGTTCTCCGGGGGAAAACGGCCCTTCGCGAAGGGCAGATCTGCCGAGCTCCTTGCGGGAAAGCGAAAGCAAAGGACGCTTTTCTCCCTCTAACCGCTTTCGTCAGAGGAACGGGGGAAGTCACAGTGTTCTTCCTCTCCCTGAGATACACACAATCTGACGTTGCCTCTGAGCTCCGTTGCTGGCAAAGAACTGAAAGTGACATACATTCCTGTGGGGAAACACAGGGCTTTGCTAGGATTTCTCTAGGCAGTGTGTTTTCCCTGGGCCTCACTGTAGCAACACTATCTCGCCAGGGCAACACTGCATGGCACTTCCTCTGCCAGGAGAGAGCTGCTGCTTTGTAGTTTGTGCTGGGAAACCTTGCTTTGGCAAGTGCCAATTGACCGCATTCAGGCAGAAAGAAAAGAGAATAGCAAGAGGCCTTTTCTCCCCGGCTGCTCTGCCAAGCCCTTCCAGCTCAAACTATGTCGTTGCTCCTCTGGAAGGATCCCTGCACCGCGGCGTAGTTTCTCAGAAGAAGAAGCCCTGCGTTTGCAAGAGCAAATGAGGAATTCGTGGCAGGAAAGAGGAAGGAAAGAAAGTTTCTCTCCCTCTGCCTGCTTTGCTCAGAGGACTGGATGAAGTCAGGGACTTCTCCCTTTCACTGAGAAACGTGCGGGCTGCTGTTGCCTGGGCGCTCTCTTCTTTGCAAAAGAGTCTGCAGTTCCACGCTTTGAACCGTGGAAAGGCGCCGGGCTCTGCTAAGATTTCCCCCGGCGCTTCGTTTGCCCTGGGCCAAAGCGAGCCTTCACAATAGCTGAACCCTAACACTCCATACTCGTTCCACTTCCAGAACCGGGCTACGGCGAGGCAGTTCTCCGGGGGAAAACGGCCCTTCGCGAAGGGCAGATCTGCCGAGCTCCTTGCGGGAAAGCGAAAGCAAAGTACGCTTTTCTCCCTCTAACCGCTTTCGTCAGAGGAACGGGGAAAGTCACAGTGTTCTTCCTCTCCCTGAGATACACACAATCTGACGTTGCCTCTGAGCTCCGTTGCTGGCAAAGAACTGAAAGTGACATACATTCCTGTGGGGAAACACAGGGCTTTGCTAGGATTTCTCTAGGCAGTGTGTTTTCCCTGGGCCTCACTGTAGCAACACTATCTCGCCAGGGCAACACTGCATGGCACTTCCTCTGCCAGGAGAGAGCTGCTGCTTTGTAGTTTGTGCTGGGAAACCTTGCTTTGGCAAGTGCCAATTGACCGCATTCAGGCAGAAAGAAAAGAGAATAGCAAGAGGCCTTTTCTCCCCGGCTGCTCTGCCAAGCCCTTCCAGCTCAAACTATGTCGTTGCTCCTCTGGAAGGATCCCTGCACCGCGGCGTAGTTTCTCAGAAGAAGAAGCCCTGCGTTTGCAAGAGCAAATGAGGAATTCGTGGCAGGAAAGAGGAAGGAAAGAAAGTTTCTCTCCCTCTGCCTGCTTTGCTCAGAGGACTGGATGAAGTCAGGGACTTCTCCCTTTCACTGAGAAACGTGCGGGCTGCTGTTGCCTGGGCGCTCTCTTCTTTGCAAAAGAGTCTGCAGTTCCACGCTTTGAACCGTGGAAAGGCGCCGGGCTCTGCTAAGATTTCCCCCGGCGCTTCGTTTGCCCTGGGCCAAAGCGAGCCTTCACAATAGCTGAACCCTAACACTCCATACTCGTTCCACTTCCAGAACCGGGCTACGGCGAGGCAGTTCTCCGGGGGAAAACGGCCCTTCGCGAAGGGCAGATCTGCCGAGCTCCTTGCGGGAAAGCGAAAGCAAAGTACGCTTTTCTCCCTCTAACCGCTTTCGTCAGAGGAACGGGGAAAGTCACAGTGTTCTTCCTCTCCCTGAGATACACACAATCTGACGTTGCCTCTGAGCTCCGTTGCTGGCAAAGAACTGAAAGTGACATACATTCCTGTGGGGAAACACAGGGCTTTGCTAGGATTTCTCTAGGCAGTGTGTTTTCCCTGGGCCTCACTGTAGCAACACTATCTCGCCAGGGCAACACTGCATGGCACTTCCTCTGCCAGGAGAGAGCTGCTGCTTTGTAGTTTGTGCTGGGAAACCTTGCTTTGGCAAGTGCCAATTGACCGCATTCAGGCAGAAAGAAAAGAGAATAGCAAGAGGCCTTTTCTCCCCGGCTGCTCTGCCAAGCCCTTCCAGCTCAAACTATGTCGTTGCTCCTCTGGAAGGATCCCTGCACCGCGGCGTAGTTTCTCAGAAGAAGAAGCCCTGCGTTTGCAAGAGCAAATGAGGAATTCGTGGCAGGAAAGAGGAAGGAAAGAAAGTTTCTCTCCCTCTGCCTGCTTTGCTCAGAGGACTGGATGAAGTCAGGGACTTCTCCCTTTCACTGAGAAACGTGCGGGCTGCTGTTGCCTGGGCGCTCTCTTCTTTGCAAAAGAGTCTGCAGTTCCACGCTTTGAACCGTGGAAAGGCGCCGGGCTCTGCTAAGATTTCCCCCGGAGCTTCGTTTGCCCTGGACCAAAGCGAGCCTTCACAATAGCTGAACCCTAACACTCCATACTCGTTCCACTTCCAGAACCGGGCTACGGCGAGGCAGTTCTCCGGGGGAAAACGGCCCTTCGCGAAGGGCAGATCTGCCGAGCTCCTTGCGGGAAAGCGAAAGCAAAGGACGCTTTTCTCCCTCTAACCGCTTTCGTCAGAGGAACGGGGGAAGTCACAGTGTTCTTCCTCTCCCTGAGATACACACAATCTGACGTTGCCTCTGAGCTCCGTTGCTGGCAAAGAACTGAAAGTGACATACATTCCTGTGGGGAAACACAGGGCTTTGCTAGGATTTCTCTAGGCAGTGTGTTTTCCCTGGGCCTCACTGTAGCAACACTATCTCGCCAGGGCAACACTGCATGGCACTTCCTCTGCCAGGAGAGAGCTGCTGCTTTGTAGTTTGTGCTGGGAAACCTTGCTTTGGCAAGTGCCAATTGACCGCATTCAGGCAGAAAGAAAAGAGAATAGCAAGAGGCCTTTTCTCCCCGGCTGCTCTGCCAAGCCCTTCCAGCTCAAACTATGTCGTTGCTCCTCTGGAAGGATCCCTGCACCGCGGCGTAGTTTCTCAGAAGAAGAAGCCCTGCGTTTGCAAGAGCAAATGAGGAATTCGTGGCAGGAAAGAGGAAGGAAAGAAAGTTTCTCTCCCTCTGCCTGCTTTGCTCAGAGGACTGGATGAAGTCAGGGACTTCTCCCTTTCACTGAGAAACGTGCGGGCTGCTGTTGCCTGGGCGCTCTCTTCTTTGCAAAAGAGTCTGCAGTTCCACGCTTTGAACCGTGGAAAGGCGCCGGGCTCTGCTAAGATTTCCCCCGGCGCTTCGTTTGCCCTGGGCCAAAGCGAGCCTTCACAATAGCTGAACCCTAACACTCCATACTCGTTCCACTTCCAGAACCGGGCTACGGCGAGGCAGTTCTCCGGGGGAAAACGGCCCTTCGCGAAGGGCAGATCTGCCGAGCTCCTTGCGGGAAAGCGAAAGCAAAGTACGCTTTTCTCCCTCTAACCGCTTTCGTCAGAGGAACGGGGAAAGTCACAGTGTTCTTCCTCTCCCTGAGATACACACAATCTGACGTTGCCTCTGAGCTCCGTTGCTGGCAAAGAACTGAAAGTGACATACATTCCTGTGGGGAAACACAGGGCTTTGCTAGGATTTCTCTAGGCAGTGTGTTTTCCCTGGGCCTCACTGTAGCAACACTATCTCGCCAGGGCAACACTGCATGGCACTTCCTCTGCCAGGAGAGAGCTGCTGCTTTGTAGTTTGTGCTGGGAAACCTTGCTTTGGCAAGTGCCAATTGACCGCATTCAGGCAGAAAGAAAAGAGAATAGCAAGAGGCCTTTTCTCCCCGGCTGCTCTGCCAAGCCCTTCCAGCTCAAACTATGTCGTTGCTCCTCTGGAAGGATCCCTGCACCGCGGCGTAGTTTCTCAGAAGAAGAAGCCCTGCGTTTGCAAGAGCAAATGAGGAATTCGTGGCAGGAAAGAGGAAGGAAAGAAAGTTTCTCTCCCTCTGCCTGCTTTGCTCAGAGGACTGGATGAAGTCAGGGACTTCTCCCTTTCACTGAGAAACGTGCGGGCTGCTGTTGCCTGGGCGCTCTCTTCTTTGCAAAAGAGTCTGCAGTTCCACGCTTTGAACCGTGGAAATGCGCCGGGCTCTGCTAAGATTTCCCCCGGAGCTTCGTTTGCCCTGGACCAAAGCGAGCCTTCACAATAGCTGAACCCTAACACTCCATACTCGTTCCACTTCCAGAACCGGGCTACGGCGAGGCAGTTCTCCGGGGGAAAACGGCCCTTCGCGAAGGGCAGATCTGCCGAGCTCCTTGCGGGAAAGCGAAAGCAAAGTACGCTTTTCTCCCTCTAACCGCTTTCGTCAGAGGAACGGGGGAAGTCACAGTGTTCTTCCTCTCCCTGAGATACACACAATCTGACGTTGCCTCTGAGCTCCGTTGCTGGCAAAGAACTGAAAGTGACATACATTCCTGTGGGGAAACACAGGGCTTTGCTAGGATTTCTCTAGGCAGTGTGTTTTCCCTGGGCCTCACTGTAGCAACACTATCTCGCCTGGGCAACACTGCATGGCACTTCCTCTGCCAGGAGAGAGCTGCTGCTTTGTAGTTTGTGCTGGGAAACCTTGCTTTGGCAAGTGCCAATTGACCGCATTCAGGCAGAAGAGAATAGCAAGAGGCCTTTTCTCCCCGGCTGCTCTGCCAAGCCCTTCCAGCTCAAACTATGTCGTTGCTCCTCTGGAAGGATCCCTGCACCGCGGCGTAGTTTCTCAGAAGAAGAAGCCCTGCGTTTGCAAGAGCAAATGAGGAATTCGTGGCAGGAAAGAGGAAGGAAAGAAAGTTTCTCTCCCTCTGCCTGCTTTGCTCAGAGGACTGGATGAAGTCAGGGAGTTCTCCCTTTCACTGAGAAACGTGCGGGCTGCTGTTGCCTGGGCGCTCTCTTCTTTGCAAAAGAGTCTGCAGTTCCACGCTTTGAACCGTGGAAAGGCGCCGGGCTCTGCTAAGATTTCCCCGGCGCTTCGTTTGCCCTGGGCCAAAGCGAGCCTTCACAATAGCTGAACCCTAACACTCCATACTCGTTCCACTTCCAGAACCGGGCTACGGCGAGGCAGTTCTCCGGGGGAAAACGGCCCTTCGCGAAGGGCAGATCTGCCGAGCTCCTTGCGGGAAAGCGAAAGCAAAGGACGCTTTTCTCCCTCTAACCGCTTTCGTCAGAGGAACGGGGGAAGTCACAGTGTTCTTCCTCTCCCTGAGATACACACAATCTGACGTTGCCTCTGAGCTCCGTTGCTGGCAAAGAACTGAAAGTGACATACATTCCTGTGGGGAAACACAGGGCTTTGCTAGGATTTCTCTAGGCAGTGTGTTTTCCCTGGGCCTCACTGTAGCAACACTATCTCGCCAGGGCAACACTGCATGGCACTTCCTCTGCCAGGAGAGAGCTGCTGCTTTGTAGTTTGTGCTGGGAAACCTTGCTTTGGCAAGTGCCAATTGACCGCATTCAGGCAGAAAGAAAAGAGAATAGCAAGAGGCCTTTTCTCCCCGGCTGCTCTGCCAAGCCCTTCCAGCTCAAACTATGTCGTTGCTCCTCTGGAAGGATCCCTGCACCGCGGCGTAGTTTCTCAGAAGAAGAAGCCCTGCGTTTGCAAGAGCAAATGAGGAATTCGTGGCAGGAAAGAGGAAGGAAAGAAAGTTTCTCTCCCTCTGCCTGCTTTGCTCAGAGGACTGGATGAAGTCAGGGACTTCTCCCTTTCACTGAGAAACGTGCGGGCTGCTGTTGCCTGGGCGCTCTCTTCTTTGCAAAAGAGTCTGCAGTTCCACGCTTTGAACCGTGGAAATGCGCCGGGCTCTGCTAAGATTTCCCCCGGAGCTTCGTTTGCCCTGGACCAAAGCGAGCCTTCACAATAGCTGAACCCTAACACTCCATACTCGTTCCACTTCCAGAACCGGGCTACGGCGAGGCAGTTCTCCGGGGGAAAACGGCCCTTCGCGAAGGGCAGATCTGCCGAGCTCCTTGCGGGAAAGCGAAAGCAAAGGACGCTTTTCTCCCTCTAACCGCTTTCGTCAGAGGAACGGGGGAAGTCACAGTGTTCTTCCTCTCCCTGAGATACACACAATCTGACGTTGCCTCTGAGCTCCGTTGCTGGCAAAGAACTGAAAGTGACATACATTCCTGTGGGGAAACACAGGGCTTTGCTAGGATTTCTCTAGGCAGTGTGTTTTCCCTGGGCCTCACTGTAGCAACACTATCTCGCCTGGGCAACACTGCATGGCACTTCCTCTGCCAGGAGAGAGCTGCTGCTTTGTAGTTTGTGCTGGGAAACCTTGCTTTGGCAAGTGCCAATTGACCGCATTCAGGCAGAAAGAAAAGAGAATAGCAAGAGGCCTTTTCTCCCCGGCTGCTCTGCCAAGCCCTTCCAGCTCAAACTATGTCGTTGCTCCTCTGGAAGGATCCCTGCACCGCGGCGTAGTTTCTCAGAAGAAGAAGCCCTGCGTTTGCAAGAGCAAATGAGGAATTCGTGGCAGGAAAGAGGAAGGAAAGAAAGTTTCTCTCCCTCTGCCTGCTTTGCTCAGAGGACTGGATGAAGTCAGGGAGTTCTCCCTTTCACTGAGAAACGTGCGGGCTGCTGTTGCCTGGGCGCTCTCTTCTTTGCAAAAGAGTCTGCAGTTCCACGCTTTGAACCGTGGAAAGGCGCCGGGCTCTGCTAAGATTTCCCCCGGCGCTTCGTTTGCCCTGGGCCAAAGCGAGCCTTCACAATAGCTGAACCCTAACACTCCATACTCGTTCCACTTCCAGAACCGGGCTACGGCGAGGCAGTTCTCCGGGGGAAAACGGCCCTTCGCGAAGGGCAGATCTGCCGAGCTCCTTGCGGGAAAGCGAAAGCAAAGGACGCTTTTCTCCCTCTAACCGCTTTCGTCAGAGGAACGGGGGAAGTCACAGTGTTCTTCCTCTCCCTGAGATACACACAATCTGACGTTGCCTCTGAGCTCCGTTGCTGGCAAAGAACTGAAAGTGACATACATTCCTGTGGGGAAACACAGGGCTTTGCTAGGATTTCTCTAGGCAGTGTGTTTTCCCTGGGCCTCACTGTAGCAACACTATCTCGCCAGGGCAACACTGCATGGCACTTCCTCTGCCAGGAGAGAGCTGCTGCTTTGTAGTTTGTGCTGGGAAACCTTGCTTTGGCAAGTGCCAATTGACCGCATTCAGGCAGAAAGAAAAGAGAATAGCAAGAGGCCTTTTCTCCCCGGCTGCTCTGCCAAGCCCTTCCAGCTCAAACTATGTCGTTGCTCCTCTGGAAGGATCCCTGCACCGCGGCGTAGTTTCTCAGAAGAAGAAGCCCTGCGTTTGCAAGAGCAAATGAGGAATTCGTGGCAGGAAAGAGGAAGGAAAGAAAGTTTCTCTCCCTCTGCCTGCTTTGCTCAGAGGACTGGATGAAGTCAGGGAGTTCTCCCTTTCACTGAGAAACGTGCGGGCTGCTGTTGCCTGGGCGCTCTCTTCTTTGCAAAAGAGTCTGCAGTTCCACGCTTTGAACCGTGGAAAGGCGCCGGGCTCTGCTAAGATTTCCCCCGGCGCTTCGTTTGCCCTGGGCCAAAGCGAGCCTTCACAATAGCTGAACCCTAACACTCCATACTCGTTCCACTTCCAGAACCGGGCTACGGCGAGGCAGTTCTCCGGGGGAAAACGGCCCTTCGCGAAGGGCAGATCTGCCGAGCTCCTTGCGGGAAAGCGAAAGCAAAGGACGCTTTTCTCCCTCTAACCGCTTTCGTCAGAGGAACGGGGAAAGTCACAGTGTTCTTCCTCTCCCTGAGATACACACAATCTGACGTTGCCTCTGAGCTCCGTTGCTGGCAAAGAACTGAAAGTGACATACATTCCTGTGGGGAAACACAGGGCTTTGCTAGGATTTCTCTAGGCAGTGTGTTTTCCCTGGGCCTCACTGTAGCAACACTATCTCGCCAGGGCAACACTGCATGGCACTTCCTCTGCCAGGAGAGAGCTGCTGCTTTGTAGTTTGTGCTGGGAAACCTTGCTTTGGCAAGTGCCAATTGACCGCATTCAGGCAGAAAGAAAAGAGAATAGCAAGAGGCCTTTTCTCCCCGGCTGCTCTGCCAAGCCCTTCCAGCTCAAACTATGTCGTTGCTCCTCTGGAAGGATCCCTGCACCGCGGCGTAGTTTCTCAGAAGAAGAAGCCCTGCGTTTGCAAGAGCAAATGAGGAATTCGTGGCAGGAAAGAGGAAGGAAAGAAAGTTTCTCTCCCTCTGCCTGCTTTGCTCAGAGGACTGGATGAAGTCAGGGACTTCTCCCTTTCACTGAGAAACGTGCGGGCTGCTGTTGCCTGGGCGCTCTCTTCTTTGCAAAAGAGTCTGCAGTTCCACGCTTTGAACCGTGGAAATGCGCCGGGCTCTGCTAAGATTTCCCCCGGAGCTTCGTTTGCCCTGGACCAAAGCGAGCCTTCACAATAGCTGAACCCTAACACTCCATACTCGTTCCACTTCCAGAACCGGGCTACGGCGAGGCAGTTCTCCGGGGGAAAACGGCCCTTCGCGAAGGGCAGATCTGCCGAGCTCCTTGCGGGAAAGCGAAAGCAAAGTACGCTTTTCTCCCTCTAACCGCTTTCGTCAGAGGAACGGGGGAAGTCACAGTGTTCTTCCTCTCCCTGAGATACACACAATCTGACGTTGCCTCTGAGCTCCGTTGCTGGCAAAGAACTGAAAGTGACATACATTCCTGTGGGGAAACACAGGGCTTTGCTAGGATTTCTCTAGGCAGTGTGTTTTCCCTGGGCCTCACTGTAGCAACACTATCTCGCCTGGGCAACACTGCATGGCACTTCCTCTGCCAGGAGAGAGCTGCTGCTTTGTAGTTTGTGCTGGGAAACCTTGCTTTGGCAAGTGCCAATTGACCGCATTCAGGCAGAAAGAAAAGAGAATAGCAAGAGGCCTTTTCTCCCCGGCTGCTCTGCCAAGCCCTTCCAGCTCAAACTATGTCGTTGCTCCTCTGGAAGGATCCCTGCACCGCGGCGTAGTTTCTCAGAAGAAGAAGCCCTGCGTTTGCAAGAGCAAATGAGGAATTCGTGGCAGGAAAGAGGAAGGAAAGAAAGTTTCTCTCCCTCTGCCTGCTTTGCTCAGAGGACTGGATGAAGTCAGGGACTTCTCCCTTTCACTGAGAAACGTGCGGGCTGCTGTTGCCTGGGCGCTCTCTTCTTTGCAAAAGAGTCTGCAGTTCCACGCTTTGAACCGTGGAAAGGCGCCGGGCTCTGCTAAGATTTCCCCCGGCGCTTCGTTTGCCCTGGGCCAAAGCGAGCCTTCACAATAGCTGAACCCTAACACTCCATACTCGTTCCACTTCCAGAACCGGGCTACGGCGAGGCAGTTCTCCGGGGGAAAACGGCCCTTCGCGAAGGGCAGATCTGCCGAGCTCCTTGCGGGAAAGCGAAAGCAAAGTACGCTTTTCTCCCTCTAACCGCTTTCGTCAGAGGAACGGGGAAAGTCACAGTGTTCTTCCTCTCCCTGAGATACACACAATCTGACGTTGCCTCTGAGCTCCGTTGCTGGCAAAGAACTGAAAGTGACATACATTCCTGTGGGGAAACACAGGGCTTTGCTAGGATTTCTCTAGGCAGTGTGTTTTCCCTGGGCCTCACTGTAGCAACACTATCTCGCCAGGGCAACACTGCATGGCACTTCCTCTGCCAGGAGAGAGCTGCTGCTTTGTAGTTTGTGCTGGGAAACCTTGCTTTGGCAAGTGCCAATTGACCGCATTCAGGCAGAAAGAAAAGAGAATAGCAAGAGGCCTTTTCTCCCCGGCTGCTCTGCCAAGCCCTTCCAGCTCAAACTATGTCGTTGCTCCTCTGGAAGGATCCCTGCACCGCGGCGTAGTTTCTCAGAAGAAGAAGCCCTGCGTTTGCAAGAGCAAATGAGGAATTCGTGGCAGGAAAGAGGAAGGAAAGAAAGTTTCTCTCCCTCTGCCTGCTTTGCTCAGAGGACTGGATGAAGTCAGGGAGTTCTCCCTTTCACTGAGAAACGTGCGGGCTGCTGTTGCCTGGGCGCTCTCTTCTTTGCAAAAGAGTCTGCAGTTCCACGCTTTGAACCGTGGAAATGCGCCGGGCTCTGCTAAGATTTCCCCCGGAGCTTCGTTTGCCCTGGACCAAAGCGAGCCTTCACAATAGCTGAACCCTAACACTCCATACTCGTTCCACTTCCAGAACCGGGCTACGGCGAGGCAGTTCTCCGGGGGAAAACGGCCCTTCGCGAAGGGCAGATCTGCCGAGCTCCTTGCGGGAAAGCGAAAGCAAAGTACGCTTTTCTCCCTCTAACCGCTTTCGTCAGAGGAACGGGGGAAGTCACAGTGTTCTTCCTCTCCCTGAGATACACACAAACTGACGTTGCCTCTGAGCTCCGTTGCTGGCAAAGAACTGAAAGTGACATACATTCCTGTGGGGAAACACAGGGCTTTGCTAGGATTTCTCTAGGCAGTGTGTTTTCCCTGGGCCTCACTGTAGCAACACTATCTCGCCTGGGCAACACTGCATGGCACTTCCTCTGCCAGGAGAGAGCTGCTGCTTTGTAGTTTGTGCTGGGAAACCTTGCTTTGGCAAGTGCCAATTGACCGCATTCAGGCAGAAAGAAAAGAGAATAGCAAGAGGCCTTTTCTCCCCGGCTGCTCTGCCAAGCCCTTCCAGCTCAAACTATGTCGTTGCTCCTCTGGAAGGATCCCTGCACCGCGGCGTAGTTTCTCAGAAGAAGAAGCCCTGCGTTTGCAAGAGCAAATGAGGAATTCGTGGCAGGAAAGAGGAAGGAAAGAAAGTTTCTCTCCCTCTGCCTGCTTTGCTCAGAGGACTGGATGAAGTCAGGGAGTTCTCCCTTTCACTGAGAAACGTGCGGGCTAATGTTGCCTGGGCGCTCTCTTCTTTGCAAAAGAGTCTGCAGTTCCACGCTTTGAACCGTGGAAAGGCGCCGGGCTCTGCTAAGATTTCCCCCGGCGCTTCGTTTGCCCTGGGCCAAAGCGAGCCTTCACAATAGCTGAACCCTAACACTCCATACTCGTTCCACTTCCAGAACCGGGCTACGGCGAGGCAGTTCTCCGGGGGAAAACGGCCCTTCGCGAAGGGCAGATCTGCCGAGCTCCTTGCGGGAAAGCGAAAGCAAAGGACGCTTTTCTCCCTCTAACCGCTTTCGTCAGAGGAACGGGGGAAGTCACAGTGTTCTTCCTCTCCCTGAGATACACACAATCTGACGTTGCCTCTGAGCTCCGTTGCTGGCAAAGAACTGAAAGTGACATACATTCCTGTGGGGAAACACAGGGCTTTGCTAGGATTTCTCTAGGCAGTGTGTTTTCCCTGGGCCTCACTGTAGCAACACTATCTCGCCAGGGCAACACTGCATGGCACTTCCTCTGCCAGGAGAGAGCTGCTGCTTTGTAGTTTGTGCTGGGAAACCTTGCTTTGGCAAGTGCCAATTGACCGCATTCAGGCAGAAAGAAAAGAGAATAGCAAGAGGCCTTTTCTCCCCGGCTGCTCTGCCAAGCCCTTCCAGCTCAAACTATGTCGTTGCTCCTCTGGAAGGATCCCTGCACCGCGGCGTAGTTTCTCAGAAGAAGAAGCCCTGCGTTTGCAAGAGCAAATGAGGAATTCGTGGCAGGAAAGAGGAAGGAAAGAAAGTTTCTCTCCCTCTGCCTGCTTTGCTCAGAGGACTGGATGAAGTCAGGGACTTCTCCCTTTCACTGAGAAACGTGCGGGCTGCTGTTGCCTGGGCGCTCTCTTCTTTGCAAAAGAGTCTGCAGTTCCACGCTTTGAACCGTGGAAAGGCGCCGGGCTCTGCTAAGATTTCCCCCGGCGCTTCGTTTGCCCTGGGCCAAAGCGAGCCTTCACAATAGCTGAACCCTAACACTCCATACTCGTTCCACTTCCAGAACCGGGCTACGGCGAGGCAGTTCTCCGGGGGAAAACGGCCCTTCGCGAAGGGCAGATCTGCCGAGCTCCTTGCGGGAAAGCGAAAGCAAAGTACGCTTTTCTCCCTCTAACCGCTTTCGTCAGAGGAACGGGGAAAGTCACAGTGTTCTTCCTCTCCCTGAGATACACACAATCTGACGTTGCCTCTGAGCTCCGTTGCTGGCAAAGAACTGAAAGTGACATACATTCCTGTGGGGAAACACAGGGCTTTGCTAGGATTTCTCTAGGCAGTGTGTTTTCCCTGGGCCTCACTGTAGCAACACTATCTCGCCAGGGCAACACTGCATGGCACTTCCTCTGCCAGGAGAGAGCTGCTGCTTTGTAGTTTGTGCTGGGAAACCTTGCTTTGGCAAGTGCCAATTGACCGCATTCAGGCAGAAAGAAAAGAGAATAGCAAGAGGCCTTTTCTCCCCGGCTGCTCTGCCAAGCCCTTCCAGCTCAAACTATGTCGTTGCTCCTCTGGAAGGATCCCTGCACCGCGGCGTAGTTTCTCAGAAGAAGAAGCCCTGCGTTTGCAAGAGCAAATGAGGAATTCGTGGCAGGAAAGAGGAAGGAAAGAAAGTTTCTCTCCCTCTGCCTGCTTTGCTCAGAGGACTGGATGAAGTCAGGGACTTCTCCCTTTCACTGAGAAACGTGCGGGCTGCTGTTGCCTGGGCGCTCTCTTCTTTGCAAAAGAGTCTGCAGTTCCACGCTTTGAACCGTGGAAATGCGCCGGGCTCTGCTAAGATTTCCCCCGGAGCTTCGTTTGCCCTGGACCAAAGCGAGCCTTCACAATAGCTGAACCCTAACACTCCATACTCGTTCCACTTCCAGAACCGGGCTACGGCGAGGCAGTTCTCCGGGGGAAAACGGCCCTTCGCGAAGGGCAGATCTGCCGAGCTCCTTGCGGGAAAGCGAAAGCAAAGTACGCTTTTCTCCCTCTAACCCCTTTCGTCAGAGGAACGGGGGAAGTCACAGTGTTCTTCCTCTCCCTGAGATACACACAATCTGACGTTGCCTCTGAGCTCCGTTGCTGGCAAAGAACTGAAAGTGACATACATTCCTGTGGGGAAACACAGGGCTTTGCTAGGATTTCTCTAGGCAGTGTGTTTTCCCTGGGCCTCACTGTAGCAACACTATCTCGCCTGGGCAACACTGCATGGCACTTCCTCTGCCAGGAGAGAGCTGCTGCTTTGTAGTTTGTGCTGGGAAACCTTGCTTTGGCAAGTGCCAATTGACCGCATTCAGGCAGAAGAGAATAGCAAGAGGCCTTTTCTCCCCGGCTGCTCTGCCAAGCCCTTCCAGCTCAAACTATGTCGTTGCTCCTCTGGAAGGATCCCTGCACCGCGGCGTAGTTTCTCAGAAGAAGAAGCCCTGCGTTTGCAAGAGCAAATGAGGAATTCGTGGCAGGAAAGAGGAAGGAAAGAAAGTTTCTCTCCCTCTGCCTGCTTTGCTCAGAGGACTGGATGAAGTCAGGGAGTTCTCCCTTTCACTGAGAAACGTGCGGGCTGCTGTTGCCTGGGCGCTCTCTTCTTTGCAAAAGAGTCTGCAGTTCCACGCTTTGAACCGTGGAAAGGCGCCGGGCTCTGCTAAGATTTCCCCGGCGCTTCGTTTGCCCTGGGCCAAAGCGAGCCTTCACAATAGCTGAACCCTAACACTCCATACTCGTTCCACTTCCAGAACCGGGCTACGGCGAGGCAGTTCTCCGGGGGAAAACGGCCCTTCGCGAAGGGCAGATCTGCCGAGCTCCTTGCGGGAAAGCGAAAGCAAAGGACGCTTTTCTCCCTCTAACCGCTTTCGTCAGAGGAACGGGGGAAGTCACAGTGTTCTTCCTCTCCCTGAGATACACACAATCTGACGTTGCCTCTGAGCTCCGTTGCTGGCAAAGAACTGAAAGTGACATACATTCCTGTGGGGAAACACAGGGCTTTGCTAGGATTTCTCTAGGCAGTGTGTTTTCCCTGGGCCTCACTGTAGCAACACTATCTCGCCAGGGCAACACTGCATGGCACTTCCTCTGCCAGGAGAGAGCTGCTGCTTTGTAGTTTGTGCTGGGAAACCTTGCTTTGGCAAGTGCCAATTGACCGCATTCAGGCAGAAAGAAAAGAGAATAGCAAGAGGCCTTTTCTCCCCGGCTGCTCTGCCAAGCCCTTCCAGCTCAAACTATGTCGTTGCTCCTCTGGAAGGATCCCTGCACCGCGGCGTAGTTTCTCAGAAGAAGAAGCCCTGCGTTTGCAAGAGCAAATGAGGAATTCGTGGCAGGAAAGAGGAAGGAAAGAAAGTTTCTCTCCCTCTGCCTGCTTTGCTCAGAGGACTGGATGAAGTCAGGGACTTCTCCCTTTCACTGAGAAACGTGCGGGCTGCTGTTGCCTGGGCGCTCTCTTCTTTGCAAAAGAGTCTGCAGTTCCACGCTTTGAACCGTGGAAATGCGCCGGGCTCTGCTAAGATTTCCCCCGGAGCTTCGTTTGCCCTGGACCAAAGCGAGCCTTCACAATAGCTGAACCCTAACACTCCATACTCGTTCCACTTCCAGAACCGGGCTACGGCGAGGCAGTTCTCCGGGGGAAAACGGCCCTTCGCGAAGGGCAGATCTGCCGAGCTCCTTGCGGGAAAGCGAAAGCAAAGTACGCTTTTCTCCCTCTAACCCCTTTCGTCAGAGGAACGGGGGAAGTCACAGTGTTCTTCCTCTCCCTGAGATACACACAATCTGACGTTGCCTCTGAGCTCCGTTGCTGGCAAAGAACTGAAAGTGACATACATTCCTGTGGGGAAACACAGGGCTTTGCTAGGATTTCTCTAGGCAGTGTGTTTTCCCTGGGCCTCACTGTAGCAACACTATCTCGCCTGGGCAACACTGCATGGCACTTCCTCTGCCAGGAGAGAGCTGCTGCTTTGTAGTTTGTGCTGGGAAACCTTGCTTTGGCAAGTGCCAATTGACCGCATTCAGGCAGAAGAGAATAGCAAGAGGCCTTTTCTCCCCGGCTGCTCTGCCAAGCCCTTCCAGCTCAAACTATGTCGTTGCTCCTCTGGAAGGATCCCTGCACCGCGGCGTAGTTTCTCAGAAGAAGAAGCCCTGCGTTTGCAAGAGCAAATGAGGAATTCGTGGCAGGAAAGAGGAAGGAAAGAAAGTTTCTCTCCCTCTGCCTGCTTTGCTCAGAGGACTGGATGAAGTCAGGGAGTTCTCCCTTTCACTGAGAAACGTGCGGGCTGCTGTTGCCTGGGCGCTCTCTTCTTTGCAAAAGAGTCTGCAGTTCCACGCTTTGAACCGTGGAAAGGCGCCGGGCTCTGCTAAGATTTCCCCGGCGCTTCGTTTGCCCTGGGCCAAAGCGAGCCTTCACAATAGCTGAACCCTAACACTCCATACTCGTTCCACTTCCAGAACCGGGCTACGGCGAGGCAGTTCTCCGGGGGAAAACGGCCCTTCGCGAAGGGCAGATCTGCCGAGCTCCTTGCGGGAAAGCGAAAGCAAAGGACGCTTTTCTCCCTCTAACCGCTTTCGTCAGAGGAACGGGGGAAGTCACAGTGTTCTTCCTCTCCCTGAGATACACACAATCTGACGTTGCCTCTGAGCTCCGTTGCTGGCAAAGAACTGAAAGTGACATACATTCCTGTGGGGAAACACAGGGCTTTGCTAGGATTTCTCTAGGCAGTGTGTTTTCCCTGGGCCTCACTGTAGCAACACTATCTCGCCAGGGCAACACTGCATGGCACTTCCTCTGCCAGGAGAGAGCTGCTGCTTTGTAGTTTGTGCTGGGAAACCTTGCTTTGGCAAGTGCCAATTGACCGCATTCAGGCAGAAAGAAAAGAGAATAGCAAGAGGCCTTTTCTCCCCGGCTGCTCTGCCAAGCCCTTCCAGCTCAAACTATGTCGTTGCTCCTCTGGAAGGATCCCTGCACCGCGGCGTAGTTTCTCAGAAGAAGAAGCCCTGCGTTTGCAAGAGCAAATGAGGAATTCGTGGCAGGAAAGAGGAAGGAAAGAAAGTTTCTCTCCCTCTGCCTGCTTTGCTCAGAGGACTGGATGAAGTCAGGGACTTCTCCCTTTCACTGAGAAACGTGCGGGCTGCTGTTGCCTGGGCGCTCTCTTCTTTGCAAAAGAGTCTGCAGTTCCACGCTTTGAACCGTGGAAATGCGCCGGGCTCTGCTAAGATTTCCCCCGGAGCTTCGTTTGCCCTGGACCAAAGCGAGCCTTCACAATAGCTGAACCCTAACACTCCATACTCGTTCCACTTCCAGAACCGGGCTACGGCGAGGCAGTTCTCCGGGGGAAAACGGCCCTTCGCGAAGGGCAGATCTGCCGAGCTCCTTGCGGGAAAGCGAAAGCAAAGTACGCTTTTCTCCCTCTAACCGCTTTCGTCAGAGGAACGGGGGAAGTCACAGTGTTCTTCCTCTCCCTGAGATACACACAATCTGACGTTGCCTCTGAGCTCCGTTGCTGGCAAAGAACTGAAAGTGACATACATTCCTGTGGGGAAACACAGGGCTTTGCTAGGATTTCTCTAGGCAGTGTGTTTTCCCTGGGCCTCACTGTAGCAACACTATCTCGCCTGGGCAACACTGCATGGCACTTCCTCTGCCAGGAGAGAGCTGCTGCTTTGTAGTTTGTGCTGGGAAACCTTGCTTTGGCAAGTGCCAATTGACCGCATTCAGGCAGAAAGAAAAGAGAATAGCAAGAGGCCTTTTCTCCCCGGCTGCTCTGCCAAGCCCTTCCAGCTCAAACTATGTCGTTGCTCCTCTGGAAGGATCCCTGCACCGCGGCGTAGTTTCTCAGAAGAAGAAGCCCTGCGTTTGCAAGAGCAAATGAGGAATTCGTGGCAGGAAAGAGGAAGGAAAGAAAGTTTCTCTCCCTCTGCCTGCTTTGCTCAGAGGACTGGATGAAGTCAGGGAGTTCTCCCTTTCACTGAGAAACGTGCGGGCTGCTGTTGCCTGGGCGCTCTCTTCTTTGCAAAAGAGTCTGCAGTTCCACGCTTTGAACCGTGGAAAGGCGCCGGGCTCTGCTAAGATTTCCCCCGGCGCTTCGTTTGCCCTGGGCCAAAGCGAGCCTTCACAATAGCTGAACCCTAACACTCCATACTCGTTCCACTTCCAGAACCGGGCTACGGCGAGGCAGTTCTCCGGGGGAAAACGGCCCTTCGCGAAGGGCAGATCTGCCGAGCTCCTTGCGGGAAAGCGAAAGCAAAGGACGCTTTTCTCCCTCTAACCGCTTTCGTCAGAGGAACGGGGGAAGTCACAGTGTTCTTCCTCTCCCTGAGATACACACAATCTGACGTTGCCTCTGAGCTCCGTTGCTGGCAAAGAACTGAAAGTGACATACATTCCTGTGGGGAAACACAGGGCTTTGCTAGGATTTCTCTAGGCAGTGTGTTTTCCCTGGGCCTCACTGTAGCAACACTATCTCGCCAGGGCAACACTGCATGGCACTTCCTCTGCCAGGAGAGAGCTGCTGCTTTGTAGTTTGTGCTGGGAAACCTTGCTTTGGCAAGTGCCAATTGACCGCATTCAGGCAGAAAGAAAAGAGAATAGCAAGAGGCCTTTTCTCCCCGGCTGCTCTGCCAAGCCCTTCCAGCTCAAACTATGTCGTTGCTCCTCTGGAAGGATCCCTGCACCGCGGCGTAGTTTCTCAGAAGAAGAAGCCCTGCGTTTGCAAGAGCAAATGAGGAATTCGTGGCAGGAAAGAGGAAGGAAAGAAAGTTTCTCTCCCTCTGCCTGCTTTGCTCAGAGGACTGGATGAAGTCAGGGAGTTCTCCCTTTCACTGAGAAACGTGCGGGCTGCTGTTGCCTGGGCGCTCTCTTCTTTGCAAAAGAGTCTGCAGTTCCACGCTTTGAACCGTGGAAAGGCGCCGGGCTCTGCTAAGATTTCCCCCGGCGCTTCGTTTGCCCTGGGCCAAAGCGAGCCTTCACAATAGCTGAACCCTAACACTCCATACTCGTTCCACTTCCAGAACCGGGCTACGGCGAGGCAGTTCTCCGGGGGAAAACGGCCCTTCGCGAAGGGCAGATCTGCCGAGCTCCTTGCGGGAAAGCGAAAGCAAAGGACGCTTTTCTCCCTCTAACCGCTTTCGTCAGAGGAACGGGGAAAGTCACAGTGTTCTTCCTCTCCCTGAGATACACACAATCTGACGTTGCCTCTGAGCTCCGTTGCTGGCAAAGAACTGAAAGTGACATACATTCCTGTGGGGAAACACAGGGCTTTGCTAGGATTTCTCTAGGCAGTGTGTTTTCCCTGGGCCTCACTGTAGCAACACTATCTCGCCAGGGCAACACTGCATGGCACTTCCTCTGCCAGGAGAGAGCTGCTGCTTTGTAGTTTGTGCTGGGAAACCTTGCTTTGGCAAGTGCCAATTGACCGCATTCAGGCAGAAAGAAAAGAGAATAGCAAGAGGCCTTTTCTCCCCGGCTGCTCTGCCAAGCCCTTCCAGCTCAAACTATGTCGTTGCTCCTCTGGAAGGATCCCTGCACCGCGGCGTAGTTTCTCAGAAGAAGAAGCCCTGCGTTTGCAAGAGCAAATGAGGAATTCGTGGCAGGAAAGAGGAAGGAAAGAAAGTTTCTCTCCCTCTGCCTGCTTTGCTCAGAGGACTGGATGAAGTCAGGGAGTTCTCCCTTTCACTGAGAAACGTGCGGGCTGCTGTTGCCTGGGCGCTCTCTTCTTTGCAAAAGAGTCTGCAGTTCCACGCTTTGAACCGTGGAAATGCGCCGGGCTCTGCTAAGATTTCCCCCGGAGCTTCGTTTGCCCTGGACCAAAGCGAGCCTTCACAATAGCTGAACCCTAACACTCCATACTCGTTCCACTTCCAGAACCGGGCTACGGCGAGGCAGTTCTCCGGGGGAAAACGGCCCTTCGCGAAGGGCAGATCTGCCGAGCTCCTTGCGGGAAAGCGAAAGCAAAGTACGCTTTTCTCCCTCTAACCGCTTTCGTCAGAGGAACGGGGGAAGTCACAGTGTTCTTCCTCTCCCTGAGATACACACAATCTGACGTTGCCTCTGAGCTCCGTTGCTGGCAAAGAACTGAAAGTGACATACATTCCTGTGGGGAAACACAGGGCTTTGCTAGGATTTCTCTAGGCAGTGTGTTTTCCCTGGGCCTCACTGTAGCAACACTATCTCGCCTGGGCAACACTGCATGGCACTTCCTCTGCCAGGAGAGAGCTGCTGCTTTGTAGTTTGTGCTGGGAAACCTTGCTTTGGCAAGTGCCAATTGACCGCATTCAGGCAGAAAGAAAAGAGAATAGCAAGAGGCCTTTTCTCCCCGGCTGCTCTGCCAAGCCCTTCCAGCTCAAACTATGTCGTTGCTCCTCTGGAAGGATCCCTGCACCGCGGCGTAGTTTCTCAGAAGAAGAAGCCCTGCGTTTGCAAGAGCAAATGAGGAATTCGTGGCAGGAAAGAGGAAGGAAAGAAAGTTTCTCTCCCTCTGCCTGCTTTGCTCAGAGGACTGGATGAAGTCAGGGACTTCTCCCTTTCACTGAGAAACGTGCGGGCTGCTGTTGCCTGGGCGCTCTCTTCTTTGCAAAAGAGTCTGCAGTTCCACGCTTTGAACCGTGGAAAGGCGCCGGGCTCTGCTAAGATTTCCCCCGGCGCTTCGTTTGCCCTGGGCCAAAGCGAGCCTTCACAATAGCTGAACCCTAACACTCCATACTCGTTCCACTTCCAGAACCGGGCTACGGCGAGGCAGTTCTCCGGGGGAAAACGGCCCTTCGCGAAGGGCAGATCTGCCGAGCTCCTTGCGGGAAAGCGAAAGCAAAGGACGCTTTTCTCCCTCTAACCGCTTTCGTCAGAGGAACGGGGGAAGTCACAGTGTTCTTCCTCTCCCTGAGATACACACAATCTGACGTTGCCTCTGAGCTCCGTTGCTGGCAAAGAACTGAAAGTGACATACATTCCTGTGGGGAAACACAGGGCTTTGCTAGGATTTCTCTAGGCAGTGTGTTTTCCCTGGGCCTCACTGTAGCAACACTATCTCGCCAGGGCAACACTGCATGGCACTTCCTCTGCCAGGAGAGAGCTGCTGCTTTGTAGTTTGTGCTGGGAAACCTTGCTTTGGCAAGTGCCAATTGACCGCATTCAGGCAGAAAGAAAAGAGAATAGCAAGAGGCCTTTTCTCCCCGGCTGCTCTGCCAAGCCCTTCCAGCTCAAACTATGTCGTTGCTCCTCTGGAAGGATCCCTGCACCGCGGCGTAGTTTCTCAGAAGAAGAAGCCCTGCGTTTGCAAGAGCAAATGAGGAATTCGTGGCAGGAAAGAGGAAGGAAAGAAAGTTTCTCTCCCTCTGCCTGCTTTGCTCAGAGGACTGGATGAAGTCAGGGACTTCTCCCTTTCACTGAGAAACGTGCGGGCTGCTGTTGCCTGGGCGCTCTCTTCTTTGCAAAAGAGTCTGCAGTTCCACGCTTTGAACCGTGGAAAGGCGCCGGGCTCTGCTAAGATTTCCCCCGGCGCTTCGTTTGCCCTGGGCCAAAGCGAGCCTTCACAATAGCTGAACCCTAACACTCCATACTCGTTCCACTTCCAGAACCGGGCTACGGCGAGGCAGTTCTCCGGGGGAAAACGGCCCTTCGCGAAGGGCAGATCTGCCGAGCTCCTTGCGGGAAAGCGAAAGCAAAGGACGCTTTTCTCCCTCTAACCGCTTTCGTCAGAGGAACGGGGGAAGTCACAGTGTTCTTCCTCTCCCTGAGATACACACAATCTGACGTTGCCTCTGAGCTCCGTTGCTGGCAAAGAACTGAAAGTGACATACATTCCTGTGGGGAAACACAGGGCTTTGCTAGGATTTCTCTAGGCAGTGTGTTTTCCCTGGGCCTCACTGTAGCAACACTATCTCGCCAGGGCAACACTGCATGGCACTTCCTCTGCCAGGAGAGAGCTGCTGCTTTGTAGTTTGTGCTGGGAAACCTTGCTTTGGCAAGTGCCAATTGACCGCATTCAGGCAGAAAGAAAAGAGAATAGCAAGAGGCCTTTTCTCCCCGGCTGCTCTGCCAAGCCCTTCCAGCTCAAACTATGTCGTTGCTCCTCTGGAAGGATCCCTGCACCGCGGCGTAGTTTCTCAGAAGAAGAAGCCCTGCGTTTGCAAGAGCAAATGAGGAATTCGTGGCAGGAAAGAGGAAGGAAAGAAAGTTTCTCTCCCTCTGCCTGCTTTGCTCAGAGGACTGGATGAAGTCAGGGACTTCTCCCTTTCACTGAGAAACGTGCGGGCTGCTGTTGCCTGGGCGCTCTCTTCTTTGCAAAAGAGTCTGCAGTTCCACGCTTTGAACCGTGGAAAGGCGCCGGGCTCTGCTAAGATTTCCCCCGGCGCTTCGTTTGCCCTGGGCCAAAGCGAGCCTTCACAATAGCTGAACCCTAACACTCCATACTCGTTCCACTTCCAGAACCGGGCTACGGCGAGGCAGTTCTCCGGGGGAAAACGGCCCTTCGCGAAGGGCAGATCTGCCGAGCTCCTTGCGGGAAAGCGAAAGCAAAGTACGCTTTTCTCCCTCTAACCGCTTTCGTCAGAGGAACGGGGAAAGTCACAGTGTTCTTCCTCTCCCTGAGATACACACAATCTGACGTTGCCTCTGAGCTCCGTTGCTGGCAAAGAACTGAAAGTGACATACATTCCTGTGGGGAAACACAGGGCTTTGCTAGGATTTCTCTAGGCAGTGTGTTTTCCCTGGGCCTCACTGTAGCAACACTATCTCGCCAGGGCAACACTGCATGGCACTTCCTCTGCCAGGAGAGAGCTGCTGCTTTGTAGTTTGTGCTGGGAAACCTTGCTTTGGCAAGTGCCAATTGACCGCATTCAGGCAGAAAGAAAAGAGAATAGCAAGAGGCCTTTTCTCCCCGGCTGCTCTGCCAAGCCCTTCCAGCTCAAACTATGTCGTTGCTCCTCTGGAAGGATCCCTGCACCGCGGCGTAGTTTCTCAGAAGAAGAAGCCCTGCGTTTGCAAGAGCAAATGAGGAATTCGTGGCAGGAAAGAGGAAGGAAAGAAAGTTTCTCTCCCTCTGCCTGCTTTGCTCAGAGGACTGGATGAAGTCAGGGACTTCTCCCTTTCACTGAGAAACGTGCGGGCTGCTGTTGCCTGGGCGCTCTCTTCTTTGCAAAAGAGTCTGCAGTTCCACGCTTTGAACCGTGGAAAGGCGCCGGGCTCTGCTAAGATTTCCCCCGGCGCTTCGTTTGCCCTGGGCCAAAGCGAGCCTTCACAATAGCTGAACCCTAACACTCCATACTCGTTCCACTTCCAGAACCGGGCTACGGCGAGGCAGTTCTCCGGGGGAAAACGGCCCTTCGCGAAGGGCAGATCTGCCGAGCTCCTTGCGGGAAAGCGAAAGCAAAGGACGCTTTTCTCCCTCTAACCGCTTTCGTCAGAGGAACGGGGGAAGTCACAGTGTTCTTCCTCTCCCTGAGATACACACAATCTGACGTTGCCTCTGAGCTCCGTTGCTGGCAAAGAACTGAAAGTGACATACATTCCTGTGGGGAAACACAGGGCTTTGCTAGGATTTCTCTAGGCAGTGTGTTTTCCCTGGGCCTCACTGTAGCAACACTATCTCGCCTGGGCAACACTGCATGGCACTTCCTCTGCCAGGAGAGAGCTGCTGCTTTGTAGTTTGTGCTGGGAAACCTTGCTTTGGCAAGTGCCAATTGACCGCATTCAGGCAGAAAGAAAAGAGAATAGCAAGAGGCCTTTTCTCCCCGGCTGCTCTGCCAAGCCCTTCCAGCTCAAACTATGTCGTTGCTCCTCTGGAAGGATCCCTGCACCGCGGCGTAGTTTCTCAGAAGAAGAAGCCCTGCGTTTGCAAGAGCAAATGAGGAATTCGTGGCAGGAAAGAGGAAGGAAAGAAAGTTTCTCTCCCTCTGCCTGCTTTGCTCAGAGGACTGGATGAAGTCAGGGACTTCTCCCTTTCACTGAGAAACGTGCGGGCTGCTGTTGCCTGGGCGCTCTCTTCTTTGCAAAAGAGTCTGCAGTTCCACGCTTTGAACCGTGGAAAGGCGCCGGGCTCTGCTAAGATTTCCCCCGGCGCTTCGTTTGCCCTGGGCCAAAGCGAGCCTTCACAATAGCTGAACCCTAACACTCCATACTCGTTCCACTTCCAGAACCGGGCTACGGCGAGGCAGTTCTCCGGGGGAAAACGGCCCTTCGCGAAGGGCAGATCTGCCGAGCTCCTTGCGGGAAAGCGAAAGCAAAGTACGCTTTTCTCCCTCTAACCGCTTTCGTCAGAGGAACGGGGAAAGTCACAGTGTTCTTCCTCTCCCTGAGATACACACAATCTGACGTTGCCTCTGAGCTCCGTTGCTGGCAAAGAACTGAAAGTGACATACATTCCTGTGCGGAAACACAGGGCTTTGCTAGGATTTCTCTAGGCAGTGTGTTTTCCCTGGGCCTCACTGTAGCAACACTATCTCGCCAGGGCAACACTGCATGGCACTTCCTCTGCCAGGAGAGAGCTGCTGCTTTGTAGTTTGTGCTGGGAAACCTTGCTTTGGCAAGTGCCAATTGACCGCATTCAGGCAGAAAGAAAAGAGAATAGCAAGAGGCCTTTTCTCCCCGGCTGCTCTGCCAAGCCCTTCCAGCTCAAACTATGTCGTTGCTCCTCTGGAAGGATCCCTGCACCGCGGCGTAGTTTCTCAGAAGAAGAAGCCCTGCGTTTGCAAGAGCAAATGAGGAATTCGTGGCAGGAAAGAGGAAGGAAAGAAAGTTTCTCTCCCTCTGCCTGCTTTGCTCAGAGGACTGGATGAAGTCAGGGACTTCTCCCTTTCACTGAGAAACGTGCGGGCTGCTGTTGCCTGGGCGCTCTCTTCTTTGCAAAAGAGTCTGCAGTTCCACGCTTTGAACCGTGGAAATGCGCCGGGCTCTGCTAAGATTTCCCCCGGAGCTTCGTTTGCCCTGGACCAAAGCGAGCCTTCACAATAGCTGAACCCTAACACTCCATACTCGTTCCACTTCCAGAACCGGGCTACGGCGAGGCAGTTCTCCGGGGGAAAACGGCCCTTCGCGAAGGGCAGATCTGCCGAGCTCCTTGCGGGAAAGCGAAAGCAAAGGACGCTTTTCTCCCTCTAACCGCTTTCGTCAGAGGAACGGGGGAAGTCACAGTGTTCTTCCTCTCCCTGAGATACACACAATCTGACGTTGCCTCTGAGCTCCGTTGCTGGCAAAGAACTGAAAGTGACATACATTCCTGTGGGGAAACACAGGGCTTTGCTAGGATTTCTCTAGGCAGTGTGTTTTCCCTGGGCCTCACTGTAGCAACACTATCTCGCCTGGGCAACACTGCATGGCACTTCCTCTGCCAGGAGAGAGCTGCTGCTTTGTAGTTTGTGCTGGGAAACCTTGCTTTGGCAAGTGCCAATTGACCGCATTCAGGCAGAAAGAAAAGAGAATAGCAAGAGGCCTTTTCTCCCCGGCTGCTCTGCCAAGCCCTTCCAGCTCAAACTATGTCGTTGCTCCTCTGGAAGGATCCCTGCACCGCGGCGTAGTTTCTCAGAAGAAGAAGCCCTGCGTTTGCAAGAGCAAATGAGGAATTCGTGGCAGGAAAGAGGAAGGAAAGAAAGTTTCTCTCCCTCTGCCTGCTTTGCTCAGAGGACTGGATGAAGTCAGGGACTTCTCCCTTTCACTGAGAAACGTGCGGGCTGCTGTTGCCTGGGCGCTCTCTTCTTTGCAAAAGAGTCTGCAGTTCCACGCTTTGAACCGTGGAAAGGCGCCGGGCTCTGCTAAGATTTCCCCCGGCGCTTCGTTTGCCCTGGGCCAAAGCGAGCCTTCACAATAGCTGAACCCTAACACTCCATACTCGTTCCACTTCCAGAACCGGGCTACGGCGAGGCAGTTCTCCGGGGGAAAACGGCCCTTCGCGAAGGGCAGATCTGCCGAGCTCCTTGCGGGAAAGCGAAAGCAAAGGACGCTTTTCTCCCTCTAACCGCTTTCGTCAGAGGAACGGGGGAAGTCACAGTGTTCTTCCTCTCCCTGAGATACACACAATCTGACGTTGCCTCTGAGCTCCGTTGCTGGCAAAGAACTGAAAGTGACATACATTCCTGTGGGGAAACACAGGGCTTTGCTAGGATTTCTCTAGGCAGTGTGTTTTCCCTGGGCCTCACTGTAGCAACACTATCTCGCCAGGGCAACACTGCATGGCACTTCCTCTGCCAGGAGAGAGCTGCTGCTTTGTAGTTTGTGCTGGGAAACCTTGCTTTGGCAAGTGCCAATTGACCGCATTCAGGCAGAAAGAAAAGAGAATAGCAAGAGGCCTTTTCTCCCCGGCTGCTCTGCCAAGCCCTTCCAGCTCAAACTATGTCGTTGCTCCTCTGGAAGGATCCCTGCACCGCGGCGTAGTTTCTCAGAAGAAGAAGCCCTGCGTTTGCAAGAGCAAATGAGGAATTCGTGGCAGGAAAGAGGAAGGAAAGAAAGTTTCTCTCCCTCTGCCTGCTTTGCTCAGAGGACCGGATGAAGTCAGGGACTTCTCCCTTTCACTGAGAAACGTGCGGGCTGCTGTTGCCTGGGCGCTCTCTTCTTTGCAAAAGAGTCTGCAGTTCCACGCTTTGAACCGTGGAAATGCGCCGGGCTCTGCTAAGATTTCCCCCGGAGCTTCGTTTGCCCTGGGCCAAAGCGAGCCTTCACAATAGCTGAACCCTAACACTCCATACTCGTTCCACTTCCAGAACCGGGCTACGGCGAGGCAGTTCTCCGGGGGAAAACGGCCCTTCGCGAAGGGCAGATCTGCCGAGCTCCTTGCGGGAAAGCGAAAGCAAAGGACGCTTTTCTCCCTCTAACCGCTTTCGTCAGAGGAACGGGGGAAGTCACAGTGTTCTTCCTCTCCCTGAGATACACACAATCTGACGTTGCCTCTGAGCTCCGTTGCTGGCAAAGAACTGAAAGTGACATACATTCCTGTGGGGAAACACAGGGCTTTGCTAGGATTTCTCTAGGCAGTGTGTTTTCCCTGGGCCTCACTGTAGCAACACTATCTCGCCTGGGCAACACTGCATGGCACTTCCTCTGCCAGGAGAGAGCTGCTGCTTTGTAGTTTGTGCTGGGAAACCTTGCTTTGGCAAGTGCCAATTGACCGCATTCAGGCAGAAAGAAAAGAGAATAGCAAGAGGCCTTTTCTCCCCGGCTGCTCTGCCAAGCCCTTCCAGCTCAAACTATGTCGTTGCTCCTCTGGAAGGATCCCTGCACCGCGGCGTAGTTTCTCAGAAGAAGAAGCCCTGCGTTTGCAAGAGCAAATGAGGAATTCGTGGCAGGAAAGAGGAAGGAAAGAAAGTTTCTCTCCCTCTGCCTGCTTTGCTCAGAGGACTGGATGAAGTCAGGGACTTCTCCCTTTCACTGAGAAACGTGCGGGCTGCTGTTGCCTGGGCGCTCTCTTCTTTGCAAAAGAGTCTGCAGTTCCACGCTTTGAACCGTGGAAATGCGCCGGGCTCTGCTAAGATTTCCCCCGGAGCTTCGTTTGCCCTGGACCAAAGCGAGCCTTCACAATAGCTGAACCCTAACACTCCATACTCGTTCCACTTCCAGAACCGGGCTACGGCGAGGCAGTTCTCCGGGGGAAAACGGCCCTTCGCGAAGGGCAGATCTGCCGAGCTCCTTGCGGGAAAGCGAAAGCAAAGGACGCTTTTCTCCCTCTAACCGCTTTCGTCAGAGGAACGGGGGAAGTCACAGTGTTCTTCCTCTCCCTGAGATACACACAATCTGACGTTGCCTCTGAGCTCCGTTGCTGGCAAAGAACTGAAAGTGACATACATTCCTGTGGGGAAACACAGGGCTTTGCTAGGATTTCTCTAGGCAGTGTGTTTTCCCTGGGCCTCACTGTAGCAACACTATCTCGCCTGGGCAACACTGCATGGCACTTCCTCTGCCAGGAGAGAGCTGCTGCTTTGTAGTTTGTGCTGGGAAACCTTGCTTTGGCAAGTGCCAATTGACCGCATTCAGGCAGAAAGAAAAGAGAATAGCAAGAGGCCTTTTCTCCCCGGCTGCTCTGCCAAGCCCTTCCAGCTCAAACTATGTCGTTGCTCCTCTGGAAGGATCCCTGCACCGCGGCGTAGTTTCTCAGAAGAAGAAGCCCTGCGTTTGCAAGAGCAAATGAGGAATTCGTGGCAGGAAAGAGGAAGGAAAGAAAGTTTCTCTCCCTCTGCCTGCTTTGCTCAGAGGACTGGATGAAGTCAGGGACTTCTCCCTTTCACTGAGAAACGTGCGGGCTGCTGTTGCCTGGGCGCTCTCTTCTTTGCAAAAGAGTCTGCAGTTCCACGCTTTGAACCGTGGAAAGGCGCCGGGCTCTGCTAAGATTTCCCCCGGCGCTTCGTTTGCCCTGGGCCAAAGCGAGCCTTCACAATAGCTGAACCCTAACACTCCATACTCGTTCCACTTCCAGAACCGGGCTACGGCGAGGCAGTTCTCCGGGGGAAAACGGCCCTTCGCGAAGGGCAGATCTGCCGAGCTCCTTGCGGGAAAGCGAAAGCAAAGTACGCTTTTCTCCCTCTAACCGCTTTCGTCAGAGGAACGGGGAAAGTCACAGTGTTCTTCCTCTCCCTGAGATACACACAATCTGACGTTGCCTCTGAGCTCCGTTGCTGGCAAAGAACTGAAAGTGACATACATTCCTGTGGGGAAACACAGGGCTTTGCTAGGATTTCTCTAGGCAGTGTGTTTTCCCTGGGCCTCACTGTAGCAACACTATCTCGCCAGGGCAACACTGCATGGCACTTCCTCTGCCAGGAGAGAGCTGCTGCTTTGTAGTTTGTGCTGGGAAACCTTGCTTTGGCAAGTGCCAATTGACCGCATTCAGGCAGAAAGAAAAGAGAATAGCAAGAGGCCTTTTCTCCCCGGCTGCTCTGCCAAGCCCTTCCAGCTCAAACTATGTCGTTGCTCCTCTGGAAGGATCCCTGCACCGCGGCGTAGTTTCTCAGAAGAAGAAGCCCTGCGTTTGCAAGAGCAAATGAGGAATTCGTGGCAGGAAAGAGGAAGGAAAGAAAGTTTCTCTCCCTCTGCCTGCTTTGCTCAGAGGACTGGATGAAGTCAGGGACTTCTCCCTTTCACTGAGAAACGTGCGGGCTGCTGTTGCCTGGGCGCTCTCTTCTTTGCAAAAGAGTCTGCAGTTCCACGCTTTGAACCGTGGAAATGCGCCGGGCTCTGCTAAGATTTCCCCCGGAGCTTCGTTTGCCCTGGACCAAAGCGAGCCTTCACAATAGCTGAACCCTAACACTCCATACTCGTTCCACTTCCAGAACCGGGCTACGGCGAGGCAGTTCTCCGGGGGAAAACGGCCCTTCGCGAAGGGCAGATCTGCCGAGCTCCTTGCGGGAAAGCGAAAGCAAAGGACGCTTTTCTCCCTCTAACCGCTTTCGTCAGAGGAACGGGGGAAGTCACAGTGTTCTTCCTCTCCCTGAGATACACACAATCTGACGTTGCCTCTGAGCTCCGTTGCTGGCAAAGAACTGAAAGTGACATACATTCCTGTGGGGAAACACAGGGCTTTGCTAGGATTTCTCTAGGCAGTGTGTTTTCCCTGGGCCTCACTGTAGCAACACTATCTCGCCTGGGCAACACTGCATGGCACTTCCTCTGCCAGGAGAGAGCTGCTGCTTTGTAGTTTGTGCTGGGAAACCTTGCTTTGGCAAGTGCCAATTGACCGCATTCAGGCAGAAAGAAAAGAGAATAGCAAGAGGCCTTTTCTCCCCGGCTGCTCTGCCAAGCCCTTCCAGCTCAAACTATGTCGTTGCTCCTCTGGAAGGATCCCTGCACCGCGGCGTAGTTTCTCAGAAGAAGAAGCCCTGCGTTTGCAAGAGCAAATGAGGAATTCGTGGCAGGAAAGAGGAAGGAAAGAAAGTTTCTCTCCCTCTGCCTGCTTTGCTCAGAGGACTGGATGAAGTCAGGGACTTCTCCCTTTCACTGAGAAACGTGCGGGCTGCTGTTGCCTGGGCGCTCTCTTCTTTGCAAAAGAGTCTGCAGTTCCACGCTTTGAACCCTGGAAAGGCGCCGGGCTCTGCTAAGATTTCCCCCGGCGCTTCGTTTGCCCTGGGCCAAAGCGAGCCTTCACAATAGCTGAACCCTAACACTCCATACTCGTTCCACTTCCAGAACCGGGCTACGGCGAGGCAGTTCTCCGGGGGAAAACGGCCCTTCGCGAAGGGCAGATCTGCCGAGCTCCTTGCGGGAAAGCGAAAGCAAAGGACGCTTTTCTCCCTCTAACCGCTTTCGTCAGAGGAACGGGGAAAGTCACAGTGTTCTTCCTCTCCCTGAGATACACACAATCTGACGTTGCCTCTGAGCTCCGTTGCTGGCAAAGAACTGAAAGTGACATACATTCCTGTGGGGAAACACAGGGCTTTGCTAGGATTTCTCTAGGCAGTGTGTTTTCCCTGGGCCTCACTGTAGCAACACTATCTCGCCAGGGCAACACTGCATGGCACTTCCTCTGCCAGGAGAGAGCTGCTGCTTTGTAGTTTGTGCTGGGAAACCTTGCTTTGGCAAGTGCCAATTGACCGCATTCAGGCAGAAAGAAAAGAGAATAGCAAGAGGCCTTTTCTCCCCGGCTGCTCTGCCAAGCCCTTCCAGCTCAAACTATGTCGTTGCTCCTCTGGAAGGATCCCTGCACCGCGGCGTAGTTTCTCAGAAGAAGAAGCCCTGCGTTTGCAAGAGCAAATGAGGAATTCGTGGCAGGAAAGAGGAAGGAAAGAAAGTTTCTCTCCCTCTGCCTGCTTTGCTCAGAGGACTGGATGAAGTCAGGGACTTCTCCCTTTCACTGAGAAACGTGCGGGCTGCTGTTGCCTGGGCGCTCTCTTCTTTGCAAAAGAGTCTGCAGTTCCACGCTTTGAACCGTGGAAATGCGCCGGGCTCTGCTAAGATTTCCCCCGGAGCTTCGTTTGCCCTGGACCAAAGCGAGCCTTCACAATAGCTGAACCCTAACACTCCATACTCGTTCCACTTCCAGAACCGGGCTACGGCGAGGCAGTTCTCCGGGGGAAAACGGCCCTTCGCGAAGGGCAGATCTGCCGAGCTCCTTGCGGGAAAGCGAAAGCAAAGGACGCTTTTCTCCCTCTAACCGCTTTCGTCAGAGGAACGGGGGAAGTCACAGTGTTCTTCCTCTCCCTGAGATACACACAATCTGACGTTGCCTCTGAGCTCCGTTGCTGGCAAAGAACTGAAAGTGACATACATTCCTGTGGGGAAACACAGGGCTTTGCTAGGATTTCTCTAGGCAGTGTGTTTTCCCTGGGCCTCACTGTAGCAACACTATCTCGCCTGGGCAACACTGCATGGCACTTCCTCTGCCAGGAGAGAGCTGCTGCTTTGTAGTTTGTGCTGGGAAACCTTGCTTTGGCAAGTGCCAATTGACCGCATTCAGGCAGAAAGAAAAGAGAATAGCAAGAGGCCTTTTCTCCCCGGCTGCTCTGCCAAGCCCTTCCAGCTCAAACTATGTCGTTGCTCCTCTGGAAGGATCCCTGCACCGCGGCGTAGTTTCTCAGAAGAAGAAGCCCTGCGTTTGCAAGAGCAAATGAGGAATTCGTGGCAGGAAAGAGGAAGGAAAGAAAGTTTCTCTCCCTCTGCCTGCTTTGCTCAGAGGACTGGATGAAGTCAGGGACTTCTCCCTTTCACTGAGAAACGTGCGGGCTGCTGTTGCCTGGGCGCTCTCTTCTTTGCAAAAGAGTCTGCAGTTCCACGCTTTGAACCGTGGAAAGGCGCCGGGCTCTGCTAAGATTTCCCCCGGCGCTTCGTTTGCCCTGGGCCAAAGCGAGCCTTCACAATAGCTGAACCCTAACACTCCATACTCGTTCCACTTCCAGAACCGGGCTACGGCGAGGCAGTTCTCCGGGGGAAAACGGCCCTTCGCGAAGGGCAGATCTGCCGAGCTCCTTGCGGGAAAGCGAAAGCAAAGGACGCTTTTCTCCCTCTAACCGCTTTCGTCAGAGGAACGGGGGAAGTCACAGTGTTCTTCCTCTCCCTGAGATACACACAATCTGACGTTGCCTCTGAGCTCCGTTGCTGGCAAAGAACTGAAAGTGACATACATTCCTGTGGGGAAACACAGGGCTTTGCTAGGATTTCTCTAGGCAGTGTGTTTTCCCTGGGCCTCACTGTAGCAACACTATCTCGCCAGGGCAACACTGCATGGCACTTCCTCTGCCAGGAGAGAGCTGCTGCTTTGTAGTTTGTGCTGGGAAACCTTGCTTTGGCAAGTGCCAATTGACCGCATTCAGGCAGAAAGAAAAGAGAATAGCAAGAGGCCTTTTCTCCCCGGCTGCTCTGCCAAGCCCTTCCAGCTCAAACTATGTCGTTGCTCCTCTGGAAGGATCCCTGCACCGCGGCGTAGTTTCTCAGAAGAAGAAGCCCTGCGTTTGCAAGAGCAAATGAGGAATTCGTGGCAGGAAAGAGGAAGGAAAGAAAGTTTCTCTCCCTCTGCCTGCTTTGCTCAGAGGACTGGATGAAGTCAGGGACTTCTCCCTTTCACTGAGAAACGTGCGGGCTGCTGTTGCCTGGGCGCTCTCTTCTTTGCAAAAGAGTCTGCAGTTCCACGCTTTGAACCGTGGAAAGGCGCCGGGCTCTGCTAAGATTTCCCCCGGCGCTTCGTTTGCCCTGGGCCAAAGCGAGCCTTCACAATAGCTGAACCCTAACACTCCATACTCGTTCCACTTCCAGAACCGGGCTACGGCGAGGCAGTTCTCCGGGGGAAAACGGCCCTTCGCGAAGGGCAGATCTGCCGAGCTCCTTGCGGGAAAGCGAAAGCAAAGGACGCTTTTCTCCCTCTAACCGCTTTCGTCAGAGGAACGGGGGAAGTCACAGTGTTCTTCCTCTCCCTGAGATACACACAATCTGACGTTGCCTCTGAGCTCCGTTGCTGGCAAAGAACTGAAAGTGACATACATTCCTGTGGGGAAACACAGGGCTTTGCTAGGATTTCTCTAGGCAGTGTGTTTTCCCTGGGCCTCACTGTAGCAACACTATCTCGCCTGGGCAACACTGCATGGCACTTCCTCTGCCAGGAGAGAGCTGCTGCTTTGTAGTTTGTGCTGGGAAACCTTGCTTTGGCAAGTGCCAATTGACCGCATTCAGGCAGAAAGAAAAGAGAATAGCAAGAGGCCTTTTCTCCCCGGCTGCTCTGCCAAGCCCTTCCAGCTCAAACTATGTCGTTGCTCCTCTGGAAGGATCCCTGCACCGCGGCGTAGTTTCTCAGAAGAAGAAGCCCTGCGTTTGCAAGAGCAAATGAGGAATTCGTGGCAGGAAAGAGGAAGGAAAGAAAGTTTCTCTCCCTCTGCCTGCTTTGCTCAGAGGACTGGATGAAGTCAGGGACTTCTCCCTTTCACTGAGAAACGTGCGGGCTGCTGTTGCCTGGGCGCTCTCTTCTTTGCAAAAGAGTCTGCAGTTCCACGCTTTGAACCGTGGAAAGGCGCCGGGCTCTGCTAAGATTTCCCCCGGCGCTTCGTTTGCCCTGGGCCAAAGCGAGCCTTCACAATAGCTGAACCCTAACACTCCATACTCGTTCCACTTCCAGAACCGGGCTACGGCGAGGCAGTTCTCCGGGGGAAAACGGCCCTTCGCGAAGGGCAGATCTGCCGAGCTCCTTGCGGGAAAGCGAAAGCAAAGTACGCTTTTCTCCCTCTAACCGCTTTCGTCAGAGGAACGGGGAAAGTCACAGTGTTCTTCCTCTCCCTGAGATACACACAATCTGACGTTGCCTCTGAGCTCCGTTGCTGGCAAAGAACTGAAAGTGACATACATTCCTGTGCGGAAACACAGGGCTTTGCTAGGATTTCTCTAGGCAGTGTGTTTTCCCTGGGCCTCACTGTAGCAACACTATCTCGCCAGGGCAACACTGCATGGCACTTCCTCTGCCAGGAGAGAGCTGCTGCTTTGTAGTTTGTGCTGGGAAACCTTGCTTTGGCAAGTGCCAATTGACCGCATTCAGGCAGAAAGAAAAGAGAATAGCAAGAGGCCTTTTCTCCCCGGCTGCTCTGCCAAGCCCTTCCAGCTCAAACTATGTCGTTGCTCCTCTGGAAGGATCCCTGCACCGCGGCGTAGTTTCTCAGAAGAAGAAGCCCTGCGTTTGCAAGAGCAAATGAGGAATTCGTGGCAGGAAAGAGGAAGGAAAGAAAGTTTCTCTCCCTCTGCCTGCTTTGCTCAGAGGACTGGATGAAGTCAGGGACTTCTCCCTTTCACTGAGAAACGTGCGGGCTGCTGTTGCCTGGGCGCTCTCTTCTTTGCAAAAGAGTCTGCAGTTCCACGCTTTGAACCGTGGAAATGCGCCGGGCTCTGCTAAGATTTCCCCCGGAGCTTCGTTTGCCCTGGACCAAAGCGAGCCTTCACAATAGCTGAACCCTAACACTCCATACTCGTTCCACTTCCAGAACCGGGCTACGGCGAGGCAGTTCTCCGGGGGAAAACGGCCCTTCGCGAAGGGCAGATCTGCCGAGCTCCTTGCGGGAAAGCGAAAGCAAAGGACGCTTTTCTCCCTCTAACCGCTTTCGTCAGAGGAACGGGGGAAGTCACAGTGTTCTTCCTCTCCCTGAGATACACACAATCTGACGTTGCCTCTGAGCTCCGTTGCTGGCAAAGAACTGAAAGTGACATACATTCCTGTGGGGAAACACAGGGCTTTGCTAGGATTTCTCTAGGCAGTGTGTTTTCCCTGGGCCTCACTGTAGCAACACTATCTCGCCTGGGCAACACTGCATGGCACTTCCTCTGCCAGGAGAGAGCTGCTGCTTTGTAGTTTGTGCTGGGAAACCTTGCTTTGGCAAGTGCCAATTGACCGCATTCAGGCAGAAAGAAAAGAGAATAGCAAGAGGCCTTTTCTCCCCGGCTGCTCTGCCAAGCCCTTCCAGCTCAAACTATGTCGTTGCTCCTCTGGAAGGATCCCTGCACCGCGGCGTAGTTTCTCAGAAGAAGAAGCCCTGCGTTTGCAAGAGCAAATGAGGAATTCGTGGCAGGAAAGAGGAAGGAAAGAAAGTTTCTCTCCCTCTGCCTGCTTTGCTCAGAGGACTGGATGAAGTCAGGGACTTCTCCCTTTCACTGAGAAACGTGCGGGCTGCTGTTGCCTGGGCGCTCTCTTCTTTGCAAAAGAGTCTGCAGTTCCACGCTTTGAACCGTGGAAAGGCGCCGGGCTCTGCTAAGATTTCCCCCGGCGCTTCGTTTGCCCTGGGCCAAAGCGAGCCTTCACAATAGCTGAACCCTAACACTCCATACTCGTTCCACTTCCAGAACCGGGCTACGGCGAGGCAGTTCTCCGGGGGAAAACGGCCCTTCGCGAAGGGCAGATCTGCCGAGCTCCTTGCGGGAAAGCGAAAGCAAAGGACGCTTTTCTCCCTCTAACCGCTTTCGTCAGAGGAACGGGGGAAGTCACAGTGTTCTTCCTCTCCCTGAGATACACACAATCTGACGTTGCCTCTGAGCTCCGTTGCTGGCAAAGAACTGAAAGTGACATACATTCCTGTGGGGAAACACAGGGCTTTGCTAGGATTTCTCTAGGCAGTGTGTTTTCCCTGGGCCTCACTGTAGCAACACTATCTCGCCAGGGCAACACTGCATGGCACTTCCTCTGCCAGGAGAGAGCTGCTGCTTTGTAGTTTGTGCTGGGAAACCTTGCTTTGGCAAGTGCCAATTGACCGCATTCAGGCAGAAAGAAAAGAGAATAGCAAGAGGCCTTTTCTCCCCGGCTGCTCTGCCAAGCCCTTCCAGCTCAAACTATGTCGTTGCTCCTCTGGAAGGATCCCTGCACCGCGGCGTAGTTTCTCAGAAGAAGAAGCCCTGCGTTTGCAAGAGCAAATGAGGAATTCGTGGCAGGAAAGAGGAAGGAAAGAAAGTTTCTCTCCCTCTGCCTGCTTTGCTCAGAGGACCGGATGAAGTCAGGGACTTCTCCCTTTCACTGAGAAACGTGCGGGCTGCTGTTGCCTGGGCGCTCTCTTCTTTGCAAAAGAGTCTGCAGTTCCACGCTTTGAACCGTGGAAATGCGCCGGGCTCTGCTAAGATTTCCCCCGGAGCTTCGTTTGCCCTGGGCCAAAGCGAGCCTTCACAATAGCTGAACCCTAACACTCCATACTCGTTCCACTTCCAGAACCGGGCTACGGCGAGGCAGTTCTCCGGGGGAAAACGGCCCTTCGCGAAGGGCAGATCTGCCGAGCTCCTTGCGGGAAAGCGAAAGCAAAGGACGCTTTTCTCCCTCTAACCGCTTTCGTCAGAGGAACGGGGGAAGTCACAGTGTTCTTCCTCTCCCTGAGATACACACAATCTGACGTTGCCTCTGAGCTCCGTTGCTGGCAAAGAACTGAAAGTGACATACATTCCTGTGGGGAAACACAGGGCTTTGCTAGGATTTCTCTAGGCAGTGTGTTTTCCCTGGGCCTCACTGTAGCAACACTATCTCGCCTGGGCAACACTGCATGGCACTTCCTCTGCCAGGAGAGAGCTGCTGCTTTGTAGTTTGTGCTGGGAAACCTTGCTTTGGCAAGTGCCAATTGACCGCATTCAGGCAGAAAGAAAAGAGAATAGCAAGAGGCCTTTTCTCCCCGGCTGCTCTGCCAAGCCCTTCCAGCTCAAACTATGTCGTTGCTCCTCTGGAAGGATCCCTGCACCGCGGCGTAGTTTCTCAGAAGAAGAAGCCCTGCGTTTGCAAGAGCAAATGAGGAATTCGTGGCAGGAAAGAGGAAGGAAAGAAAGTTTCTCTCCCTCTGCCTGCTTTGCTCAGAGGACTGGATGAAGTCAGGGACTTCTCCCTTTCACTGAGAAACGTGCGGGCTGCTGTTGCCTGGGCGCTCTCTTCTTTGCAAAAGAGTCTGCAGTTCCACGCTTTGAACCGTGGAAATGCGCCGGGCTCTGCTAAGATTTCCCCCGGAGCTTCGTTTGCCCTGGACCAAAGCGAGCCTTCACAATAGCTGAACCCTAACACTCCATACTCGTTCCACTTCCAGAACCGGGCTACGGCGAGGCAGTTCTCCGGGGGAAAACGGCCCTTCGCGAAGGGCAGATCTGCCGAGCTCCTTGCGGGAAAGCGAAAGCAAAGGACGCTTTTCTCCCTCTAACCGCTTTCGTCAGAGGAACGGGGGAAGTCACAGTGTTCTTCCTCTCCCTGAGATACACACAATCTGACGTTGCCTCTGAGCTCCGTTGCTGGCAAAGAACTGAAAGTGACATACATTCCTGTGGGGAAACACAGGGCTTTGCTAGGATTTCTCTAGGCAGTGTGTTTTCCCTGGGCCTCACTGTAGCAACACTATCTCGCCTGGGCAACACTGCATGGCACTTCCTCTGCCAGGAGAGAGCTGCTGCTTTGTAGTTTGTGCTGGGAAACCTTGCTTTGGCAAGTGCCAATTGACCGCATTCAGGCAGAAAGAAAAGAGAATAGCAAGAGGCCTTTTCTCCCCGGCTGCTCTGCCAAGCCCTTCCAGCTCAAACTATGTCGTTGCTCCTCTGGAAGGATCCCTGCACCGCGGCGTAGTTTCTCAGAAGAAGAAGCCCTGCGTTTGCAAGAGCAAATGAGGAATTCGTGGCAGGAAAGAGGAAGGAAAGAAAGTTTCTCTCCCTCTGCCTGCTTTGCTCAGAGGACTGGATGAAGTCAGGGACTTCTCCCTTTCACTGAGAAACGTGCGGGCTGCTGTTGCCTGGGCGCTCTCTTCTTTGCAAAAGAGTCTGCAGTTCCACGCTTTGAACCGTGGAAAGGCGCCGGGCTCTGCTAAGATTTCCCCCGGCGCTTCGTTTGCCCTGGGCCAAAGCGAGCCTTCACAATAGCTGAACCCTAACACTCCATACTCGTTCCACTTCCAGAACCGGGCTACGGCGAGGCAGTTCTCCGGGGGAAAACGGCCCTTCGCGAAGGGCAGATCTGCCGAGCTCCTTGCGGGAAAGCGAAAGCAAAGTACGCTTTTCTCCCTCTAACCGCTTTCGTCAGAGGAACGGGGAAAGTCACAGTGTTCTTCCTCTCCCTGAGATACACACAATCTGACGTTGCCTCTGAGCTCCGTTGCTGGCAAAGAACTGAAAGTGACATACATTCCTGTGGGGAAACACAGGGCTTTGCTAGGATTTCTCTAGGCAGTGTGTTTTCCCTGGGCCTCACTGTAGCAACACTATCTCGCCAGGGCAACACTGCATGGCACTTCCTCTGCCAGGAGAGAGCTGCTGCTTTGTAGTTTGTGCTGGGAAACCTTGCTTTGGCAAGTGCCAATTGACCGCATTCAGGCAGAAAGAAAAGAGAATAGCAAGAGGCCTTTTCTCCCCGGCTGCTCTGCCAAGCCCTTCCAGCTCAAACTATGTCGTTGCTCCTCTGGAAGGATCCCTGCACCGCGGCGTAGTTTCTCAGAAGAAGAAGCCCTGCGTTTGCAAGAGCAAATGAGGAATTCGTGGCAGGAAAGAGGAAGGAAAGAAAGTTTCTCTCCCTCTGCCTGCTTTGCTCAGAGGACTGGATGAAGTCAGGGACTTCTCCCTTTCACTGAGAAACGTGCGGGCTGCTGTTGCCTGGGCGCTCTCTTCTTTGCAAAAGAGTCTGCAGTTCCACGCTTTGAACCGTGGAAATGCGCCGGGCTCTGCTAAGATTTCCCCCGGAGCTTCGTTTGCCCTGGACCAAAGCGAGCCTTCACAATAGCTGAACCCTAACACTCCATACTCGTTCCACTTCCAGAACCGGGCTACGGCGAGGCAGTTCTCCGGGGGAAAACGGCCCTTCGCGAAGGGCAGATCTGCCGAGCTCCTTGCGGGAAAGCGAAAGCAAAGGACGCTTTTCTCCCTCTAACCGCTTTCGTCAGAGGAACGGGGGAAGTCACAGTGTTCTTCCTCTCCCTGAGATACACACAATCTGACGTTGCCTCTGAGCTCCGTTGCTGGCAAAGAACTGAAAGTGACATACATTCCTGTGGGGAAACACAGGGCTTTGCTAGGATTTCTCTAGGCAGTGTGTTTTCCCTGGGCCTCACTGTAGCAACACTATCTCGCCTGGGCAACACTGCATGGCACTTCCTCTGCCAGGAGAGAGCTGCTGCTTTGTAGTTTGTGCTGGGAAACCTTGCTTTGGCAAGTGCCAATTGACCGCATTCAGGCAGAAAGAAAAGAGAATAGCAAGAGGCCTTTTCTCCCCGGCTGCTCTGCCAAGCCCTTCCAGCTCAAACTATGTCGTTGCTCCTCTGGAAGGATCCCTGCACCGCGGCGTAGTTTCTCAGAAGAAGAAGCCCTGCGTTTGCAAGAGCAAATGAGGAATTCGTGGCAGGAAAGAGGAAGGAAAGAAAGTTTCTCTCCCTCTGCCTGCTTTGCTCAGAGGACTGGATGAAGTCAGGGACTTCTCCCTTTCACTGAGAAACGTGCGGGCTGCTGTTGCCTGGGCGCTCTCTTCTTTGCAAAAGAGTCTGCAGTTCCACGCTTTGAACCCTGGAAAGGCGCCGGGCTCTGCTAAGATTTCCCCCGGCGCTTCGTTTGCCCTGGGCCAAAGCGAGCCTTCACAATAGCTGAACCCTAACACTCCATACTCGTTCCACTTCCAGAACCGGGCTACGGCGAGGCAGTTCTCCGGGGGAAAACGGCCCTTCGCGAAGGGCAGATCTGCCGAGCTCCTTGCGGGAAAGCGAAAGCAAAGGACGCTTTTCTCCCTCTAACCGCTTTCGTCAGAGGAACGGGGAAAGTCACAGTGTTCTTCCTCTCCCTGAGATACACACAATCTGACGTTGCCTCTGAGCTCCGTTGCTGGCAAAGAACTGAAAGTGACATACATTCCTGTGGGGAAACACAGGGCTTTGCTAGGATTTCTCTAGGCAGTGTGTTTTCCCTGGGCCTCACTGTAGCAACACTATCTCGCCAGGGCAACACTGCATGGCACTTCCTCTGCCAGGAGAGAGCTGCTGCTTTGTAGTTTGTGCTGGGAAACCTTGCTTTGGCAAGTGCCAATTGACCGCATTCAGGCAGAAAGAAAAGAGAATAGCAAGAGGCCTTTTCTCCCCGGCTGCTCTGCCAAGCCCTTCCAGCTCAAACTATGTCGTTGCTCCTCTGGAAGGATCCCTGCACCGCGGCGTAGTTTCTCAGAAGAAGAAGCCCTGCGTTTGCAAGAGCAAATGAGGAATTCGTGGCAGGAAAGAGGAAGGAAAGAAAGTTTCTCTCCCTCTGCCTGCTTTGCTCAGAGGACTGGATGAAGTCAGGGACTTCTCCCTTTCACTGAGAAACGTGCGGGCTGCTGTTGCCTGGGCGCTCTCTTCTTTGCAAAAGAGTCTGCAGTTCCACGCTTTGAACCGTGGAAATGCGCCGGGCTCTGCTAAGATTTCCCCCGGAGCTTCGTTTGCCCTGGACCAAAGCGAGCCTTCACAATAGCTGAACCCTAACACTCCATACTCGTTCCACTTCCAGAACCGGGCTACGGCGAGGCAGTTCTCCGGGGGAAAACGGCCCTTCGCGAAGGGCAGATCTGCCGAGCTCCTTGCGGGAAAGCGAAAGCAAAGGACGCTTTTCTCCCTCTAACCGCTTTCGTCAGAGGAACGGGGGAAGTCACAGTGTTCTTCCTCTCCCTGAGATACACACAATCTGACGTTGCCTCTGAGCTCCGTTGCTGGCAAAGAACTGAAAGTGACATACATTCCTGTGGGGAAACACAGGGCTTTGCTAGGATTTCTCTAGGCAGTGTGTTTTCCCTGGGCCTCACTGTAGCAACACTATCTCGCCTGGGCAACACTGCATGGCACTTCCTCTGCCAGGAGAGAGCTGCTGCTTTGTAGTTTGTGCTGGGAAACCTTGCTTTGGCAAGTGCCAATTGACCGCATTCAGGCAGAAAGAAAAGAGAATAGCAAGAGGCCTTTTCTCCCCGGCTGCTCTGCCAAGCCCTTCCAGCTCAAACTATGTCGTTGCTCCTCTGGAAGGATCCCTGCACCGCGGCGTAGTTTCTCAGAAGAAGAAGCCCTGCGTTTGCAAGAGCAAATGAGGAATTCGTGGCAGGAAAGAGGAAGGAAAGAAAGTTTCTCTCCCTCTGCCTGCTTTGCTCAGAGGACTGGATGAAGTCAGGGACTTCTCCCTTTCACTGAGAAACGTGCGGGCTGCTGTTGCCTGGGCGCTCTCTTCTTTGCAAAAGAGTCTGCAGTTCCACGCTTTGAACCGTGGAAAGGCGCCGGGCTCTGCTAAGATTTCCCCCGGCGCTTCGTTTGCCCTGGGCCAAAGCGAGCCTTCACAATAGCTGAACCCTAACACTCCATACTCGTTCCACTTCCAGAACCGGGCTACGGCGAGGCAGTTCTCCGGGGGAAAACGGCCCTTCGCGAAGGGCAGATCTGCCGAGCTCCTTGCGGGAAAGCGAAAGCAAAGGACGCTTTTCTCCCTCTAACCGCTTTCGTCAGAGGAACGGGGGAAGTCACAGTGTTCTTCCTCTCCCTGAGATACACACAATCTGACGTTGCCTCTGAGCTCCGTTGCTGGCAAAGAACTGAAAGTGACATACATTCCTGTGGGGAAACACAGGGCTTTGCTAGGATTTCTCTAGGCAGTGTGTTTTCCCTGGGCCTCACTGTAGCAACACTATCTCGCCAGGGCAACACTGCATGGCACTTCCTCTGCCAGGAGAGAGCTGCTGCTTTGTAGTTTGTGCTGGGAAACCTTGCTTTGGCAAGTGCCAATTGACCGCATTCAGGCAGAAAGAAAAGAGAATAGCAAGAGGCCTTTTCTCCCCGGCTGCTCTGCCAAGCCCTTCCAGCTCAAACTATGTCGTTGCTCCTCTGGAAGGATCCCTGCACCGCGGCGTAGTTTCTCAGAAGAAGAAGCCCTGCGTTTGCAAGAGCAAATGAGGAATTCGTGGCAGGAAAGAGGAAGGAAAGAAAGTTTCTCTCCCTCTGCCTGCTTTGCTCAGAGGACCGGATGAAGTCAGGGACTTCTCCCTTTCACTGAGAAACGTGCGGGCTGCTGTTGCCTGGGCGCTCTCTTCTTTGCAAAAGAGTCTGCAGTTCCACGCTTTGAACCGTGGAAAGGCGCCGGGCTCTGCTAAGATTTCCCCCGGCGCTTCGTTTGCCCTGGGCCAAAGCGAGCCTTCACAATAGCTGAACCCTAACACTCCATACTCGTTCCACTTCCAGAACCGGGCTACGGCGAGGCAGTTCTCCGGGGGAAAACGGCCCTTCGCGAAGGGCAGATCTGCCGAGCTCCTTGCGGGAAAGCGAAAGCAAAGTACGCTTTTCTCCCTCTAACCGCTTTCGTCAGAGGAACGGGGAAAGTCACAGTGTTCTTCCTCTCCCTGAGATACACACAATCTGACGTTGCCTCTGAGCTCCGTTGCTGGCAAAGAACTGAAAGTGACATACATTCCTGTGGGGAAACACAGGGCTTTGCTAGGATTTCTCTAGGCAGTGTGTTTTCCCTGGGCCTCACTGTAGCAACACTATCTCGCCTGGGCAACACTGCATGGCACCTCCTCTGCCAGGAGAGAGCTGCTGCTTTGTAGTTTGTGCTGGGAAACCTTGCTTTGGCAAGTGCCAATTGACCGCATTCAGGCAGAAAGAAAAGAGAATAGCAAGAGGCCTTTTCTCCCCGGCTGCTCTGCCAAGCCCTTCCAGCTCAAACTATGTCGTTGCTCCTCTGGAAGGATCCCTGCACCGCGGCGTAGTTTCTCAGAAGAAGAAGCCCTGCGTTTGCAAGAGCAAATGAGGAATTCGTGGCAGGAAAGAGGAAGGAAAGAAAGTTTCTCTCCCTCTGCCTGCTTTGCTCAGAGGACTGGATGAAGTCAGGGACTTCTCCCTTTCACTGAGAAACGTGCGGGCTGCTGTTGCCTGGGCGCTCTCTTCTTTGCAAAAGAGTCTGCAGTTCCACGCTTTGAACCGTGGAAATGCGCCGGGCTCTGCTAAGATTTCCCCCGGAGCTTCGTTTGCCCTGGACCAAAGCGAGCCTTCACAATAGCTGAACCCTAACACTCCATACTCGTTCCACTTCCAGAACCGGGCTACGGCGAGGCAGTTCTCCGGGGGAAAACGGCCCTTCGCGAAGGGCAGATCTGCCGAGCTCCTTGCGGGAAAGCGAAAGCAAAGGACGCTTTTCTCCCTCTAACCGCTTTCGTCAGAGGAACGGGGGAAGTCACAGTGTTCTTCCTCTCCCTGAGATACACACAATCTGACGTTGCCTCTGAGCTCCGTTGCTGGCAAAGAACTGAAAGTGACATACATTCCTGTGGGGAAACACATTGCTTTGCTAGGATTTCTCTAGGCAGTGTGTTTTCCCTGGGCCTCACTGTAGCAACACTATCTCGCCAGGGCAACACTGCATGGCACTTCCTCTGCCAGGAGAGAGCTGCTGCTTTGTAGTTTGTGCTGGGAAACCTTGCTTTGGCAAGTGCCAATTGACCGCATTCAGGCAGAAAGAAAAGAGAATAGCAAGAGGCCTTTTCTCCACGGCTGCTCTGCCAAGCCCTTCCAGCTCAAACTATGTCGTTGCTCCTCTGGAAGGATCCCTGCACTGCGGCGTAGTTTTTCCGAAGAAGCCCTGCGTTTGCAAGAGCAAATGAGGAATTCGTGGCAGGAAAGAGGAAGGAAAGAAAGTTTCTCTCCCTCTGCCTGCTTTGCTCAGAGGCCTGGATGAAGTCAGGGACTTCTCCCTTTCACTGAGAAACGTGCGGGCTGCTGTTGCCTGGGCGCTCTCTTCTTTGCAAAAGATTCTGCAGTTCCACGCTTTGAACCGTGGAAAGGCGCCGGGCTCTGCTAAGATTTCCCCCGGCGCTTCGTTTGCCCTGGGCCAAAGCGAGCCTTCACAATAGCTGAACCCTAACACTCCATACTCGTTCCACTTCCAGAACCGGGCTACGGCGAGGCAGTTCTCCGGGGGAAAACGGCCCTTCGCGAAGGGCAGATCTGCCGAGCTCCTTGCGGGAAAGCGAAAGCAAAGGACGCTTTTCTCCCTCTAACCGCTTTCGTCAGAGGAACGGGGGAAGTCACAGTGTTCTTCCTCTCCCTGAGATACACACAATCTGACGTTGCCTCTGAGCTCCGTTGCTGGCAAAGAACTGAAAGTGACATACATTCCTGTGGGGAAACACAGGGCTTTGCTAGGATTTCTCTAGGCAGTGTGTTTTCCCTGGGCCTCACTGTAGCAACACTATCTCGCCTGGGCAACACTGCATGGCACTTCCTCTGCCAGGAGAGAGCTGCTGCTTTGTAGTTTGTGCTGGGAAACCTTGCTTTGGCAAGTGCCAATTGACCGCATTCAGGCAGAAAGAAAAGAGAATAGCAAGAGGCCTTTTCTCCCCGGCTGCTCTGCCAAGCCCTTCCAGCTCAAACTATGTCGTTGCTCCTCTGGAAGGATCCCTGCACCGCGGCGTAGTTTCTCAGAAGAAGAAGCCCTGCGTTTGCAAGAGCAAATGAGGAATTCGTGGCAGGAAAGAGGAAGGAAAGAAAGTTTCTCTCCCTCTGCCTGCTTTGCTCAGAGGACTGGATGAAGTCAGGGACTTCTCCCTTTCACTGAGAAACGTGCGGGCTGCTGTTGCCTGGGCGCTCTCTTCTTTGCAAAAGAGTCTGCAGTTCCACGCTTTGAACCGTGGAAAGGCGCCGGGCTCTGCTAAGATTTCCCCCGGCGCTTCGTTTGCCCTGGGCCAAAGCGAGCCTTCACAATAGCTGAACCCTAACACTCCATACTCGTTCCACTTCCAGAACCGGGCTACGGCGAGGCAGTTCTCCGGGGGAAAACGGCCCTTCGCGAAGGGCAGATCTGCCGAGCTCCTTGCGGGAAAGCGAAAGCAAAGGACGCTTTTCTCCCTCTAACCGCTTTCGTCAGAGGAACGGGGGAAGTCACAGTGTTCTTCCTCTCCCTGAGATACACACAATCTGACGTTGCCTCTGAGCTCCGTTGCTGGCAAAGAACTGAAAGTGACATACATTCCTGTGGGGAAACACAGGGCTTTGCTAGGATTTCTCTAGGCAGTGTGTTTTCCCTGGGCCTCACTGTAGCAACACTATCTCGCCAGGGCAACACTGCATGGCACTTCCTCTGCCAGGAGAGAGCTGCTGCTTTGTAGTTTGTGCTGGGAAACCTTGCTTTGGCAAGTGCCAATTGACCGCATTCAGGCAGAAAGAAAAGAGAATAGCAAGAGGCCTTTTCTCCCCGGCTGCTCTGCCAAGCCCTTCCAGCTCAAACTATGTCGTTGCTCCTCTGGAAGGATCCCTGCACCGCGGCGTAGTTTCTCAGAAGAAGAAGCCCTGCGTTTGCAAGAGCAAATGAGGAATTCGTGGCAGGAAAGAGGAAGGAAAGAAAGTTTCTCTCCCTCTGCCTGCTTTGCTCAGAGGACTGGATGAAGTCAGGGACTTCTCCCTTTCACTGAGAAACGTGCGGGCTGCTGTTGCCTGGGCGCTCTCTTCTTTGCAAAAGAGTCTGCAGTTCCACGCTTTGAACCGTGGAAAGGCGCCGGGCTCTGCTAAGATTTCCCCCGGAGCTTCGTTTGCCCTGGACCAAAGCGAGCCTTCACAATAGCTGAACCCTAACACTCCATACTCGTTCCACTTCCAGAACCGGGCTACGGCGAGGCAGTTCTCCGGGGGAAAACGGCCCTTCGCGAAGGGCAGATCTGCCGAGCTCCTTGCGGGAAAGCGAAAGCAAAGGACGCTTTTCTCCCTCTAACCGCTTTCGTCAGAGGAACGGGGGAAGTCACAGTGTTCTTCCTCTCCCTGAGATACACACAATCTGACGTTGCCTCTGAGCTCCGTTGCTGGCAAAGAACTGAAACGGACATACATTCCTGTGGGGAAACACACGGCTTTGCTAGGATTTCCCTAGGCAGTGTGTTTTCCCTGCGCCTCACTGTAGCAACACTATCTCGCCAGGGCAACACTGCATGGGATTTCCTCTGCCAGGAAAGAGCTGCTGCTTTGTAGTTTGTGCTGGGAAACCTTGCTTTGGCAAGTGCCAATTGACCGCATTCGGGCAGAAAGAAAAAAGAACAGCCAGAGGCCTTTTCTCCCCGGCTGCTCTGCCAAGTCCTTCCAGCTAAAACTATGTCGTTGCTCCTCTGGAAGGATCCCTGCACCGTGACGTAGTTTTTCAGAAGAAGCCTTGCGTTTGCAAGAGCAAATGAGGAATTCGTTGCAGGAAAGAGGAAGGAAAGAAAGTTTCTCTCCTTCTGCCTGCTTTGCTCAGAGGACTGGATGAAGTCAGGGAGTTCTCCCTTTCACTGAGAAATTGCAGGCTGCTGTTGCCTGGGCGCTCTCTTCTTTGCAAAAGAGTCTGCAGTTCCACGCTTTGAACCGTGGAAAGGCGCCGGGCTCTGCTAAGATTTCCCCCGGCGCTTCGTTTGCCCTGGGCCAAAGCGAGCCTTCACAATAGCTGAACCCTAACACTCCATACTCGTTCCACTTCCAGAACCGGGCTACAGCGAGGCAGTTCTCCGGGGGAAAAGGGCCCTTCGCGAAGGGCAGATCTGCCGAGCTCCTTGCGGGAAAGCGAAAGCAAAGGACGCTTTTCTCCCTCTAACCGCTTTCGTCAGAGGAACGGGGGAAGTCACAGTGTTCTTCCTCTCCCTGAGATACACACAATCTGACGTTGCCTCTGAGCTCCGTTGCTGGCAAAGAACTGAAAGTGACATACATTCCTGTGGGGAAACACAGGGCTTTGCTAGGATTTCTCTAGGCAGTGTGTTTTCCCTGGGCCTCACTGTAGCAACACTATCTCGCCTGGGCAACACTGCATGGCACTTCCTCTGCCAGGAGAGAGCTGCTGCTTTGTAGTTTGTGCTGGGAAACCTTGCTTTGGCAAGTGCCAATTGACCGCATTCAGGCAGAAAGAAAAGAGAATAGCAAGAGGCCTTTTCTCCCCGGCTGCTCTGCCAAGCCCTTCCAGCTCAAACTATGTCGTTGCTCCTCTGGAAGGATCCCTGCACCGCGGCGTAGTTTCTCAGAAGAAGAAGCCCTGCGTTTGCAAGAGCAAATGAGGAATTCGTGGCAGGAAAGAGGAAGGAAAGAAAGTTTCTCTCCCTCTGCCTGTTTTGCTCAGAGGACTGGATGAAGTCAGGGACTTCTCCCTTTCACTGAGAAACGTGCGGGCTGCTGTTGCCTGGGCGCTCTCTTCTTTGCAAAAGAGTCTGCAGTTCCACGCTTTGAACCGTGGAAAGGCGCCGGGCTCTGCTAAGATTTCCCCCGGCGCTTCGTTTGCCCTGGGCCAAAGCGAGCCTTCACAATAGCTGAACCCTAACACTCCATACTCGTTCCACTTCCAGAACCGGGCTACGGCGAGGCAGTTCTCCGGGGGAAAACGGCCCTTCGCGAAGGGCAGATCTGCCGAGCTCCTTGCGGGAAAGCGAAAGCAAAGGACGCTTTTCTCCCTCTAACCGCTTTCGTCAGAGGAACGGGGGAAGTCACAGTGTTCTTCCTCTCCCTGAGATACACACAATCTGACGTTGCCTCTGAGCTCCGTTGCTGGCAAAGAACTGAAAGTGACATACATTCCTGTGGGGAAACACAGGGCTTTGCTAGGATTTCTCTAGGCAGTGTGTTTTCCCTGGGCCTCACTGTAGCAACACTATCTCGCCTGGGCAACACTGCATGGCACTTCCTCTGCCAGGAGAGAGCTGCTGCTTTGTAGTTTGTGCTGGGAAACCTTGCTTTGGCAAGTGCCAATTGACCGCCTTCAGGCAGAAAGAAAAGAGAATAGCAAGAGGCCTTTTCTCCCCGGCTGCTCTGCCAAGCCCTTCCAGCTCAAACTATGTCGTTGCTCCTCTGGAAGGATCCCTGCACCGCGGCGTAGTTTTTCCGAAGAAGAAGCCCTGCGTTTGCAAGAGCAAATGAGGAATTCGTGGCAGGAAAGAGGAAGGAAAGAAAGTTTCTCTCCCTCTGCCTGCTTTGCTCAGAGGACTGGATGAAGTCAGGGACTTCTCCCTTTCACTGAGAAACGTGCGGGCTGCTGTTGCCTGGGCGCTCTCTTCTTTGCAAAAGAGTCTGCAGTTCCACGCTTTGAACCGTGGAAAGGCGCCGGGCTCTGCTAAGATTTCCCCCGGCGCTTCGTTTGCCCTGGGCCAAAGCGAGCCTTCACAATAGCTGAACCCTAACACTCCATACTCGTTCCACTTCCAGAACCGGGCTACGGCGAGGCAGTTCTCCGGGGGAAAACGGCCCTTCGCGAAGGGCAGATCTGCCGAGCTCCTTGCGGGAAAGCGAAAGCAAAGGACGCTTTTCTCCCTCTAACCGCTTTCGTCAGAGGAACGGGGGAAGTCACAGTGTTCTTCCTCTCCCTGAGATACACACAATCTGACGTTGCCTCTGAGCTCCGTTGCTGGCAAAGACCTGAAAGTGACATACATTCCTGTGGGGAAACACAGGGCTTTGCTAGGATTTCTCTAGGCAGTGTGTTTTCCCTGGGCCTCACTGTAGCAACACTATCTCGCCAGGGCAACACTGCATGGCACTTCCTCTGCCAGGAGAGAGCTGCTGCTTTGTAGTTTGTGCTGAGAAACCTTGCTTTGGCAAGTGCCAATTGACCGCATTCAGGCAGAAAGAAAAGAGAATAGCAAGAGGCCTTTTCTCCCCGGCTGCTCTGCCAAGCCCTTCCAGCTCAAACTATGTCGTTGCTCCTCTGGAAGGATCCCTGCACCACGGCGTAGTTTCTCAGAAGAAGAAGCCCTGCGTTTGCAAGAGCAAATGAGGAATTCGTGGCAGGAAAGAGGAAGGAAAGAAAGTTTCTCTCCCTCTGCCTGCTTTGCTCAGAGGACTGGATGAAGTCAGGGAGTTCTCCCTTTCACTGAGAAACGTGCGGGCTGCTGTTGCCTGGGCGCTCTCTTCTTTGCAAAAGAGTCTGCAGTTCCACGCTTTGAACCGTGGAAAGGCGCCGGGCTCTGCTAAGATTTCCCCCGGCGCTTCGTTTGCCCTGGGCCAAAGCGAGCCTTCACAATAGCTGAACCCTAACACTCCATACTCGTTCCACTTCCAGAACCGGGCTACGGCGAGGCCGTTCTCCGGGGGAAAACGGCCCTTCGCGAAGGGCAGATCTGCCGAGCTCCTTGCGGGAAAGCGAAAGCAAAGGACGCTTTTCTCCCTCTAACCGCTTTCGTCAGAGGAACGGGGGAAGTCACAGTGTTCTTCCTCTCCCTGAGATACACACAATCTGACGTTGCCTCTGAGCTCCGTTGCTGGCAAAGACCTGAAAGTGACATACATTCCTGTGGGGAAACACAGGGCTTTGCTAGAATTTCTCTAGGCAGTGTGTTTTCCCTGGGCCTCACTGTAGCAACACTATCTCGCCTGGGCAACACTGCATGGCACTTCCTCTGCCAGGAGAGAGCTGCTGCTTTGGAGTTTGTGCTGGGAAACCTTGCTTTGGCAAGTGCCAATTGACCGCATTCAGGCAGAAAGAAAAGAGAATAGCAAGAGGCCTTTTGTCCCCGGCTGCTTGGCCAAGCCCTTCCAGCTCAAACTATGTCGTTGCTCCTCTGGAAGGATCCCTGCAGCGCGGCGTAGTTTTTCCGAAGAAGCCCTGCTTTTGCAAGAGCAAATGAGGAATTCGTGGCAGGAAAGAGGAAGGAAAGAAAGTTTCTCTCCCTCTGCCTGCTTTGCTCAGAGAACTGGATGAAGTCAGGGAGTTCTCCCTTTCACTGAGAAACGTGCGGGCTGCTGTTGCCCGTGCGCTCTCTTCTTTGCAAAAGAGTCTGCAGTTCCACGCTTTGAACCGTGGAAAGGCGCCGGGCTCTGCTAAGACTTCCCCCGGCGCTTCGTTTGCCCTGGGCCAAAGCGAGCCTTCACAATAGCTGAACGCTAACACTGCATACTCGTTCCACTTCCAGAACAGGGCTACCGCGAGGCAGTTCTCCGGGGGAAAACGGCCCTTCGCGAAGGGCAGATCTGCCGAGCTCATTGCGGGAAAGCGAAAGCAAAGGACGCTTTTCTCCCTCTAACCGCTTTCGTCAGAGGAACGGGGGAAGTCACAGTGTTCTTTCTCTCACTGAGATACACACAATCTGACGTTGCCTCTGAGCTCCGTTGCTGGCAAAGAACTGAAAGTGACATACATTCCTGTGGGGAAACACAGGGCTTTGCTAGGATTTCTCTAGGCAGTGTGATTTCCCTGGGCCTCACTGTAGCAACACTATCTCGCCAGGGCAACACTGCGTGGGATTTCCTCTGCCAGGAGAGAGCTGCTGCTTTGTAGTTTGTGCTGGGAAACCTTGCTTTGGCAAGTGCGAATTGACCGCATTCAGGCAGAAAGAAAAGAGAACAGCAAGAGGCCTTTTCTCCCCGGCTGCTTTCCCAAGCCCTTCCAGCTCAAACTATGTCGTTGCTCCTCTGGAAGGATCCCTGCACCGCGACGTAGTTTCTCAGAAGAAGCCCTGCGTTTGCAAGAGCAAATGAGGAATTCGTTGCAGGAAAGAGGAAGGAAAGAAAGTTTCTCTCCCTCTGCCTGCTTTGCTCAGAGAACTGGATGAAGTCAGGGAGTTCTCCCTTTCACTGAGAAACGTGCGGGCTGCTGTTGCCTGTGCGCTCTCTTCTTTGCAAAAGAGTCTGCAGTTCCACGCTTTGAACCGTGGAAAGGCGCCGGGCTCTGCTAAGACTTCCCCCGGCGCTTCGTTTGCCCTGGGCCAAAGCGAGCCTTCACAATAGCTGAACGCTAACACTGCATACTCGTTCCACTTCCAGAACCGGGCTACGGCGAGGCAGTTCTCCGGGGGAAAACGGCCCTTCGCGAAGGGCAGATCTGCCGAGCTCATTGCGGGAAAGCGAAAGCAAAGGACGCTTTTCTCCCTCTAACCGCTTTCGTCAGAGGAACGGGGGAAGTCACAGTGTTCTTTCTCTCACTGAGATACACACAATCTGACGTTGCCTCTGAGCTCCGTTGCTGGCAAAGAACTGAAACTGACATACATTCCTGTGGGGAAACACAGGGCTTTGCTAGGATTTCTCTAGGCAGTGTGATTTCCCTGGGCCTCACTGTAGCAACACTATCTCGCCAGGGCAACACTGCATGGCACTTCCTCTGCCAGGAGAGAGCTGCTGCTTTGGAGTTTGTGCTGGGAAACCTTGCTTTGGCAAGTGCGAAATGACCGCATTCAGGCAGAATAAAAGAGAATAGCAAGAGGCCTTTTCTCCCCGGCTGCTCTGCCAAGCCCTTCCAGCTCAAACTATGTCGTTGCTCCTCTGGAAGGATCCCTGCACCGCGGCGTAGTTTTTCCGAAGAAGCCCTGCGTTTGCACGAGCAAATGAGGAATTCGTGGCAGGAAAGAGGAAGGAAAGAAAGTTTCTCTCCCTCTGCCTGCTTTGCTCAGAGGACCGGATGAAGTCAGGGAGTTCTCCCTTTCACTGAGAAACGTGCGGGCTGCTGTTGCCTGGGCGCTCTCTTCTTTGCAAAAGAGTCTGCAGTTCCACGCTTTGAACCGTGGAAAGGCGCCGGGCTCTGCTAAGATTTCCCCCGGCGCTTCGTTTGCCCTGGGCCAAAGCGAGCCTTCACAATAGCTGAACGCTAACACTGCATACTCGTTCCACTTCCAGAACCGGGCTACGGCAAGGCCGTTCTCCGGGGGAAAACGGCCCTTCGCGAAGGGCAGATCTGCCGAGCTCATTGCGGGAAAGCGAAAGCAAAGGACGCTTTTCTCCCTCTAACCGCTTTCCTCAGAGGAACGGGGGAAGTCACAGTGTTCTTTCTCTCCCTGAGATACACACAATCTGACGTTGCCTCTGAGCTCCGTTGCTGGCAAAGAACTGAAAGTGACATACATTCCTGTGGGGAAACACAGGGCTTTGCTAGGATTTCTCTAGGCAGTGTGTTTTCCCTGGGCCTCACTGTAGCAACACGATCTCGCAAGGGCAGAACTGCATGGGATTTCCTCTGCCAGGAGAGAGCTGCTGCTTTGTAGTTTGTGCTGGGAAACCTTGCTTTGGCAAGTGCGAATTGACCGCATTCAGGCAGAAAGAAAAGAGAATAGCAAGAGGCCTTTTCTCCCCGGCTGCTCTGCCAAGCCCTTCCAGCTCAAACTATGTCGTTGCTCCTCTGGAAGGATCCCTGCACCGCGGCGTAGTTTTTCCGAAGAAGCCCTGCGTTTGCACGAGCAAATGAGGAATTCATGGCAGGTAAGAGGAAGGAAAGAAAGTTTCTCTCCCTCTGCCTGCTTTGCTCAGAGAACCGGATGAAGTCAGGGAGTTCTCCCTTTCACTGAGAAACGTGCGGGCTGCTGTTGCCTGGGCGCTCTCTTCTTTGCAAAAGAGTCTGCAGTTCCACGCTTTGAACCGTGGAAAGGCGCCGGGCTCTGCTAAGATTTCCCCCGGCACTTCGTTTGCCCTGGGCCAAAGCGAGCCTTCACAATAGCTGAACGCTAACACTGCATACTCGTTCCACTTCCAGAACCGGGCTACGGCGAGGCCATTCTCCGGGGGAAAACGGCCCTTCGCGAAGGGCAGATCTGCCGAGCTTATTGCGGGAAAGCGAAAGCAAAGGACGCTTTTCTCCCTCTAACCGCTTTCGTCAGAGGAACGGGGGAAGTCACAGTGTTCTTTCTCTCCCTGAGATACACACAATCTGACGTTGCCTCTGAGCTCCGTTGCTGGCAAAGAACTGAAAGTGACATACATTCCTGTGGGGAAACACAGGGCTTTGCTAGGATTTCTCTAGGCAGTGTGATTTCCCTGGGCCTCACTGTAGCAACACTATCTCGCCAGGGCAACACTGCATGGCACTTCCTCTGCCAGGAGAGAGCTGCTGCTTTGGAGTTTGTGCTGGGAAACCTTGCTTTGGCAAGTGCGAATTGACCGCATTCAGGCAGAAAGAAAAGAGAACAGCAAGAGGCCTTTTCTCCCCGGCTGCTTTCCCAAGCCCTTCCAGCTCAAACTATGTCGTTGCTCCTCTGGAAGGATCCCTGCACCGCGACGTAGTTTCTCAGAAGAAGCCCTGCGTTTGCAAGAGCAAATGAGGAATTCGTTGCAGGAAAGAGGAAGGAAAGAAAGTTTCTCTCCCTCTGCCTGCTTTGCTCAGAGAACTGGATGAAGTCAGGGAGTTCTCCCTTTCACTGAGAAACGTGCGGGCTGCTGTTGCCTGTGCGCTCTCTTCTTTGCAAAAGAGTCTGCAGTTCCACGCTTTGAACCGTGGAAAGGCGCCGGGCTCTGCTAAGACTTCCCCCGGCGCTTCGTTTGCCCTGGGCCAAAGCGAGCCTTCACAATAGCTGAACGCTAACACTGCATACTCGTTCCACTTCCAGAACCGGGCTACGGCGAGGCAGTTCTCCGGGGGAAAACGGCCCTTCGCGAAGGGCAGATCTGCCGAGCTCATTGCGGGAAAGCGAAAGCAAAGGACGCTTTTCTCCCTCTAACCGCTTTCGTCAGAGGAACGGGGGAAGTCACAGTGTTCTTTCTCTCACTGAGATACACACAATCTGACGTTGCCTCTGAGCTCCGTTGCTGGCAAAGAACTGAAACTGACATACATTCCTGTGGGGAAACACAGGGCTTTGCTAGGATTTCTCTAGGCAGTGTGATTTCCCTGGGCCTCACTGTAGCAACACTATCTCGCCAGGGCAACACTGCATGGCACTTCCTCTGCCAGGAGAGAGCTGCTGCTTTGGAGTTTGTGCTGGGAAACCTTGCTTTGGCAAGTGCGAAATGACCGCATTCAGGCAGAATAAAAGAGAATAGCAAGAGGCCTTTTCTCCCCGGCTGCTCTGCCAAGCCCTTCCAGCTCAAACTATGTCGTTGCTCCTCTGGAAGGATCCCTGCACCGCGGCGTAGTTTTTCCGAAGAAGCCCTGCGTTTGCACGAGCAAATGAGGAATTCGTGGCAGGAAAGAGGAAGGAAAGAAAGTTTCTCTCCCTCTGCCTGCTTTGCTCAGAGGACCGGATGAAGTCAGGGAGTTCTCCCTTTCACTGAGAAACGTGCGGGCTGCTGTTGCCTGGGCGCTCTCTTCTTTGCAAAAGAGTCTGCAGTTCCACGCTTTGAACCGTGGAAAGGCGCCGGGCTCTGCTAAGATTTCCCCCGGCGCTTCGTTTGCCCTGGGCCAAAGCGAGCCTTCACAATAGCTGAACGCTAACACTGCATACTCGTTCCACTTCCAGAACCGGGCTACGGCAAGGCCGTTCTCCGGGGGAAAACGGCCCTTCGCGAAGGGCAGATCTGCCGAGCTCATTGCGGGAAAGCGAAAGCAAAGGACGCTTTTCTCCCTCTAACCGCTTTCCTCAGAGGAACGGGGGAAGTCACAGTGTTCTTTCTCTCCCTGAGATACACACAATCTGACGTTGCCTCTGAGCTCCGTTGCTGGCAAAGAACTGAAAGTGACATACATTCCTGTGGGGAAACACAGGGCTTTGCTAGGATTTCTCTAGGCAGTGTGTTTTCCCTGGGCCTCACTGTAGCAACACGATCTCGCAAGGGCAGAACTGCATGGGATTTCCTCTGCCAGGAGAGAGCTGCTGCTTTGTAGTTTGTGCTGGGAAACCTTGCTTTGGCAAGTGCGAATTGACCGCATTCAGGCAGAAAGAAAAGAGAATAGCAAGAGGCCTTTTCTCCCCGGCTGCTCTGCCAAGCCCTTCCAGCTCAAACTATGTCGTTGCTCCTCTGGAAGGATCCCTGCACCGCGGCGTAGTTTTTCCGAAGAAGCCCTGCGTTTGCACGAGCAAATGAGGAATTCATGGCAGGTAAGAGGAAGGAAAGAAAGTTTCTCTCCCTCTGCCTGCTTTGCTCAGAGAACCGGATGAAGTCAGGGAGTTCTCCCTTTCACTGAGAAACGTGCGGGCTGCTGTTGCCTGGGCGCTCTCTTCTTTGCAAAAGAGTCTGCAGTTCCACGCTTTGAACCGTGGAAAGGCGCCGGGCTCTGCTAAGATTTCCCCCGGCACTTCGTTTGCCCTGGGCCAAAGCGAGCCTTCACAATAGCTGAACGCTAACACTGCATACTCGTTCCACTTCCAGAACCGGGCTACGGCGAGGCCATTCTCCGGGGGAAAACGGCCCTTCGCGAAGGGCAGATCTGCCGAGCTTATTGCGGGAAAGCGAAAGCAAAGGACGCTTTTCTCCCTCTAACCGCTTTCGTCAGAGGAACGGGGGAAGTCACAGTGTTCTTTCTCTCCCTGAGATACACACAATCTGACGTTGCCTCTGAGCTCCGTTGCTGGCAAAGAACTGAAAGTGACATACATTCCTGTGGGGAAACACAGGGCTTTGCTAGGATTTCTCTAGGCAGTGTGATTTCCCTGGGCCTCACTGTAGCAACACTATCTCGCCAGGGCAACACTGCATGGCACTTCCTCTGCCAGGAGAGAGCTGCTGCTTTGGAGTTTGTGCTGGGAAACCTTGCTTTGGCAAGTGCGAATTGACCGCATTCAGGCAGAAAGAAAAGAGAACAGCAAGAGGCCTTTTCTCCCCGGCTGCTTTCCCAAGCCCTTCCAGCTCAAACTATGTCGTTGCTCCTCTGGAAGGATCCCTGCACCGCGACGTAGTTTCTCAGAAGAAGCCCTGCGTTTGCAAGAGCAAATGAGGAATTCGTTGCAGGAAAGAGGAAGGAAAGAAAGTTTCTCTCCCTCTGCCTGCTTTGCTCAGAGAACTGGATGAAGTCAGGGAGTTCTCCCTTTCACTGAGAAACGTGCGGGCTGCTGTTGCCTGTGCGCTCTCTTCTTTGCAAAAGAGTCTGCAGTTCCACGCTTTGAACCGTGGAAAGGCGCCGGGCTCTGCTAAGACTTCCCCCGGCGCTTCGTTTGCCCTGGGCCAAAGCGAGCCTTCACAATAGCTGAACGCTAACACTGCATACTCGTTCCACTTCCAGAACCGGGCTACGGCGAGGCAGTTCTCCGGGGGAAAACGGCCCTTCGCCAAGGGCAGATCTGCCGAGCTCATTGCGGGAAAGCGAAAGCAAAGGACGCTTTTCTCCCTCTAACCGCTTTCGTCAGAGGAACGGGGGAAGTCACAGTGTTCTTTCTCTCACTGAGATACACACAATCTGACGTTGCCTCTGAGCTCCGTTGCTGGCAAAGAACTGAAACTGACATACATTCCTGTGGGGAAACACAGGGCTTTGCTAGGATTTCTCTAGGCAGTGTGATTTCCCTGGGCCTCACTGTAGCAACACTATCTCGCCAGGGCAACACTGCATGGCACTTCCTCTGCCAGGAGAGAGCTGCTGCTTTGTAGTTTGTGCTGGGAAACCTTGCTTTGGCAAGTGCGAAATGACCGCATTCAGGCAGAATAAAAGAGAATAGCAAGAGGCCTTTTCTCCCCGGCTGCTCTGCCAAGCCCTTCCAGCTCAAACTATGTCGTTGCTCCTCTGGAAGGATCCCTGCACCGCGGCGTAGTTTTTCCGAAGAAGCCCTGCGTTTGCACGAGCAAATGAGGAATTCGTGGCAGGAAAGAGGAAGGAAAGAAAGTTTCTCTCCCTCTGCCTGCTTTGCTCAGAGGACCGGATGAAGTCAGGGAGTTCTCCCTTTCACTGAGAAACGTGCGGGCTGCTGTTGCCTGGGCGCTCTCTTCTTTGCAAAAGAGTCTGCAGTTCCACGCTTTGAACCGTGGAAAGGCGCCGGGCTCTGCTAAGATTTCCCCCGGCGCTTCGTTTGCCCTGGGCCAAAGCGAGCCTTCACAATAGCTGAACGCTAACACTGCATACTCGTTCCACTTCCAGAACCGGGCTACGGCAAGGCCGTTCTCCGGGGGAAAACGGCCCTTCGCGAAGGGCAGATCTGCCGAGCTCATTGCGGGAAAGCGAAAGCAAAGGACGCTTTTCTCCCTCTAACCGCTTTCCTCAGAGGAACGGGGGAAGTCACAGTGTTCTTTCTCTCCCTGAGATACACACAATCTGACGTTGCCTCTGAGCTCCGTTGCTGGCAAAGAACTGAAAGTGACATACATTCCTGTGGGGAAACACAGGGCTTTGCTAGGATTTCTCTAGGCAGTGTGTTTTCCCTGGGCCTCACTGTAGCAACACGATCTCGCAAGGGCAGAACTGCATGGGATTTCCTCTGCCAGGAGAGAGCTGCTGCTTTGTAGTTTGTGCTGGGAAACCTTGCTTTGGCAAGTGCGAATTGACCGCATTCAGGCAGAAAGAAAAGAGAATAGCAAGAGGCCTTTTCTCCCCGGCTGCTCTGCCAAGCCCTTCCAGCTCAAACTATGTCGTTGCTCCTCTGGAAGGATCCCTGCACCGCGGCGTAGTTTTTCCGAAGAAGCCCTGCGTTTGCACGAGCAAATGAGGAATTCATGGCAGGTAAGAGGAAGGAAAGAAAGTTTCTCTCCCTCTGCCTGCTTTGCTCAGAGAACCGGATGAAGTCAGGGAGTTCTCCCTTTCACTGAGAAACGTGCGGGCTGCTGTTGCCTGGGCGCTCTCTTCTTTGCAAAAGAGTCTGCAGTTCCACGCTTTGAACCGTGGAAAGGCGCCGGGCTCTGCTAAGATTTCCCCCGGCACTTCGTTTGCCCTGGGCCAAAGCGAGCCTTCACAATAGCTGAACGCTAACACTGCATACTCGTTCCACTTCCAGAACCGGGCTACGGCGAGGCCATTCTCCGGGGGAAAACGGCCCTTCGCGAAGGGCAGATCTGCCGAGCTTATTGCGGGAAAGCGAAAGCAAAGGACGCTTTTCTCCCTCTAACCGCTTTCGTCAGAGGAACGGGGGAAGTCACAGTGTTCTTTCTCTCCCTGAGATACACACAATCTGACGTTGCCTCTGAGCTCCGTTGCTGGCAAAGAACTGAAAGTGACATACATTCCTGTGGGGAAACACAGGGCTTTGCTAGGATTTCTCTAGGCAGTGTGATTTCCCTGGGCCTCACTGTAGCAACACTATCTCGCCAGGGCAACACTGCATGGCACTTCCTCTGCCAGGAGAGAGCTGCTGCTTTGGAGTTTGTGCTGGGAAACCTTGCTTTGGCAAGTGCGAATTGACCGCATTCAGGCAGAAAGAAAAGAGAACAGCAAGAGGCCTTTTCTCCCCGGCTGCTTTCCCAAGCCCTTCCAGCTCAAACTATGTCGTTGCTCCTCTGGAAGGATCCCTGCACCGCGACGTAGTTTCTCAGAAGAAGCCCTGCGTTTGCAAGAGCAAATGAGGAATTCGTTGCAGGAAAGAGGAAGGAAAGAAAGTTTCTCTCCCTCTGCCTGCTTTGCTCAGAGAACTGGATGAAGTCAGGGAGTTCTCCCTTTCACTGAGAAACGTGCGGGCTGCTGTTGCCTGTGCGCTCTCTTCTTTGCAAAAGAGTCTGCAGTTCCACGCTTTGAACCGTGGAAAGGCGCCGGGCTCTGCTAAGACTTCCCCCGGCGCTTCGTTTGCCCTGGGCCAAAGCGAGCCTTCACAATAGCTGAACGCTAACACTGCATACTCGTTCCACTTCCAGAACCGGGCTACGGCGAGGCAGTTCTCCGGGGGAAAACGGCCCTTCGCGAAGGGCAGATCTGCCGAGCTCATTGCGGGAAAGCGAAAGCAAAGGACGCTTTTCTCCCTCTAACCGCTTTCGTCAGAGGAACGGGGGAAGTCACAGTGTTCTTTCTCTCACTGAGATACACACAATCTGACGTTGCCTCTGAGCTCCGTTGCTGGCAAAGAACTGAAACTGACATACATTCCTGTGGGGAAACACAGGGCTTTGCTAGGATTTCTCTAGGCAGTGTGATTTCCCTGGGCCTCACTGTAGCAACACTATCTCGCCAGGGCAACACTGCATGGCACTTCCTCTGCCAGGAGAGAGCTGCTGCTTTGTAGTTTGTGCTGGGAAACCTTGCTTTGGCAAGTGCGAAATGACCGCATTCAGGCAGAATAAAAGAGAATAGCAAGAGGCCTTTTCTCCCCGGCTGCTCTGCCAAGCCCTTCCAGCTCAAACTATGTCGTTGCTCCTCTGGAAGGATCCCTGCACCGCGGCGTAGTTTTTCCGAAGAAGCCCTGCGTTTGCACGAGCAAATGAGGAATTCGTGGCAGGAAAGAGGAAGGAAAGAAAGTTTCTCTCCCTCTGCCTGCTTTGCTCAGAGGACCGGATGAAGTCAGGGAGTTCTCCCTTTCACTGAGAAACGTGCGGGCTGCTGTTGCCTGGGCGCTCTCTTCTTTGCAAAAGAGTCTGCAGTTCCACGCTTTGAACCGTGGAAAGGCGCCGGGCTCTGCTAAGATTTCCCCCGGCGCTTCGTTTGCCCTGGGCCAAAGCGAGCCTTCACAATAGCTGAACGCTAACACTGCATACTCGTTCCACTTCCAGAACCGGGCTACGGCGAGGCCATTCTCCGGGGGAAAACGGCCCTTCGCGAAGGGCAGATCTGCCGAGCTTATTGCGGGAAAGCGAAAGCAAAGGACGCTTTTCTCCCTCTAACCGCTTTCGTCAGAGGAACGGGGGAAGTCACAGTGTTCTTTCTCTCCCTGAGATACACACAATCTGACGTTGCCTCTGAGCTCCGTTGCTGGCAAAGAACTGAAAGTGACATACATTCCTGTGGGGAAACACAGGGCTTTGCTAGGATTTCTCTAGGCAGTGTGATTTCCCTGGGCCTCACTGTAGCAACACTATCTCGCCAGGGCAACACTGCATGGCACTTCCTCTGCCAGGAGAGAGCTGCTGCTTTGGAGTTTGTGCTGGGAAACCTTGCTTTGGCAAGTGCGAATTGACCGCATTCAGGCAGAATAAAAGAGAATAGCAAGAGGCCTTTTCTCCCCGGCTGCTCTGCCAAGCCCTTCCAGCTCAAACTATGTCGTTGCTCCTCTGGAAGGATCCCTGCACCGTGGCGTAGTTTTTCCGAAGAAGCCCTGCGTTTGCACGAGCAAATGAGGAATTCGTGGCAGGAAAGAGGAAGGAAAGAAAGTTTCTCTCCCTCTGCCTGCTTTGCTCAGAGGACCGGATGAAGTCAGGGAGTTCTCCCTTTCACTGAGAAACGTGCGGGCTGCTGTTGCCTGGACGCTCTCTTCTTTGCAAAAGAGTCTGCAGTTCCACGCTTTGAACCGTGGAAAGGCGCCGGGCTCTGCTAAGATTTCCCCCGGCGCTTCGTTTGCCCTGGGCCAAAGCGAGCCTTCACAATAGCTGAACGCTAACACTGCATACTCGTTCCACTTCCAGAACCGGGCTACGGCGAGGCCGTTCTCCGGGGGAAAACGGCCCTTCGCGAAGGGCAGATCTGCCGAGCTCATTGCGGGAAAGCGAAAGCAAAGGACGCTTTTCTCCCTCTAACCGCTTTCGTCAGAGGAACGGGGGAAGTCACAGTGTTCTTTCTCTCCCTGAGATACACACAATCTGACGTTGCCTCTGAGCTCCGTTGCTGGCAAAGAACTGAAAGTGACATACATTCCTGTGGGGAAACACAGGGCTTTGCTAGGATTTCTCTAGGCAGTGTGTTTTCCCTGGGCCTCACTGTAGCAACACGATCTCGCCAGGGCAGAACTGCATGGGATTTCCTCTGCCAGGAGAGAGCTGCTGCTTTGGAGTTTGTGCTGGGAAACCTTGCTTTGGCAAGTGCGAATTGACCGCATTCAGGCAGAAAGAAAAGAGAATAGCAAGAGGCCTTTTCTCCCCGGCTGCTCTGCCAAGCCCTTCCAGCTCAAACTATGTCGTTGCTCCTCTGGAAGGATCCCTGCACCGCGGCGTAGTTTTTCCGAAGAAGCCCTGCGTTTGCACGAGCAAATGAGGAATTCGTGGCAGGAAAGAGGAAGGAAAGAAAGTTTCTCTCCCTCTGCCTGCTTTGCTCAGAGGACCGGATGAAGTCAGGGAGTTCTCCCTTTCACTGAGAAACGTGCGGGCTGCTGTTGCCTGGGCGCTCTCTTCTTTGCAAAAGAGTCTGCAGTTCCACGCTTTGAACCGTGGAAAGGCGCCGGGCTCTGCTAAGATTTCCCCCGGCGCTTCGTTTGCCCTGGGCCAAAGCGAGCCTTCACAATAGCTGAACGCTAACACTGCATACTCGTTCCACTTCCAGAACCGGGCTACGGCGAGGCAGTTCTCCGGGGGAAAACGGCCCTTCGCGAAGGGCAGATCTGCCGAGCTCATTGCGGGAAAGCGAAAGCAAAGGACGCTTTTCTCCCTCTAACCGCTTTCGTCAGAGGAACGGGGGAAGTCACAGTGTTCTTTCTCTCCCTGAGATACACACAATCTGACGTTGCCTCTGAGCTCCGTTGCTGGCAAAGAACTGAAAGTGACATACATTCCTGTGGGGAAACACAGGCCTTTGCTAGCATTTCTCTAGGCAGTGTGATTTCCCTGGGCCTCACTGTAGCAACACTATCTCGCCAGGGCAACACTGCATGGCACTTCCTCTGCCAGGAGAGAGCTGCTGCTTTGGAGTTTGTGCTGGGAAACCTTGCTTTGGCAAGTGCGAAATGACCGCATTCAGGCAGAATAAAAGAGAATAGCAAGAGGCCTTTTGTCCCCGGCTGCTTGGCCAAGCCCTTCCAGCTCAAACTATGTCGTTGCTCCTCTGGAAGGATCCCTGCAGCGCGGCGTAGTTTTTCCGAAGAAGCCCTGCTTTTGCAAGAGCAAATGAGGAATTCGTGGCAGGAAAGAGGAAGGAAAGAAAGTTTCTCTCCCTCTGCCTGCTTTGCTCAGAGGACTGGATGTAGTCAGGGAGTTCTCCCTTTCACTGAGAAACGTGCGGGCTGCTGTTGCCTGTGCGCTCTCTTCTTTGCAAAAGAGTCTGCAGTTCCACGCTTTGAACCGTGGAAAGGCGCCGGGCTCTGCTAAGACTTCCCCCGGCGCTTCGTTTGCCCTGGGCCAGAGCGAGCCTTCACAATAGCTGAACGCTAACACTGCATACTCGTTCCACTTCCAGAACAGGGCTACCGCGAGGCAGTTCTCCGGGGGAAAACGGCCCTTCGCGAAGGGCAGATCTGCCGAGCTCATTGCGGGAAAGCGAAAGCAAAGGACGCTTTTCTCCCTCTAACCGCTTTCGTCAGAGGAACGGGGGAAGTCACAGTGTTCTTTCTCTCACTGAGATACACACAATCTGACGTTGCCTCTGAGCTCCGTTGCTGGCAAAGAACTGAAACTGACATACATTCCTGTGGGGAAACACAGGGCTTTGCTAGGATTTCTCTAGGCAGTGTGTTTTCCCTGGACCTCACCGCAGCAACACTATCTCGCCAGGGCAACACTGCGTGGGATTTCCTCTTCCAAGAGAGCTGCTGCTTTGTAGTTTGTGCTGGGAAACCTTGCTTTGGCAAGTGCGAATTGACAGCATTCAGGCAGAAAGAAAAGAGAACAGCAAGAGGCCTTTTTTCCCCGGCTGCTTTCCCAAGCCCTTCTAGCTCAAACTATGTCGTTGCTCCTCTGGAAGGATCCCTGCACCGCGACGTAGTTTCTCAGAAGAAGCCCTGCGTTTCCAAGAGCAAAGGAGCAATTCGTTGCAGGAAAGAGGAAGGAAAGAAAGTTTCTCTCCCTCTGCCTGCTTTGCTCAGAGAACTGGATGAAGTCAGGGAGTTCTCCCTTTCACTGAGAAACGTGCGGGCTGCTGTTGCCTGTGCGCTCTCTTCTTTGCAAAAGAGTCTGCAGTTCCACGCTTTGAACCGTGGAAAGGCGCCGGGCTCTGCTAAGACTTCCCCCGGCGCTTCGTTTGCCCTGGGCCAAAGCGAGCCTTCACAATAGCTGAACGCTAACACTGCATACTCGTTCCACTTCCAGAACAGGGCTACCGCGAGGCAGTTCTCCGGGGGAAAACGGCCCTTCGCGAAGGGCAGATCTGCCGAGCTCATTGCGGGAAAGCGAAAGCAAAGGACGCTTTTCTCCCTCTAACCGCTTTCGTCAGAGGAACGGGGGAAGTCACAGTGTTCTTTCTCTCACTGAGATACACACAATCTGACGTTGCCTCTGAGCTCCGTTGCTGGCAAAGAACTGAAAGTGACATACATTCCTGTGGGGAAACACAGGGCTTTGCTAGGATTTCTCTAGGCAGTGTGATTTCCCTGGGCCTCACTGTAGCAACACTATCTCGCCAGGGCAACACTGCGTGGGATTTCCTCTGCCAGGAGAGAGCTGCTGCTTTGTAGTTTGTGCTGGGAAACCTTGCTTTGGCAAGTGCGAATTGACCGCATTCAGGCAGAAAGAAAAGAGAACAGCAAGAGGCCTTTTCTCCCCGGCTGCTTTCCCAAGCCCTTCCAGCTCAAACTATGTCGTTGCTCCTCTGGAAGGATCCCTGCACCGCGACGTAGTTTCTCAGAAGAAGCCCTGCGTTTGCAAGAGCAAATGAGGAATTCGTTGCAGGAAAGAGGAAGGAAAGAAAGTTTCTCTCCCTCTGCCTGCTTTGCTCAGAGAACTGGATGAAGTCAGGGAGTTCTCCCTTTCACTGAGAAACGTGCGGGCTGCTGTTGCCTGTGCGCTCTCTTCTTTGCAAAAGAGTCTGCAGTTCCACGCTTTGAACCGTGGAAAGGCGCCGGGCTCTGCTAAGACTTCCCCCGGCGCTTCGTTTGCCCTGGGCCAAAGCGAGCCTTCACAATAGCTGAACGCTAACACTGCATACTCGTTCCACTTCCAGAACCGGGCTACGGCGAGGCAGTTCTCCGGGGGAAAACGGCCCTTCGCGAAGGGCAGATCTGCCGAGCTCATTGCGGGAAAGCGAAAGCAAAGGACGCTTTTCTCCCTCTAACCGCTTTCGTCAGAGGAACGGGGGAAGTCACAGTGTTCTTTCTCTCACTGAGATACACACAATCTGACGTTGCCTCTGAGCTCCGTTGCTGGCAAAGAACTGAAACTGACATACATTCCTGTGGGGAAACACAGGGCTTTGCTAGGATTTCTCTAGGCAGTGTGATTTCCCTGGGCCTCACTGTAGCAACACTATCTCGCCAGGGCAACACTGCATGGCACTTCCTCTGCCAGGAGAGAGCTGCTGCTTTGTAGTTTGTGCTGGGAAACCTTGCTTTGGCAAGTGCGAAATGACCGCATTCAGGCAGAATAAAAGAGAATAGCAAGAGGCCTTTTCTCCCCGGCTGCTCTGCCAAGCCCTTCCAGCTCAAACTATGTCGTTGCTCCTCTGGAAGGATCCCTGCACCGCGGCGTAGTTTTTCCGAAGAAGCCCTGCGTTTGCACGAGCAAATGAGGAATTCGTGGCAGGAAAGAGGAAGGAAAGAAAGTTTCTCTCCCTCTGCCTGCTTTGCTCAGAGGACCGGATGAAGTCAGGGAGTTCTCCCTTTCACTGAGAAACGTGCGGGCTGCTGTTGCCTGGGCGCTCTCTTCTTTGCAAAAGAGTCTGCAGTTCCACGCTTTGAACCGTGGAAAGGCGCCGGGCTCTGCTAAGATTTCCCCCGGCGCTTCGTTTGCCCTGGGCCAAAGCGAGCCTTCACAATAGCTGAACGCTAACACTGCATACTCGTTCCACTTCCAGAACCGGGCTACGGCAAGGCCGTTCTCCGGGGGAAAACGGCCCTTCGCGAAGGGCAGATCTGCCGAGCTCATTGCGGGAAAGCGAAAGCAAAGGACGCTTTTCTCCCTCTAACCGCTTTCCTCAGAGGAACGGGGGAAGTCACAGTGTTCTTTCTCTCCCTGAGATACACACAATCTGACGTTGCCTCTGAGCTCCGTTGCTGGCAAAGAACTGAAAGTGACATACATTCCTGTGGGGAAACACAGGGCTTTGCTAGGATTTCTCTAGGCAGTGTGTTTTCCCTGGGCCTCACTGTAGCAACACGATCTCGCAAGGGCAGAACTGCATGGGATTTCCTCTGCCAGGAGAGAGCTGCTGCTTTGTAGTTTGTGCTGGGAAACCTTGCTTTGGCAAGTGCGAATTGACCGCATTCAGGCAGAAAGAAAAGAGAATAGCAAGAGGCCTTTTGTCCCCGGCTGCTCTGCCAAGCCCTTCCAGCTCAAACTATGTCGTTGCTCCTCTGGAAGGATCCCTGCACCGCGGCGTAGTTTTTCCGAAGAAGCCCTGCGTTTGCACGAGCAAATGAGGAATTCATGGCAGGTAAGAGGAAGGAAAGAAAGTTTCTCTCCCTCTGCCTGCTTTGCTCAGAGGACTGGATGAAGTCAGGGAGTTCTCCCTTTCACTGAGAAACGTGCGGGCTGCTGTTGCCTGGGCGCTCTCTTCTTTGCAAAAGAGTCTGCAGTTCCACGCTTTGAACCGTGGAAAGGCGCCGGGCTCTGCTAAGATTTCCCCCGGCACTTCGTTTGCCCTGGGCCAAAGCGAGCCTTCACAATAGCTGAACGCTAACACTGCATACTCGTTCCACTTCCAGAACCGGGCTACGGCGAGGCCATTCTCCGGGGGAAAACGGCCCTTCGCGAAGGGCAGATCTGCCGAGCTTATTGCGGGAAAGCGAAAGCAAAGGACGCTTTTCTCCCTCTAACCGCTTTCGTCAGAGGAACGGGGGAAGTCACAGTGTTCTTTCTCTCCCTGAGATACACACAATCTGACGTTGCCTCTGAGCTCCGTTGCTGGCAAAGAACTGAAAGTGACATACATTCCTGTGGGGAAACACAGGGCTTTGCTAGGATTTCTCTAGGCAGTGTGATTTCCCTGGGCCTCACTGTAGCAACACTATCTCGCCAGGGCAACACTGCATGGCACTTCCTCTGCCAGGAGAGAGCTGCTGCTTTGGAGTTTGTGCTGGGAAACCTTGCTTTGGCAAGTGCGAATTGACCGCATTCAGGCAGAAAGAAAAGAGAACAGCAAGAGGCCTTTTCTCCCCGGCTGCTTTCCCAAGCCCTTCCAGCTCAAACTATGTCGTTGCTCCTCTGGAAGGATCCCTGCACCGCGACGTAGTTTCTCAGAAGAAGCCCTGCGTTTGCAAGAGCAAATGAGGAATTCGTTGCAGGAAAGAGGAAGGAAAGAAAGTTTCTCTCCCTCTGCCTGCTTTGCTCAGAGAACTGGATGAAGTCAGGGAGTTCTCCCTTTCACTGAGAAACGTGCGGGCTGCTGTTGCCTGTGCGCTCTCTTCTTTGCAAAAGAGTCTGCAGTTCCACGCTTTGAACCGTGGAAAGGCGCCGGGCTCTGCTAAGACTTCCCCCGGCGCTTCGTTTGCCCTGGGCCAAAGCGAGCCTTCACAATAGCTGAACGCTAACACTGCATACTCGTTCCACTTCCAGAACCGGGCTACGGCGAGGCAGTTCTCCGGGGGAAAACGGCCCTTCGCGAAGGGCAGATCTGCCGAGCTCATTGCGGGAAAGCGAAAGCAAAGGACGCTTTTCTCCCTCTAACCGCTTTCGTCAGAGGAACGGGGGAAGTCACAGTGTTCTTTCTCTCACTGAGATACACACAATCTGACGTTGCCTCTGAGCTCCGTTGCTGGCAAAGAACTGAAACTGACATACATTCCTGTGGGGAAACACAGGGCTTTGCTAGGATTTCTCTAGGCAGTGTGATTTCCCTGGGCCTCACTGTAGCAACACTATCTCGCCAGGGCAACACTGCATGGCACTTCCTCTGCCAGGAGAGAGCTGCTGCTTTGTAGTTTGTGCTGGGAAACCTTGCTTTGGCAAGTGCGAAATGACCGCATTCAGGCAGAATAAAAGAGAATAGCAAGAGGCCTTTTCTCCCCGGCTGCTCTGCCAAGCCCTTCCAGCTCAAACTATGTCGTTGCTCCTCTGGAAGGATCCCTGCACCGCGGCGTAGTTTTTCCAAAGAAGCCCTGCGTTTGCACGAGCAAATGAGGAATTCGTGGCAGGAAAGAGGAAGGAAAGAAAGTTTCTCTCCCTCTGCCTGCTTTGCTCAGAGGACCGGATGAAGTCAGGGAGTTCTCCCTTTCACTGAGAAACGTGCGGGCTGCTGTTGCCTGGGCGCTCTCTTCTTTGCAAAAGAGTCTGCAGTTCCACGCTTTGAACCGTGGAAAGGCGCCGGGCTCTGCTAAGATTTCCCCCGGCGCTTCGTTTGCCCTGGGCCAAAGCGAGCCTTCACAATAGCTGAACGCTAACACTGCATACTCGTTCCACTTCCAGAACCGGGCTACGGCGAGGCAGTTCTCCGGGGGAAAACGGCCCTTCGCGAAGGGCAGATCTGCCGAGCTCATTGCGGGAAAGCGAAAGCAAAGGACGCTTTTCTCCCTCTAACCGCTTTCGTCAGAGGAACGGGGGAAGTCACAGTGTTCTTTCTCTCCCTGAGATACACACAATCTGACGTTGCCTCTGAGCTCCGTTGCTGGCAAAGAACTGAAAGTGACATACATTCCTGTGGGGAAACACAGGCCTTTGCTAGCATTTCTCTAGGCAGTGTGATTTCCCTGGGCCTCACTGTAGCAACACTATCTCGCCAGGGCAACACTGCATGGCACTTCCTCTGCCAGGAGAGAGCTGCTGCTTTGGAGTTTGTGCTGGGAAACCTTGCTTTGGCAAGTGCGAAATGACCGCATTCAGGCAGAATAAAAGAGAATAGCAAGAGGCCTTTTGTCCCCGGCTGCTTGGCCAAGCCCTTCCAGCTCAAACTATGTCGTTGCTCCTCTGGAAGGATCCCTGCAGCGCGGCGTAGTTTTTCCGAAGAAGCCCTGCTTTTGCAAGAGCAAATGAGGAATTCGTGGCAGGAAAGAGGAAGGAAAGAAAGTTTCTCTCCCTCTGCCTGCTTTGCTCAGAGGACTGGATGTAGTCAGGGAGTTCTCCCTTTCACTGAGAAACGTGCGGGCTGCTGTTGCCTGTGCGCTCTCTTCTTTGCAAAAGAGTCTGCAGTTCCACGCTTTGAACCGTGGAAAGGCGCCGGGCTCTGCTAAGACTTCCCCCGGCGCTTCGTTTGCCCTGGGCCAGAGCGAGCCTTCACAATAGCTGAACGCTAACACTGCATACTCGTTCCACTTCCAGAACAGGGCTACCGCGAGGCAGTTCTCCGGGGGAAAACGGCCCTTCGCGAAGGGCAGATCTGCCGAGCTCATTGCGGGAAAGCGAAAGCAAAGGACGCTTTTCTCCCTCTAACCGCTTTCGTCAGAGGAACGGGGGAAGTCACAGTGTTCTTTCTCTCACTGAGATACACACAATCTGACGTTGCCTCTGAGCTCCGTTGCTGGCAAAGAACTGAAACTGACATACATTCCTGTGGGGAAACACAGGGCTTTGCTAGGATTTCTCTAGGCAGTGTGTTTTCCCTGGACCTCACCGCAGCAACACTATCTCGCCAGGGCAACACTGCGTGGGATTTCCTCTTCCAAGAGAGCTGCTGCTTTGTAGTTTGTGCTGGGAAACCTTGCTTTGGCAAGTGCGAATTGACAGCATTCAGGCAGAAAGAAAAGAGAACAGCAAGAGGCCTTTTTTCCCCGGCTGCTTTCCCAAGCCCTTCTAGCTCAAACTATGTCGTTGCTCCTCTGGAAGGATCCCTGCACCGCGACGTAGTTTCTCAGAAGAAGCCCTGCGTTTCCAAGAGCAAAGGAGCAATTCGTTGCAGGAAAGAGGAAGGAAAGAAAGTTTCTCTCCCTCTGCCTGCTTTGCTCAGAGAACTGGATGAAGTCAGGGAGTTCTCCCTTTCACTGAGAAACGTGCGGGCTGCTGTTGCCTGTGCGCTCTCTTCTTTGCAAAAGAGTCTGCAGTTCCACGCTTTGAACCGTGGAAAGGCGCCGGGCTCTGCTAAGACTTCCCCCGGCGCTTCGTTTGCCCTGGGCCAAAGCGAGCCTTCACAATAGCTGAACGCTAACACTGCATACTCGTTCCACTTCCAGAACAGGGCTACCGCGAGGCAGTTCTCCGGGGGAAAACGGCCCTTCGCGAAGGGCAGATCTGCCGAGCTCATTGCGGGAAAGCGAAAGCAAAGGACGCTTTTCTCCCTCTAACCGCTTTCGTCAGAGGAACGGGGGAAGTCACAGTGTTCTTTCTCTCACTGAGATACACACAATCTGACGTTGCCTCTGAGCTCCGTTGCTGGCAAAGAACTGAAAGTGACATACATTCCTGTGGGGAAACACAGGGCTTTGCTAGGATTTCTCTAGGCAGTGTGATTTCCCTGGGCCTCACTGTAGCAACACTATCTCGCCAGGGCAACACTGCGTGGGATTTCCTCTGCCAGGAGAGAGCTGCTGCTTTGTAGTTTGTGCTGGGAAACCTTGCTTTGGCAAGTGCGAATTGACCGCATTCAGGCAGAAAGAAAAGAGAACAGCAAGAGGCCTTTTCTCCCCGGCTGCTTTCCCAAGCCCTTCCAGCTCAAACTATGTCGTTGCTCCTCTGGAAGGATCCCTGCACCGCGACGTAGTTTCTCAGAAGAAGCCCTGCGTTTGCAAGAGCAAATGAGGAATTCGTTGCAGGAAAGAGGAAGGAAAGAAAGTTTCTCTCCCTCTGCCTGCTTTGCTCAGAGAACTGGATGAAGTCAGGGAGTTCTCCCTTTCACTGAGAAACGTGCGGGCTGCTGTTGCCTGTGCGCTCTCTTCTTTGCAAAAGAGTCTGCAGTTCCACGCTTTGAACCGTGGAAAGGCGCCGGGCTCTGCTAAGACTTCCCCCGGCGCTTCGTTTGCCCTGGGCCAAAGCGAGCCTTCACAATAGCTGAACGCTAACACTGCATACTCGTTCCACTTCCAGAACCGGGCTACGGCGAGGCAGTTCTCCGGGGGAAAACGGCCCTTCGCGAAGGGCAGATCTGCCGAGCTCATTGCGGGAAAGCGAAAGCAAAGGACGCTTTTCTCCCTCTAACCGCTTTCGTCAGAGGAACGGGGGAAGTCACAGTGTTCTTTCTCTCACTGAGATACACACAATCTGACGTTGCCTCTGAGCTCCGTTGCTGGCAAAGAACTGAAACTGACATACATTCCTGTGGGGAAACACAGGGCTTTGCTAGGATTTCTCTAGGCAGTGTGATTTCCCTGGGCCTCACTGTAGCAACACTATCTCGCCAGGGCAACACTGCATGGCACTTCCTCTGCCAGGAGAGAGCTGCTGCTTTGTAGTTTGTGCTGGGAAACCTTGCTTTGGCAAGTGCGAAATGACCGCATTCAGGCAGAATAAAAGAGAATAGCAAGAGGCCTTTTCTCCCCGGCTGCTCTGCCAAGCCCTTCCAGCTCAAACTATGTCGTTGCTCCTCTGGAAGGATCCCTGCACCGCGGCGTAGTTTTTCCGAAGAAGCCCTGCGTTTGCACGAGCAAATGAGGAATTCGTGGCAGGAAAGAGGAAGGAAAGAAAGTTTCTCTCCCTCTGCCTGCTTTGCTCAGAGGACCGGATGAAGTCAGGGAGTTCTCCCTTTCACTGAGAAACGTGCGGGCTGCTGTTGCCTGGGCGCTCTCTTCTTTGCAAAAGAGTCTGCAGTTCCACGCTTTGAACCGTGGAAAGGCGCCGGGCTCTGCTAAGATTTCCCCCGGCGCTTCGTTTGCCCTGGGCCAAAGCGAGCCTTCACAATAGCTGAACGCTAACACTGCATACTCGTTCCACTTCCAGAACCGGGCTACGGCAAGGCCGTTCTCCGGGGGAAAACGGCCCTTCGCGAAGGGCAGATCTGCCGAGCTCATTGCGGGAAAGCGAAAGCAAAGGACGCTTTTCTCCCTCTAACCGCTTTCCTCAGAGGAACGGGGGAAGTCACAGTGTTCTTTCTCTCCCTGAGATACACACAATCTGACGTTGCCTCTGAGCTCCGTTGCTGGCAAAGAACTGAAAGTGACATACATTCCTGTGGGGAAACACAGGGCTTTGCTAGGATTTCTCTAGGCAGTGTGTTTTCCCTGGGCCTCACTGTAGCAACACGATCTCGCAAGGGCAGAACTGCATGGGATTTCCTCTGCCAGGAGAGAGCTGCTGCTTTGTAGTTTGTGCTGGGAAACCTTGCTTTGGCAAGTGCGAATTGACCGCATTCAGGCAGAAAGAAAAGAGAATAGCAAGAGGCCTTTTGTCCCCGGCTGCTCTGCCAAGCCCTTCCAGCTCAAACTATGTCGTTGCTCCTCTGGAAGGATCCCTGCACCGCGGCGTAGTTTTTCCGAAGAAGCCCTGCGTTTGCACGAGCAAATGAGGAATTCATGGCAGGTAAGAGGAAGGAAAGAAAGTTTCTCTCCCTCTGCCTGCTTTGCTCAGAGGACTGGATGAAGTCAGGGAGTTCTCCCTTTCACTGAGAAACGTGCGGGCTGCTGTTGCCTGGGCGCTCTCTTCTTTGCAAAAGAGTCTGCAGTTCCACGCTTTGAACCGTGGAAAGGCGCCGGGCTCTGCTAAGATTTCCCCCGGCACTTCGTTTGCCCTGGGCCAAAGCGAGCCTTCACAATAGCTGAACGCTAACACTGCATACTCGTTCCACTTCCAGAACCGGGCTACGGCGAGGCCATTCTCCGGGGGAAAACGGCCCTTCGCGAAGGGCAGATCTGCCGAGCTTATTGCGGGAAAGCGAAAGCAAAGGACGCTTTTCTCCCTCTAACCGCTTTCGTCAGAGGAACGGGGGAAGTCACAGTGTTCTTTCTCTCCCTGAGATACACACAATCTGACGTTGCCTCTGAGCTCCGTTGCTGGCAAAGAACTGAAAGTGACATACATTCCTGTGGGGAAACACAGGGCTTTGCTAGGATTTCTCTAGGCAGTGTGATTTCCCTGGGCCTCACTGTAGCAACACTATCTCGCCAGGGCAACACTGCATGGCACTTCCTCTGCCAGGAGAGAGCTGCTGCTTTGGAGTTTGTGCTGGGAAACCTTGCTTTGGCAAGTGCGAATTGACCGCATTCAGGCAGAAAGAAAAGAGAACAGCAAGAGGCCTTTTCTCCCCGGCTGCTTTCCCAAGCCCTTCCAGCTCAAACTATGTCGTTGCTCCTCTGGAAGGATCCCTGCACCGCGACGTAGTTTCTCAGAAGAAGCCCTGCGTTTGCAAGAGCAAATGAGGAATTCGTTGCAGGAAAGAGGAAGGAAAGAAAGTTTCTCTCCCTCTGCCTGCTTTGCTCAGAGAACTGGATGAAGTCAGGGAGTTCTCCCTTTCACTGAGAAACGTGCGGGCTGCTGTTGCCTGTGCGCTCTCTTCTTTGCAAAAGAGTCTGCAGTTCCACGCTTTGAACCGTGGAAAGGCGCCGGGCTCTGCTAAGACTTCCCCCGGCGCTTCGTTTGCCCTGGGCCAAAGCGAGCCTTCACAATAGCTGAACGCTAACACTGCATACTCGTTCCACTTCCAGAACCGGGCTACGGCGAGGCAGTTCTCCGGGGGAAAACGGCCCTTCGCGAAGGGCAGATCTGCCGAGCTCATTGCGGGAAAGCGAAAGCAAAGGACGCTTTTCTCCCTCTAACCGCTTTCGTCAGAGGAACGGGGGAAGTCACAGTGTTCTTTCTCTCACTGAGATACACACAATCTGACGTTGCCTCTGAGCTCCGTTGCTGGCAAAGAACTGAAACTGACATACATTCCTGTGGGGAAACACAGGGCTTTGCTAGGATTTCTCTAGGCAGTGTGATTTCCCTGGGCCTCACTGTAGCAACACTATCTCGCCAGGGCAACACTGCATGGCACTTCCTCTGCCAGGAGAGAGCTGCTGCTTTGTAGTTTGTGCTGGGAAACCTTGCTTTGGCAAGTGCGAAATGACCGCATTCAGGCAGAATAAAAGAGAATAGCAAGAGGCCTTTTCTCCCCGGCTGCTCTGCCAAGCCCTTCCAGCTCAAACTATGTCGTTGCTCCTCTGGAAGGATCCCTGCACCGCGGCGTAGTTTTTCCAAAGAAGCCCTGCGTTTGCACGAGCAAATGAGGAATTCGTGGCAGGAAAGAGGAAGGAAAGAAAGTTTCTCTCCCTCTGCCTGCTTTGCTCAGAGGACCGGATGAAGTCAGGGAGTTCTCCCTTTCACTGAGAAACGTGCGGGCTGCTGTTGCCTGGGCGCTCTCTTCTTTGCAAAAGAGTCTGCAGTTCCACGCTTTGAACCGTGGAAAGGCGCCGGGCTCTGCTAAGATTTCCCCCGGCGCTTCGTTTGCCCTGGGCCAAAGCGAGCCTTCACAATAGCTGAACGCTAACACTGCATACTCGTTCCACTTCCAGAACCGGGCTACGGCGAGGCCGTTCTCCGGGGGAAAACGGCCCTTCGCGAAGGGCAGATCTGCCGAGCTTATTGCGGGAAAGCGAAAGCAAAGGACGCTTTTCTCCCTCTAACCGCTTTCGTCAGAGGAACGGGGGAAGTCACAGTGTTCTTTCTCTCCCTGAGATACACACAATCTGACGTTGCCTCTGAGCTCCGTTGCTGGCAAAGAACTGAAAGTGACATACATTCCTGTGGGGAAACACAGGGCTTTGCTAGGATTTCTCTAGGCAGTGTGATTTCCCTGGGCCTCACTGTAGCAACACTATCTCGCCAGGGCAACACTGCATGGCACTTCCTCTGCCAGGAGAGAGCTGCTGCTTTGGAGTTTGTGCTGGGAAACCTTGCTTTGGCAAGTGCGAATTGACCGCATTCAGGCAGAATAAAAGAGAATAGCAAGAGGCCTTTTCTCCCCGGCTGCTCTGCCAAGCCCTTCCAGCTCAAACTATGTCGTTGCTCCTCTGGAAGGATCCCTGCACCGCGGCGTAGTTTTTCCGAAGAAGCCCTGCGTTTGCACGAGCAAATGAGGAATTCGTGGCAGGAAAGAGGAAGGAAAGAAAGTTTCTCTCCCTCTGCCTGCTTTGCTCAGAGGACCGGATGAAGTCAGGGAGTTCTCCCTTTCACTGAGAAACGTGCGGGCTGCTGTTGCCTGGACGCTCTCTTCTTTGCAAAAGAGTCTGCAGTTCCACGCTTTGAACCGTGGAAAGGCGCCGGGCTCTGCTAAGATTTCCCCCGGCGCTTCGTTTGCCCTGGGCCAAAGCGAGCCTTCACAATAGCTGAACGCTAACACTGCATACTCGTTCCACTTCCAGAACCGGGCTACGGCGAGGCCGTTCTCCGGGGGAAAACGGCCCTTCGCGAAGGGCAGATCTGCCGAGCTCATTGCGGGAAAGCGAAAGCAAAGGACGCTTTTCTCCCTCTAACCGCTTTCGTCAGAGGAACGGGGGAAGTCACAGTGTTCTTTCTCTCCCTGAGATACACACAATCTGACGTTGCCTCTGAGCTCCGTTGCTGGCAAAGAACTGAAAGTGACATACATTCCTGTGGGGAAACACAGGGCTTTGCTAGGATTTCTCTAGGCAGTGTGTTTTCCCTGGGCCTCACTGTAGCAACACGATCTCGCAAGGGCAGAACTGCATGGGATTTCCTCTGCCAGGAGAGAGCTGCTGCTTTGTAGTTTGTGCTGGGAAACCTTGCTTTGGCAAGTGCGAATTGACCGCATTCAGGCAGAAAGAAAAGAGAATAGCAAGAGGCCTTTTGTCCCCGGCTGCTCTGCCAAGCCCTTCCAGCTCAAACTATGTCGTTGCTCCTCTGGAAGGATCCCTGCACCGCGGCGTAGTTTTTCCGAAGAAGCCCTGCGTTTGCACGAGCAAATGAGGAATTCGTGGCAGGTAAGAGGAAGGAAAGAAAGTTTCTCTCCCTCTGCCTGCTTTGCTCAGAGAACCGGATGAAGTCAGGGAGTTCTCCCTTTCACTGAGAAACGTGCGGGCTGCTGTTGCCTGGGCGCTCTCTTCTTTGCAAAAGAGTCTGCAGTTCCACGCTTTGAACCGTGGAAAGGCGCCGGGCTCTGCTAAGATTTCCCCCGGCGCTTCGTTTGCCCTGGGCCAAAGCGAGCCTTCACAATAGCTGAACGCTAACACTGCATACTCGTTCCACTTCCAGAACCGGGCTACGGCGAGGCCGTTCTCCGGGGGAAAACGGCCCTTCGCGAAGGGTAGATCTGCCGAGCTCATTGCGGGAAAGCGAAAGCAAAGGACGCTTTTCTCCCTCTAACCGCTTTCGTCAGAGGAACGGGGGAAGTCACAGTGTTCTTTCTCTCCCTGAGATACACACAATCTGACGTTGCCTCTGAGCTCCGTTGCTGGCAAAGAACTGAAAGTGACATACATTCCTGTGGGGAAACACAGGGCTTTGCTAGGATTTCTCTAGGCAGTGTGATTTCCCTGGGCCTCACTGTAGCAACACTATCTCGCCAGGGCAACACTGCATGGCACTTCCTCTGCCAGGAGAGAGCTGCTGCTTTGGAGTTTGTGCTGGGAAACCTTGCTTTGGCAAGTGCGAATTGACCGCATTCAGGCAGAATAAAAGAGAATAGCAAGAGGCCTTTTCTCCCCGGCTGCTCTGCCAAGCCCTTCCAGCTCAAACTATGTCGTTGCTCCTCTGGAAGGATCCCTGCACCGCGGCGTAGTTTTTCCGAAGAAGCCCTGCGTTTGCACGAGCAAATGAGGAATTCGTGGCAGGAAAGAGGAAGGAAAGAAAGTTTCTCTCCCTCTGCCTGCTTTGCTCAGAGGACCGGATGAAGTCAGGGAGTTCTCCCTTTCACTGAGAAACGTGCGGGCTGCTGTTGCCTGGACGCTCTCTTCTTTGCAAAAGAGTCTGCAGTTCCACGCTTTGAACCGTGGAAAGGCGCCGGGCTCTGCTAAGATTTCCCCCGGCGCTTCGTTTGCCCTGGGCCAAAGCGAGCCTTCACAATAGCTGAACGCTAACACTGCATACTCGTTCCACTTCCAGAACCGGGCTACGGCGAGGCCGTTCTCCGGGGGAAAACGGCCCTTCGCGAAGGGCAGATCTGCCGAGCTCATTGCGGGAAAGCGAAAGCAAAGGACGCTTTTCTCCCTCTAACCGCTTTCGTCAGAGGAACGGGGGAAGTCACAGTGTTCTTTCTCTCCCTGAGATACACACAATCTGACGTTGCCTCTGAGCTCCGTTGCTGGCAAAGAACTGAAAGTGACATACATTCCTGTGGGGAAACACAGGGCTTTGCTAGGATTTCTCTAGGCAGTGTGTTTTCCCTGGGCCTCACTGTAGCAACACGATCTCGCAAGGGCAGAACTGCATGGGATTTCCTCTGCCAGGAGAGAGCTGCTGCTTTGTAGTTTGTGCTGGGAAACCTTGCTTTGGCAAGTGCGAATTGACCGCATTCAGGCAGAAAGAAAAGAGAATAGCAAGAGGCCTTTTGTCCCCGGCTGCTCTGCCAAGCCCTTCCAGCTCAAACTATGTCGTTGCTCCTCTGGAAGGATCCCTGCACCGCGGCGTAGTTTTTCCGAAGAAGCCCTGCGTTTGCACGAGCAAATGAGGAATTCGTGGCAGGTAAGAGGAAGGAAAGAAAGTTTCTCTCCCTCTGCCTGCTTTGCTCAGAGAACCGGATGAAGTCAGGGAGTTCTCCCTTTCACTGAGAAACATGCGGGCTGCTGTTGCCTGGGCGCTCTCTTCTTTGCAAAAGAGTCTGCAGTTCCACGCTTTGAACCGTGGAAAGGCGCCGGGCTCTGCTAAGATTTCCCCCGGCGCTTCGTTTGCCCTGGGCCAAAGCGAGCCTTCACAATAGCTGAACGCTAACACTGCATACTCGTTCCACTTCCAGAACCGGGCTACGGCGAGGCCGTTCTCCGGGGGAAAACGGCCCTTCGCGAAGGGCAGATCTGCCGAGCTCATTGCGGGAAAGCGAAAGCAAAGGACGCTTTTCTCCCTCTAACCGCTTTCGTCAGAGGAACGGGGGAAGTCACAGTGTTCTTTCTCTCCCTGAGATACACACAATCTGACGTTGCCTCTGAGCTCCGTTGCTGGCAAAGAACTGAAAGTGACATACATTCCTGTGGGGAAACACAGGGCTTTGCTAGGATTTCTCTAGGCAGTGTGTTTTCCCTGGGCCTCACTGTAGCAACACGATCTCGCCAGGGCAGAACTGCATGGGATTTCCTCTGCCAGGAGAGAGCTGCTGCTTTGGAGTTTGTGCTGGGAAACCTTGCTTTGGCAAGTGCGAATTGACCGCATTCAGGCAGAAAGAAAAGAGAATAGCAAGAGGCCTTTTCTCCCCGGCTGCTCTGCCAAGCCCTTCCAGCTCAAACTATGTCGTTGCTCCTCTGGAAGGATCCCTGCACCGCGGCGTAGTTTTTCCGAAGAAGCCCTGCGTTTGCACGAGCAAATGAGGAATTCGTGGCAGGAAAGAGGAAGGAAAGAAAGTTTCTCTCCCTCTGCCTGCTTTGCTCAGAGGACCGGATGAAGTCAGGGAGTTCTCCCTTTCACTGAGAAACGTGCGGGCTGCTGTTGCCTGGGCGCTCTCTTCTTTGCAAAAGAGTCTGCAGTTCCACGCTTTGAACCGTGGAAAGGCGCCGGGCTCTGCTAAGATTTCCCCCGGCGCTTCGTTTGCCCTGGGCCAAAGCGAGCCTTCACAATAGCTGAACGCTAACACTGCATACTCGTTCCACTTCCAGAACCGGGCTACGGCGAGGCAGTTCTCCGGGGGAAAACGGCCCTTCGCGAAGGGCAGATCTGCCGAGCTCATTGCGGGAAAGCGAAAGCAAAGGACGCTTTTCTCCCTCTAACCGCTTTCGTCAGAGGAACGGGGGAAGTCACAGTGTTCTTTCTCTCCCTGAGATACACACAATCTGACGTTGCCTCTGAGCTCCGTTGCTGGCAAAGAACTGAAAGTGACATACATTCCTGTGGGGAAACACAGGCCTTTGCTAGCATTTCTCTAGGCAGTGTGATTTCCCTGGGCCTCACTGTAGCAACACTATCTCGCCAGGGCAACACTGCATGGCACTTCCTCTGCCAGGAGAGAGCTGCTGCTTTGGAGTTTGTGCTGGGAAACCTTGCTTTGGCAAGTGCGAATTGACCGCATTCAGGCAGAAAGAAAAGAGAATAGCAAGAGGCCTTTTGTCCCCGGCTGCTTGGCCAAGCCCTTCCAGCTCAAACTATGTCGTTGCTCCTCTGGAAGGATCCCTGCAGCGCGGCGTAGTTTTTCCGAAGAAGCCCTGCTTTTGCAAGAGCAAATGAGGAATTCGTGGCAGGAAAGAGGAAGGAAAGAAAGTTTCTCTCCCTCTGCCTGCTTTGCTCAGAGGACTGGATGTAGTCAGGGAGTTCTCCCTTTCACTGAGAAACGTGCGGGCTGCTGTTGCCTGTGCGCTCTCTTCTTTGCAAAAGAGTCTGCAGTTCCACGCTTTGAACCGTGGAAAGGCGCCGGGCTCTGCTAAGACTTCCCCCGGCGCTTCGTTTGCCCTGGGCCAGAGCGAGCCTTCACAATAGCTGAACGCTAACACTGCATACTCGTTCCACTTCCAGAACAGGGCTACCGCGAGGCAGTTCTCCGGGGGAAAACGGCCCTTCGCGAAGGGCAGATCTGCCGAGCTCATTGCGGGAAAGCGAAAGCAAAGGACGCTTTTCTCCCTCTAACCGCTTTCGTCAGAGGAACGGGGGAAGTCACAGTGTTCTTTCTCTCACTGAGATACACACAATCTGACGTTGCCTCTGAGCTCCGTTGCTGGCAAAGAACTGAAACTGACATACATTCCTGTGGGGAAACACAGGGCTTTGCTAGGATTTCTCTAGGCAGTGTGTTTTCCCTGGACCTCACCGCAGCAACACTATCTCGCCAGGGCAACACTGCGTGGGATTTCCTCTTCCAAGAGAGCTGCTGCTTTGTAGTTTGTGCTGGGAAACCTTGCTTTGGCAAGTGCGAATTGACAGCATTCAGGCAGAAAGAAAAGAGAACAGCAAGAGGCCTTTTTTCCCCGGCTGCTTTCCCAAGCCCTTCTAGCTCAAACTATGTCGTTGCTCCTCTGGAAGGATCCCTGCACCGCGACGTAGTTTCTCAGAAGAAGCCCTGCGTTTCCAAGAGCAAAGGAGCAATTCGTTGCAGGAAAGAGGAAGGAAAGAAAGTTTCTCTCCCTCTGCCTGCTTTGCTCAGAGAACTGGATGAAGTCAGGGAGTTCTCCCTTTCACTGAGAAACGTGCGGGCTGCTGTTGCCTGTGCGCTCTCTTCTTTGCAAAAGAGTCTGCAGTTCCACGCTTTGAACCGTGGAAAGGCGCCGGGCTCTGCTAAGACTTCCCCCGGCGCTTCGTTTGCCCTGGGCCAAAGCGAGCCTTCACAATAGCTGAACGCTAACACTGCATACTCGTTCCACTTCCAGAACAGGGCTACCGCGAGGCAGTTCTCCGGGGGAAAACGGCCCTTCGCGAAGGGCAGATCTGCCGAGCTCATTGCGGGAAAGCGAAAGCAAAGGACGCTTTTCTCCCTCTAACCGCTTTCGTCAGAGGAACGGGGGAAGTCACAGTGTTCTTTCTCTCACTGAGATACACACAATCTGACGTTGCCTCTGAGCTCCGTTGCTGGCAAAGAACTGAAAGTGACATACATTCCTGTGGGGAAACACAGGGCTTTGCTAGGATTTCTCTAGGCAGTGTGATTTCCCTGGGCCTCACTGTAGCAACACTATCTCGCCAGGGCAACACTGCGTGGGATTTCCTCTGCCAGGAGAGAGCTGCTGCTTTGTAGTTTGTGCTGGGAAACCTTGCTTTGGCAAGTGCGAATTGACCGCATTCAGGCAGAAAGAAAAGAGAACAGCAAGAGGCCTTTTCTCCCCGGCTGCTTTCCCAAGCCCTTCCAGCTCAAACTATGTCGTTGCTCCTCTGGAAGGATCCCTGCACCGCGACGTAGTTTCTCAGAAGAAGCCCTGCGTTTGCAAGAGCAAATGAGGAATTCGTTGCAGGAAAGAGGAAGGAAAGAAAGTTTCTCTCCCTCTGCCTGCTTTGCTCAGAGAACTGGATGAAGTCAGGGAGTTCTCCCTTTCACTGAGAAACGTGCGGGCTGCTGTTGCCTGTGCGCTCTCTTCTTTGCAAAAGAGTCTGCAGTTCCACGCTTTGAACCGTGGAAAGGCGCCGGGCTCTGCTAAGACTTCCCCCGGCGCTTCGTTTGCCCTGGGCCAAAGCGAGCCTTCACAATAGCTGAACGCTAACACTGCATACTCGTTCCACTTCCAGAACCGGGCTACGGCGAGGCAGTTCTCCGGGGGAAAACGGCCCTTCGCGAAGGGCAGATCTGCCGAGCTCATTGCGGGAAAGCGAAAGCAAAGGACGCTTTTCTCCCTCTAACCGCTTTCGTCAGAGGAACGGGGGAAGTCACAGTGTTCTTTCTCTCACTGAGATACACACAATCTGACGTTGCCTCTGAGCTCCGTTGCTGGCAAAGAACTGAAACTGACATACATTCCTGTGGGGAAACACAGGGCTTTGCTAGGATTTCTCTAGGCAGTGTGATTTCCCTGGGCCTCACTGTAGCAACACTATCTCGCCAGGGCAACACTGCATGGCACTTCCTCTGCCAGGAGAGAGCTGCTGCTTTGTAGTTTGTGCTGGGAAACCTTGCTTTGGCAAGTGCGAAATGACCGCATTCAGGCAGAATAAAAGAGAATAGCAAGAGGCCTTTTCTCCCCGGCTGCTCTGCCAAGCCCTTCCAGCTCAAACTATGTCGTTGCTCCTCTGGAAGGATCCCTGCACCGCGGCGTAGTTTTTCCGAAGAAGCCCTGCGTTTGCACGAGCAAATGAGGAATTCGTGGCAGGAAAGAGGAAGGAAAGAAAGTTTCTCTCCCTCTGCCTGCTTTGCTCAGAGGACCGGATGAAGTCAGGGAGTTCTCCCTTTCACTGAGAAACGTGCGGGCTGCTGTTGCCTGGGCGCTCTCTTCTTTGCAAAAGAGTCTGCAGTTCCACGCTTTGAACCGTGGAAAGGCGCCGGGCTCTGCTAAGATTTCCCCCGGCGCTTCGTTTGCCCTGGGCCAAAGCGAGCCTTCACAATAGCTGAACGCTAACACTGCATACTCGTTCCACTTCCAGAACCGGGCTACGGCAAGGCCGTTCTCCGGGGGAAAACGGCCCTTCGCGAAGGGCAGATCTGCCGAGCTCATTGCGGGAAAGCGAAAGCAAAGGACGCTTTTCTCCCTCTAACCGCTTTCCTCAGAGGAACGGGGGAAGTCACAGTGTTCTTTCTCTCCCTGAGATACACACAATCTGACGTTGCCTCTGAGCTCCGTTGCTGGCAAAGAACTGAAAGTGACATACATTCCTGTGGGGAAACACAGGGCTTTGCTAGGATTTCTCTAGGCAGTGTGTTTTCCCTGGGCCTCACTGTAGCAACACGATCTCGCAAGGGCAGAACTGCATGGGATTTCCTCTGCCAGGAGAGAGCTGCTGCTTTGTAGTTTGTGCTGGGAAACCTTGCTTTGGCAAGTGCGAATTGACCGCATTCAGGCAGAAAGAAAAGAGAATAGCAAGAGGCCTTTTGTCCCCGGCTGCTCTGCCAAGCCCTTCCAGCTCAAACTATGTCGTTGCTCCTCTGGAAGGATCCCTGCACCGCGGCGTAGTTTTTCCGAAGAAGCCCTGCGTTTGCACGAGCAAATGAGGAATTCATGGCAGGTAAGAGGAAGGAAAGAAAGTTTCTCTCCCTCTGCCTGCTTTGCTCAGAGGACTGGATGAAGTCAGGGAGTTCTCCCTTTCACTGAGAAACGTGCGGGCTGCTGTTGCCTGGGCGCTCTCTTCTTTGCAAAAGAGTCTGCAGTTCCACGCTTTGAACCGTGGAAAGGCGCCGGGCTCTGCTAAGATTTCCCCCGGCACTTCGTTTGCCCTGGGCCAAAGCGAGCCTTCACAATAGCTGAACGCTAACACTGCATACTCGTTCCACTTCCAGAACCGGGCTACGGCGAGGCCATTCTCCGGGGGAAAACGGCCCTTCGCGAAGGGCAGATCTGCCGAGCTTATTGCGGGAAAGCGAAAGCAAAGGACGCTTTTCTCCCTCTAACCGCTTTCGTCAGAGGAACGGGGGAAGTCACAGTGTTCTTTCTCTCCCTGAGATACACACAATCTGACGTTGCCTCTGAGCTCCGTTGCTGGCAAAGAACTGAAAGTGACATACATTCCTGTGGGGAAACACAGGGCTTTGCTAGGATTTCTCTAGGCAGTGTGATTTCCCTGGGCCTCACTGTAGCAACACTATCTCGCCAGGGCAACACTGCATGGCACTTCCTCTGCCAGGAGAGAGCTGCTGCTTTGGAGTTTGTGCTGGGAAACCTTGCTTTGGCAAGTGCGAATTGACCGCATTCAGGCAGAAAGAAAAGAGAACAGCAAGAGGCCTTTTCTCCCCGGCTGCTTTCCCAAGCCCTTCCAGCTCAAACTATGTCGTTGCTCCTCTGGAAGGATCCCTGCACCGCGACGTAGTTTCTCAGAAGAAGCCCTGCGTTTGCAAGAGCAAATGAGGAATTCGTTGCAGGAAAGAGGAAGGAAAGAAAGTTTCTCTCCCTCTGCCTGCTTTGCTCAGAGAACTGGATGAAGTCAGGGAGTTCTCCCTTTCACTGAGAAACGTGCGGGCTGCTGTTGCCTGTGCGCTCTCTTCTTTGCAAAAGAGTCTGCAGTTCCACGCTTTGAACCGTGGAAAGGCGCCGGGCTCTGCTAAGACTTCCCCCGGCGCTTCGTTTGCCCTGGGCCAAAGCGAGCCTTCACAATAGCTGAACGCTAACACTGCATACTCGTTCCACTTCCAGAACCGGGCTACGGCGAGGCAGTTCTCCGGGGGAAAACGGCCCTTCGCGAAGGGCAGATCTGCCGAGCTCATTGCGGGAAAGCGAAAGCAAAGGACGCTTTTCTCCCTCTAACCGCTTTCGTCAGAGGAACGGGGGAAGTCACAGTGTTCTTTCTCTCACTGAGATACACACAATCTGACGTTGCCTCTGAGCTCCGTTGCTGGCAAAGAACTGAAACTGACATACATTCCTGTGGGGAAACACAGGGCTTTGCTAGGATTTCTCTAGGCAGTGTGATTTCCCTGGGCCTCACTGTAGCAACACTATCTCGCCAGGGCAACACTGCATGGCACTTCCTCTGCCAGGAGAGAGCTGCTGCTTTGTAGTTTGTGCTGGGAAACCTTGCTTTGGCAAGTGCGAAATGACCGCATTCAGGCAGAATAAAAGAGAATAGCAAGAGGCCTTTTCTCCCCGGCTGCTCTGCCAAGCCCTTCCAGCTCAAACTATGTCGTTGCTCCTCTGGAAGGATCCCTGCACCGCGGCGTAGTTTTTCCAAAGAAGCCCTGCGTTTGCACGAGCAAATGAGGAATTCGTGGCAGGAAAGAGGAAGGAAAGAAAGTTTCTCTCCCTCTGCCTGCTTTGCTCAGAGGACCGGATGAAGTCAGGGAGTTCTCCCTTTCACTGAGAAACGTGCGGGCTGCTGTTGCCTGGGCGCTCTCTTCTTTGCAAAAGAGTCTGCAGTTCCACGCTTTGAACCGTGGAAAGGCGCCGGGCTCTGCTAAGATTTCCCCCGGCGCTTCGTTTGCCCTGGGCCAAAGCGAGCCTTCACAATAGCTGAACGCTAACACTGCATACTCGTTCCACTTCCAGAACCGGGCTACGGCGAGGCCGTTCTCCGGGGGAAAACGGCCCTTCGCGAAGGGCAGATCTGCCGAGCTCATTGCGGGAAAGCGAAAGCAAAGGACGCTTTTCTCCCTCTAACCGCTTTCGTCAGAGGAACGGGGGAAGTCACAGTGTTCTTCCTCTCCCTGAGATACACACAATCTGACGTTGCCTCTGAGCTCCGTTGCTGGCAAAGAACTGAAAGTGACATACATTCCTGTGGGGAAACACAGGGCTTTGCTAGGATTTCTCTAGGCAGTGTGATTTCCCTGGGCCTCACTGTAGCAACACTATCTCGCCAGGGCAACACTGCATGGCACTTCCTCTGCCAGGAGAGAGCTGCTGCTTTGGAGTTTGTGCTGGGAAACCTTGCTTTGGCAAGTGCGAATTGACCGCATTCAGGCAGAATAAAAGAGAATAGCAAGAGGCCTTTTCTCCCCGGCTGCTCTGCCAAGCCCTTCCAGCTCAAACTATGTCGTTGCTCCTCTGGAAGGATCCCTGCACCGCGGCGTAGTTTTTCCGAAGAAGCCCTGCGTTTGCACGAGCAAATGAGGAATTCGTGGCAGGAAAGAGGAAGGAAAGAAAGTTTCTCTCCCTCTGCCTGCTTTGCTCAGAGGACCGGATGAAGTCAGGGAGTTCTCCCTTTCACTGAGAAACGTGCGGGCTGCTGTTGCCTGGACGCTCTCTTCTTTGCAAAAGAGTCTGCAGTTCCACGCTTTGAACCGTGGAAAGGCGCCGGGCTCTGCTAAGATTTCCCCCGGCGCTTCGTTTGCCCTGGGCCAAAGCGAGCCTTCACAATAGCTGAACGCTAACACTGCATACTCGTTCCACTTCCAGAACCGGGCTACGGCGAGGCCGTTCTCCGGGGGAAAACGGCCCTTCGCGAAGGGCAGATCTGCCGAGCTCATTGCGGGAAAGCGAAAGCAAAGGACGCTTTTCTCCCTCTAACCGCTTTCGTCAGAGGAACGGGGGAAGTCACAGTGTTCTTTCTCTCCCTGAGATACACACAATCTGACGTTGCCTCTGAGCTCCGTTGCTGGCAAAGAACTGAAAGTGACATACATTCCTGTGGGGAAACACAGGGCTTTGCTAGGATTTCTCTAGGCAGTGTGTTTTCCCTGGGCCTCACTGTAGCAACACGATCTCGCAAGGGCAGAACTGCATGGGATTTCCTCTGCCAGGAGAGAGCTGCTGCTTTGTAGTTTGTGCTGGGAAACCTTGCTTTGGCAAGTGCGAATTGACCGCATTCAGGCAGAAAGAAAAGAGAATAGCAAGAGGCCTTTTCTCCCCGGCTGCTCTGCCAAGCCCTTCCAGCTCAAACTATGTCGTTGCTCCTCTGGAAGGATCCCTGCACCGCGGCGTAGTTTTTCCGAAGAAGCCCTGCGTTTGCACGAGCAAATGAGGAATTCGTGGCAGGTAAGAGGAAGGAAAGAAAGTTTCTCTCCCTCTGCCTGCTTTGCTCAGAGAACCGGATGAAGTCAGGGAGTTCTCCCTTTCACTGAGAAACGTGCGGGCTGCTGTTGCCTGGGCGCTCTCTTCTTTGCAAAAGAGTCTGCAGTTCCACGCTTTGAACCGTGGAAAGGCGCCGGGCTCTGCTAAGATTTCCCCCGGCGCTTCGTTTGCCCTGGGCCAAAGCGAGCCTTCACAATAGCTGAACGCTAACACTGCATACTCGTTCCACTTCCAGAACCGGGCTACGGCGAGGCCGTTCTCCGGGGGAAAACGGCCCTTCGCGAAGGGTAGATCTGCCGAGCTCATTGCGGGAAAGCGAAAGCAAAGGACGCTTTTCTCCCTCTAACCGCTTTCGTCAGAGGAACGGGGGAAGTCACAGTGTTCTTTCTCTCCCTGAGATACACACAATCTGACGTTGCCTCTGAGCTCCGTTGCTGGCAAAGAACTGAAAGTGACATACATTCCTGTGGGGAAACACAGGGCTTTGCTAGGATTTCTCTAGGCAGTGTGTTTTCCCTGGGCCTCACTGTAGCAACACGATCTCGCCAGGGCAGAACTGCATGGGATTTCCTCTGCCAGGAGAGAGCTGCTGCTTTGGAGTTTGTGCTGGGAAACCTTGCTTTGGCAAGTGCGAATTGACCGCATTCAGGCAGAAAGAAAAGAGAATAGCAAGAGGCCTTTTCTCCCCGGCTGCTCTGCCAAGCCCTTCCAGCTCAAACTATGTCGTTGCTCCTCTGGAAGGATCCCTGCACCGCGGCGTAGTTTTTCCGAAGAAGCCCTGCGTTTGCACGAGCAAATGAGGAATTCGTGGCAGGAAAGAGGAAGGAAAGAAAGTTTCTCTCCCTCTGCCTGCTTTGCTCAGAGGACCGGATGAAGTCAGGGAGTTCTCCCTTTCACTGAGAAACGTGCGGGCTGCTGTTGCCTGGACGCTCTCTTCTTTGCAAAAGAGTCTGCAGTTCCACGCTTTGAACCGTGGAAAGGCGCCGGGCTCTGCTAAGATTTCCCCCGGCGCTTCGTTTGCCCTGGGCCAAAGCGAGCCTTCACAATAGCTGAACGCTAACACTGCATACTCGTTCCACTTCCAGAACCGGGCTACGGCGAGGCCGTTCTCCGGGGGAAAACGGCCCTTCGCGAAGGGCAGATCTGCCGAGCTCATTGCGGGAAAGCGAAAGCAAAGGACGCTTTTCTCCCTCTAACCGCTTTCGTCAGAGGAACGGGGGAAGTCACAGTGTTCTTTCTCTCCCTGAGATACACACAATCTGACGTTGCCTCTGAGTTCCGTTGCTGGCAAAGAACTGAAAGTGACATACATTCCTGTGGGGAAACACAGGGCTTTGCTAGGATTTCTCTAGGCAGTGTGTTTTCCCTGGGCCTCACTGTAGCAACACGATCTCGCAAGGGCAGAACTGCATGGGATTTCCTCTGCCAGGAGAGAGCTGCTGCTTTGTAGTTTGTGCTGGGAAACCTTGCTTTGGCAAGTGCGAATTGACCGCATTCAGGCAGAAAGAAAAGAGAATAGCAAGAGGCCTTTTGTCCCCGGCTGCTCTGCCAAGCCCTTCCAGCTCAAACTATGTCGTTGCTCCTCTGGAAGGATCCCTGCACCGCGGCGTAGTTTTTCCGAAGAAGCCCTGCGTTTGCACGAGCAAATGAGGAATTCGTGGCAGGTAAGAGGAAGGAAAGAAAGTTTCTCTCCCTCTGCCTGCTTTGCTCAGAGAACCGGATGAAGTCAGGGAGTTCTCCCTTTCACTGAGAAACGTGCGGGCTGCTGTTGCCTGGGCGCTCTCTTCTTTGCAAAAGAGTCTGCAGTTCCACGCTTTGAACCGTGGAAAGGCGCCGGGCTCTGCTAAGATTTCCCCCGGCGCTTCGTTTGCCCTGGGCCAAAGCGAGCCTTCACAATAGCTGAACGCTAACACTGCATACTCGTTCCACTTCCAGAACCGGGCTACGGCGAGGCCGTTCTCCGGGGGAAAACGGCCCTTCGCGAAGGGCAGATCTGCCGAGCTCATTGCGGGAAAGCGAAAGCAAAGGACGCTTTTCTCCCTCTAACCGCTTTCGTCAGAGGAACGGGGGAAGTCACAGTGTTCTTTCTCTCCCTGAGATACACACAATCTGACGTTGCCTCTGAGCTCCGTTGCTGGCAAAGAACTGAAAGTGACATACATTCCTGTGGGGAAACACAGGGCTTTGCTAGGATTTCTCTAGGCAGTGTGTTTTCCCTGGGCCTCACTGTAGCAACACGATCTCGCAAGGGCAGAACTGCATGGGATTTCCTCTGCCAGGAGAGAGCTGCTGCTTTGGAGTTTGTGCTGGGAAACCTTGCTTTGGCAAGTGCGAATTGACCGCATTCAGGCAGAAAGAAAAGAGAATAGCAAGAGGCCTTTTCTCCCCGGCTGCTCTGCCAAGCCCTTCCAGCTCAAACTATGTCGTTGCTCCTCTGGAAGGATCCCTGCACCGCGGCGTAGTTTTTCCGAAGAAGCCCTGCGTTTGCACGAGCAAATGAGGAATTCGTGGCAGGAAAGAGGAAGGAAAGAAAGTTTCTCTCCCTCTGCCTGCTTTGCTCAGAGGACCGGATGAAGTCAGGGAGTTCTCCCTTTCACTGAGAAACGTGCGGGCTGCTGTTGCCTGGGCGCTCTCTTCTTTGCAAAAGAGTCTGCAGTTCCACGCTTTGAACCGTGGAAAGGCGCCGGGCTCTGCTAAGATTTCCCCCGGCGCTTCGTTTGCCCTGGGCCAAAGCGAGCCTTCACAATAGCTGAACGCTAACACTGCATACTCGTTCCACTTCCAGAACCGGGCTACGGCGAGGCCGTTCTCCGGGGGAAAACGGCCCTTCGCGAAGGGCAGATCTGCCGAGCTTATTGCGGGAAAGCGAAAGCAAAGGACGCTTTTCTCCCTCTAACCGCTTTCGTCAGAGGAACGGGGGAAGTCACAGTGTTCTTTCTCTCCCTGAGATACACACAATCTGACGTTGCCTCTGAGCTCCGTTGCTGGCAAAGAACTGAAAGTGACATACATTCCTGTGGGGAAACACAGGGCTTTGCTAGGATTTCTCTAGGCAGTGTGTTTTCCCTGGGCCTCACAGTAGCAACACGATCTCGCAAGGGCAGAACTGCATGGGATTTCCTCTGCCAGGAGAGAGCTGCTGCTTTGGAGTTTGTGCTGGGAAACCTTGCTTTGGCAAGTGCCAATTGACCGCATTCAGGCAGAAAGAAAAGAGAATAGCAAGAGGCCTTTTCTCCCCGGCTGCTCTGCCAAGCCCTTCCAGCTCAAACTATGTCGTTGCTCCTCTGGAAGGATCCCTGCACCGCGGCGTAGTTTTTCCGAAGAAGCCCTGCGTTTGCACGAGCAAATGAGGAATTTGTGGCAGGAAAGAGGAAGGAAAGAAAGTTTCTCTCCCTCTGCCTGCTTTGCTCAGAGGACCGGATGAAGTCAGGGAGTTCTCCCTTTCACTGAGAAACGTGCGGGCTGCTGTTGCCTGGGCGCTCTCTTCTTTGCAAAAGAGTCTGCAGTTCCACGCTTTGAACCGTGGAAAGGCGCCGGGCTCTGCTAAGATTTCCCCCGGCGCTTCGTTTGCCCTGGGCCAAAGCGAGCCTTCACAATAGCTGAACGCTAACACTGCATACTCGTTCCACTTCCAGAACCGGGCTACGGCGAGGCCGTTCTCCGGGGGAAAACGGCCCTTCGCGAAGGGCAGATCTGCCGAGCTCATTGCGGGAAAGCGAAAGCAAAGGACGCTTTTCTCCCTCTAACCGCTTTCGTCAGAGGAACGGGGGAAGTCACAGTGTTCTTTCTCTCCCTGAGATACACACAATCTGACGTTGCCTCTGAGCTCCGTTGCTGGCAAAGAACTGAAACGGACATACATTCCTGTGGGGAAACACAGGGCTTTGCTAGGATTTCTCTAGGCAGTGTGTTTTCCCTGGGCCTCACTGTAGCAACACGATCTCGCAAGGGCAGAACTGCATGGGATTTCCTCTGCCAGGAGAGAGCTGCTGCTTTGTAGTTTGTGCTGGGAAACCTTGCTTTGGCAAGTGCGAATTGACCGCATTCAGGCAGAAAGAAAAGAGAATAGCAAGAGGCCTTTTGTCCCCGGCTGCTCTGCCAAGCCCTTCCAGCTCAAACTATGTCGTTGCTCCTCTGGAAGGATCCCTGCACCGCGGCGTAGTTTTTCCGAAGAAGCCCTGCGTTTGCACGAGCAAATGAGGAATTCGTGGCAGGTAAGAGGAAGGAAAGAAAGTTTCTCTCCCTCTGCCTGCTTTGCTCAGAGAACCGGATGAAGTCAGGGAGTTCTCCCTTTCACTGAGAAACGTGCGGGCTGCTGTTGCCTGGGCGCTCTCTTCTTTGCAAAAGAGTCTGCAGTTCCACGCTTTGAACCGTGGAAAGGCGCCGGGCTCTGCTAAGATTTCCCCCGGCGCTTCGTTTGCCCTGGGCCAAAGCGAGCCTTCACAATAGCTGAACGCTAACACTGCATACTCGTTCCACTTCCAGAACCGGGCTACGGCGAGGCCGTTCTCCGGGGGAAAACGGCCCTTCGCGAAGGGCAGATCTGCCGAGCTTATTGCGGGAAAGCGAAAGCAAAGGACGCTTTTCTCCCTCTAACCGCTTTCGTCAGAGGAACGGGGGAAGTCACAGTGTTCTTTCTCTCCCTGAGATACACACAATCTGACGTTGCCTCTGAGCTCCGTTGCTGGCAAAGAACTGAAAGTGACATACATTCCTGTGGGGAAACACAGGGCTTTGCTAGGATTTCTCTAGGCAGTGTGTTTTCCCTGGGCCTCACTGTAGCAACACGATCTCGCCAGGGCAGAACTGCATGGGATTTCCTCTGCCAGGAGAGAGCTGCTGCTTTGTAGTTTGTGCTGGGAAACCTTGCTTTGGCAAGTGCGAATTGACCGCATTCAGGCAGAAAGAAAAGAGAATAGCAAGAGGCCTTTTCTCCCCGGCTGCTCTGCCAAGCCCTTCCAGCTCAAACTATGTCGTTGCTCCTCTGGAAGGATCCCTGCACCGCGGCGTAGTTTTTCCGAAGAAGCCCTGCGTTTGCACGAGCAAATGAGGAATTCGTGGCAGGAAAGAGGAAGGAAAGAAAGTTTCTCTCCCTCTGCCTGCTTTGCTCAGAGGACCGGATGAAGTCAGGGAGTTCTCCCTTTCACTGAGAAACGTGCGGGCTGCTGTTGCCTGGGCGCTCTCTTCTTTGCAAAAGAGTCTGCAGTTCCACGCTTTGAACCGTGGAAAGGCGCCGGGCTCTGCTAAGATTTCCCCCGGCGCTTCGTTTGCCCTGGGCCAAAGCGAGCCTTCACAATAGCTGAACGCTAACACTGCATACTCGTTCCACTTCCAGAACCGGGCTACGGCGAGGCCGTTCTCCGGGGGAAAACGGCCCTTCGCGAAGGGCAGATCTGCCGAGCTTATTGCGGGAAAGCGAAAGCAAAGGACGCTTTTCTCCCTCTAACCGCTTTCGTCAGAGGAACGGGGGAAGTCACAGTGTTCTTTCTCTCCCTGAGATACACACAATCTGACGTTGCCTCTGAGCTCCGTTGCTGGCAAAGAACTGAAAGTGACATACATTCCTGTGGGGAAACACAGGGCTTTGCTAGGATTTCTCTAGGCAGTGTGTTTTCCCTGGGCCTCACAGTAGCAACACGATCTCGCAAGGGCAGAACTGCGTGGGATTTCCTCTGCCAGGAGAGAGCTGCTGCTTTGGAGTTTGTGCTGGGAAACCTTGCTTTGGCAAGTGCGAATTGACCGCATTCAGGCAGAAAGAAAAGAGAATAGCAAGAGGCCTTTTCTCCCCGGCTGCTCTGCCAAGCCCTTCCAGCTCAAACTATGTCGTTGCTCCTCTGGAAGGATCCCTGCACCGCGGCGTAGTTTTTCCGAAGAAGCCCTGCGTTTGCACGAGCAAATGAGGAATTTGTGGCAGGAAAGAGGAAGGAAAGAAAGTTTCTCTCCCTCTGCCTGCTTTGCTCAGAGGACCGGATGAAGTCAGGGAGTTCTCCCTTTCACTGAGAAACGTGCGGGCTGCTGTTGCCTGGGCGCTCTCTTCTTTGCAAAAGAGTCTGCAGTTCCACGCTTTGAACCGTGGAAAGGCGCCGGGCTCTGCTAAGATTTCCCCCGGCGCTTCGTTTGCCCTGGGCCAAAGCGAGCCTTCACAATAGCTGAACGCTAACACTGCATACTCGTTCCACTTCCAGAACCGGGCTACGGCGAGGCCGTTCTCCGGGGGAAAACGGCCCTTCGCGAAGGGCAGATCTGCCGAGCTCATTGCGGGAAAGCGAAAGCAAAGGACGCTTTTCTCCCTCTAACCGCTTTCGTCAGAGGAACGGGGGAAGTCACAGTGTTCTTTCTCTCCCTGAGATACACACAATCTGACGTTGCCTCTGAGCTCCGTTGCTGGCAAAGAACTGAAAGTGACATACATTCCTGTGGGGAAACACAGGGCTTTGCTAGGATTTCTCTAGGCAGTGTGTTTTCCCTGGGCCTCACAGTAGCAACACGATCTCGCAAGGGCAGAACTGCGTGGGATTTCCTCTGCCAGGAGAGAGCTGCTGCTTTGGAGTTTGTGCTGGGAAACCTTGCTTTGGCAAGTGCGAATTGACCGCATTCAGGCAGAAAGAAAAGAGAATAGCAAGAGGCCTTTTCTCCCCGGCTGCTCTGCCAAGCCCTTCCAGCTCAAACTATGTCGTTGCTCCTCTGGAAGGATCCCTGCACCGCGGCGTAGTTTTTCCGAAGAAGCCCTGCGTTTGCACGAGCAAATGAGGAATTTGTGGCAGGAAAGAGGAAGGAAAGAAAGTTTCTCTCCCTCTGCCTGCTTTGCTCAGAGGACCGGATGAAGTCAGGGAGTTCTCCCTTTCACTGAGAAACGTGCGGGCTGCTGTTGCCTGGGCGCTCTCTTCTTTGCAAAAGAGTCTGCAGTTCCACGCTTTGAACCGTGGAAAGGCGCCGGGCTCTGCTAAGATTTCCCCCGGCGCTTCGTTTGCCCTGGGCCAAAGCGAGCCTTCACAATAGCTGAACGCTAACACTGCATACTCGTTCCACTTCCAGAACCGGGCTACGGCGAGGCCGTTCTCCGGGGGAAAACGGCCCTTCGCGAAGGGCAGATCTGCCGAGCTCATTGCGGGAAAGCGAAAGCAAAGGACGCTTTTCTCCCTCTAACCGCTTTCGTCAGAGGAACGGGGGAAGTCACAGTGTTCTTTCTCTCCCTGAGATACACACAATCTGACGTTGCCTCTGAGCTCCGTTGCTGGCAAAGAACTGAAAGTGACATACATTCCTGTGGGGAAACACAGGGCTTTGCTAGGATTTCTCTAGGCAGTGTGTTTTCCCTGGGCCTCACTGTAGCAACACGATCTCGCAAGGGCAGAACTGCATGGGATTTCCTCTGCCAGGAGAGAGCTGCTGCTTTGTAGTTTGTGCTGGGAAACCTTGCTTTGGCAAGTGCGAATTGACCGCATTCAGGCAGAAAGAAAAGAGAATAGCAAGAGGCCTTTTGTCCCCGGCTGCTCTGCCAAGCCCTTCCAGCTCAAACTATGTCGTTGCTCCTCTGGAAGGATCCCTGCACCGCGGCGTAGTTTTTCCGAAGAAGCCCTGCGTTTGCACGAGCAAATGAGGAATTCGTGGCAGGTAAGAGGAAGGAAAGAAAGTTTCTCTCCCTCTGCCTGCTTTGCTCAGAGAACCGGGTGAAGTCAGGGAGTTCTCCCTTTCACTGAGAAACGTGCGGGCTGCTGTTGCCTGGACGCTCTCTTCTTTGCAAAAGAGTCTGCAGTTCCACGCTTTGAACCGTGGAAAGGCGCCGGGCTCTGCTAAGATTTCCCCCGGCGCTTCGTTTGCCCTGGGCCAAAGCGAGCCTTCACAATAGCTGAACGCTAACACTGCATACTCGTTCCACTTCCAGAACCGGGCTACGGCGAGGCCGTTCTCCGGGGGAAAACGGCCCTTCGCGAAGGGCAGATCTGCCGAGCTTATTGCGGGAAAGCGAAAGCAAAGGACGCTTTTCTCCCTCTAACCGCTTTCGTCAGAGGAACGGGGGAAGTCACAGTGTTCTTTCTCTCCCTGAGATACACACAATCTGACGTTGCCTCTGAGCTCCGTTGCTGGCAAAGAACTGAAAGTGACATACATTCCTGTGGGGAAACACAGGGCTTTGCTAGGATTTCTCTAGGCAGTGTGTTTTCCCTGGGCCTCACTGTAGCAACACGATCTCGCCAGGGCAGAACTGCATGGGATTTCCTCTGCCAGGAGAGAGCTGCTGCTTTGTAGTTTGTGCTGGGAAACCTTGCTTTGGCAAGTGCGAATTGACCGCATTCAGGCAGAAAGAAAAGAGAATAGCAAGAGGCCTTTTCTCCCCGGCTGCTCTGCCAAGCCCTTCCAGCTCAAACTATGTCGTTGCTCCTCTGGAAGGATCCCTGCACCGCGGCGTAGTTTTTCCGAAGAAGCCCTGCGTTTGCACGAGCAAATGAGGAATTCGTGGCAGGAAAGAGGAAGGAAAGAAAGTTTCTCTCCCTCTGCCTGCTTTGCTCAGAGGACCGGATGAAGTCAGGGAGTTCTCCCTTTCACTGAGAAACGTGCGGGCTGCTGTTGCCTGGGCGCTCTCTTCTTTGCAAAAGAGTCTGCAGTTCCACGCTTTGAACCGTGGAAAGGCGCCGGGCTCTGCTAAGATTTCCCCCGGCGCTTCGTTTGCCCTGGGCCAAAGCGAGCCTTCACAATAGCTGAACGCTAACACTGCATACTCGTTCCACTTCCAGAACCGGGCTACGGCGAGGCCGTTCTCCGGGGGAAAACGGCCCTTCGCGAAGGGCAGATCTGCCGAGCTTATTGCGGGAAAGCGAAAGCAAAGGACGCTTTTCTCCCTCTAACCGCTTTCGTCAGAGGAACGGGGGAAGTCACAGTGTTCTTTCTCTCCCTGAGATACACACAATCTGACGTTGCCTCTGAGCTCCGTTGCTGGCAAAGAACTGAAAGTGACATACATTCCTGTGGGGAAACACAGGGCTTTGCTAGGATTTCTCTAGGCAGTGTGTTTTCCCTGGGCCTCACAGTAGCAACACGATCTCGCAAGGGCAGAACTGCGTGGGATTTCCTCTGCCAGGAGAGAGCTGCTGCTTTGGAGTTTGTGCTGGGAAACCTTGCTTTGGCAAGTGCGAATTGACCGCATTCAGGCAGAAAGAAAAGAGAATAGCAAGAGGCCTTTTCTCCCCGGCTGCTCTGCCAAGCCCTTCCAGCTCAAACTATGTCGTTGCTCCTCTGGAAGGATCCCTGCACCGCGGCGTAGTTTTTCCGAAGAAGCCCTGCGTTTGCACGAGCAAATGAGGAATTTGTGGCAGGAAAGAGGAAGGAAAGAAAGTTTCTCTCCCTCTGCCTGCTTTGCTCAGAGGACCGGATGAAGTCAGGGAGTTCTCCCTTTCACTGAGAAACGTGCGGGCTGCTGTTGCCTGGGCGCTCTCTTCTTTGCAAAAGAGTCTGCAGTTCCACGCTTTGAACCGTGGAAAGGCGCCGGGCTCTGCTAAGATTTCCCCCGGCGCTTCGTTTGCCCTGGGCCAAAGCGAGCCTTCACAATAGCTGAACGCTAACACTGCATACTCGTTCCACTTCCAGAACCGGGCTACGGCGAGGCCGTTCTCCGGGGGAAAACGGCCCTTCGCGAAGGGCAGATCTGCCGAGCTCATTGCGGGAAAGCGAAAGCAAAGGACGCTTTTCTCCCTCTAACCGCTTTCGTCAGAGGAACGGGGGAAGTCACAGTGTTCTTTCTCTCCCTGAGATACACACAATCTGACGTTGCCTCTGAGCTCCGTTGCTGGCAAAGAACTGAAAGTGACATACATTCCTGTGGGGAAACACAGGGCTTTGCTAGGATTTCTCTAGGCAGTGTGTTTTCCCTGGGCCTCACAGTAGCAACACGATCTCGCAAGGGCAGAACTGCGTGGGATTTCCTCTGCCAGGAGAGAGCTGCTGCTTTGGAGTTTGTGCTGGGAAACCTTGCTTTGGCAAGTGCGAATTGACCGCATTCAGGCAGAAAGAAAAGAGAATAGCAAGAGGCCTTTTCTCCCCGGCTGCTCTGCCAAGCCCTTCCAGCTCAAACTATGTCGTTGCTCCTCTGGAAGGATCCCTGCACCGCGGCGTAGTTTTTCCGAAGAAGCCCTGCGTTTGCACGAGCAAATGAGGAATTCGTGGCAGGAAAGAGGAAGGAAAGAAAGTTTCTCTCCCTCTGCCTGCTTTGCTCAGAGGACCGGATGAAGTCAGGGAGTTCTCCCTTTCACTGAGAAACGTGCGGGCTGCTGTTGCCTGGGCGCTCTCTTCTTTGCAAAAGAGTCTGCAGTTCCACGCTTTGAACCGTGGAAAGGCGCCGGGCTCTGCTAAGATTTCCCCCGGCGCTTCGTTTGCCCTGGGCCAAAGCGAGCCTTCACAATAGCTGAACGCTAACACTGCATACTCGTTCCACTTCCAGAACCGGGCTACGGCGAGGCAGTTCTCCGGGGGAAAACGGCCCTTCGCGAAGGGCAGATCTGCCGAGCTCATTGCGGGAAAGCGAAAGCAAAGGACGCTTTTCTCCCTCTAACCGCTTTCGTCAGAGGAACGGGGGAAGTCACAGTGTTCTTTCTCTCCCTGAGATACACACAATCTGACGTTGCCTCTGAGCTCCGTTGCTGGCAAAGAACTGAAAGTGACATACATTCCTGTGGGGAAACACAGGCCTTTGCTAGCATTTCTCTAGGCAGTGTGATTTCCCTGGGCCTCACTGTAGCAACACTATCTCGCCAGGGCAACACTGCATGGCACTTCCTCTGCCAGGAGAGAGCTGCTGCTTTGGAGTTTGTGCTGGGAAACCTTGCTTTGGCAAGTGCGAATTGACCGCATTCAGGCAGAAAGAAAAGAGAATAGCAAGAGGCCTTTTGTCCCCGGCTGCTTGGCCAAGCCCTTCCAGCTCAAACTATGTCGTTGCTCCTCTGGAAGGATCCCTGCAGCGCGGCGTAGTTTTTCCGAAGAAGCCCTGCTTTTGCAAGAGCAAATGAGGAATTCGTGGCAGGAAAGAGGAAGGAAAGAAAGTTTCTCTCCCTCTGCCTGCTTTGCTCAGAGGACTGGATGTAGTCAGGGAGTTCTCCCTTTCACTGAGAAACGTGCGGGCTGCTGTTGCCTGTGCGCTCTCTTCTTTGCAAAAGAGTCTGCAGTTCCACGCTTTGAACCGTGGAAAGGCGCCGGGCTCTGCTAAGACTTCCCCCGGCGCTTCGTTTGCCCTGGGCCAGAGCGAGCCTTCACAATAGCTGAACGCTAACACTGCATACTCGTTCCACTTCCAGAACAGGGCTACCGCGAGGCAGTTCTCCGGGGGAAAACGGCCCTTCGCGAAGGGCAGATCTGCCGAGCTCATTGCGGGAAAGCGAAAGCAAAGGACGCTTTTCTCCCTCTAACCGCTTTCGTCAGAGGAACGGGGGAAGTCACAGTGTTCTTTCTCTCACTGAGATACACACAATCTGACGTTGCCTCTGAGCTCCGTTGCTGGCAAAGAACTGAAACTGACATACATTCCTGTGGGGAAACACAGGGCTTTGCTAGGATTTCTCTAGGCAGTGTGTTTTCCCTGGACCTCACCGCAGCAACACTATCTCGCCAGGGCAACACTGCGTGGGATTTCCTCTTCCAAGAGAGCTGCTGCTTTGTAGTTTGTGCTGGGAAACCTTGCTTTGGCAAGTGCGAATTGACAGCATTCGGGCAGAAAGAAAAGAGAACAGCAAGAGGCCTTTTTTCCCCGGCTGCTTTCCCAAGCCCTTCTAGCTCAAACTATGTCGTTGCTCCTCTGGAAGGATCCCTGCACCGCGACGTAGTTTCTCAGAAGAAGCCCTGCGTTTCCAAGAGCAAAGGAGCAATTCGTTGCAGGAAAGAGGAAGGAAAGAAAGTTTCTCTCCCTCTGCCTGCTTTGCTCAGAGAACTGGATGAAGTCAGGGAGTTCTCCCTTTCACTGAGAAACGTGCGGGCTGCTGTTGCCTGTGCGCTCTCTTCTTTGCAAAAGAGTCTGCAGTTCCACGCTTTGAACCGTGGAAAGGCGCCGGGCTCTGCTAAGACTTCCCCCGGCGCTTCGTTTGCCCTGGGCCAAAGCGAGCCTTCACAATAGCTGAACGCTAACACTGCATACTCGTTCCACTTCCAGAACAGGGCTACCGCGAGGCAGTTCTCCGGGGGAAAACGGCCCTTCGCGAAGGGCAGATCTGCCGAGCTCATTGCGGGAAAGCGAAAGCAAAGGACGCTTTTCTCCCTCTAACCGCTTTCGTCAGAGGAACGGGGGAAGTCACAGTGTTCTTTCTCTCACTGAGATACACACAATCTGACGTTGCCTCTGAGCTCCGTTGCTGGCAAAGAACTGAAAGTGACATACATTCCTGTGGGGAAACACAGGGCTTTGCTAGGATTTCTCTAGGCAGTGTGATTTCCCTGGGCCTCACTGTAGCAACACTATCTCGCCAGGGCAACACTGCGTGGGATTTCCTCTGCCAGGAGAGAGCTGCTGCTTTGTAGTTTGTGCTGGGAAACCTTGCTTTGGCAAGTGCGAATTGACCGCATTCAGGCAGAAAGAAAAGAGAACAGCAAGAGGCCTTTTCTCCCCGGCTGCTTTCCCAAGCCCTTCCAGCTCAAACTATGTCGTTGCTCCTCTGGAAGGATCCCTGCACCGCGACGTAGTTTCTCAGAAGAAGCCCTGCGTTTGCAAGAGCAAATGAGGAATTCGTTGCAGGAAAGAGGAAGGAAAGAAAGTTTCTCTCCCTCTGCCTGCTTTGCTCAGAGAACTGGATGAAGTCAGGGAGTTCTCCCTTTCACTGAGAAACGTGCGGGCTGCTGTTGCCTGTGCGCTCTCTTCTTTGCAAAAGAGTCTGCAGTTCCACGCTTTGAACCGTGGAAAGGCGCCGGGCTCTGCTAAGACTTCCCCCGGCGCTTCGTTTGCCCTGGGCCAAAGCGAGCCTTCACAATAGCTGAACGCTAACACTGCATACTCGTTCCACTTCCAGAACCGGGCTACGGCGAGGCAGTTCTCCGGGGGAAAACGGCCCTTCGCGAAGGGCAGATCTGCCGAGCTCATTGCGGGAAAGCGAAAGCAAAGGACGCTTTTCTCCCTCTAACCGCTTTCGTCAGAGGAACGGGGGAAGTCACAGTGTTCTTTCTCTCACTGAGATACACACAATCTGACGTTGCCTCTGAGCTCCGTTGCTGGCAAAGAACTGAAACTGACATACATTCCTGTGGGGAAACACAGGGCTTTGCTAGGATTTCTCTAGGCAGTGTGATTTCCCTGGGCCTCACTGTAGCAACACTATCTCGCCAGGGCAACACTGCATGGCACTTCCTCTGCCAGGAGAGAGCTGCTGCTTTGTAGTTTGTGCTGGGAAACCTTGCTTTGGCAAGTGCGAAATGACCGCATTCAGGCAGAATAAAAGAGAATAGCAAGAGGCCTTTTCTCCCCGGCTGCTCTGCCAAGCCCTTCCAGCTCAAACTATGTCGTTGCTCCTCTGGAAGGATCCCTGCACCGCGGCGTAGTTTTTCCGAAGAAGCCCTGCGTTTGCACGAGCAAATGAGGAATTCGTGGCAGGAAAGAGGAAGGAAAGAAAGTTTCTCTCCCTCTGCCTGCTTTGCTCAGAGGACCGGATGAAGTCAGGGAGTTCTCCCTTTCACTGAGAAACGTGCGGGCTGCTGTTGCCTGGGCGCTCTCTTCTTTGCAAAAGAGTCTGCAGTTCCACGCTTTGAACCGTGGAAAGGCGCCGGGCTCTGCTAAGATTTCCCCCGGCGCTTCGTTTGCCCTGGGCCAAAGCGAGCCTTCACAATAGCTGAACGCTAACACTGCATACTCGTTCCACTTCCAGAACCGGGCTACGGCAAGGCCGTTCTCCGGGGGAAAACGGCCCTTCGCGAAGGGCAGATCTGCCGAGCTCATTGCGGGAAAGCGAAAGCAAAGGACGCTTTTCTCCCTCTAACCGCTTTCCTCAGAGGAACGGGGGAAGTCACAGTGTTCTTTCTCTCCCTGAGATACACACAATCTGACGTTGCCTCTGAGCTCCGTTGCTGGCAAAGAACTGAAAGTGACATACATTCCTGTGGGGAAACACAGGGCTTTGCTAGGATTTCTCTAGGCAGTGTGTTTTCCCTGGGCCTCACTGTAGCAACACGATCTCGCAAGGGCAGAACTGCATGGGATTTCCTCTGCCAGGAGAGAGCTGCTGCTTTGTAGTTTGTGCTGGGAAACCTTGCTTTGGCAAGTGCGAATTGACCGCATTCAGGCAGAAAGAAAAGAGAATAGCAAGAGGCCTTTTGTCCCCGGCTGCTCTGCCAAGCCCTTCCAGCTCAAACTATGTCGTTGCTCCTCTGGAAGGATCCCTGCACCGCGGCGTAGTTTTTCCGAAGAAGCCCTGCGTTTGCACGAGCAAATGAGGAATTCATGGCAGGTAAGAGGAAGGAAAGAAAGTTTCTCTCCCTCTGCCTGCTTTGCTCAGAGGACTGGATGAAGTCAGGGAGTTCTCCCTTTCACTGAGAAACGTGCGGGCTGCTGTTGCCTGGGCGCTCTCTTCTTTGCAAAAGAGTCTGCAGTTCCACGCTTTGAACCGTGGAAAGGCGCCGGGCTCTGCTAAGATTTCCCCCGGCACTTCGTTTGCCCTGGGCCAAAGCGAGCCTTCACAATAGCTGAACGCTAACACTGCATACTCGTTCCACTTCCAGAACCGGGCTACGGCGAGGCCATTCTCCGGGGGAAAACGGCCCTTCGCGAAGGGCAGATCTGCCGAGCTTATTGCGGGAAAGCGAAAGCAAAGGACGCTTTTCTCCCTCTAACCGCTTTCGTCAGAGGAACGGGGGAAGTCACAGTGTTCTTTCTCTCCCTGAGATACACACAATCTGACGTTGCCTCTGAGCTCCGTTGCTGGCAAAGAACTGAAAGTGACATACATTCCTGTGGGGAAACACAGGGCTTTGCTAGGATTTCTCTAGGCAGTGTGATTTCCCTGGGCCTCACTGTAGCAACACTATCTCGCCAGGGCAACACTGCATGGCACTTCCTCTGCCAGGAGAGAGCTGCTGCTTTGGAGTTTGTGCTGGGAAAC